>NW_026046001.1:2483407-3104259 GCF_023898315.1 Schistocerca nitens
TAGACATTGTCTCTTCGTACTATATTACGTAGAGAATTATAACATCTGCACGTGACTGAATAAATGTTAAATAAAAAAATAGAGATTATGAACATAGTATAATGATATTTATAACAATCAAAAAATAATTATAACAATCAATAATAATAATAATAATAATAATAATAATAATAGTAATGACTATGTATATGAAAGTAAACATATTTTTCTTTTATGAATGTCAGTCCTATTGCTAGTTGGGAATTTTCTCGTTATATTTTTGCAGCTTGTGAGTTATTCTCATCAAGCAGAGACATAAGACGATAGAATGGGATGAAAGAGATATAGAAGAGGTAGATAGGTTAGAGGAAGAGAAATAGAATGGTAAAATTCGAAGCTATGATGGAGAGGAGAAAGAAAGAGATGAGAGGGGCACAACAATGGTGGCTATACTGTCCCTAATATGTAAGTCTTGAGTTCCCTCTTGAATGTTGAGTGGTTCTGGATAAGACGCAGATCACAGGGGAGCACGTTCCATAGTCGTATGGCTGAGATGGAGAATGACACGGAGAAAGATTTTGTGTTATGTAAAGGTACAGCCAAGATGCTAGACATATCCGATCTGGTATTGCGGTTGTGGAATGATGATAGGTGTTTAATGTGAGAAGATAAGTATTGGGGGCACCAGTGGCTAAGAAATCGATGAAGTAAGCACATCGTGTGGAGATCGCATGCCTTATGTGGGCGTATCCAACCTAGCTGGGAGTATGAAGGACTGATATGATCATACAACCGTATATTGCATACGTATCTAACGCAAGCATTCATCACTAGCTCGAGGCATCTCAAATTTTCACTATTTGTGCCGTGTTGAACTACATCTCGGTAGTAAAGATTAGGCAAGACTAGTGTTTGGACTAATTTTTGTTTAACATGGGTTCGAAATATTTTTCAAAATTTTTGAATTGCATGCAGGGAGGAGAGCGATTTCCGGCAAGCTGTGACTGTTTGTTCTTCCCAGTTTAGGTGTTCATCCAAGATTATTCCAAGGTCTTTTACTGTTTTTTGGTATGGTAGTTGGGTACCATTGAGGAGTATTTGAGGGACTGTTTCGCGAAAGTACCGACTGATTAACTTTGGATGAGGTATAAGTATGACCTGGGATTTCTTGGGGTTTAGTTTCAGACCCACGTTCAGTGCCCATCGAGAAACAGAGCAAAGATCTGCGTTCATACTCGCTACTGCGTCAGCAATGTTCTTGGGGCTTGCACTTATGTACAGTTGGATGTCGTCGGCATATAGATGGTAGTTGCAGGAGTGAATCACTTAAAAAATATCATTAATGTACAGTGAGAAGAGTAATGGACCAAGGACGGAGCCTTGGGGAACTCCAGAGCGCACGTTTTTCCATGATGACTTTTCCGACCCACAAATGACTTGTTGACTTCTGTTTTTGAGGTAGCTGTCGAACCAGTGTATTGCGCTGTTTGAGAAATTCAGCTGCTTCATTTTAATTAGTAATATATCGAAGTCAACTGTATCAAAAGCCTTGCTAACGTCAAGCAGTGTTAGGATGGTAGCTTCACGTCTGTCCATAGCATGTTTAATGTCAACAGTTACTTTGATTAATGCAGTTGCTGTACTATGGTGCTTTCGAAAGCCTGACTGATATTTGTCGTGGATGTTATGAGTTTTGAGGTAATCCGTCAGCTGTTCATGGACGATGTATTCTAGGGCTTTAGATATTGCAGGTAGTATGCTGATCGGCCTGTAGTCACCTGGCGACTTAGGGTTGTCAGTCTTGGGTATAGGTTCCACTCAGTAGGATATGTACTACTGACAAGAGACAGGTTGAAGATGTCTGTGATAACTGGAGTAAGAGTGTCTACGACGTTCTTAATCATGCCAATGCTCACTCCATCATTTCCTACTGCCTTGGAAGAGATTCTCATAATTGCCTTGTGTACTGTGCCGGTAGTGACATGTTTTAGGAAAAACTTGTCTCTCGAGAGATTGATATCTTGGGGCTGGTAATTTGTCGCTGCGTGGCAGTTTACAGCTGCAGACGCTTGATAAACAGCGTCAGATCTTCGCTTCCCTATACCGAAACTGCGCAGCTTTATCCACAGTGCAGCAGGTTTTGATATGCTGCATACGACAGAGCGGGCATGTCTGATTTTGGCTTTCCTCACGCTTTGCTTGGTTCCATTTCGGAGTTTTCTATAAGCTTCGTACGCCTCGAGAGTTGGGTTACGCTTGAAGGCCCTATGTGCAGCATCACGTTTATTCATTAACTGGCGTAATGCAGTGGTGAGCCACGGAGCGGGAGCTCTCTTTACCTTGACAGTGCGTTGAGGAGTATGTTTATCATACAATGCAATAATTTTGCGACATAATTCCCGAATTTTTCCGTCTAAAGTCGGTTCATTGCTTATATCATGCCAAGGGATGTCTGAGCAATCCTTTTGAAGAGCGTCATGGTTAACATTTTTTAGGTTTCTGTCGGTTACCAGGTGAGATTTTGCCTTGGTAGTATGCACTGAGTTATTTAAGAATATCACATCATGAACAGAGAGTCCCGGAGTGGATGTCTGATTGGCGCGAATTATTTTATCTGGTCGCTTTGTTGCTATTATGTCTATGAATGTATGGCTGTGTGGCGTGTGATGAGTTGGGTCCAGCGGTGTTAAACTCATATCACTGGAGTGGAACAGTCTCCTTAGTTTTTCTGCAGAGGGAGATTTTAACTGTAAGTCGATGTTTGTGTCGCCCATAATGATTATGTGTTCATACAGTGTCACGAGCGAGGACAGGGCAGACTGAAAGGAGGACATAGCACAGACGTTTGGAGGTTTATAGATTACTCCAATTAGCAGTTTCTGATTTGATGTATTTATTTCGAAAGACAAGAACTCTGCTTCTCCTTCGCCCTTTGCATCCGATGTGCATAGTATAGTAGGTCTCAGATCAGAGCGAACATAGGCACCCACACCACCCCCGCGTCGTGTTTCACGATCTGCCCTTAGGAGAGAGTAACCAGTGATTCGGATAGCGTCGGAAGAAATGTTTAGTTTCAACCAAGTTTCAGAGACGAGGATAATATGGAACAGCGATTGGCAGAACAGGTCACAGAACTCGTCGAAGTGAGCCGTTAGCGATTGAGCGTTCGCGTGGGCCACAAAGAGCCCGCCGCCGGAACCGGTCCGTCCCATTGTGGCCGCCTGTAGGACCGAGCGCGCTCCGTTTACCCGCTGGCCGGAAGAGGGACAAGAGCTGGATTTCGCGGGGGAAGACATATTTACAGGTGTGTCCAAGGTCGTGACTGACTCAAGCGTCTGTGGGCTAAAGGTGAAAGACAAGCTCGAGGTATCGGAGAAGGGAGCGAAAAGAAAGATGGAAAGTGGCAGTAGTGGTTACGAAAAAGATAATAGTAGTAGTAGCGGTAGTGACGGGGATGAAAATAACAGATATAGAAAGGCGGTTTTAAGGAGATTCCTGTTAATGGAGAATGTTAATTCCCGTTTGACTGACAATATGAATATACATGAGCACTTATGATAGACAAATAAAGAAGCAATATTTATGTGAAACAATTGACTGATTTTAAATAACTTACGGTACTTATAGAAATAACGAAGCAATATTTACGTAAAAAATTAAAAGAAAGAATAAAAATTAACTTATATTAGACAGAGTACAATATGAGACTTTGTGTCTCGCGAGATTTCGCTCAGTCTTTCAGTTCGGACATGTTCGTCACCGTTTTCCTCCCTCCTTCCGTCTTGACTACGATCCTGCCATCCTGCATCCATACATTTTGAAGGCCGAACTGTGTGATCGCAGTGTTCAAAACTTTTAGTCTTTCGCGCGTCAGATCTTCCCTCAGGGTAACCCCACTCTTGGCGAGTTTTCTTTTCTGAGCAAACACTTCAGCTCTTTTCCGGTATGACACAAATTTAATTATTATGGGCCTGGGTCTCATGGCACCTGGTATCCTGCGCCCAACACGGTGGCTTCTGTCAATAACGGCCACGTCGATCTGCACGCCAAGTTTTTCACGTACGAGGCTAATGGCCAGGTCGTCGGTGATTTCAAGATCGTTTTCAGCTACCCCGAACAAGCGCAAGCTGTTGCTTCGCTGATACTGCTCGATTTCATCGGTGGCCGCAGACAGTTTAGCTTCTAGGTCGGCGGCTTTTTTCTCTTGTGCGGCCAGGGACTTTTTAAGACAGTGGATTTCGGTGCTGTTGCGCCCGACAGACTTTTACAGTTTGTCCACGACCGCGGCCGTCACAGAGTCCGTGATGGATTGCACGATAACGCCTAGCGTGCCTTTACCGCGCCGCACTCACCTAGGACCGGACGAGCTCCCCGATGTCGGGCAGCGAGGCCTCAGCTGCCGCCGGAGACGGGGCGCCCGCGCTGCCTGCGCCCCTGTAGCCTCGCCTGCTGCCGCTTACTCGTGCTCTTCCCATTTTTCACTCACTTATCACTTGTGGTAATCAACGGAGAACAACACACCACGGCAAGTAACACTTGTTTAGTCGGATGTACACGTTGTGGACTGCCGCACTTCTCTGTAACACCGTCAATGAGCGGAAAAACTCGCGAGCCAAAGAAACGCGCGTCACTCAGTGGCCGCCATCTTCACTGGGGGAATCGAAATAATAAACAACGGAAAAAAAGTGTGGGTCAGTTTCTTCCTCATTTTTCGGAACTTCTGATAATAGTAAATCGTTGGCTTTTTGAGGGCGTGGTAGGCAGGTACAAGAGATTAGTGTAGGATTAGAATTTGGGTCAGATACAGTGCCAGGAGGTTCTGATTCTATCTGGCTAGCTTCAAAGTACTTCACCATCTACAAAGTGACGCATTTCAATGTGAATGGTTTGTTCTGTGCTAGGTCTACTCTTTACTGCACAATGCTGTTCCTTCCATGCTATTAAAACCAGGATGTTATCAAAATATACGCACAAAGGCAGACGGGAGTCTGCAGAAATATTTCCCGTGGGATGGGCCGGGAGAAACGGAGGGGGGAGGCGCGTCGGGGTTGGAGTGCATGATTCTGATACTGGCACTTTGTGTACAAATCAGCTGGTCAGTTACGAGAGGCGTCAAGCTGCAAGACCCTAACTCCATAAGCGCTACAACTAGTCAAAGCTAAGGTTTAGCAGTATTGTGGAGAATTCTTATCTGGAAGAGTATGAGTATACTGTGACGAATAAAAACTCTTTACTCCAGATTCCAGGGAGAGTTGGGGGCGATGGATGAAAGTGCCCCTTTGCTTCTCCTCCCCTCCCCACCTCCACCTCCACCCCTCCCCCTCCCCCCCGCCCCTCCCCCTCGCGGGCGCCAATGGCTGGCCCGATAATTTTGAGAACATTAGAGCTGCAGTAACCGTTCTGAGAAACTGTTCTAGATGTCCTTGCGCGTCGCTCTTACAACTCAGAACTCCAGTGGGAATGGCGGTGATCGCTGAAAAAACTGGTTTTCGGCTCTTATCAGTTTCTCCAGCACCACTTTAACCTACTTGTTAAAGCCCGTCACAATACCAGTTCTTGTAATAACCGATTTTCAGTCTTTTATTTACATTATTTCCTCTAGTAAACGTAGAAATCAAACAAAGATAAAAAAAATTTGTCTTTCTCAGTTTCTTGATAAATGGAATCAAAATGTTAAATTAAATACTTTTATGATGACCTGCAGGCGTCCAGAACGAAATTAGAATTATATTAATACCGTCAGCTGCTCACGGGCGTCGATATATATCAACGGGGTAAGGTGAAAATGTGTGCCCCGTCTGGGACTCGAGCCCGGGATCTCCTGCTTACATGGCAGACGCTCCGTCCATCTGAGCCACCGAGGGCACAGACGATAGTGCGACTGCAGGGACTATCTCGCGCACGGCTCCCGCGAGACTCACATTCGCACCACGTATGTCCACACACTACATTCGTAGTGTCCCACCCCAACACACTCATTACTCCTGGAAGACATTCTTACCAAGTCCCGTAAGAGTTCGGGGAGTATGTGTGCATCTGCACAGAAGAAGAAGGTCATGGCCGGTATTGCCAGAACTATATTCTTATATGGATTGGTGTCTGTTCTTTCCGACATGTGTTCCACGAGTAATGAGTATGTTGGAGTGGGACACTACGAATGTAGTATGTGGACATACAAGGTGAGAATGTAAGTCTCGCGGGAGGCGTGTGCGAGACAGTCCCTGCAGACGAAGTATGCACTGTGTCCTTGGTGGCTCATATGGATAGAGCGTCTGTCATTTTAGCAGGAGATCCCTGATTCGAGTCCCGGTCGGGGCACACATTTTCACCCGTCCACGTTGATATTTATCAACGCCCGTGAGCAGCTGACGGTACTAATATAATTCTAATTTCGTTAAATTAAATAGTCAAATAAAACATTGTCCGCTGTTCGCTGCTGGCGAGTGCTTCTATACTACAGAAAACTGCCAGTATTCTCCTACTGATTTAGGTTTTTAGAAGCACTGCTCAAAAATTATATTGTAATCGGTTATCACAGCACTATGTGGGCATTACGTATAGTCCAGCGATAAAGGGTGAAAACTGCGGCTGGAGAACTCTCTTTTTCGTTTTAATTCCTCTGTTTTCGAGGGCTACAAGCAGATAACGGCATACTACGTAGACACAGGCAGCAGATCAGGCACTTTCTATTTTTATCCCGAACTATGAATGATTTGTTAAATTTTAATTTTTTTCTTTGTATGTTGTCGCAAGTCGACCAAATCGACTAGTGTGCTTCACTCGTACCGCATATCGTAAAATACTTTCAGACGTCCAGATGGTGCCATTCTGTATTACAACTGACATTCGACAACAGCGAGAAACTGCGTCAAGTCTCGCACACTGCGTGTATAACAGTCACAATATTATCTCGGCTATCCATTTGTTGCTCATTTCTGTCAGCAGTGTTACTAAAGTGGCATAGATCACTTTTCCCATTTTTCTGTAATAACGCAGTATTTCAAAGGTATGGAAATCTTACGAATAAAATTACTCGTTTTTTTTAAAAAAGGTTTATTTGTGGTTCATGGTGTGGGTTCCTGTAGTCATGTCCTAGTTCATGAACGACGGGCAACGTATGAGTGGCCAAGTAAGTGGTCCCGACAGTCGGGATACCAGTTACTTTGGAATAAGGCTGGGCATCTCGGACATATTCTGAGTCGTGGTCACCTTTGTGCTCATACGGCAAAGAATACCAAATCCACCGGTTAGTCCCTCAGCCGTTAGGGGTAAAACCCAATGGGACTCGGGGCAAGTAAGGCTAGCTACCTGCTTCCCTGGTACTTTAAATATGATGCTGGCAACAATCAGAGCAAAATGCCTCGGACCTTTGGAGGTGACGGAGTCCCATCTCTAACTGACAAACCAGGGACTCCTACGATACGACTCGGCAAACAAATGGTAATGAGATGGGGAGCTATTAATATCAATGGGGGCTACTCTGGGAAGAAGGTAGAGCTGGCAGAGGCTGCAAGTAAGATGGGGCTGGACGTTTTAGCTGTTAGTGACATTCGAGTAAGGGGTGAGAAAGAAGAGGAAGTGGGAGAATACAAGGTCTACCTGTCAGGAGTCAAAGCAGGAATAGCACAATGGGGTGTAGGGCTTTACATCAGGAAAGAAATGGAACCCAGCGTAGTTGCAATAAGGTATGTAAACGAACGACTGATGTGGATAGATTTGACAGTGTCTAGCAAGAAAATTAGGATTGTGTCAGTATATTCGCGTTGTGAAGGGGCAGATCAAGATAAGATGAATAGTTTTTGTGAGGCACTCAGTGATGTAGTTTTTAGAGTAAAGGACAAGGACAGTGTTCTGCTCTTGGGTGATTTTAATGCCAGGATTGGAAATCGAACAGAAGGGTATGAAAAGGTTATGGGTAAATTTGTAGAGGATATGGAGGCCAACAGGAACGGGAAACAACTCTTGGATTTCTGTGCCAGTATGGGCTTAGTAATCACAAACTCCTTTTTTAAACATAAGAACATTCACCGGTATACTTGGGAAGGCAGGGGAACCACACCTGTCATTGACTATATAATAACAGATCAGGAATTCAGGAAGGCTGTGAGGGACAAACGTGTATTCAGGGGATTCTTTGATGATACTGATCATTATTTAATCTGCAGTGATAGTGGGATTGTGAGGCCGAAAGTGCAGGAGGTCAGGTCCATATGTAGGAGGATAAGAGTGGAGAAACTTCAGGATAAGGAAATCAGGCACAAGTACACAACAGAGATCTCAGAAAGGTACCAGTTAGTAGAATGTAGTCAATTACAGTCATTGGAAAAGGAATGGACAAGGTACAGGGACACAGTACTAGAAGTGGCTAAAGAATGTCTTGGAACAGTAGTGTGTAAAAGTAGGATGAAGCAAACAGCTTGGTGGAATGATACAGTCAAGGCAGCCTGTAAAAGGAAAAAGAAGGCGTATCAAAAATGGCTACATACCAGATCCAGGTAGACAGAGAAAGTTATGTTGAAGAAAGAAACAAAGCCAAACAGATAATTGCAGCATCCAAGAAGAAATCGTGGGAAGACTTTGGAAACAGGTTGGAGACTATGGGTCAAGCTGCTGGAAAACCATTCTGGAGTGTAATTAGCAGTCTTCGAAATGGAGGTAAGAAGGAAATGACAAGTATTTTGGACAGGTCAGGAAAACTGCTGGTGAATCCTGTGGATGTCTTGGCCAAATGGAGGGAATATTTTGAAGAGTTGCTCAATGTAGGTGAAAAAGCGATCAGTAATGTTTCAGATTTCGAGGTAGAATGGGATAGGAATGATGATGGAAATAGGATCACATTTGATGAAGTGGAAAAAATGGTCAATAGATTGCAGTGCAATAAAGCGGCTGGGGTGGATGAAATTAAGTCGGAACTCATCAAATACAGTGGAATGTCAGGTCTTAAATGGCTACACAGGATAATTGAAATGGCCTGGGAGTCGGGACAGGTTCCATCAGACTGGACAAAAGCAGTAATCACACCAATCTTTAAACATGGAAACAGAAAAGATTGTAACAACTACAGAGGTATCTCTATAATCAGCGTTGTGGGTAAAATCATCTCAGGTATTGTTGAAAGGAAAGTGCGAGTCTGGTGAAGAAAGTGTGTGAATTAAAATTTAAAATGTTTGCAGCAGCATAATCAGGTTTAGTTTGTAGTGTGGGAGTGAGCTACACGTGGGATCCGAAGCACGGACCCCACGGGGGTACCCGGCATGCGCCACATGCCAGGGCAGAGGTGGAGGCTAGTGTTCGGAAATCTGAAAATTCCAGCGCCGGCCGGGGATAGAAACCCGGCCCGGCTGGGGCGAATAGCCCTAGCCGAGGCGCTGGAACGTTCCAGACACCTTACCACTAGACCACCGAGGACCCCAGCTGTTTCCTGCTCTGGAGTCCAGCTAGTGGTCGTAGGTCACTTCCTGCTGTCCTCCGTGTTTACACCTAGGCAGCAGTGGCATGGTATAACAGGAAGTGTTTACCTGCGTCTGCTGGATGTCCACTTAGTGTACGACTTATTTACGCGGCTGACGTTCGTGTCGCTATAATGTCCTTAGTTGCGTTACAATTATTTGCAGGGACCGAAAATCTGCCTATGCAGTTACACGCAGTCGAGTCTCACTATTTGAACCTTTGTAATTCGATCGTGTTGTCAAGACCCATGTAAGAACTTCTATTTATCGAAGAAACCTCATGTGTTCGGTACATTCCAAAAACGGAAGCGACCGTCATAACAGACAGCCCCGTAAACATTTTGCAGTGAAGTGTCAACTGGAACGTAATACTCGATATCTGGAATTGTTTTATCAGATATTAAGATAATCGTTTCACCCCTATACACTTCGAAAAATTCCCGTGTTTTCTCAATAAAGCATAAGCACAGTACATAAATCCGTCGCGAAAATGACATCGAAGAAGTACAAGTGTCCGAGTACCACAGAAAAGAAGTAGATCCTTGAAGGTGTGGAACGGAGAGCAGAACAAAAATAAGATGTAACGTTTCGGGATTCCCTCATACTCGCTGCAGACACTCCACAAGCAGGAAGATCAGTTTGATGACGTGTCATGAGGAGGGAGGAATAAATTCACTCTCAAATAACTACTGTACGAGATGCCTCGCCGCCTCTTGAAGGGTGTCATGGGATTTTGCTGCCGTGTGACTTGGCGACCCGTGAGTCAACGCGGTTTTTCTGACCACATACATTTTAGCTGCGGGTTCTCCGGCCTGCAAAGAAAGCCACGACAATGGGGAGGCTCTGCCTGTCGTTTTGTAATAAGAACGCCCCTCCACATTTTATCTAGGCATAAGACTGTCTATGCACATAGTGCATATCCGTGTTTTAAAAAATATTTTTTTTTTTACCTTTTCCATTCTACAACATTACTTCCTGTCTTATTTTACGAGCTTTTCGTAGGAATGTCGTAAATTTTAAACGTCTGAAATCCACCGAGTCATTATATTTTCTTAAAATATCTTTAAACTCTTTTTCAACACGTATGTATCTTTTACCTCTTTCACTGAAGAGGCTGACCAATGGATTATTTTTTTTTTTTTAATTTCAGCTATTGATTTTATTGCATTCTCCTTTAGCGTATTGATCAGGAATTGTAGTTTCAGATACCTTCGCCTTATTGAGTATCGTTTGCTGTGCCAAACTTCGACAGCATTCATGGTCCTGTGCATCGAATTGATGACGGTAGACAGCTGACCGAAATCACTTCGAAATAAATTCTCTGAACGCAGATAACTTTGATACTGTTGTGTTAGCTATCGAGGTATTACCTAACGCAACTGAAGCCAAGTTAAGAGTGAATTTATTTCGAAATAATTTCGGTCTGCTGGCTGTCTTCACCAATTCCACATTTCAGATGGTGTACTAGGATTTTCCATCTATTGACTGACTATACGAGGTGCGGCTAGAAAAAAACCGTACTGATGCTGGAAAAAACATTTATTTACAATTTCATGTTATCTCCTTCAATGTACTCTCCTCCTCGGTCTCTACACCGCTCCATACGAATTTTCCACTGTTCATAGCAATGCTGCAGATCATTTTCGGTAAGTCCATACATTACTACCGTCGCTTTTTCTTTTACTGCTTCAACAGTCTCAAATCTAGTTCCTTTCAAAGCTGACTTGACTTTAGGGAAAAGAAAAAAGTCACAGGGGGCCAAATCAGGTGAGTAGGGTGGATGATCTAAGATGGGAATGTTGTGTTTTGCCAAAAACGTCTTCACTGACAACGCACTGTGAGCTGGGGCATTGTCTTGGTGAAGGATCCATGACTTTTTTCTCCACAAATCGTTCCGTTTTCTCCGTACTCGCTCACGTAGGGTAGCCAGGACGCTAATGTAGTAATGCTGATTCACTGTTTGTCCCTCTGGTACGCAATCAATGTGCACAATCCCTTTGATGTCAAAAAAAAAACAATCATCATTGCCTTGAATTTCGATTTTGACATTCGTGCTTTTTTTTGTCGTGGAGAACCAGGAGTTTTCCAATGCATCGATTGGCGTTTAGTTTTGGGATCGTAAGTAAAAAACCACGATTCATCGCAAGTAATAACATTTTGTAAGAAGGTGGGATCACTTTCAATGTTTCCCAGGATGTCAGAGCAAATCATTCTTCGGCGTTCCTTCTGTTCAATGGTGAGACACTTTGGAACCATTTTTGAACACACTTTGTTCATGTTGAAACTTTCATGAAGAATCTGCCTAACACTTTCCTTGTCAACTCCTGTTAACTCAGACACTGCTCTGATTGTTAAACGGCGATCTTGTCGAACAAGTTTACCGATTTTTTCAATGTTTGCATCAGTTTTTGCTGACAATGGTCTGCCAGTGCGAGTGTCATCACTAGTGTCTTCGCGGCCATCTTTAAATCGTTTAAACCACTCAAACACTTGTGTTCGCGATAAACAATCATCGCCGTACACTTGTTGTAACATTACAAACGTTTCACTTGCAGATTTTCCTAGTTTGAAACAAAATTTGATGTTAACACGCTGTCCTTTCTGTACACTCAACATTTTCCGACGCACAGCCAAAACGTCAACTACTTAAAACAGACGCCACGGGCAGACTGAGTGCAGGAGGCAGATGAAACTCGAGCAGTAGGTGGAGCGAGAGTCACGTGACAGGCCACGCGACTTTCAGCCTTATTGAATTCGTTTTATTGTTTCACCAGTACTAGTCCGGTTTTTTTCTAGCCACACCTCGTATAGTCTACGAATTCATGATATTTTCGCCACTGGGCATTTGCTACGCTGTTACCATCCATGCATCATCAAGGCAGTCGGGTGGAAGATGTGCTCTACAGCATACATGCGGCAAGACAATCGAACTACTTCTTCATCCCTGTATTTCTCCACTAATCCCAGTTCTTGTATGTCTTCCAGAGGCATTGCTTGAAATGAAAATTACAACTGGAAATAGATGTCTCGGAGAACACTGTTTTCATAGCTTAATTTGCAGCCATTTCGAAGTCTAGCACTGCAGTTTTAAATGACAACCCAGTTATGACATTTCTCTGTTCAGAAAAAAATATTTCACAATTATTTTGACTTTCCTCCGGTAAAAAAGCTAGTCTTCCGTGCTTCAGGTATCAACATGCAATGGTGTACAGTTGTCCGAAATGTCCGTCCATAAGAAGAGCTTTATTTTCACACATTTTCTCCCCTTCTCCGTAACTGATCACCAGGATTCATTTGTCGGGAACAGATTTATTATCAATTTAAAAAAAAAACGTCAGTCACTTTCAAAATCTCTTCGCGCAGCTGAATCCCTGAACTAGTGCCACGGTTATGGGACATCCCAGTAGCTTCCCTTACACAGTGCAGTCTTTCTCATAATTCGGCATATTTGCGACGTAATCTAAACCTTTATCTCGAAAATCTTGAAATTGCTCTTTAAACCTTCGGAAAACAGGTCTCTTCTCCGCAGACTCTTTTCCAGCAGTTATGCATTCGTTTCTCAATCTCCACATGTTTCGTCAGGTTGGGCGAGAAACTTACTGTTCAGCCATGATTCCACCATTTACAATTTTTAAACTGCCGCTGCTCCTGTTTCGTTCGGAGCTCATGCACAGGCAATTCGTATACATTTTCGGTGCTCCTGGTACCGATTACCATCCTTTCCCCTTTTTGTTTCCATTTCCATTACTTTTTCTAACCACACGGTTCAGTTACATTAACGTGATCACCGCCTGTGTCCGACGTTAATGTGCAATAACCACTCACAGACAGCAGGTGGCAGCACTAGCAGTGTAGGATATGCGCAACGCGGAAACTCAACGATTTATGTGACATCCAAAAGGACGTGATCATTGCCTTTCGGGCCACGGGTGGATGCATTTTCGAAACGGCAAAGTTCGTAAAATGTTGGCGTGTTGCCATATTTAAAGCATTCCGTGCATGGCGCTGTCCGGAACCGGCGCTGTGGCCGTTGTGGTGCCCCACGGGCCACAGATGACAGGAGTTAAGAAGGCTGCAGGTGAATAACGTGCAACTGTTGAGCAACTGACCACGCACGTGAACCAAGGGGCAACCGACAGTGTCTCCTCAAAGACCACGCGGCGAAAAATGCTGTGTATGGGTCACCACAGCAGACGCCTCGTCCATACACCTATGCTGACTGGTGTTCATCGGCGACGAAGGCTGGAATTTCCATGCCAGTTCTGCGACTGGGCGTCCACTGCACGGTGACAAGCGGGCTTTTCAAGTGACAGACGTTGGCGTGATTCACCTGAAAGTGAACACCCTGCAACAGTCGACGGCAGGGTTAAGACAGGAGGAACGATCGCTATGGTCTCAGAAACGTTTGGTGACACTCCCGACGTGATCTCGTCGTTCCGGAAGGCACAGTGGATGAGCAGAAATATCTGTCGGAAGTGTTGCCACACCTACATCGAGTTTGATTTCCCTCGGAATCTACCAGCAGAACAACTGAATGTGTGACACAGCTTGCAGTGTACGTGCGTGGTGTGAAAAGCACCAGGATGAGTTTGCTGTATTCCACCGACCACCAGGCTTCCCGGGCTTGACGCAATCGAGAATATGTGGGACAACCTCGATGAGGCTCTTCGTGTCCTGGGTCCTCAACCGACAAACATAGCGCAGCTGACTGAGGCACCGGCGGCGGCATGGCTCAGTACCTCACTGACTCCTGCCCCTTTCTCAGTCGTCCGCGCTTCCCGTTAATTGTATCCTCCTACAGTGAGTCGCTGACGACACTCTCCCGTACACGACAGCATCATCAACATCCGCAGACAGCTGTTCACTTCGCCTGTCACATCATTTATGTCTATAGAGAATAACAGCTGTCTGTTACACTCCTGACGATACCCTTGTCTCTGATCAACGCACGCCGTCGAGAACGTATTGGTATCTGTCTTTGAGCCACTCACATATCTGGGATCCTACTCCGCATGCTCATACGAGGCCCTTCGTTAACAGTGTGCAGTGGAGCACCGTGTCAAAGGCTTTTCTCAAATCTAGGAGAGTGCAATCTGCCTGGCACCCTTCATCCGTGGTTCGCAGTATATAATGTGCGAAAAGGGCAAGCTGCGTTTCACACGAGCTTCCTAAGACCGTGCTAGATATATGGACGTAAGCTTTCCGGTGTCTAGGAAATTTATTTAATCAGATTCAGAATACGTTCTAAAATTCTGCAGAAAATCGATGTCAAGGACACTGGTCTGTAATTTTGCACATCCTTTCTTTTACTCTTCTTGTACACGAGTGTCACCTGCGATTTTTCAAACTGCCTTAGGTTGGACCCATTACGGGTGTAATATTCAGAAGGCAAATGTATATTGATCTCGTTATATACGAGTACCACTTGCGTTTTTCCCAGTCGATTGCGAAATACTGCTAGGCAAGAGAAAGGCGATAAATGCGAATGAAGTAAGTAAAACCGAAATTGTATTAACCTCCTCGCTGTCGCTGAATCCTTTCCACGCGATGCGTCCTTGAGCGGATCAAACAGGTAGCAATAAATGCTCTACAAATGAGGTTGACTTTTGAAGTTTTTCTTATGAGTTAATTACACTGCAGACAGCTTCCATTCTGCATAATATCAGCAATATGAAAATGAAAATTCACGGAAGTCAAATCTGGACTGTAGGGACGATGACGTAGAGTCTCCCAGCCCATTATGGTTTCTTTTTCCTTCCAGTGGTTTCTTGGATCAGCTGCGCTGTGTGTGGGCGAGCATTGTTATGTAATATTATCACGTCTTTTCTTTGACATTGGCGACCGTTTCCTCTCATCGCTGGCTTTACTTTGCTCATCAGTATGTGTGAGTGGTCAGCGCTGCATCCTGTACGCTGATCTTCCAAATAATCACCAAAATACAACTGTGGCATCCAAATGATGGCCAGCATCACTTTCCTCGCTGATGCTCGAATTTTGCATTTCTTTCGCACAGGTGAGCTGGTGTGCTTCCATTTCACGCCTTGTCTTTTCGACTCGTGTTCAGCATTTTGAACGAAAGTTTCATCACACGTTAAAATCTCGATCAGAAAAGGTTCACCTTCACATTCATAGCACTCTTTGTTCCCTGGTGTTGTTGTGTGAATTCTTTCGGGACTCACGTTGGACTTGTTTTGCTGTACTTGAGCATGTCACTGACAACGTTACGAACTGTGCCACTACCTATTGCAGCTATTTTGCTATTCAGTTCTACTGCAACACGTCGGCCATCAGGAGTTATGTCGTCATGGCCGGCTTTAACCGAAGGAGGAGACACTTCAATTGGCCGGCCACGGCGTTTTCCATTTGTCACTGAAGTTCGATTGTTTTTGAACTGTCCTACGTATTTATCGAAAATTTCCGTCGTTCGCACAGTTTCGACCACACTGAAAAATCATTAGAGAAAATATTTTGGCCGTTTTCCACCTTTTGAAAAGGAAAACGCATCGCTCAGTTAATGTCGAAACTTGAACCCGATGCGTCATTGTTAATTGCTACATTAAGGTTATAAATAAAACAGTTTTTTGTTTGTCAGCCGCTCTCAGCTCATCTCAGTCATGCCAACCTAAAGTCATGAAACTACAAAAATTCTTCCTACAAACTATTCGACTTCATCACTTTGCCTTTGCAGGGGAAAGTCAGGAAGGTGTATGCACTTAGTATTTCATCGGTCACTTCCAGTTGATGAGAAGGTTAAAATAAACAAATAGCAAACCATTCCTCATTTATTTAGGAACTACATTTATCGGAGTAACTTTTAACCCAAACCTTAAATGTCATTATATATATGACACTGCTCGTTCGTACTCGTAGCCGCCTAATCTGGTTAGAGTACCCACGAACACCAATAACAAGAAAATGCACCATGACCTTCATAAACTGTGCCATTGTTGGGAGCAGTTATCATACTTAATACAGTCTTCCGTGACAGACTCCTTTTAGTCTTCATCACACCTTGGGCAGTTCAAAACATGAAGTTGGAATAATAGACAATTGTGAAGGTGATTCGATAAACCCTATGCCAGGCACTTAGATGTGATTTGCAGAATATCCATGTGGGTGTAGATCCCTCCTTGGATTGTGCCCTGATTGTTGCTGAAGATGATGCCGCAGTTTAACCCAGATTAGCCGTAGAGATTCTACGTTGTTCGTTACTGATATTTTGTCCCTTCTTGGTTTAGTTTGTTTTTCTAACAATGCATTTTTGTACGTAGACTCAAACAGAATTTCGGATGTTTTTGCAGCTTGCTTTAAATGTTCGAAAACCTAAAATTGTGCAGTTCACAAAAAGAAAAAACATAGTATCCTATGACTACAACAGCAATAGCTCTCATTTTCAATCGGTCAGCTCACACAAATACCTCGGTGTAACACATTGTAAGGATACGAAATAGAAGCAGGACTGAATAAAACTCAAGACGCGTTCATAGGATTTGTAGACCCGGAAAAGCGTTCGACAATGTAAAATGGTGCAAGATCGAAGTTCTGAAGAAAATAGCTATAGGGAGAGACGGGTAATATATTCGTACAAGACCCAAGAGGAAATATGAATGGAAGACCAAGAACGAAGTGCAAGGATTAAAAATGGAGTAAGACTTTGATATAGTCATTCGCCTCTACTGTTCAATCTACGCATCAAAGAAGCAACGAAGAAAATAAGAGAGAGGTTCAAGATTCAGACTGAAATACGGGGTGAAAGGATATCAGTGACACGGTTTGCTGATAATATTATCGTCCTCAGTGAAAGTGAATTACTACAGGATCTGATGAATGGAATATACAATATAATGAGTGTAGAATTTGGGGTGAGAGTAAATCAAAGACACAAGTGATGAGATGAAGCATAAACGGGAGCTGCGAGAATCTTTACATTGGTGATAACGAAGTAAGAAATGGAACCATCACATTGTCTCAGTCAAAGGTAAAGATGGTGGCGGACTGTAATTCATTGTTAGAATTAAAGGGAAATATAAATAGTGCAAAAAGAGGATCTTTTTCGAAATATTGGTGTGACCCATACTCTAATATTGCTCCAGTGTGTGGGACCTGTCCCATATACGACTAGCAGGGGATACTGAACTGTTCATAAGAAAGTCAGCACGAATGGTTACAGGTTTGTTTGGCCCACAGGAGAATGTAACAGAGATGCTGAAGAAATTGGCAGATGCCTGAAGATACACGTAAGCTATCCCGAGAAAGCCTACTTGCAAAATTTCTAGAACATACCCTAAATTTTGAATATGCGAGGTGTGTTCAAAAAAATTTCGGAACATTCGTAATTTCGCGCCAATGGCGTGTTGGGGCGAAATGCAGTCGAGATCCCTGCACACGCGTGTGCTTAATGTGTAACTGCTGGAAGTTTCATTGTTGAATGTCTGTTAGCTTATTGTTCAGTGTTGTATTGAGTAGAACATTGTGTCGCACAGTTGGCGTACTTCGAGAGGGGATAGAGGAGCAATGCGCCTGCAATAAATTTTGCGTGAAACTCAAGAAAAACGCCGCGCGGGGTAGCCGTATAGTCTGCGGGGCCTTGCCACGGTTCGTGCGGCTGCCCCCCATCTGAGGTTAGAGTCCTCCATCGGGCATGGGTGTGTGTAAGTGGTGCAAGCCTAGGGACTGATGACCTCAGCAGTTTGGCCCCATAGGAACTTAAAAGCTAAACTCAAGAACACCTTTACAGAGACACACCAAATGATGCAGGAAGCCTATGGTGATGAGTGCTTAAGCCGTACTCGGTGTTACGGATGGTTCACACGGTTTAAAAACGGCCGGACGGAAGACGACCCCCGTGCAGGACGTCCTTCGACTTCTGCCAGTAACGCTTGTGTCAGGAACGTCAACGAAACTGTGCGTGCTGAACGAAGACTGACTGTCAGAGAGATCGCAGAAGAATGTAACATTGCAGTTGGCTCGTGAAATCCTAATACAGCCTCTTGGAATGTATCGTGTTGCCGCCAAGTTCGTGCCACGGCTCATGAGTCAAGAGCAGAAAGACCTCCGCCTCGCAATCTGAGAAGAGCTTTAGGATCAACCAAATGAGAACGAGATGCTCCTTAAGAAAATTATAACTGGTGATGAGACGTGGGTCTGCAGTTACGACGTTGAGAACAAGGTTCAGTCTTCACAATGGGTAAGGAAATGTTCTCAATGATCAAAAAATAAAAAGGTTGTCAGGTCAGCTTGGCCCTTGCAGACTTTTTTTTCTTTCCAAAGTTGAAAACCAAGTTAAGAGGACGAAGATTTGTAACGATAGACGCGCGGTCCAGCGTAAGGCGAACCAAGTCTGCTCCCGGAAGTGGAAACGTTGTTGGGAGCGGTGTTTCAGTCGTGGGGGAGATCATATACAAATAAGTGAAGGTAAGCGTAGAAAAGTTCAGGAATTTTTTGAACATACATCGTAGACGAAAGGTAGTAAATACTGGCAAGCGGTCTGCAAATGTTCGTACGGTTGCGTTCGCTTCCATTCGCTGCTGTGGAAACTGGGCTTAATAATAATATTCCCGTTGTGAGATGTAATTGGCTACTCTGTAAACGCTGAGCTGTGTGCAGCTTACAGCCCAGGCAAAATTATTCTCTGAGGGACACATCATTATCTCCTTCGTGCCTAGAGTTGCTTCGGCCACAGACGGCAGCAAGGGGGGTAGGGCAGGGGGTACTGGCAAATGTCTGATTGCACTCAGTAGCAATGGTCTAAGAAAGGCTGGGAATCACTGTTCAAGTGCCTGTGATTGTGTACTGAACATAAATGTGGACAACTGCAACAGCTCACTTTTTGAATTTTTTTAATTCGAGTTAACTAGTTTTGGAGCCGTTTCAGTATCATCTTCAAATGTGGCTCACAGAATTCGCGTCTTTATTTCTTTAGGGTGAATCTGGGTACTGGCTCTCTCACAAGAAGACAGAGAACTCTTTAATGTATCGCCACGAGCGGCATGTATCGGGAAACAAAACCTCCTGCTTACCGTGGCAGCGTGGGCGGTATTGCAGTTAATATCCATCTGGCAACTTGCGTTTTAGTTGTCTGTTGGCCTCTTGTCAATCTCTTTTCATTGTAAATATAAATACGAATTGTCACCATATATCACCAGCATAACGTTTACTACTGATGTACATTACAAAGATCTTCACTTAAAAATACAGCATACTTTGCTCGGAAACAATTTTTTTTATTTTTGTGCGTATAACACGACAGCCTGCTGAGAAGATAATCACTCGGTCTGTTTTATTTGATAAAGTCAGTAACATTCTACATCTTTAATACGGATATCTGCTGCCCTCTGCTGCTAGAGGGCTCCGATTTTGCGTAACATAGCGGTGTTTGACGCGACTATGCTGGTGGGTGAGAAAGAGCTCACAAAACTAAAAGCACGAATTCGAAGACTTCGTCCGCATGTCGAGCACACTCTCCTTAAGCATGGCAGTGCCAAACTACACACGAGCGCTGCGGCATCTGCAGCAATCCGACGTCCTTGGTTCACTGCCGTCGATCATCCTACACACAGTCTCGATTTTCGTCTTTGTGCAAAACTAAGAAAACCTTCGATCACTTCAATTGTTTCAAGCGGTGCAAGCAGAGGTAAGGTTGTGGCTCTGTTAACATAGTCAAACAATATACTGTGACGGTATCAACAAAATAGTATCTACTTGGGGAAATTGTGCTGGTTCCCAGGGTGAGTGTGTTGAGAAATAAATTTATAGACCTGAAGAATACAGATGCAGAATGTTAATGAAGTTTGTTTTATTTAAAAAGCGTTGCGAGTTTTCACATAAAACATCTGTCGACATTACTTTTCAGTACGTCCTCGTACAGTGGAAGTCTTAGAAAATACGTACATTGATCAAAATAAGTGTTGACATGAATGCTGTTAACAGCACTAGGTTCAAAAAATTTTAACTGTATGGCAATTGCAGATTAATTTTATTTGCAGCTAGCGCGATTATATGAGTGGAGGAGTATTAGATTTAATGGTGAGCATTAATGTAATTTTTAAGCATTGTCTGTATTGTCATTGTTCCTCTCCAAGTGCCTCGTCCTCCAATAACACTGCCGATAGGTAGCATGATCTGTTGTCCGTCCATGGTTTTTCAGAACATTGATTCAGTGCTGAACCCAAACTGCTGGTTTGAGTTACACTCCTGGAAATGGAAAAAAGAACACATTGACACCGGTGTGTCAGACCCACCATACTTGCTCCGGACACTGCGAGAGGGCTGTACAAGCAATGATCACACGCACGGCACAGCGGACACACCAGGAACCGCGGTGTTGGCCGTCGAATGGCGCTAGCTGCGCAGCATTTGTGCACCGCCGCCGTCAGTGTCAGCCAGTTTGCCGTGGCATATGAAGCTCCATCGCAGTCTTTAACACTGGTAGCATGCCGCGACAGCGTGGACGTGAACCGTATGTGCAGTTGACGGACTTTGAGCGAGGGCGTATAGTGGGCATGCGGGAGGCCGGGTGGACGTACCGCCGAATTGCTCAACACGTGGGGCGTGAGGTCTCCACAGTACATCGATGTTGTCGCCAGTGGTCGGCGGAAGGTGCACGTGCCCGTCGACCTGGGACCGGACCGCAGCGACGCACGGATGCACGCCAAGACCGTAGGATCCTACGCAGTGCCGTAGGGGACCGCACCGCCACTTCCCAGCAAATTAGGGACACTGTTGCTCCTGGGGTATCGGCGAGGACCATTCGCAACCGTCTCCATGAAGCTGGGCTACGGTCCCGCTCACCGTTAGGCCGTCTTCCGCTCACGCCCCAACATCGTGCAGCCCGCCTCCAGTGGTGTCGCGACAGGCGTGAATGGAGGGACGAATGGAGACGTGTCGTCTTCAGCGATGAGAGTCGCTTCTGCCTTGGTGCCAATGATGGTCGTATGCGTGTTTGGCGCCGTGCAGGTGAGCGCCACAATCAGGACTGCATACGACCGAGGCACACAGGGCCAACACCCGGCATCATGGTGTGGGGAGCGATCTCCTACACTGGCCGTACACCACTGGTGATCGTCGAGGGGACACTGAATAGTGCACGGTACATCCAAACCGTCATCGAACCCATCGTTCTACCATTCCTAGACCGGCAAGGGAACGTGCTGTTCCAACAGGACAATGCACGTCCGCATGTATCCCGTGCCACCCAACGTGCTCTAGAAGGTGTAAGTCAACTACCCTGGCCAGCAAGATCTCCGGATCTGTCCCCCATTGAGCATGTTTGGGACTGGATGAAGCGTCGTCTCACGCGGTCTGCACGTCCAGCACGAACGCTGGTCCAACTGAGGCGCCAGGTGGAAATGGCATGGCAAGCCGTTCCACAGGACTACATCCAGCATCTCTACGATCGTCTCCATGGGAGAATAGCAGCCTGCATTGCTGCGAAAGGTGGATATACACTGTATTAGTGCCGACATTGTGCATGCTCTGTTGCCTGTGTCTATGTGCCTGTGGTTCTGTCAGTGTGATCATGTGATGTATCTGACCCCAGGAATGTGTCAATAAAGTTTCCCCTTCCTGGGACAATGAATTCACGGTGTTCTTATTTCAATTTCCAGGAGTGTATTTAGCCAGGATAATCCTGTGCATCGTGGATTACATATGCCATCAATCTTTCAAAAAAGAAGTTCAAATGGCTCTGAGCACTAGGGGACTTAACATCTGAGGTCATCAGTCCCCTACAACTTAGAACTGAAACCTAACTAACCTAAGGACATCCCACTCACCCATGCCCGAGGCAGGATTCGAACCTGCGACCGTAACGGTCGCGCGGTTCCACACTGAAGCGCCTAGAACCGCTCGTCCACATTGGCCGGCCATTAATGTTTCCTTGAATTATTAATTTCAACAGGTTTTATTTATTGTTGCGGAATTGCGGTACCAAAACAATCGAGTTTTGCTCTCTGGGTGCTGTTGAGAGTTTCTGCGTCTTCGTACCGCCATATTTTTGACTATACCTGTCGATGGTATCCTTAATATTTTTCGATACGACCGCATTTCAAATGCCTAATACAGTCCATGACTCAGCTCCATAGAGTAGGACACCGAACGTGTAACATCGAAGTAGTCGAGTGCGAATCCTAATGACTGGCCTGAAGGTTCTCAGCAGTCGCCGCGGACTAAATGACTGCCGGGGACTTGGTGCATTGGCTATAACTTTTCTAGTAATTCTGGAGATTTTCCTTTGGACTAAGTACGAGGTCGATCTTCGTTGCTTAGATCGTGCAGGTTTCAGACCGTTTGTGTTACTATGGCTACACTACTAAATGTGTGTCCCCCACCATATCAGTAGATATAACGAAACGGCGGCCCTCTTTCGTTATGTCTTACAAGGAGATTTCTCCAGCGGTAGGATCGACTTTTTGAAACCATCTGTACGGTTATGTAGGTTAAGTACCCAAGTATCACACACTGCAGCCTTTCATCCTGGTGGGTCGACGTTTGCGAGGAACTGACGAGAAAAGAAATTCGGAATTTTGTGTGAGACTCGATAGCATGAAGAAAGCCGAATGACATAAGTTGGTTGTGAGGGTAATGGAAAGGATACTAGCTTCACATGCATGAGGTTGTGGGTTCGAATCTCACCAGAGAAAGAAATCTATTTTAGGTGTTTATCGAAGTGACATTGATAATCATTTTCATTCAATTGATGTAAATATAATTGTTTTTATTTTCACTCCTGAGCCACGTGATTCAATAGTGATATGGACCTCTTCATTTGGTCTAATTTTTCTTCCTATCACAAAATACACATTCACAAAAATTCCGATTGGAAGAAGAATGACATAAAGAAAAATAAAACAAATGGAAAAGTTCATACGGCGATTAAAATTATGTGACAAAGGAATAGAACGAAAGAAATTACATTTAAACCAATAAATTGAGTAAAAATAAACATCAAAGTCATTTCGATAAAGATTTAAAAATAAAAAAAGTTACTGCACATGACGAGGCATGGTTAAGCTTCTATCCTAACCATTATGTCACGTAACCAGACTATGGAATACGACTTCCTTAACGCTATGTAGCATCACGCAAAATTCCGAAATCTTTTCCGTCAGTTACTTCCAAACGGAGGCCCACCTGGATGCAGGGTCTGATACGGGGAATCTTGAGTTACACTACCGCTTATTTGGTTTCAAAAAGTCGATCCCACCGCTGGGGAGCTCTCCTTGTTAGTTTTAAGAGTAACAAACGGCACATTTTGAAAGAACAGTAATGTCGCAGTCCAATAGCGCCAAATAGCGGTGGCCCCTGCAAACTTGAAAGACGACTCAAGCAAAGGCAAAGAAAAGTTAACTGTAGCAAGTAACCTGGCAATGCTACACACACAAAAGACAACTGACCAACAACGAAATATCAATAAGTTCACAGGAGAGCTTCTGTAAAGTTTGGAAGGTAGGAGACAAGGTACTGGGAAAGCTGTGAGGACGGGGCGTGAGTCGTGCTTGGGTAGCTCAGACGGTAGAGCACTTGCCCGCGAAAGGGAAAGGTCCCGAGTTCGCGTCTCGGTCCGGCACCTAGTTTTAATCTACCAGGAAGTTTCAATAGTAATAATAGGTCCAGTCATATTAATGTGACCAACTCTTGTTTTCGTGTAAATACTCATAGACACCAGGTGATAGCATTATTAGGTGATGAATGGGGGGGGGGGGGAGGTGGGAGGCTGGAAACAGTGAAGTCGTTGTCATAATGCGTAAAAGGGGCGACTTGTGTGCCGTCCAACAGCGCATAATCGTTGGCTTTCTTCCCAAGGGTGGAAGCATTTCCGAAACAGCAACATCTGCAATCTTTTCAAATGCCACTGTATGTAAAGTAAACCGTGCGTGGCAAAATCTCGGTATTCTAATCCGGCTCCGAGGCAGGTGTGTTGGACTACGGGCAGTAGGCGACACAGGTGAGCGATAGCTACAGATATGTGTGCTGGCGAATAGACGTGCAACTTTTGTGCAGCTGACTGCCCAGGCGAACCAAGGGCTGCCACCAATGTTTCCTCAACAATGTATGGGCTTCCGCAGTAAGCACCTGGTCCCTGCACCCATGCTGACTGCTGTTCATTGGCGTTGAAAGCTTGCATTTGCACGCCGGTACCACAGCTGAAAGTCCACTGAGTGCTACAGGTGGCCATATTAATCACATTTTATGCTCCATCGGACAGATTTCCATTGGCGTGTAACGTCTGAAAGCAAACGCCCTGCAACCCTGAGGGCGCGTTATGGTGTGGGCAATGTTTTCGCGGCACTCCCTGGGTGATCTCGTTATTCTGAAAGGCACAATGGATCAACCCTAGTACGCACCTATCCTTGGGGATCATATCCACCCTTAGATGCACGTGTAACATAGCTCGCAGTGTATGTGCGTGGTTCTGAAAGCTCTAGGATGAATTTACCGTACTGCCCTGACCGCCAAATTTCCCGCCTTTAAACCCAATCGAGAATCTGAGGGGCCACCTCGATCGAGTAGCTTGTGCCACGGATCCTCAATCGATAAAATTCTATCGCAACCGGGCAAGTACTGGAGTCGGAATGGCTTCTTATCACTGTCATTACTTCATTGACTCTATTCCTGTACGTCTCATGCTGCAAAAGGCTTTTATTCAGGGTTTTAACACGTGGTCAGATTACTGCGTTTGGACAGTGTAATAATACTAATAAATCTCGCGTATTTCAGTGCCCTCGTTTCAGTCTTTCAATCGGACGGCACTTAGGTGACTTGCTTATCATTAACGTACACTAGTTGTCCAACCGGGGAAAGGGAATCGGCAGTTTAACGTGGAATCCGCACAACATATTGTTTCTACCGACTCCTGATATCATTGAGAGGTGAAGGCTGGATTAAACGCAGACTGAAAAATTTATTGGGTCCACTGGGATTCGATCCCGCGATTCTCGATTTGCAGCCACGCACTGTGACGGTAGACCACCAGGTCCAACAGTTACGAGATGGTAATCGAACTGTATTGGCGGAGTATTTCGTCGTAATTTACGTCAAGTAAATGTGCTGTGGTGCAAGCCAAAGTAAATTTATTTCGAGATATCGATATATTTCGAGATTATGCTACATTTCCAGATATCGAAATCTTTCGAGTTACCGACATATTTCGAGATGTCGATCTATGTCGAGATGTCGATTTATATCGAGATATCGATTTATTTCAGGATATCAATTTATTTCGTGATATTGATCTATTTCGAGACATCGATTTATTTCGTGATACCGACCTATTTCAAGATGTCGATCTGTAGGAATATCGATTTATTCCGAGATATCGATTTATTTAGATGTGTCGATTTAACAAGAGAACAGCCCTTGAAATTTAACGCTTCAAAGTTTTAAGCCCTGCTCATTCCAGATGATTAGAAACTGTTAACCTACATGTGAAACCTGAGTACATAATCCCTGTGACATTTGATTAACGGTGTTCCTTAAGGACAGGTTCTCATTCAAAACGTTCGAAAATTCATTTTCTTTGTAGTTGAGTTTTCTAAAGGTGTACTTGTCTAGACTCATGGAACGGAAAGGTTTTTTTTTTACACCGTGCTTTACAAAAGTTTCTACAGCCCATTGTTTGAAGCAGTGTCACGACTGTCATGAGCCGCGTGGTTGTATCCGCGCTGTCTCAAACGCCTTGTCCGGATCGCGCGGCTCCCCCTGTCGCTACGATTGGCTACGAGGTTCGAGTCCTTCCTCGGGCATGGGTGTGTGTGTGTGTGTGTGTGTGTGTGTGTGTGTGTGTGTGTGTGTGTGTGTTGTCCTTAGATTAGGTTACTGTAAGTAGTGTGTAAGCATAGGGACTGATGACCTCAGCAGTTTGGTTCCATAGGAGCTTACCATAGACAGACGGTTGCCATGGGACACACTTGGGTCGGAAACGCTCTGCTCAAGGACGCTTGTCCGTCCGCTTTTACAATACTTCTGCGCGGTGTGGGATCTTTACCAGATAGGGTTGTCGGAGTACATCGAAAAAGTTCAAAGAAGCGCAGCACGTTATATCGCGAAAATGGGAGAGATTGTCACTGAAATGATACAGGATTTGGGCTGGACGTCATTAAAACAAAGGCGTTTTTCGTTGCGACAAAATTCCAATCACCAACTTTCTCCTCCGAATGCGAAAATATTTTGTTGACACCGACCTACATAGGGAGAAACGATCACCTGGATAAAATAAGGGAAATCAGAGCTCGTACGGAGATATATAGGTGTTCGTTCTTTCCGCGCGCTAAACGAGATTGGAATAATAGAGAATTGTGAAGATATATGAAGATAGTAACTGTTCTCGAAAGAACGGATACCATTTATGACCATGCAGCTTCTCTAGAAATAAATAATTGAAATCCTCAGCTACCGACTGTTGTTGTTGATATACCTCGGGGCACATATTTTCAGCTGTCCCCATCGAGGTATATCAACAACACCAGTCGGGAGCCGAGGGTTTCATTAATTAATCATGTATTGGTTCAAATGGCTCTTTGCACTATGGGACTTAACATCTGAGGTCATCAGTCCTCTAGAACATAGAACGACTTAAACCTAACTAACCTAAGGACATCACACACATCCTTGCCAAAGGCAGGATTTGAACCTGCGACAGTAGCGGTCGCGCGGTTCCCGACTGAAGCGCCTAGAACCGCACGGCCACATCGGCCGGTCTATCATGTATTCTAGAGAAGCTGCAGGGGCATCAGTGGCGCCTGTTCTTTCGAGAACAGTTACTATCTTCATATATATGGTTAATGGCTACCCAGCCATTGACCTTCGTCTGTGCGAATGCGCACAGGTTGCTAGAAGTCTTACGGGAATCGTCACCTTAGTGTGCGCCAGTAATGAGTGGATGGGCAAATACGTACGTATGTAGATTGTGGACAGTTGGAAATGTGGGTCTCACGGGAAGCGTGCAAGGGATAAGTCCCTGCAGTCGTGCTATCATTTGTGTCCTCGGTGGCTTAGATGGACAGAGCGTCTGCCATGTGAACAGGAGATTCCGGGTTCGAGTCCCGGTCGGGGCACACATTTTCAGCTGTCCCCATCGAGGTAAATCAACAACACCTGTCGGCAGCTGAGGGTTTCAATTAATTATCAATTGTGAAGGTGATTCGATGATCCCTTTGCCAGGCACTTAAATGTAATTTGCAGGGTATCCATATAGATGTAGATGAAAACTCGTCCAGTGACGCACGTGCACAAAATGATTAATACTGCAGAATGCATGCAAACATAATCGCCGAAAATACGGATGAATAACGAGTGCAGGGTGCCGAGTGCTGCATATCCAGGTTATTAGACAGATCGGCTTTTCCTGCCAAGAAGAACAGGGAATTGCTGTCTAGGAACAATTTGTGTTAGAGGAAGGGTTGATAAGTACTCCTTGAATTGCAGACTAAACGTAAATGCATTTTTGGTAAAAATTGGTCTAAACATAATCCTGTGCCCTCCGTATTGGATTAGCCGTCCTGAATATTGAAAATCTAACTTCAGATTCGTGTTCAGCGTCATTAAAAATATATATGTAACACTTAGTTCATGCAAATTGAGGTAACAATACAACTAAAAATTTTCCCTAAATTTTAAACTTTTTTTTTCGAGAAACGATTTTCTCAGAACGGCATGCAGCATAAACTAAAAATGGTTCAATCTCTTCTACCTCTGACCCAGAAAAGTAAACACTTTTCTTAGGAGCTTATACCTATAATATATGACATTGATTAATATTAACTAATTTTTGTGAAGGCATAAGGAGTGAAATAAACCCCCAAAGTTCGAATTTGCACCGTATCGTTAAATTTAAGGTTGTTCCATTGCGGTTAGGTACGAGCTCCCATAAATTTTATGTAATAGCGACTGATGTTATCCATTTTTAATTTCAGAGAAGTATGAGCTCCCATAAATTTAATGTAGTATCAACTGATGATATCCATTTTTGATTTCAGGTAACATCTGAGGGGCCACACTGGACGCAGTCTGCGTACTTCAGACTCGCAGGCCCTTGATCAAATCATAATTACGGGCGCCATTTTGTTCTTTTTTTTGTACTGAAAATCTAAAATAAAGCTCATAGTATGATCACTCGTAATACCCAAACAGATCCTTCGAATGTATTTTCATTGTCTCAAAAAAATTTCCAAATGTACCATTTTTTGCTCATTTGAATGAGAACCTGGCCCTAACGCCGGAGTATAGTCACGAGATTTTTTTCGGAGACTCTGTACGTTCGCGAGAAGAATTTCGTTCTGCGCGTGTCGATGTACATTCCACAGATATTACTGTGTGTGTGCTACTCAGTCGTGCCATTTGAGTACATCTTTGCATAGTTTTCCTTTCACGATGTAAACAGTGATCGGCTCAGTTGCTAACTGGCCAGTGAGTGGTTCCGAAGGTGTCGGATGTGCGGTGCGTTCGGTCTGCTATGACAACAACAGACACTGAGGGAGCTAGCTGCTGGGACGCCAGCGAACAATTTATGCCAAGTAAGACGAAGAGAACTATTCTACAATTATGAGCCGCCTCAAAAGTGTTTATCATTAGTAAATCATGTAGTTGAGACTGACAATCAATCTACAATAACTGACAGTTTTGCCAAGAGAGAGAGAGATACAGGAAATCCCCCCCCCACGTCAATGAAATTTTGGTTGTGATGACAGGCCGATGGGTAGTGTAGCCCGAGATATAAGTTAGGTTGGAAGGGGGTAATTCGATTGAGAGTTGTTTATGCCAACGATTATGAATGCCGAGTAAACGTTGTGCTTGCAGATTGCTCTGTAGCGTAGCCTAGTGTTTCCGTCCGCCCCATATTTAAAACACTTTCTCTAGCTGTGTACAAAAGTTGCACAACAGCCACGAAAACTACGTGTCTGCGGGGGGGAGGGAGGGAGGAGTGTCTACTATGTAACTTTCATTACAAATTTTAGTAACCACCGAAACTAGGCGAAATAGAAGCGTAATTTTATTTCCGTTTGTGGGATAATAGTGGTTCTCCTCTTTCGGCGGCAACTGTAATATGTAGGCGACTTATTATTTTTTTTGTAACTCGGAATCAAGATCTCAATAGACGCAGAGCTTTTTTTTGCGTTACTTGATTCGTGGTCTATAGTAAACAATGCAGCGTATTGGTAAATTATTTGAAGTGTGACGTGTGTTACATAGACAGCGTCTGCAATGTTCGTAAGGCCAAGTTTGTATATATTCGATGTGTGTTTTTTTGGCCATATACTGTATAATTAAGACGAGGAGGATAATGTTCAAGGAGCGCTGCATTAGCAATCTGTGGGGAAATTGAGAACTAGGATCTGACGGACGGCATGCTCGGGCAGTTCGTGCAATTATGTTGACCACTGCGTAATTCGGACACAGTGATCATTGCCTCTCCCTAGTGACCAGGGGACTCGGGTGCTAATCCTGGTCTGGCACCAATTTTCATCAGTGCCCATTGTCAGATAATTTTATTAGTTGTTTCGGTCTTAAATTGTATTTTGTTCACGAAACGTCGTTTAGCTCTTTCATGGATAACAGCTTTGGAAAGCGTACAGGCTATATTGATATTCGCTCGTTGTTACTCCAAGGCAACTACAGCGATTTATAAACACAGTTGTAGTGCGTATTAAACTTACATACGTATTTGTGTCCTGTGTTTCTTTACCAAGAACTTCTTCGTTGGTAATTTCCCTATAGTGGTATTTTGTTTAAGTATTTATAGCCTGCAGGCTTGGATGAAATATGAAACACATGTCCGAAGTTTCTGCTGATGCTGCAGATACTGTTTTATCCGTACTACGGGCACAAACTCTTCATCTAATACAGGACACAATTTGTCTCGAGAGTAAGCAATTTTTCTTAATATAGGCCTAGCTTCGATATATTTTTCTCTAATTATTGTTTGGATTTAATCTTACAACACACTAACCCTTCCACCAATTATTCGATATGTGGTTTCAACCCTTTCGTAGCCTGGAGTTCCTAAACGGTCGATAATATTAATAATTTCCTTTCTCACTCTTATTTTCTGTAGAATCTCCTGTTTATGGTTATTGCTAACTTGTTTCACGTTCTCACTTTTATTATTTTTATTTTTCTAGTTTTGTGACTGGTAGCCAAGTTTTCTTTCAATTCGGTTTTTAATTCTGAAATAGTAGCAGTTAAAAGGTCAGGTGAAGATTGCGAACTATTTGAGGAGAGTAGTTGGGAGATTTTTCATATTAGACGTACACAGGTTATGGAGATCCTTATCTATATAAAATTACTTCGAGTGTGATGTAGCCCATTCTCTTGTCATGATCTCGGCTCTATCGTAGCGCATTGTCTCGGTTAGGTTGGAGATTTTGGTTGAAAGTTGCCGAAGTCAACGAAAGTGATTACGAAGTAAAGACTGTGCTAACAGAACGATCTGTAGCGTAGTCCAAAACGTTCTTTCGGTCCTTTTAAAATCTCTTTTAATTAAAAATAACTAAAGCTGCAAGATACAATCACAAAAACTGTGTTACGTAATAGAGAAATCCCACACTCATGTCGTGTATGTTGTGTACGTACACTAATTTTTTGTCACTGAATATATACTTTTTACTCATTTGCTGAATTTCAGTTTTCCGCGTTTTCCGCGTTTTCCGCGTTTTCCGGTGAAAAACCTTTTCCTGCATGGGCCCATTAGCTTGTCGGTTATATTCGTGACTTTGTCGACGGTCAGTAATTTCATGATAGTCTGTCCACCGGTGTCATTGTTAACATCTAATATAGTTTTAAGTATTAGGAAGGCTAATATTAAGGTAATTCACGAGTAGGTCTAATGATGAATAAAAAAATAGGAATGCCGGTAAGCTACTACAAACAGCATAGTGAACGCATTATTGTGGCCAAGACAGACACGAAGCCCACGCCTACCACAGTAGTAAAAGCAGTCCGCAGATGAAGTTGATGAAATGTGTGATGAGATAAAAGAAATTATTTAGATAGTGAAGGGAGATGAAAATTTAATAGTCACAGGTGACTGGAATTCGATAGTAGAAAAAGGAAGGAAAGGAAACGTAGTAGGTAAATATGGAACGGGGGTAAGAAATGAAAGAGGAAGCCGCCTGGTAGGTTTTTGCACAGAGCATAACTTAATCATAGCTAACACTTGGTTCAAGAATCATGAAAGAAGGTTGTATATGTGGAAGAGACCTGGAGATACTGCAATATTTCAGATAGATTGTATAATGGTAAGACACAGATTTGGGAACCAGGTTTTAAATTGCAAGACATTTCCAGGGGCAGATGTGGACTCTGACCACAATCTATTGGTTGTGAACCTTAGATTAAAACTGAAGAAACTGGAAAAAGGCGGGAATTTAAGGAGATGGTACCTGGATGAATTGACAGAATCAGAAGTCGTAGAGTGTTTCAGGAAGAGCATTAGGAAACGATTGACAGGAATGGGGGAAACTAATACAGTAGAAGAAGAATAGGTAGCTTTGAGGGCTAAAGTAGTGAAGGCAGCAGACGATCAAGTAGGTAAAAAAACGAGGGCTAATAGAAATCCTTGGGTAACAGAAGAAATACTGAATTTCATTGACGAAAGGAGAAAATACAAAAATGCAGTATATGAAGCAGGCAAAAAGGAATACAAACGTCTCAAAAATGAGATCGACAGGAAGTGCAAAATGGCTAAGCAGGGATGGCTAGAGGACAAATGTAAGGATGAAGAGGCTTGTCTCACTAGGGGTAAGATAGATACTGCCTACAGGAAAATTAAAGAGACCTTTGGAGAGAAGAGAACCACTTGTATGAATATCAAGAACTCAGATGGCAACCCAGTTCTAAGCAAACCCTATGTGGTACCATAAAGATTCCATACCGCCTGGCAATACTAGGGTTGTTCGGCAAGTCTGGTGAATTTCTATGAAGGAATGCAACATTTTCGTTGCACTTTCATCATTGGTAAGCTTAATTACTCCAAGGATCATATAAATGCTTTCAACATTGTTCAATGCACAGTTCATCGTTGACAGCCGTCTCAAATAGTCAGTGTGTCGACTGCGATTGAAAATGGAGAACACCGAGTTTCGTACTGTTGTTAAACATTTTCATTTGAAGGATTGAAGTGCTGCACAAATCAAAACATAATTGGATGTAATTCACACCGACTCTGCACTATCTGCGAATATCATGCACTTTTGTATTAATGAACCCATTTCCAAAACCTGTGGTATGGTAATGCAAGACGTCGAATAAAAATTCGTTTGACTACTGAGGCTGTAGGCATCCCAAATGAGCGAGTGCATAATATCCTGCACGGAGAATTGGCTATGAAAAATCAATGTGACAGATGGATATGGCGGTTGCTCACAGTCGACCAAAAGCGTATCCGGCACAATATTTCAGCACAATGACTGGTTGGTTAATCGCAGTCCGCAAGATATTTTTCATCGACTTGTCACTGTCGATGAAACCTGGATCCATTATTACACATCAAAGTCCAAACAACAAGTGAAACAACAGCGTACTACATATTATTAACCAGTCATCCTGCCCACCTCCAATTCCTTAAAGAACTGAACTCACACATATAAAACAGGTTCAGACGTCTGATTACTTTACAAATGAGTTAATGTGTCGTATATTTGCCTTTAAGCAATGGACAAACGTTAGTGAAATTGGGATTACTAAATAATGGGATGCAAGCAGTCCCGCTTTGACCAATGATGTTAGAAGTTACCACAGATGATGTATTGAACAGATTTAACAGCAAAGGCCAATGTTGAGAAACAAAGGAGTGCGGGATGGAGAAAACATATCACGTAAATCCATATTCCGAACATAATATAAAGTATATTGCTTCTTTGAATCCTAGTTTCCTATTCTTCACTAGACCTATATAGGTCGACTGATGTAGGGGCTACAAATTTTACGAATGTCGGCCTTTCTGCCTTGTATATCACTAGTATCGGCTAAAAAATATCGTAATGATACTAGTGAAGGCGGAAAAAAGCGACAGCAGTATAATTTGCATTCCGTAATGCAGACCTGCTTCTAGTCTTCCATGTTCACAGGAATAGATAAATCCATACCTCCAAACGAATATCAAAAAGTAAAAACTCTCCAGAGTGAAAAAAAACATTCTTCCAAAATATGTCAAACTCCCTAAGAATAAAAGTAGCTACCGAATGAATAGGAACGAACAAATGATTTTCATTAATACAAACGACAAAAATCATCCACAATGTGTAGCCGTGTCTTTTAAAGCCTTTTATTTATTCCAGTTTACAATGATGACGCCTCGCCACAGAAGATAAACGATTGTTATCATTGGCTCGAAAATAAAGACATTAATACTTGCAAGTAAACTATGACGTCACTGATTAAAGCCGACGGGCTATATCGGGTGCACTGGAGAAGGCGAAGACTATTTTCTCGTCTGGGAAGGTGACGACAACTGTTCTTTTGGGACTCGCAAGGAATGATCCTCGTAGATTACCTGGAAAAGGGGAAAGGTACGCTATTATGCTTCATTGTTGGTCGTTTGAAACTTTCGTTGGCTGGAAAAAGACCAGGGCCGACACGCAAAAAAGTGCTCCTTACCAGGATAATGCATCATACCACACATCAGCGATAACAGTGACGGAGGTGCATGAATTGATTCCTCATCAACCGCTTTCACCAGATTTAGCCTCAAGTGACTTTCTCCTGTTCCCTAACTTGAAACTTTGTGTTTCTGGAAAGAAATTGTCATCAAATGAGGATGTGATGGTTGCAGTCAACGGGTATTTTGCAGAGTTCGACAGAACCTATTTTTCCGATGGCACGAAAAAGCTGTAGGACCGCTGAATAAAGAGTATATACCTCAAAAGAGACTTCGTTGAGAAGTTAGGTGAGCTGTTTGTTTCGTCAACATTTTTCATCTTGCTTTGTTACCAGAATTATCAAACCACCCTCGCACACCCTAAGAGGACAGACAAGCGTAGTACAGGCAGTCTCTTTAGCCTTACCTAGAACGTTGAGCCAGTTGGTAGAGGAAACGAAGTGAACCAGAGGAGAGGGTGCTAGAGTTGGAGAAGTTAAGGCGGTGATGATTATAACTCCGCCCGCGCGTTCTCCCCTCCGCGCACCGAGCTTTTAGGCGGTTTCTGGAAACACGTCAAGCGAGTGGTCCAGGCACAAAGATTCGGGGTGCGGTAATATTTACGGAAAAATTAAAACCGGCAGCCGTAATATTTACAAGAATCGGCACGCCGCTGTGCGAGAGGCAGGGACCTCATTAAACATTCGATCCGGCTGCAAACAGAGAAATCTATTTGAGAGCTGTTTGTTAATAACAGAGAAAGCAGAGACTCTTATTTAAGCCCGGGGGTTAGCGGCACAATCTAGTCTGTGGAACCGTCACGGCACGCGAGAAAATTCCGCTACAGCCATCTGGCCGTACGCCTTTGCTTTGCGCTCGAGGCTATGGACACAGGTTTTCGGCGCAGTCGTGTAATACTCTTCCGCATTTCGCCCTCATTCCTCTCTTTCACTGAGGGATGATATGCTTAAAACTTCTGAAACATATTTTCAGTGAAGAAAATGAAGTCTGTCACACATGGACTTACAAGGGGAGGGGTCTGCCATGTGGTCGCCAATTTTGATCAAGTTTTGAAGGACGTTGTTCTGCATTGAAAAACAGAGAAACATGTGTTTCGTCTTTCTTGCTAGACGCTCCCAAGTTCTTGAAAAAATATAGGTCGTAGTTAACGACGGAAAAATCGTATTTTCCACGCTATACATAGAAAGACCGACTAAAAACAAATCATTTTTATTAGTATGATATGGGGTCCAAAGTTAATAATGTTGGAGTTACTAGCGTTATTGTGTTGTAACTTGTGCATGCGTCATTGTAGATATCTAGCAGGGCGAAATCATCGTTCGAGACAGTAAACTACCAGACTGCTGGACCATGTTCACTTCTTGGTCGTGGGTTTTTCCCGTACGAATCTGATAATATTCTCATAATTGGAAGTACCTTTATTTCCTCTTTTTAAGTAAAACATCGGCAGGTGTAATTAATAATCGAGCATATATAATGTGACAGCTGATTTACCGGGTGATCAAAAAGTCGGTATAAATTTGAAAACTGAATAAATCACGTAATAATGTAGAGAGAGAGGTACAAATTGACACACATGCTTGGAATGACATGGGGTTTTATACTGACTTTTTGATCACCCAGTACTTCGGGATACATGACGCGCCACGAGACGATAATGCTCAACCGACATGCATCTTGAAGTTGACACCACCGGAATGTACCTTTCTTTGTCAACCGTGTGACAGCAACGTTTTCGGACAAGTAAAGAATTTAGGAGCACGACTTGAAAATCTTGCGACATCACAGCAGAGCAGAGAATTATACGATAGAACGTATGGTATCAAAATTCGTGCCTCCGTCTATAACTAGTTGTCCTCGCCTATCTTTCTAGGTATGTTTATATACGCCTTGCACGCATCTAAATCGATACCTGACACATCTCTGTTTAGCAAGGTGACTCAAATAAGTGTTCCACGAACAGTGTACCGGAAAATATGTCAATGTGGCGAGATCCTGTGCGTGTTTTGCGCATGGTGCCATAAGTAAGTATGTTTTGCCTGTCCTTATGCTAAGTTTCATCTCATTCATTGCAAAAAGGCCCTCGAATAGATGGTCATCTACGATTAACAATAATATTCTTTAGATTTATTTTTATAGTGTGTATCACAATGAAAATAGCTGTTAGTACATTATATATACTTATTTAATCATTAATCACATCTCCCGATGTTTTACTTCAAGATGGGGAAAGAAAAGTATTCCAGTTATCAGATTGTTGTCACATACAGCTAAAAAAAGCTACAGCTAAGAATCGAACACCGTCCAGCAATCTAATACCAAATCGCCGAATCAGAGGTGCCCAACCTACAGCATGCGAACACAAAGACGTTAATAACTCGAACATTATTAACTTTGTATCTCATATTATACTGATAAAAAAATGTATGCGCTTAGAAGATGTTTCGTTGTAAAGCACTGAAAATACGATTTTCCGTCATCAACTTTGAGATAGATTTTCTTAAAAAATTTGTGTGTAACAAATAACCGAAACACGTTTCCCTCTACTTTCATTACAGAACGTCCTTACAGAAAGTTGATCAAAACAGGCGACCCACTTATCGTCCTCTCCCCTTGCTAGTTACCGTTACCGAATAATTACAGATAAACATTGTTTTCCAAGCTGTTCGTAGTTAGTTGTGGATACTTTTGACAGTCATTCACTCATGTACTAAAATTCCTATTATTTTCCGTTGTCGAATTTACATTGCACTCTTGGACACTACTTGAATTACTTGGAGCAAAAAGCGGGCTATTATCTAGGGATAACCCGGTCAAGGACGTAACTATAAACAGACTTGTCGTGTTTACGTAACAGCCGTTACTGGAATTACCCTCGGATCGATCTGCTGTTGTGGCGCTCGAATGGGAAAAAATCCAAACACTCAGTCCAAGGAAAGCCGTAAATTGTGTTGACAGCTAGCGTCCTCAGTCGTTATGTAGCGCGTATGCTCCATTTCTTTCCATCTCAGGGAACCAAACTCGCTTTGCCTTATTATAGCATACATTTCACAACGTGTGCTTCCCTTGTTCCGGTATCTGTATGATCCCAGTAGGTGGTATCATTATCTTAAAGAAAGCTGTTTATCGCAGTGTCAGCGTGCCTCCGAGAAATGCAGGAATTCATTGTTTGTTTCTAGTAACTGTGAACTAGAACGCGTTTACAAGTTGCAATATTCTGATACATCGTACACTTTCGAATAAGTGATCGTTTATTTCCTCGCAAGGAATCAGCGATGTTTTTTTATCGATGTAGCGCTTCAACAACGAGCTGTACTTCGACATTCCAGAGGCATTGTTTGCACATTTTTTGGGTCTTCAAAATATGTACAGTACTGAGAAACGTAAACAGCATCCACTTTGAACGTGTTCTAAAATTTTGGAAAATCAAACCAGTTTTATAAATCTTATTTCGTCTTAAAACAAGGCATATAAACATTCATTCATAAAATTTAAGACGAGGGCCGAGGAGTATGATGAGAATTCGGCAGTGGAAGCATAGAGGTGTATCGATGGGCGTGATTAACGATAAATATAACGATTTACAGAATCCACGCTCTCGGTGTAGTTCCTTAAGATAAGAGGTGTAAGAAAGTGGGAAAAGGATGTATGAGGCAATAAGTATAATGAGACGAAACAAGGTAGGTTTACATACCTGTGACACATTACTGATTACATGCGATGTTCAAAATGGTTCAAATGGCTCTGAGCAGTATGGGACTTAACATCTTAGGTCATCAGTCCCCTAGAACTTAGAACTACTTAAACCTAACTAACCTAAGGACATCACACACATCCATGCCCGAGGCAGGATTCGAACCTGCGACCGTAGCAGTCCCGCGGTTCCGGACTGCAGCGCCTAGAACCGCACGGCCACCTCGGCCGGCTTACATGCGATGTCCCAAGCGAAAAAATTACGTGTGTTAGATGGGTATGCAAGAGTTTTGAGGAGTCAAACTGGACCATAATTTCTACCTGGAAATTCATACTTTTCACTTTTCTTACAGTTCAGAACATTAGAGTCTGTATATTGAGCAATCTGTAATAGAAACCAAGGAGAATGAGGAAATAGGATCAGAAATCAGGGAGAAAACTTGAAGGTGTGATGATGAGGTTACAATTCTGGCAGGCGGCAAAGGACTTGGAACAGCAGCGGAAAAGAGGTTTTAAGCTGAAAATCAACAAAAGGAAAAGGAGGTCTACGGACGACGATAGTTTCCATTAGAGAAAGCCTGCCGTAATGGCGTCAAAAGCGCATTGGCGGTATGTACACTCACATCATTGTGCGTAAAATAACTATACGTCATTTCCCAAGTTGTTAGTTCCCTGACACTACACATTCTTATTTTTAACTCAATACCGAGCATCTTCAGAACTCCAAGATTGATTGGTCTGTGAATTCATATACCGGATACACGCAGGCATGTCCACCTTTGGCACGGATAAAAGCGGCGACGCATCGAGGCATGGAAGCAGTGAGGCCTTCGTAGGTCGCTGGAGGGAGCTGGCTCCACATCAGACGCCCAAGTCACCAAATTCCAGGGAAGGACGCGATGAGCTCTGACGCCACGTTCAACTACATGCCAGATGTGTTCGATTGGGTTCAGATCTAGTTGGGGGTCAACACATCAAATGGAACTCGACACTGTTTTCATCGAACTACTCTGCCATATTTCTGGCCTGTGACGTGGAGTGTTATCTTGTTGAAAAATGCCCCTGCTGTCGGGAAACATGACCATCATGAAGGGGTGTACGATGCTTCTTGGCCGTCATGGTGCCCTGCACGAGCTCCACTGGATCCGTGGATGCCCACGTGAATGTTCCCCAGAGCATAATTGAGCTTGTCTTCGGACCACAATATGGTTATCAAAGAGCTGTCCCCCTGGATGAGGAAGGATTCGTGCACTTCCATTGGCATGAAGAAAACGCTATCGGGACTAATCAGACCGTGCAACGCTATGCCAATGCGTCCAGTGCCGATGGTCACGTGGGCATTTCAGTCGTAGTTGCCTATGTCATGGTGTTAACACTGGCAAATGCATGGGTCGTCGGCTGAGGAGGCCCATAGTTCGGTGTACTCTTTGTTCAGACGCACTTGTACCCTGACCAACATCAAAGTTTTAACATGTTCCTTTACAGAGGAAAATCCAGGAGAATTGCTCCAGCTTAATTCTTGTACCACTGAAAAGATGGATGAAGTAATTATTAGCGTCAGCGGTGTTGAGAAACAGCTGAAATCGTTAAAATTGAACAAAGCTGCATGGCCCGATGGAATGACTGTCAGATTCTATACTGAATTTGCGGTGGAGTTAATTGCAATCTATCGTAGATCCCTCGAACAAAAAACCGTGCCCCGGTTTTGGAAAAAGGCGCAGGTCACACCCCTCTACAAGAAGGGTAGTAGAAGTGACCCACAATGACGAATCTAGTCACATGACTGAGACGATATTCCATAATCGCGCAATTTCACTGCAAGCCGCTTGTGAGGTATGGCGTCAAAAGCCTTCTGGAAATCTATACATACGGAATTGGATCAAAGTCCCTTGCAGTAGTGCTCAGCACTTGTTGTGGTTGAACAGCTAGTTGTGTTTCACCGTGTGCCAATAGACCGTTTTCTTGAAAAACAAAAGACGTTCCAAAATCGTGATTCATCTCAATGCAAACCAGCATGGATTTCGGAAACATCGATCATGTGAAATCCAACTCTCACTTATCTCACATGACATACTGAAAGCTTTGGATCAATGCAATCAGTTAGATGCAGCATTTATTGATATCCGAAAAGCATTTGACTCAGCACCACACCTATGCTTATTGTCAAAAGTTTGATCATATTGGAGGGGGGGGGGGGGGGAGATCGAGTGAAATTTGTGACTGGGCTCAGGAATTTTTGGTAGTGAGGACACAGCATGTTATCTTGGATGTCATAGTCAGACGTAGAAGTAAGTTGGGGTGTGTCCTAGGGAAATGTGTTGGGACCCTTGCTGTTCATTTCTTGTTAATGACGTAGCAGACAATATCAATAGTAAAATCAGGCTTTTTTGCACATAATGCAGTTATCTATAATGAAGTACTATCTGAGAGCAGGTGCATAAATATTCAGTCAGATGTTGATAAGATTTCAAAGTGGTGCAAGGATTGTCAACTTGCTTTAAATCGTCAGAGATGCAAAACTGCGCTCTCCACGAAACGAAAAAAGCGTAGTATCCTGTGACTATAACAACAGTGAGACACTGATGGAATCTGCCAATCCATACAAATGCCTGGGTGTAACACTATGGGGCAATATGAAAAGGAACGAACACAGAGACCCAGTCGTGGGCAGGGCAGGTATCATACTACAGTTTGTCTACAAAGGAGATTGCTTATAAATTACTAGAATATTGCTTAAGTGTATGTGACCTGTAACAGATAGGACTAACAGCAGATACTGAATACACACAGAGGACAGCACGAATGGTCACAGGTTTCTTCGATTCGTGGGAAAGCGTCATAGAGGTGTTGAAGAAATTGAACTGGCTGACTCTTCCAGGTAGACATAAACTTGAAAGTTATCTGAATGAATAAAAATATAGCAACTAACGTACTGTTTCTGATTGTAAGCTCTGAGCTGTAATAATAAATCAACTGTCGCAATGAGAATGCAAAGCTGCATTGTAATAATAATTAATTGTCCTAACGAAAAGGGGAGTCTTTCATATATTGTAAAAGTTAGTAATCTGACTGCAAGAATTTTGAACAGAATTACCTGTCTGAATAACAGACTTTGACATGAAACCTAGAGTAATTGGTTTTCCAAAATGAATCACAAAAACTGTCTCTGAATAACATAAGTTGGCCCTGATTGAATAAATAAAAAAAAAACATAATTTTTCTCCTTACCTCTATTCTGCGCAAATGTGGATAACGTATTGCAATACTGCTCTTTCTTGCGCGCAACTGTGCTAAAGCTGCAGATTACTGTATCCACACAGACACTCGAAAGGTACAATGAGTTCTCCGTTAACTGAAGATGGAACAGTTTATCGAATGTACCTGGTTGTATGATCCATTAAAAAGAATTGTAAGATAAAGATTGGTAAGAAAATGAAATATGCACATAAATGACCACACTCCTGTTTTTTGTATACTGTGAAAAGGTGCTAAGGGCATATTTTAAATTTAATGAACTTCTTAACATACAAAGAATACTCTTTCCTATCTCGCAACTTTTAGTTCGATGACGCAGTTATAGTAAAAGAAAAAGTAACGTCATTATTATCTCTACCTTGGACATTCCATTACACTTGCTGCTTTACGTGTTGATTGAACAAATTGAAACATGTTATTGCCATTGCTTCCTCATTGTAACACCATAATGTCTGCATCCTTACTCAAACGCTGCTTAACATTACCACAGTTGAACTGTGACTGCCTGACTCTACCAGAGCTTAACGTTGTCTGCTCCACTTCGCCCCCGCAGCTCAGACTTCTGCGATACAGATACCAAAATTATACATGACACCTATCTAACTATCCCGAGAAATCTTACTTACTGAGTTTCAAGAACTGGCTTTAAGTGATGACTCCAGGAATATATTACAGCCGCCTACGTGCCCATCCCACATACCTAAGGCACACACAGATGCATTTAAACAGTCACTGTACAACTGCTCCTTCCGCAGATAGAGTGGGAAATATCCCTAATAACTAGTACAATGGGATGTATCCTCTGCCATGCACCTCAGGGTGTGTGCTGAGTATAGATGTACTTGTGCTCGTACCTTCGTCATTACAACATGTGCTAGTTCGCATACCATGTTCGATAATTGTATCCGTCTTGAAATGTAAAAATAAAAATTTTATCAAATGTAAAAGTGTTTCATTTTCGATGTTCCACCCGCAAAGGCAGCAGGTAGTGTCTTTTGAGGCGGCCCAATAGCACTTTTGCCTTGTAAAAATATGCTCTCTAGCAGTGTTTTCTTACGTCTACTACATACAGCGTACTGATGCTATTTGCTTGTGCTCCTGTGTTGCAGTTCGCGAAGAGAACGAGGAGTACTTGAGCGCCGTAGGCAGAGACAGGGCTGTCCAGCACGGGCCAAAACGCCAGGTCTGGCCCCCAGCCGTTGCTGTTGGACAACCCGTGAGGTGAGTCACAGCAGTTGATACCGACATCTTTATTTATTCGTTCGCCATTTACAAAGGCATTCATGATGCACTGTATTAACTAAAATATTCTGTGAAATCTATACTGAGATACAATATTCTTTATATATAATACTGTACAATATCACAAACATTCTTGAGACAGGGGAGTCTACGTATGTCCTTCAGGCCACCATCGCAGCGATACCCTTCACACAAAACTCACATTCAGGACTGTCGCACAGGCCCAATTTGTTTGTCAGTTGCTTATACCTTACCAACACACGTCGTGACACGGTCAAAGTTGGCTACAATTTCCACAGGAGGTTGACTTCATCGATTTTTTTGAGTCCTCTACCAAGTATTTGTTCGTATGTCCACTTACAACCCATAGTTCATAGAGTCTAAGAACAGGGACATGAGAGAGGGAATGATTGAGTGGAACAAAGGGAAGAGACTAATGTCGCAAAGAAGAGAGAAACAACATTTCAAAATCCGATGAAAAAAAAAGAAGAAAGCTTGTGTTTCAGCCATAGACGAGAGGACGCTCTTGTAGAAGGTTATGATAGACTGAACACAAGCAGTCAGTGGAACCACTGGTCCAATTTCCTTGAGGAACAGTCAGGACCACCCCATCTGGCATGGCTCCCCGTTCTAGAAACATAGACCCCATGAAATTAGGTGATCACAGTCAGCCACAAGATTGTACAGAAAATCCTAGACAACCCACAACTCCTTATACACCGACCTAGCATCCACAAACAAACTTTGTCACCTTTGGAGGTCAGTGTATAAGGAGTTGTGGGTTGTCTAGGATTTTCTGTACAATCTTGTGGCTGACTGTGACCACCTAATTTCATGAGGTCTATGTTTCTAGAACGGGGAGCCAGGCCAGATGGGGTGGTCCTGAGCGGTCCAGAGTCTATCGTACATTTGCACATCTCGACCACATTTGCGAACATTGAAACAAGATTGCTTTAAGAACTCAGGTCAAGGAAAATTGGATCAGTGGTTCCACTGACTGCTTGTGTTTAGTCTGAGTTCATCATAACCTTCTACAAGAGCGTCCTCTCGTCTATGGCTGAAACACAAGCTTTCTTCTTCTTCTTTTTTTTTTTTTTTTGATATGTTGTTTCTCTCTTCTTTGTGACATTAGTCTCTTCCCTTTCTTCCACTCAACCATCCCCTCTCTCATGTCCCTGTTCTTTACTCCACTTCCTATGTCCACTCTTTTTACTTTCTCTCACTTCCTTCTGTTTTTCCTCTTTCACTTATAAACGTTCTTCTCTCAGAGAATAAATTTAAAAAAAACCTTATTCAACTTTGAGGACTTCTACGACGATTTGCTCGCTTATAAACGTCACCTCTGATAACCTTTCTCTACAACTACCTCGTTTGTGCCAAACTATGGCGAGTCATGGGCCTCCACATAAATTTATCCAAGAGGGAGTAAAATTCCAAATTGACAATTTTGATAAAGCTAGTTCTTTTGAGTTTGCAAATGCGTCGTGCCCCCAAACACAAATTTTGACAGCAAAAATACAAAACTAGTTGTATCTTCCACAATTCATAATTATTCACTTAAAGGTACTAAGGTCGATCACTTTGATACCTAAAAGATATGGATAGTTCAATAACATATACAATTCTTTGATACATGAATATGAAGACTTCCTTTCATGTTCAGCAGTCTGAAATAGTATCATCTTGACTTTATACACAGAGTACCCAACAAGCTATAATTTTTTTTTACACTTCCTTAATGTTAGGCTATTGAAATTAAAAATCTCAAATACAAAAATTCAGAACGACTGAAAAAAGTCCTGTTGGTTAGTGGTTAGTAACTAAGAAAAAATATGCTATTTTTAACTTCCACGAAGAGGATAAACAGAGAATAAATTAAAAAAAAACCTTATTCAACTTTGAGGACTTCTACGACGATTTGCTCGCTTATAAACGTCACCTCTGATAACTTCAATGCATTTATTGCATTACTTCTATTTTTAATGTAGAATGACATAACTACTGTTGAATAAGACATAGATTTCAAAATATGTTATTCGGGTTGGTTGGAAATTGGAATCCAGGGGCATCATTCAATGTGAGAAATCTCTCAAAACCTCCCTCAAGTTGGCTGATGGAACCGACTATTACTGAAACCAAAGCAGCCCTCGTCCCATTATGGTGCAGTCACACCAACTGGGTGGTAGAACTCGCAGCTCTGTCTTGCGTCCGATAGAGTTTGAAAAGATTCCAATACCTGGAGAGGACGTCTTTTCGATTTCACAATTTTCCCCCTCTCTTCTGCAGCAGAAAACGATATTGCCTCTCTTCAGTTGTCTATTTAGCCCCCAAGATTTATGCTTAATGTACACACCTGCAATATAGCAAGGGTGTGTTCCGCCAAGAGCACAGTAGTAGGTCCGCTATGTGAAGACGAATGTATTATCCAGCAAGCCATCATTGGTCTTCTTCGTTCACAGAAAAACGGTAAGATACTATAGTGATTTCGTTGTGCAGAAAAAAAAGTGGTTCAAATGGCTCGTAGCACTATGGGACTTGAGCTCAAATGTGATGAGTCACCCAAACTTGGAACTACTTAAACCTAACTAACCTACGGACATCACACACATCCATACCTGAGGCAGGATTCAAACCTGCGACCGTAGCAGCCACGTGGTTCCGGACTGAAGCGCCTAGAACCTCTCGGCCACCGCGACCGGCTCGTTGCGCAGCAGAGGGAGAAGGCATCCTTACGAGGATCTGGGTTTGGCGACAGGCACTTACACTGCTGCCATGATCACGTCGTTCTGGGAATTGGTCAAGGAATCACGGCACCAGTTAATCAGCAGTTCGCTAAGAGCTGTATCAGGAAGTGACAGGCAAGGACTGAGGACATATTTCACTTAAGAACAGCGCTGAAATCGCCACTGTTCGGATGTAGACGAAGAACTCTGCATAACTTGCTAAATACCACGTTCCACATAACAATTTCAAATTTTGGGAAACTCATTCACGAGTAGCAAATACAATGTCACACACACACACACACACACACACACACACACACACACACACACACACACACACACACACACACGAAACCTTATTGATTGAGAGGATATGTGGTTGTATTTCTGTGGTGACAATATGGAGTCAAATTTATAAAGAATTTGGCATTATGAGCTCTCTTATCAGTATGCCTTCCTCTGTCCTCGATGCACGATCTGATTCCACTAGAAAAGGTGTCACCATCGTCTTTTACCATCCCCTGAGGCAAGCTGCGTAACAATTGTTGTAGTTGGTACTCGATTTTCTGTGTACTGGCACTGGGACGGTCTTAACGTCCGACTCACCAGGTGATCATTCAAAAAGATCTGTCACCTCTGCTGTGGTTAGTATTTTTGTTAACCATTTGTAACTTTCAGAGAAGCGTCATAAATGGCGAATTTCGAGTAAACGCTACACATTTCTCATTTTGCCAAGTTAAAATTCGCTTCTTTTGCGGAGTTTGCACAGTCTCACTTCACTAAATGTAGAGGCAGTTGCGACAGGATGGTAAAACAGTTAAGTCTATTAAGTGAGGAACTCGGGAAAATATGGTCAGTAGCCTATGGAAAAGCACATCCACGGTACAAAAATAAATGAGTAGTGGCTTCACTGACTTTGTTTCAAAATCCATAGCATTTTTCCTTTCACCAGTTATCGATACACCCTTCAAAATTACGTTATTTCATCGAAAAAGTCTGTAGTCAGTTGGAAAACAGGGTAGGCAGTGAAGTTTTGCATAACAACCATACAGTAAAATACTTTCCCCATTACATGCTATCATTTGCCGATATCTCAAAAATATATGAGAAATCTTGTGTATATCTCACTGTGTCCGCCTCGCGTGAGATCGAGACCTCCAACCAAGTACAAAGAAAAATTCAATATGTCAGCCAAATTTCACAAACAGTAACATCTTGTGTAATATCCACCAGACGCAAAATCATACCGAGGCCAATTTTTCACTGCATACTTTTTCGAATTTCGCGTGGTGTCTTCCTTGCAAGCAAATATTACAATAACTATGGCCATTAATAAAATGATTGGCATGTCATCGTGAAGCTGGCATATGAAGCTATAAAACGAACAAAATTTTTCATCGAATTGTTTCTGTAAAATCGTTTGAGAGAAATTTTAGGACGTGCGCCTCAATGCTGTAATCGAAGACCGGCGGACACGGTCGGCCTGCTCTTCTGAACGAACGAACTCGTCCAGAGCTTTGGACGAAAACTGGTCAGCGCGCACCGGCAACCGTATCCTGTGAGCCTCGGACTTTAGCCACAGGCGTCGTGTCGTAGACTATCGACTGCGTATGGATGCTTAGAAAATGCAAACTCTGAGATGAGACAACCCTCCATGAATCAGGAATGATGTGGAATACTTTGTGCAGCAATTCTCAGTGCATGATTATATTCAAATATTTATTTATAATAGTAAATATTCGAATATTTCAGTAGAATAAACACCAAATAAAGCATTAATATTTTCATAATTTAAATAAAAGTAAAAATGACATTTTCGGCGGTAGAGCACCCCTTAAATGTGTCATGAGGCTTATTGCAATAATAGGAATTTTTTGTAACAAAACATATTGAGAAAGTAAGATATGGTTGCCACGACTTGTGGAAATTTCAAACGTATCAGGGAAATTTGGAAAAAATCTCGTTTTTTGTGTTAGTGGCATGACATTGTTTGTTTAGTGAGATGCCATGCTTCGTTGCTGTGTACGTGCGCCGCATCCCTGCCTCTGCCCTACCCACAGCTTGCAGTCACTGCTAGCGTGGCAGCTGCCGATGAGAGGCGTCGTCTGTTTGGATGTGATTCTCAGAGCTTGTTGACAGCACTCGTGTGTGCACGAGTTGTGTCTACACTTTCGTTTTCTGACAACGCTTGTGGCCAAAAATTTGGTTATAGAGTGTGATCGTCTTTTCTATGTGCTGAGCTATCATCCTTACGGTGAGTTGCTGACTACTCTCAGAGTATTTGCTCGAGTTATCTGTTGCGTGGGTGATCACCGCGGTCTCGTTTCATCGACGTGGTGTCTGTGACACGTGAATGGCTGGCCACACGAACGGACTTCCGTGACGGGCCAAAACTGCAGGCCATCTCTAATGGATCGGGCCTGCCAATCCAAAGCCCATAGTTTCCCACTAATGTGCGGGCTCTATCCTCAGACTTGGTCTGTGTATGTGGCGTATTACCATGGACCTAGGACTGTGGTGCACCTCCTCGGCCACAGGCGATGTATTTCGGGAACAGTGACTGCCTCACCGCAAGTACATTGTACAGTGCGGCGTTTGATACAAATGTTATTTATTCTAGTATATTTTGGCACTTCGAAAGTAGTTAATATATTTGAAAGTATGGACGATAAGAAAAAAAATTGTGGCAATCGCTGGCAGTTTGTACACTATGAAGTCATGTATTTCTTGAAAGAAAAAAAATCACACAATACCTGTAGATAATAGACATAACGCAGTGGGTAATAACCGACAATTACGAACATAGTAGAAGCATCATTTTATTTTCAGTCACCTACAGTGTTGGTTGACACACCTCTTCCCCACCTTGTACATTTATTTCGAGAGGCCTACTTTTTTCTGAGGTTATTTTAAATACCTTCACTGCTTTCAGGAATGTGTCTCGCAACTCCAAGAAAATGCATATTTTTGTCACCAAATGGGTTTCGCTTTATGAAAATAAAATCAGTGATCTTAATGAAACATTTCTACCATTGGGCATCCTTTCTCCATCTACAAGCAGTTCATTACACAACATTTTGATGTTAAGTACTTAAGATTTTTGTTCACACATTTAGAAATACAGAAGTCATTACATCTTTTTTTTTACAACTTAGGTGTGCACTTAGACTTGATACCTCAAAATTTGTCAGGGAAAAATGCTAAAATTGTCTGGAAAAAAGGGAATTTCACTTGGGGGAAAGTTGTGGCAACCCTGTAATAGGTTTCAATTTTCAGTTTCATTGCAGCATTGTTATTTAAGATAAGGTATAAGAATTTAATGGGTTTGAATAATTGCATGTCAGTCATCCATGAACTGCAAAATCTTACACGTCATTCAGACACATTTTCGAAAGGGAAAAAAGGTACATAGCATAACACAAAAAAGCGAAAAAATGGACTCGCTCAGTGAGGATGTTGTACAAACTTAATTATGTATTTAGACAGTTCATACGTTCCGGGAATAGAGAATCTCGATTATTTTCACATGTTATCGACATTGATCCTGGCAAGATACCGATCCCAGGGATTAAAAGATTTTCGAGAATGTTTTCATTTTAATAGTATAAATGTGACAAAGTCATGCAGGAAGCAGGCGACCAGTATTATTATTTTAATTTTAATAATGAACAGCCTCATCTGCACCGCTTACCTAGACTTTACCCAGGTTTCAGTCGGCATAACCCAACCTTCTTCAGAATAACAGTGTCTACTGTTTGTCCATAGTGGAGTTCCAGTACAGCACTCGTGTTTGCCGCATCGCTGTCGCGAAGTGGGGCCGAGGCAGTGCCAGATAAGTTTTACAGTTTGACGATAATTTATGAATTTGTAGTTTTAACTTGACGATGCCCACTATGGACAAACAGTAGATAATGTTATTCTGAAGAAGGGTGAGTTATACCGACTGAAACATAGGTAAATTCTAGATAAACGGTGCAACTGAGGCTGTTCATTATTAAAATTAATATTTATACAGTTGCTGACAGGGCCGCGAAATGTTGAAGATATTTAAGTATTATTTATTATTAGAGTAATTAGTAGTTCTGCATTGAGGTTGACTGCGTCTATTCTGCGAATTTTTGCTTCACATGCATCTTTGAACCACATATGCACATGCAGTAATCGCATCTGGATATCTGATGACGGCTAAATTCCGAAACACAATACAGCCATTCCTTGCGCGATATTTGACGTTTAGTATTGCGACGCAGTCAACATGAACGCAGAACTACTGCGTGTTGTAATTTCAAGTTCGATGTTGGATAACAATTTCCGTGTGATATAATTACAAATTATCAGTTTTCGGACTTTTCCTTTACGTGTACCATAAAACCTTGCTTCTTGTCAATTTTCTTTAGTGTAAGTCAACAGAAAGTGCCCTCTAGGTCTGTATATTTTACACCATCAAGGGAACACAACCTCTGTATGTGAAAAAAAAATTTCAACTTGATACATCTCCCCGTTCCTGAAGCAAAGGATCTGCAACAGACAGACGGAAAACAAGGGTTCCTTTATTTTCCGATTGAGGAACGGAATAAAAAAAAAAGACAAAGTATTATTGGTTTGGGAGCACATGGTAGCTCCAGTTATAAAAGCTTAAGTGGTATATTTAGACAAAAACATGGCACACTACACTTAAAAATACAAAAAGAAAGGCACCGAGATTCGAACTCGCGAATTCTACTGTTTCTGCACGATCATTATCGCTAGACTACCAAGCCCGACATTAGCTTTTTTTATGCTTATGGGGGGGGGGGGGGAGGATTTATTGTAATTGGTTGTGATGCCCAGATAACATACGCGTAAACGCGATCCTGTTGCCAGTTACAGAGCAGTAAAACGCCGAACTCGCATCAGAAACTCAGTATATTGCTTTATTTGTGTTATCACATATTCGAGCACAATTTCCATCTGTACTTGTGTAAACTTTTAAGACGCTAATCGCCATAACTACTCTTACGTCTTTGGTCACGAGATATTTTTTGTATGCGTACTGTCTATCTCTGTGTTACCTTTTGCATTGGTAATCACGTGCTCATTATCCAAGTAGCAGCCGACAGTTAAAAAGTAAAACATTTATTATCTTCGGACCTTGTATGCACGCATACGACTGTGTACAGTTCTCAAAGATTATCAGCATTAACTTCCAACCCATCCACAAGGAATCAAGAGTGGCATTAGAGCCGCCCTGAAGTCTAGGCTGGTCTTCACGGTGGCACGAAATCTTGGTGCAAGCAGAAAATTTATAATTCTGAACTCAGGCGTAACGAGGTATCTCAGACTGAATGACCTCCCCCCTGCTAAGCAGCACGGATTCCGAAAACATCGATTACGTGCAACCCGACTAGAACGACAGTCTGAAAGCCACGCATCAAAGCAGACGAGGAAAGATGGTGTTTACTGATTTCCGAAACGCATTTCACTCATTAGCAAAACTGTGTTTATTAAGTGAATTGGGTTTTACATGATCTATATTCTCGAAATACATGCTGGCTGGCATTGAGGTCATTCTGTTCAAGACACCTCATTATGTTTGACCTCAGAATGTGTTCTGAGGTACTACAACAAATCGATAGCGAAAAATAAAACTGTGCACTTAAAAAAGTGAAAAAATGCCGTACGCTATTACCGTGATGCCAAAGAGTCGCAGTTGTAGCAGCTGAAATCATACAAATACATTGTTGCAACATTTAGTAGGTATAAGAAATCTCACGAACACAATAGGCTGAGTTGTACGTAAAGCAGCAAAACAGTGCAGCTGATGATCGCCGTGAATTTCCGCCAGCCAGCGGGCAGCCCCCTTGTAACTCAGGGCAGACTGCCATTTCTTGTGGTCGAACAGCCAACCCCTTACTGCATTCCACGATTACGCCCATGGCGAAGGCTGTGATACTGAGACAAGAAGAATTTAGTGCATGAACGCTGAGGGCTTACGCATCCACACTATGTTCGTTTAGGACTTAAGCCTCACGTACTCTAAACACTTCCATAGTGGCAAATGATGAAAGGTTTTTGTTCCAGTTGTGTGCTGCAGCATTGGCTCTTGCCATACCATGCCCAGTTGCATCTGCTTTGCAATGCCAGTTGACTGTGTTTTGCTTTGCAACGCATAACACACTCATCCACTCGCAGCTGCAACTCTCATTTATCATCATCCCCATGAACCCTGAACCATGGACCTTGCTGTTGGTGGGGAGGCTTGCATGCCTCAGCGATACAGATAGCCGTGCCGTAGGTGCAACCACAACAGAGGGGTATCTGTTGAGAGGCCAGACAAAGGTGTGGTTCCTGAGAGGGGCAGCAGCCTTTTCAGTAGTTGCAGGGGCAACAGTCTGGATGATTGACTGATCTGGCCTTGTAGCACTAACCAAAATGGCCTTGCTGTGCTGGTACTGCGAACAGCTGAAAGCAAGGGGAAACTACTGCCGTAATTTTTCCCGAGGGCATGCAGCTTTACTGTATGGTTAAATCATGATGGCGTCCTCTTAGGTAAAATATTCCGGACGTAAAAGAGTCCCCCATTTGGATCTCCGGGTGGGGACTACTCAGGAGGACGTCGTTATCAGGAGAAAGAAAACTGACATTCTACGGATAGGAGCGTGGCATGTCAGATCCCTTAATCGGGCAGGTAGGTTAGAAAATTTAAAAAGGGAAATGGATAGGTTAAAATTAGATATAGTGGGAATTAGTCAAGTTCGGCGGCAGGACGAACAAGACTTTTGGTTAGGTGAATACAGGGTTATAAACACAAAATCAAATAGGGGTAATGCAGGAGTAGGTTTATCAACGAATAAAAAAATAGGAGTGCGGGTAAGCTACTACAAACAGCATAGTCAACTCATTATTGTGGCCAAGGCAGACACGAAGCCCACGCCTACCACAGTAGTAAAAGCAGTCCGCAGATGAAGAAGTTGATGAAATGTGTGATGAGATAAAAGAAATTATTTAGATAGTGAACGGAGATGAAAATTTAATAGTCACGGGTGACTGGAATTCGATAGTAGAAAAAGGAGTTAAAGGAAACGTAGTAGGTGAATATGGAACGGGGGTAAGAAATGAAAGAGGAAGCCGTCTGGTAGAATTTTGCACAGAGCATAACTTAATCATAGCTAACACTTGGTTCAAGAATCTTAAAAGAAGGTTGTATACATGGAAGAAGCCTGGAGATACTGACAGGTTTCAGATAGATTATAAAATGGTAAGACAGAGATTTAGGAACCAGGTTTTAAATTGTAAGACATTTCCAGGGGCAGATGTGGACTCTGACCACAATCGATTGGTTATGAACTGTAGATACTGCAAAAAGGGGGAAATTTAAGAAGATGGGACCTGGATAAACTGAAAGAACCAGAGATTGTACAGAGTTTCAAGGAGACCATAAGGGAACAATTGACAGGAAAGGGGGAAAGTAATACAGTAGAAGAAAAATGGGTAGCTTTGAGGAATGAAGTAGTGAAGGCAGCAGAGGATAAAGTAGGTAAAAAGATGAGGGCTGCTAGAAATCCTTGGGTAACAGAAGAAATATTGAACCTAATTGATGGAAGGAGAAAGTATAAAAATACAGTAAATGAAGCAGGCAAAAAGGAATACAAATGTCTCAAAAATGAGATCGACAGGAAGTGCAAAGTGGCTAACCAGGGATGGCTAGAGGACAAATGTAAGGATGTAGAGGCTTATCTCACCAGGGGTAAGATAGATACTGCCTACAGGAAAATTAAAAAGTACCTCTTGTATGAACATCAAGAGCTCAGATGGAAACCCAGTTCTAAGCAAGGGAAAGCTGAAAGGTGGAAGGAGTATATGGAGGGTCTATTCAAGGGTGATGTACTTGAGGACAATATTATGGAAATGGAAGAGGATGTAGATGAAGATGAAATGGGAGATACGATACTGCGTGAAGAGTTTGACAGAGCAGTGAAAGACCTAAGTCGAAACAAGGCCCTGGGAGTAGACAACATTCCATTAGAACTACTGACAGCCTTGGGAGAGCCAGTCCTGACAAAACTCTACCATCTGGTGAGCAAGATATATGAGACAGGCGAAATATCCTCAGACTTCAAGAAGAATATAATAATTCCAATCCCAAAGAAAGCAGGTGTTGACAGAGGTGAAAATTACCAAACTATCAGTTTAATAAGTCACGGCTGCAAAATAGTAATGCGAATTCTTTACAGATGAATGGAAAAACTAGTAGAAGCCGACCTCGAGGAAGATCAGTTTGGATTCCATAGAAATATTGGGACATGTGAGGCAATACTGACCCTACTACTTATCTTAGAAGCTTGATTAAGGAAAGTCAAACCTACGTTTCTAGTATTTGCTTTTGACAATGTTGACTGGAACACTCTCTTTCAAATTCTGAAGGTGGCAGGGGTAAAATACAGGGAGTGAAAGGCTATTTACAATTTGTACAGAAACCAGATGGCAGTTACAAGAGTCGAGGGACATGAAAGGGAAGCAATGGTTGGGAAGGGAGTGAGACAGGGTTGTAGCCTGTCCCCAATGTTATTCAATCTATATATTGAGCAAGCAGTAAAGGAAACAAAAGAAAAGTTCAGAGTAGGTATTAAAATCCATGGAGAAGAAATAAAAACTTTGAGGTTCGCCGATGACATTGTACTTCTGTCAGAGACAGCAAAGGACCTGGAAGAGCAGTTGAATGGAATGGATAGCGTCTTGAAAGGAGGATATAATTTGAACATCAACAAAAGCAAAACGAGGATAATTGAATTTAGTCGAATTAAGTCAGGTGATGCTGAGGGAATTAGATTAGGAAATGAGACACTTAAAGCAGTTTCGCTATTTGGGGAGCAAAATAACCGATGATAGTCAAAGTAGAGAGGGTACAAAATGTAGACTGGCGACGACAGCTAAGTGTTTCTGAAGGAGAGAAATTTGTTAACATCGAGTCCAGATTTAAGTGCCAGGAAGTCCTTTCTGATAGTATTTGTATCGAGTGTAGCCATGTATGGAAGTGAAACATGGACGGTAAATAGTTTAGACAAGAAGAGAATAAAAGCTTTCGAAATGTGGTGCTACAGAAGAATGCTGAAGATTAGATGGGTGGATCACATAACTAATGAGGAGGTAATGAATAGGATTGGGGAGAAGAGAAATTTGTGACTAGACGAAGGGATCGGTTGGTAGGACATGTTTTGAGGCATCAAGGGATCACCAATTTAGTATTGGAGGGCAGCATGGAGGGTAAAAATCGTAGAGGGAGAGCAAGAGATGAATACACTAAGCAGATTCAGAAGGATGTAGGTTGCAGTAGTTACTGGGAGAAGAAGAAGCTTGCACAGGATAGAGTAGCATGGAGAGCTGCATCAAACCAGTCTCAGGACTGAAGACCACAACAACATCCCAATGATCACATTTGTGCTGTATTCATATGGATCTATCTTATGTTTAATACAATATACAACAAATAACTGTTTTGATAACACAATAAATTATGTGCTGGACAGACCTATTCCTTGATGTTGTGATTTCATTTGTCACATCATATATTTTTGTACAGTTGAGCAGAGCTAATCACTTATACTGTAGTGACATTGGTTAAGCTTGTGGTTATTGATCTGATGTGCTTGCCAGACATATTGATTGATGAAATTTCATTTGTCACAGGAAATTAGATCCTTATACAGTTGCGCAGAGCTATTCACTTATGCTGTAATAACATTTGTTAAGCATGTAGTTCTATATAACAGTTTTAAATTTATCCTAATTTTCCAGCTCTTTGATATGTTTTGGTAGTGCATTAAAAAGTTTGATGCCTCGATTACATACATGTTTCTGACTTTGGGTCCTTGTTACAGCTTGTAAGCGGAGATCTTTACATTGCTGTGTATGGTAATCTGTATTGGTTTTCATTTTGACCTGATTTCATTTGATCACCAACAGACATTTCAGAATGTATAATGACGGAATTGCTAAAATTTTCAATGCTTTAAAAAGGGGCCTACAACGTGTTTGATGTGGGCTCTGGGTCATTATCTGAATAGCGCATTTTTGTAATTTGAAAATCTCATTTAGACGACAACTTGATGTTCCCTAGGATACTATCCCATATGACGCAATTGACTGACAATGGCCAAAATATACTAATCTGGTACAGTTATTACTACAAACTCTTGCAATTATTCTAAGTACAAAACATGCTGAATTTAGTTTTAGTGCTAAGCTCACCACATAGTCCTTCCAGTTTATCTTCTCATCAATGTGCATAGCCAGAAATTTTGCTCACTGTACTCTTTCAAGTTGTTTGCCCTCCATGGTGGGATTTAGGTCATCATGTACACTTAATTTTCCATATTGCTTATAATTAATTTTTTTTTCACTAAACCATTTTTGTATGTCTTGTAGGACATGGCCCAAAGTACAGTGCAATGACTGCTTCATATAACAAACAATTAAACTAGTATCATCAGCAAATAACATGATTCTAGCTTTACTCTCTGACACCTGAATATAATTAATGTAAATGGGGAACAGCACGGGGCCTAATACACTTCTCTGGATCTGATTTTAGTGTAATCTTTTGGTGCTGTAATTTCAACCACCTGCATCCTCTTTTCCAGATACGACTCGTACCACTTTTTTCCAGTCCTGTGATACCTATAGCTTCAAGCTTTTCCATAAGTGTCAAAGGCTTTTGACAGATCTAGATTTATCCTGAAAACACGTTTTCCGTCTTCCAATTTACTAATTATTTCTTTTGTGTATTCCAGTACAGCTGTTTCGGTACTTCTCCCAGCTAGAAATCCGTGCTGATTACTGTTTATCAGATTCCACAATTAAGATAATATGTGACTCTATATTTCATTAGTATCACTAAAACCTGAGAGAAAGTTGGGAGAAGTGAGACAGGTGTGTAGTTTCCTGTTTTAAGCTTATCCCTCTTTTTCAACAGGGGAACAAATTTAGAAATTTTCAGTTTCAGTGGAAAAAACTTGCATATTTTGTGACGGAATACAGTTGATACGCTACACTGGGTTTTTTCTTTATTGTGTAGATACACGGTCTGGTCCATCACATTAATGTGACCAAAACTCGACATGCAGTAACCACTCGCAGATGACAGACGGCACCACTAGCAGTGAAGGGTATGTAAAGCGTGTTGGGAGCCACAGAAAACAGTGCAGTTGTCACTGTAAGTAGGAGACAAAATGATTTCGAAATGTGCAAGGTCATTGGCTTTTGGGGAAAGGGTGGAAGCTTTTTGGAATGACTAAATCTGTAAACTGTTTGTATGTCAGTGTGGTCAAAGTATACTGTGCACAGCAAAATGGTGCTATTCAGAATCGGTGCCGAGGCTACTGTGGTGCAGTCGTGGGCCGTAGATGACAGGGGTAAATGTCAGCTGCAGAGACATGCAGCTGTTGAACAACTGACCACCCAGATGAACCGAGAGGCTTTTCAAACGACAGATGGCCATTGGCGTGCACATTTTTAAATGTCTGAAAGCAAAACACACTGCAACAGCTGTCAGAAGGGGACACGCCAGGGGAGGAAGTCTGTGGCATTCCCTGAGTGGTGATGTTATTCTGGGAGGGACAATGGATCAACAGATGTATGCACCCGTCCTCGAGGGCCGCATCCACCCATACACACAGTTTGTTTTTATTCAGCGTGGTGACGTCTACAAGCAATACAATGCAACACAGCTTGCAGTGTACATGTGTGGTTCAAACAGCAACAGGATGAGTTTATCATATGCCCCTAGCCACCGAAGTCCTTAGATTTAAACCAATTGAGAATCTGTGGGAACCCGTCTGCCAGGCTTTATTCTCCGTGGATCCTCACACGAAAAACCCAGAACAGCTGGACTTGGCAATGAAATCATCATGGCTCCACACCCCTGTTAATACAGAACCGCACAGGCACGTGGGGGGCAGTTTCATTCCCAGCTGGATACAGGATTTTTGTCTCCTCGGAAAGTGGGCGTTGTGTTGTTCTTGTCATCAACAAGCAAGTCTCAAAAGCAGCATAAAATGAAAAGAATTGCAGTAGGCAACTGATGAAGCCCAGATGGGGTCCGCCATATGATCATTTCATTGAATCTCTTCCTGCATGTCTCGCAATGGTGTGCACCGGAAAAAGAGGTTATTCGAGATTTTGACAGGTAGTCACATTAACATGTCTGGACAGTGTTTTTTCAGAAGAAATGAAGTTACCAAACTAAATAAATCATAATTACATTATTACCCTGGAGTGAGCCACAGGAGATCAAGGGTCCATTGTACCAAAATACTCATAAAACATCCTTGAACCACCAACTGAATTTTTTCAGTGGAGTTCATTTCACCCTTTATGTAGGAGAAAATGAAAAACCTCCATCAACAATCTCAGAGGAGCCTCATATCTGATAGTACACTGATAAGATATCAATCCAGTTTCTATTTTGGACTTCTGATCACTTTATGTTTCTGAGGAAAGGCCATACTGTTCAGACTTTGGTGACCAATCTGGACAAAAGCTTTTAAATTTTGAAAAAGTATCCTTGTTAGTTTATAGCCCATCACGTTTAGCATACTTGGCTATTGCTCCCTCTTTGGTACGTTTCCCTTTCTACTGCTCTAGGTGGAATGAAGTGATCGTATGGACATTGATACCTAGGAGTCACTTGCTGGGTAAGTTTGGCTGACAATTTGCAGGTCTTTTCTTTTGACACCATGGTGGGTGACTTTCATGCTGGCGATGATGAATCAATGATAAAGGACAACATATCACCCACTCCCTGAGCAGAGAGAATGTCTGACATGGCTGGGAAATGAACCCAGGCTCGACTGCATGGCAGTCAGATGTGCTGACCACTCAGTGAAGAGGGTCGATAGATGCTACTCTAGGTTATTTGCCTCCCCTCCTCACATATCTTACAATGTGCCTTTTAAATGCTCTTTCGTCAATCCTCCTCACATGGGATTATTCTCTCCCAACTAATATGCCAATACCGGGAGAGAACAATGACTGTTACCTCAACGCTAACCCATATTCAACCTGTTCTACATGCCTGTCCAGTTCTCAGCAACACATTCTTTGGACAAAATGCGACTTATCTACATGCACATGTTACTTGATGGTATATGTAAGAGAGCAATGTGTGTATTGCTTCTTGTACAAGGTGCATCTGGAAAGTTTGGTGAATGGTCTCAGAAAATGAAGGGAACATAAGTTACAAAGTAATCACCATTAGCTACAAAACACTTCTGACATTTGTTGTAAAGCTATTGGAAACTGTCTGCAAACAATTCTTGTGGAGTCACTGAACACACAGTTGTCACGCATTGTTGGATATCTGCGCTATTATAGATGAGAGGCGGAGCCACCAGTACAATCCACAGCCCATCAAGCAACTGTGTTCATCATCTTCCCTGCCTCCCAAAAGAAGTTTGACAAAAAACTCTGGGATTAAGACATATCAATCACAATTTTTGATGGAAAGGGCTTGATCCATGATGAATTTCTACCTGTGGGATGTTGGGAAGACAATGAACACCACATCACTTACTGCTGCAAGGTCTGTGGATAGTACTGATAACATCAGGTATCATCTCCGGCAATGATGCAGACATCCAGCATTGTGTGCCCATGGTGCTTTAAGTGATTCCACGAGAAGTGTTGGCTGGCCATTTCCTACAGTTTGACAACTGAGGTCAGAAGTCTGTTGTAGGTAATGGTGATTACTCTGAAGGCCGGTAAAAGCATTTTGTTTATAACTCTTGTTTCTTTCCGAGACAATTCACCAAATGTTCAGATGCATTTTGTACACTCTAAGACATAAAAAAGGCTCTACAAAGGAATTTTCTGAATGGGATGGAAACCAGTAGGAGTGATGTACAAGTACCAACAAACAAATCATTACGTTCTCAGAAAAACTGGATTATTTATTCCACAGAAAGAGCTTCACACATTGTTCCACCTCCAGCTTTTATGCAAGCAATTATTCAGCTTGGTATTGATTGACAGACTTCTCCTGAGGGATATTGTGGCAAATTCTGTCCAGTTGGTGTATTATATTGTGAAAATCCCAAGCTAGTTGGAGGCTCCAGCCTATGATGCTCCAAACATTCTCAGTTGGAGAGGAATTCGGTGACCTTGCTGGCCAAGGTAGAGTTTGGAATGCATGAAAGAAGCACTAGAAATTCTCACCATGTACGGGCAGGCATTATATTGTTGAAATGTAAGCCAAGTTAGGTAGGTGCTGGTAAAAAGAAACTGAGCTACCAGTCAACTAGTTGCAGCAGTTTGCCAGCAGGAAATCCGAGCAGAAACCTAACGTACTGCAACTCGCACCAGGCTGCATACAATGTAACTGTTTTAAGAATCAGGAAAAGATCTTAATTTTGAATGAAATGTTGAAATACTGGAAAAACAATTTTAAATTCTGTACATTGATAATGTAGACGTTCACTGCCAAGCCCGTGCTAATCTTAACATTGTCATGCACAGACCCTTTCATTTACGTTAGTAAGTTTATGTTAACATATTTCCTGAAATCTGAAGAGCTACTAAGCACGGATTGTTCTTAAATGGAAATGCGCACCATGCTATTAAGATTATCAGTGTGCAATGCACTGACGGTTTTAGTCACCAATCTGCCACATGGAATTACTGTCCTTTCTCATACACAAAGTTACTTAGAAAATCAAACTTTCTAAAAAACACACCAGAATAATATATGCCTACACTTTCGAAACATGTAGCACAACAAAAACTGGCAAATTATAACTTCCTTTGCAGCTCATACTACATGTGACCATACCATTGAAAGGCAGGGCTCTGAATCCTTACACTGCCGTAATCATTCTATAGATCCAAGAGAAAAGATGCATAAAGAATACCAGGGTACTTTCAGATTGGTCAGTTTTCTTTAAGGCTAATAGAAAAACGTTATTCTCCCACGTTAGTCCGCACTTTTCGTGACTAACAAATAACACACTTTCAAATTGTACTTTCCCAAAATAAATATGGAACATTCAGATACTTTGTTAATAATGTAAAGTATAAACTATTTTCATTTGCACTCAAATTGGCTTTCCTTTCACCATAAACTTACTTAACATATTATGATACTAAACTACCCCACTGTACAGTGTACATCAGTAGAACAACGATCTACATATTTACTATAGACCTCATTCACATTGCTATAAGCTTATACAAAACTGTACAAACATAAACAAACAAAAGAGCCATCAAGAAATAAACAGAAAAATTCCCAAAAACATTCTCTTGACCTGTTTCTTGAAAGTCTGTGCACTACTGGACTCTGGTGGGTGAAAATTAGAACTACTTACCCGACTGAACTGTTTCAGACCATCTGTCACTGTACAGGCGTGAGTCATTCTCCTGATACACCGGGGCAATATAAGGGGCCACTCCTCACAAGGATGGCTTGCTATGAAAGGCAACAGAATGGTACTTAGAACAGGGCCGGCCAGAAATTCTGCACGCGTGCGGTGCTCCTGCACACGTGCAACTTGCGGGTCACAGCGTGCACGCCGCAGCCGTCAGCGTTCATGTTTCAATCCACAGATGTCGCTTTATCCATTAGCTGAGATACTCTGTATTTATGTTAACAGTTTAACCCAGTAAGACAAGTAATACAATTAACAACCGTGGGTTTTTATTAAGGCAGCTTGACTGACGGCACGTAAATACGCGTAATGTTTTTGATCTAGTATTTAAGACAGAGAGCACTTAGCGACTTCCAACAAACCTTAGTCATGGTTTCAAATAACATTAAACCAATGCAAGGTTTCCTGTAACTAATTCTCGGTGCCCTCAGTTACATCCACATAATTTCTGTCTCACTGACCGATGAACAGAATGACAACCGCAGACCTCTCGATGATGACCTGTACCATTATTGCTATATGTTTCACCAGTTCCGTCTGAAATCTGCATAATAACCGACAATTAGATGCTTGTTATGTTTTATCGACTGCAGCTGAGCGTAGCCCTTCACACATTAAAAAAAAAAAACCTAAATGTAATTATACAACAATCGGTTTAATGACCAATTTTCCTGATAATAATGTAACACGGAGCAGAATGAGGCAATAATGCACAGTTAGTAAACAATAATTTTTAATTATGAAAGGAATAAATCCAAACACGTTTATCACTGGTCATGAGAAATGATATAGTTAATATCGGGCACAAAAGCACGGCTCATTGACAAACGCAAGCAGCCATGGGAGATTTTCATCACTGATGCTTGATCGAAACGACTGAGAACATAGATCTTCCGTTCTTTGCTTTTTCACAGTACCTGCCATTTCTCAGTACTTCTCTGTCAAAGTTACGGTCACCAGGGGTAAACGAGACTGGGTATGTCATGCTCTTGCTTGTAGCACATAAACAGGGAAGAGGAGCCGCCGCCGTTCATTTAGGACACACGTCTAATAACAGATGTCGCCGTCGCACACGTGCACAGCACTTCCGCACGTATGCACACTGTGCAGCGTTTGGCGGGCCCTGACTTGGAACATTGTTGCGTACTGTAATTCTGTAAGAAAGCCACTGATGAAAACTGTTATATCCTAGCCAGTAATGCCACCCGAGCCCGCTGCCAAAAGGTTGGCAGCAGCAAAGTCCGGACGCCGTCCGCATAAGCAGCGCCAGCGATACAGGAAATCGCCGCAAGTCTGCGCGCGCCACCGCTGGCTTCTGGCTTCTTAAGCGCTGGAGTCGCGAGCGCTAGGACAGTTCTGGATTCTGCCGCTCAGTTGTATACTCGCCACCGCAGTGTGTACTTGCTAGTCAGTGTGGGTACATCGCAGCAGAGTTGTTATTTGTCGTCAGCCGACGCTGACCTAGCTGCCCCGACTCGAACTAGACAGATTTCTGTAGAGACAAAGTTCACCACTGTGTTTCTATATCTTCGTAATAAAGATAAGTACCGACTTTCATTCAATCCGAGTGTTTGGGTTTTCATCTTTCTGTTCACTGTTCCAGCGGACCGGTCGGCCCGCTACTAAAAGTGTGGCGGTGTTTGTCGCTACGAAGGCCGTCACAAAAAAAACCAAAACGAGGTCCTTCTACAAAATACAAATGGAATCCCAGTCAATCACTCCTGGTTATCAGGCAATAGTCAGGTTGGTATCACACTGCTGTCCAAAGCAGCTCCAGACATGTCTTTGCTGACCATTGGTCTCAGTCCAATCCACTCCCGTCATTGAGATTCCAGTCCAAAGACGTGCCTGGAGATGACCTGATAATCGAGAGGAATCGTCTGGGGTGCCATTAGTTTCGTAGCAAGATCCCTTCAGTTTTAATCCACAGTGCTATGTCAACAATGTGCTATACCCCGTTTTATTGCCCTTCATTGCAGACGATGTTGAGTTAACATTTCAGTCAGATATGCCTACCTGCATATGAGAAGAGCTTCTACTGCTCGTCTTTATGCTTTCCGAGACCTGCCGTGCCCAATTGAGAATGTAGTGCTACGGGCAGGGCCCTCCAAACATATTGGGATTTCAGTGCTCCAGTCCACAATTTAGACAGAATTTGGCATGATATCCCCCAGGAGTACACCCAACAACTGTATCAACCAATATCAAACTGAATTACTGCTTGCATATGGGCTACAGGTTGTCAATGCATTAATGACTCCCTCAGTTTGTGATGCTCTTCCTGTTGAATAACTCATCCAAGTGTTCTGAAATTGTAATCATTTGTTTCTCTGCACATGAACAGCACATTTACTCATTTCAACCCTTTGGATAATTCCTGTGTGGTGCAACTTTCTTCTTTCCTTAGAGTGTACTTAAAAAATTGTGTAAACAGCCTTATAAGTTCACCATCTTAAAAGAGCACACAGGCCCCTTTGAAATGCTGTAGATGGAGTGGAACTGATACCTGCCAGTTATCTGAGCCTTCACTGCTGACATAAGCCACATCATTGAAGAGGTGTGTATGTGCCAGTCGATTATAAGGAATCAGTGTAGTACAATGGATTGAAACCACAGATTAGACCTAATATCTTTGGATGTGCCAGTGAATTAAGTTGCCCAATTTGTTGGTGCATCAGTGAAGACTATCCAGCTTGTCTACAAGGAATGTTGTATCACTTGCAACCACATAATGTGGCATAATAATAAAAGTGGCCACATTAAGATCCTAACTCGTAGTTAGTCATAGAGATGAACGTTGTAAGTTGCCATTGACAGTCAGTCTCAAACACAACAGGAATCGCTGCAGACCCATGTGTACTAGTTTTCAGCAAAATATTGTGATGGCAAGTTGCATGCAATGGGTCCCTTGCAGAAGACTACCGAGGCATAAAAATGTACATCTTGTCAGTGGAGCAAATACCACATAAACTGGACAGTAGGTGACTTGAATAAGGTTTTTAACGTGCAATGGGCAGAGGATATACACAGTGTCTCAAAAGTTACAGAACAGTTCTGATGTGTTACAGCATCCAAACAAATTACACCTAAGGTATTCACACCATGTTTGCCTTATGTGACATAGTATCACAAAGTTTTTATGCAGGTTAATCAATTTCAACATGTGTGCACCAGTGGTGGTGGGCACAATTTCCAGTCTGTTATCAGGATCTATCCACATTCAGCACATTATATCTGCATCACCGGTGGCAAGGGCGGAAATGATTTTGTTCATTAAATTTTAGAAGTGGTTGACAGCTGTTTGGTAGACTCTGTCCTTGGTATATGCTCATAGAAACACGTTTCTAATGCCTGGTGGCCTAGAACACCAAGGAATAGGACCACCCCTGCCAAGTCAGCATACGTCGTAACACCTGGTCCGCAACATCTGCCACAGCCTGAGCCCACCATATTAATGGAAAAAGACTGTGTCTCGGCAGTCAGCCAGTCATAGTGACAGCCTGAGCATATCAAGGTAACTGCTTTTTTTTCTGAGGAGAAAATGGTCCCAGAATACCATCAACCGCCAAACAACACAACACATTCACTATCATGTACCTCTTCCATCACAGTATGTGGATTGGTTGTGCCGGCAGTTGGTAATATATCACTATCTCCTCACAGGATATGTATATAATGTGAATTGCCAACAAAACTGGCACAGTCATGCATATTTAAATACAGGGATATGTAAACATACAGAATATGGCACTGCAGTTGGCAATGCCTATATAAGACAACAAGTGTCTGGCACAGATGCTAGATTGGTTAGTGCTGCTACAATGGCAGCTTATCAAGATTTTCGTGAATTTGAATGTGGTGGTATAGTGGGCATACGAGCAATGGGACAAAGCATCTCCAAGGTAACAATGAAGTGGTTATTTTCCCGTATGAGCATACAGTGAATATCAGGAATCTGGTAAAACATCAGATCTCCGACATCGTTGCAGCCGAAAAAAGATCCTGCAAAAACAGGACCAACAACTGAAGAGAATCGTGTGCAAATCGCTGCATATTTCAATGTTGGGCCATCAACAAGTGTCAGAGTGTGAACCATCAGCTATATGAACTTTTGTAGCTGAAGGTCCACTTGTGTACCCTTTATGACTGCACGACTCAAAGCTTTATGCCTCACCTGGGTCCATCAACACTGATATTGGAAACACGTTGCCTGGTTGGACGAGTCTCGTTTCAAACTGTGTCGTGCAGATGGACATGTACAGGCATGGAGACATCCTCTTGAATCCATGGACACTGCATGTCAGTAGGGGACAGTAGAAGCTGGTGGAGGCTCTGTAATGGTGTAGGAGGCATGCAGTTGGAGTGATATGGCTAGGTATGGCCCTGAAAGGTGACACATACGTAAGCATCCTGTCCATTGGGGATTCCGATGGACAATGATACACTTGGAATGTCCGGAATTGCTACAAAGTGGCTGCTCAGAAAAGATGCGTCATTCACAGTGTCAATTCCTTCCATCGCTACTTCAGACAATAGTCAAGCCCATGAGGCACAATCGATTACTAAGCCAGCATCCGGCATGCACTGTACAACTGATGCGTGTTATCAAGATCTTACATACTTTGCTCAGAGACAATTTTCTTGTGTTTGTTTGCATATAATAAAAGTAATGTGTGGCTAAATACTTTAAACAAAACTGAACATGAATGCCCAAAAATAGAGTGAAGTTCCAATATTTGCAGCTCTTGATATGTACATGAACTTTACTTTTAAAAACAAGAGTAGAAGGCTTAGCTATATCATACAAGATTTATTTTCTGGTATATTTTTTATAGTGATATCAATGTAGGTAAGATGTAAAGAGAGATTGAGAGTGGGCAGGTTTGTTTTTTAAATAGTGAGCCTTCATAATTGTGAAGGCAAGATTTGTCATTGAGTAGGTAGACTGGTGCTGTATCTGTGTTGAAAGATATTTCAGTTCCTTCAAGAAAGTCAAATTTCTTGCCTTGTTCTTTTCTACACTGTTTGCAGAATGAGTTACTGGGCTAGAATTATGGCAAAGTCGGATTTGTTCTGGATGTTAAGACAGAGTGCATCCCTGTGCTTCTACCAGTTTGTTGATTGCTGAAGTCTGGACATACCTGACATTTGATATTCTTGCTTAGTGCTTTCAGTACTGTGGATGATATTATTCTGTATTTTGTTGGTTGTGAAGAAGCTTATTTTTATGTCATACAACTTGAAGAGGTTGGCAATTTGGTATGAAATCTTCCATAAGGAAGGTCAGTGTTTATTACAAAGATGGTCTTCCTGTTTGTGGGTGGTTGTCCAGAAATTGGTTGGTTTAGTTAATGTATTACAGCAGGATTGTATTAATTACTGGAGGCAGCTGATTTTACAATTTTCGTTTCTTTATATCTTTCACTTGTATCCATTGGGTCTTTAAGCATGTGATTAAACATTCTTATATTGATCTGGATAGCAAGAAGTTATGGATGGTAACACTGGTAATTGTTGGCTTCCTGGAAATTTCAGCATTATATAAAGTTTTGTTAATGTTTTCTGGTGTTTCATTTCTACAGTGACGTGAATTGAATTTTGTGGTGTAATTTATTAATTTCTTCAGCTAGTTTTCTATTTCCTTTGGTTGCTCTGTTGAAAAGAATGAAATGAGAGTGTTGCAATTTTCTATATTCACACTGAATAAACAGTCATAAACATCCCCAATGAATAAACTTAATCTTGGTCCCTACAGCTGTTGTGCTATAATCTAGTGTAAATTCCTGCAGATACGAAAGGGATTTTGAACTTGTGTCCATATAGTTTCCATAACCTGCACTCATATGCAATACTTATAGAAATGCTTTTGGTTGTTGTTCAGTACAGTGGTTCTACCTGACAGCAGTTTCTAGTGACTTATTAATGCATTACTGTCCCAATAGTAATTTTTGCCACACACTGTGTGTTTCAGGACCTGCGCAACCTGCCAAGCAGAACACTGCCGCCTCCCGACAGTTCTCTCAAAACCCGGTGATGTAAGCAGAGGGATTAGAATGCTTTTGAGTCTCGCAGCCAGACCACTAACAAGGTTTTGGCTCCTGCTGAACACCAAACCCACAGACAGTCTGGTTTTCTTTTTGTGAAAGTGAAAATTGAATCATTGCGGGTGCTGTGATTGTCAGTTTCTATTAACATGACACAAGCAGAGTGGCAGGTATTATAAAAAAACGGAAAGGAAAAGAGCTCCCATATCTTGGCTAACTGTTGTTTACTTCTTTGATTTGTTAAGCAATGCGCTAATAACGGCAGAATGCCAACGTTATAAATTGTACGAGGTGAAGTGAGATATTACACTTGAAATCATTACAGCCCACTATAAAGTAGTGATTGCTTCTCCCAAGTGATCAAAATGCGGTCCATAAAGAAACCTTCATTATTCCAGTAGGCAGTTGGTCATTGATGTTTAGTATGCTTGAGAGCTGTTCTTTGTTCACACAGTTAGTGATCAACACAGTGTTGCTCATGAAAAATGACATCTTAGGCGTGTATTGACCTAACAAAAACTCCTAGTTGGTGAGCAGAATGTGTCTTTAAAGATAATTAATTCCAAATGCAGTCATTTGAACTTTTTACTCACTGAGGCAAGAATTCCTCTAAGGTTTGAGATGGTTGTAGACACTTCTGGTAGTTTTGTAACCAATGACAACTGGCTTTGGTGAAACTTGTTACGTGTTCAGATAATGAATTTATACATTTGTCTATCTGGCATGGCAGTTCATAATATTTTTCCCTTTCTTCTGTGGTGAGGGGGGGGGGGGGGCGGGGGTCTTGTTCTCCTGTGCCCTAGTCAAGAGGACCAACTGTCATGGTCATCATTTTGGGCCCTAGGACAATGCCTATTTTGCTATTTGGAGAACCATGCAGAGGAAGGAGTACCATAAGTAGTTTATCCAGACTGTTCAGTATCATTTCTCGATGTCCCAGCTTTATATCACTTGGTCCTTAGTTTTGGAATCCAAGTAGTTCTCATCACAAGCAATTGCAGCTCTTTCTATCATTGTATTTGAAACACCTACCTTCTGAACTGGATGGTCTGAAACCCTGCACCCTGAGACATACACGAGAGTGTGGTGGCTTGTGGTACACACCTTGGCCCATCTGATTTTCATTTTACCAAAACATCTAAGATTGACAGCCTTCCTTCTCTCACAGTTGACATGAAGTTGATCATGGTAAATGTTGAAAGCTTGAGGTTTTACTCAAATCTGAAGATATTGTCATGAGAACAAAGATTTCTTCACATCACCATATTTAAAAATATTGCTCAGCATATAAAAAGGAAACTTTGTTGCCATTGTGAAGGAACTATCCTGACACTAGTTCCAGGTTACCTGATGGACACAAAAAGAAGTAACTATTAAAGTGTAGCGTACATACTTACCATGTGTAATAACATGAGAGAGAGCAAATTATATATTATATTTCCATAAACCTTCAAGATACTTTCATTCTGTAACAATATGTTGTCTTCTCAAGTAGAAATATTTAATTTCCAGCTAAACACATATTGCTTACATGCCTGTAACAATATTCATACTAAAAAAACTTTAATTTCTTCTGCACATGTAAAGCCACTGGCTCAGTGCTGCAGTGATTATTATTTACATGGCTCAGTAAAGCAGTTGCTGGTTAGTTCCCCATCTAACAATTATTTAGTTCACACAACCTCCCAAATGTGCACACAGTATTCAAAGTTGAAATACATACTGAATTGCATGTTATTTATGTTCACTACCCAGCCTGTCTTTTATGTGAACTCTACATCAAAATAGAAACATTATACATTGGGCGTGCCATAACCTTGTAACACACATTTCTCCAGCCTCCCCGCCTTCCCCCGAACATGTTGTGCCTCTTTAATTTCACCTCTTATGGAAAATTGCTCCCTGACTTGTGTTTCCTCTTTGAAAACAACCAGTGGACAGTGCAAATATATAAGGCAGCTGGTAGGAGCCACACTTTCCCATGTAATAAATGAGTGTATGAAATTTGGCTTCTTATTAGATACCTTCTTCTGAAGCAGAAATGAGGTATTGGTTCTTGCTAACTTGTCACTACTCAAACAACATTTTCTTATAGTGGCTTTGGATAACAGCTCAAGTTTTTATAAGTTGTAATCCTAATTTCTTTCATAAATGTGTATTGAGGATTCCTGGTGTGACGTAAAATAAAAGTCTCATTTCATTGACTTTTAGTTTCTTCTTTGCTTTCTACTAAATCGCAAGTTCTAGAAAACTTGTCTATTGAGCACTGATTCATAAAATTCAGTAAAACCTATGCTCCCAACATAAAGAAACTTGCAGAAGACCAGACAATTTAGTTTGATTTTGGAGCAGAACAACTGGTGTTGGCAGTAAAAATTTTTCTAATTTTGGTGTGGAGCAACCCAACTTACCTTCTATTGTTGTGACAGTTAACATCTGTTATACTGTACTTGGTCCAAACAAGTTTATTTCTACAGTGTCTGCTAGGATGCCATTGTTTATCAATGAACAATATAAACCACATAAAAGTAAATGAGAACAACAGGGTTTAGGAGCATACTTGGCACAACCATTGTAGTGGAAATGCTTAACATTGTGTGAATGTTTCTAAGTGGATGACAATAAGACCATGGTCAGTACTGGAACCTGCAAGATATTGGTCATTACTTGTATTTGGTGGTCGTTCCCTGAAAGTACCTTATCTTGCTTCTGCCCTTCTGCAATAATATAAAAATGAAATAGAGTGTCTTCCAGTGTAGAGCCTCTTGTAGAATTTTAACATTTTAAGGTAGTTCCTAGAACATGTTTCAGTATTCAGGTTGCAACAGAAATTTTAGGAGCATCTGTCAATATTTTCAATTGTATTAATGTGTTGAAATGTACATACGTGTTGTTCAACAGTATTCAATTTGTAAATATTTCAAGAGAGATGCTCTTTTTAATTTATTAAATGCCACATCAGTAAAGTGGCAATCTATGGGATCAAATGGAGGCAAACGCTTTGAATACTTTAAAACTGTAACATTTATGTTGAAACTGATAAGGCCTACAGATGCACTATTGGTTATTTGTACTACACACAAGCCTTAGAACAAAATGAATGTAAACAAAATTTTAAAGAGGTTTTGTTTTAATGTTTAAGTGCTGGCACAGAATGCATTGACTTGTTTACTAACTGAGTTTGTAACCTTTGAGTTTTGTTTTGTCATCAAAGATGATAAGAGCTAATAAAGTTATTGCCAATAACAATGAACATGAAGGAGTTATAAGCCTGTCTTGTATCAATTGGTCAGAATTGAAAACTATAATCAGTTAGTGTGAGAACAAGGGGACATGACTTATTGTATCCACTGTGACAACATAATCTGGATCTCAGTAAAACAAACTCAAATGAATACAGATATTATTTAGTTATATTTATTAGCTATTCTAGTTCCCCACAACAATGTAAAATTGCCTTTGGCTATGAGTTTTAGCATTGTTGCAGCAAGAGAGAAGGAATGAAATACCTTACAGTGTGTACAAGCATTCTGATGAATTTTCATTTTCAACAAGCAGTACATTGCGGTTGCACTGTTGCTTGCTGTAGGCATACAATTTTAAATGTATTGGACCTAATTATTGTTTCTATTGTAAACGTGACTAGTGTTAGTGTTCATATAAAAACAGTAGCACATATTATGTAGCTCTACTTGCTGAAGAGCTACTCAGGTCAGAATATTACAACCTATTTGTAGCCCACCTTATTGGTGAAATTATTGTAGATATGAAGTTTCATTGAAGTTGTCATTTGGAACAGAAGCGCACAATAAAGTTTTTTTGAGACCAGCAGAACTGCTTTTCACCCGTGTATGTATGTATGTAGGTAGGTCTAACAATTTTTCGTCCAGTGAGTCTTTGACCTAGCCTATGGTTTCAACACTACGTAGCAGTGACAGACTGCAGGTAGATAATAGACAACCACCAAGTGACCATCAACATACATCAGTTTTTCTTAACCTGTTTCTGTAAGTTGATGATAAAATGAACCTTTAAGTAATAAAAATAATCAAGTATATAGCTGCACATTAAATAGTGTTCCATGGAACTGAAGTGCCAAATAATTAAAGAAGTAAAACAAAGACCACTGAATAAGACAGGACACAATGTTTCTTGTAACAAGTGTAGTGCATTGTTACTAAATACATTTTCAGAGAAAATTTATATAATGTAGTGTTTGTTAATGTTGTAACGTGCCTACGAAATATTTATGGTTGAAATGTACAGTTCTTTTCTGTAAAAGATGCATGAATTTAAAAAAGAAATGCTAATGTTCTTCTTAATTTTGTTGGTTCCTTTGTTCCCATTACCTATTACCAATATAAACGGTGAGGCTGTTCAGACTGCTTTGTTTTTCTGTACAGCATGGAGTAATTACTTCATAGCTTATCCCAGAAGCCTCATCATTAAATAATATCAGTTACATGAATATTATAATTGCACGGTTAAAAATGTTGTACTGCATGAAAGACATGGTAATTCTACAGAGTTGCAGTTGTACTACCTTTGAGCTGTGTACATTTTTAGGTTACAAGCCAGTATCAGCTTTATGCTGTAAATGTCTTGGTAAGCTTTCCAGTGGAACAACCAGAAATCTGTGTGCAAATTAACACCATGTAAGCAGTGTAGGTAATGGTAACAGCTCTTTTCATATACAGAGCGTATTAAAACAAAAACAAAAACCTACATAAACACAATTTGCGAGTGTTTAGGAGAGAAAAAGCTTTATTTGTGTGACTGCCTCTAAATTTCTTTTTTATAGGGGGAGACGATGTTGGTGTATGAAGCACCACTGGTTACCAGTTCAGTTGAATGCACTGTCATTATTCACACTCGGTTGTTTTGAGCAAGCATATTCCAGTTGTGCCATAATGTAGACAGGCGATATTTTCAGAAATGCCCCTAAACCAATAGTCACACCATATCTCGAGCATTACTAACATCAAAACTTTAACGGATCCATATCAGGAACATGGTGCACACCAGTGACATGTAATGAAGTGTATCTGTATCTCCTCTGACCCCACAAATTCTTTGTAAATGTAGTTTTTCTTTTACACAATGTATACAATTTTTTTAGGAGCAGCTTCATTTCTAATGAACCAGCTTTAAGCCCAAGCAGGCCTGAGAGTAACAACCTCAGGATAAAAGCAAGTAGCTGTAGAGGACAGAAGAGTTGGAGCTTGACTGGACTGAAGTAAGTCAGAAAGTACCTTTGTCCTTGAATCACATTACCTGTCATGACTAGAGAGATAAACAAAACAAAGATAGTTCAACTGTTAAATAACCCTCCTCACCACCCACACACACTGTTTAAACATAGTTTCCATCATAAGCAAAATTTTACATTAAAAGGTGACTGGCACTTCCATTGAAGTTCAACGTATGAGGAGCATCCTGAAAGTAAGTACCAAATCATTCTACTGCCACTGCAGCACTAGTGTTGTAGGTTCACACATTTCTCTGGTTCATTGTATTTCCACATTTGACACTGGAGCTGAATTTTGTTGTATTGATATTTGTTAGTGATCATTCAAACTGTTTAAGACAACCTCTGAGCCCAGTGACTGTGAAGTGCACTCTGTTATGTTGTGTTTCTCCACACAGAACATTAAGCCGGCTGAAATTCATCAACTTGTAAATATTTATGGTGAGAAAGTGGATGAGACTGTTTGTTGAACTTTCATGGCGAAGCATGTATTGGACAGCCTTCTGTTGTCACTCATGGTATGGGTGAGAAAATGAATTAGAAAATTCATGAAAATTGATGGTTCATAATAAGAATGTATTTCAGAAACTGTTTTGCATGACTCAGTCATAAATTTCTTAGATGTTTGTGAATTGTGTTCCAAAAATGCCTACAAAATTATGTGCCTTGGCAGGGTTTTGACATTTCAGCACTGAATACAGTGATGATGAAGATGAATTCTTAAATAGAATTGTGACTGGTGATGAAATTTGGGTTTTTCATGACACCCCAAAATAAAAACAACAATATATGGAATGAAGGAACTCACAATCCGACAATACTCCTCCTACCGCCCCCCCTCCCCAGCCCAAAAAAAAAAAAAAAATCAGAATGAAGTTGTCAGTGCTAAAAATCAGGTGGAATGGATTCTAGGACCAACAAGGCATTCTGCTTGTTGAGTTCCTTCTCAGAGCTGAAACCATGAAAGTGATATGATACTGCAAAACACCGAGAGAACTCCATCATACTATTCAAAACAAGAGATGCGAAATTCTCAATTGAATCGTTATGTTGCTTCATGACATCACGTTTCATTTCTGCTGGTGGCACTGAGACCCTTACTAAACAATTCAGTTGGGAACAGTTCGACCACCTGATCTCCCATCTTCTGACTACCACTTTTACTTCAACATCAAGCGGGATGAAGGTGCTTCAGCACCAATGATGATGTAAGTGTGATCAGTAATGGACGTCTTCACTGGTGGTATCTTTCTATAAAGAGGGCATAGAAAAGTTGGCTTACTGCTGTGACAAATATCTGAACAATGGTGGCTGTTGTGTAGAAAAAGAGTATTTCTTCAAAAAAAACAATGGTACTTACTTTCCTGGCATGCCTTGTATATTTCAATGTCTTTTGGCATACCAATGTGGGTATAAAAGTTGACAGAGAACATCCCACATCCTCTTGTTTACTGCAGTCACATAATGGGGATACACAAAGCCAATATGAATCACCTGTTTTCTATCAGCAGCCATGGTTGACCATGAGGTGCGTTAAGAATGTTGTTGAAACTTCTGGATCATACACAGGGTTATTCAGCTGCCCATGCCATAAAGTTTTATGGAACCTGCAACATCTTCAAGAACCACACGCATGATTTTAATCTTCTCTCCTCCCTACATGCACACTGTTAGGCCTACAAAAACAATGAACAGGACCTTTTTGTATGAAAATTAACTAGATAAAATTTTGTACTGGAATAAGTTTTTGTTGGAGACCACAGTTTTTGTGTTATTCAAGAAAAACGCATTTGGGCCTCTAGCAAAAATGTACCCCCCCCCCCCAAAAAAAAGGCTACAGTAAATGTCCCACAAAAAAGATCCTGTTCATTTTTTATGTAGGACTAGTAATTTTCATGTAGTGCATGAGAGAAATGAAAATCTTGCCCATGACATTTGTAGGCATTGCAAGTTGCATAAAACCCATGGGTAGGGGTAGATTAATCATCCTGTACAGGTTCTACGCCAGGTTGTATGCAGTGCTTAGCAGGTATCCTGCTTCCTGCCTGGTTAATCAGGTTTTGTGCCATCTTTATCTCTATAGATTCAGTGATGACACTATCCCAGAACCTGGGGGTCTGGGCCATGATCTTGGTGTTCTCATAATCCATGGAATGTTCCAACTCTAGGCAGTGTTCTGCTATTGCTGATTTTGTGGCCTGCCTTAGCCTGGTATGTTGCTGGTGTTCCTTACATCCAGCAAGCAGCCAGGGAACACCTGATGAAGACGTCAAGTAATGACGTCGAAATATCGTGTTTGGAAGACGCTGATATCCGGCAGAAAATCCTATTTCCGCGAGATGTCATCAAATCGCCGGGAAAGTCTAAGAAATTACAATTCCACAGATCGCAAGTGGAGTGATCATGGACGTGGAATGTGAAATGAAAATTTAGACATACTTTTGATTGTACTTGTATTATTAGACCCCCCTCTCTCTCTCTCTCTCTCTCTCTCTCTCTCTCTCTCTCTCTCTCTCTCTCTCTCTCGTTCGCTCTCAACCGCGCGCACTCTAGTTCTACTAAGAAATTCAGTTCTTAATGGAATCGGAGAAGATGGCTAGCAATAAATCCTTTAGGCTCCTCTTAAACTGAAATTTGTCAGTAGTAAAGCTTTTTATGGCTGCTGGCACGTTATTGAAAATGCGATTTCCTGAATGATGGAGACTTTCTTGCACCAAAGCAATTAACTTCCAAATCTTTGTGAGGATTATTCATGTTTCTAGTAATGACTCCATGAAATGAGCTGTTGATTTGAGAATATTCATTTGTTTTTAAAGACAAATTTCATGGCGAGAAGGTATCTTCTATCTGCACCATTCTAAATTGACCTATTTCCATGTCCCTTATCTCAAGCTGTGTTATACTAACGGTAGAACACGAAACATTTCTTACATGGATCTCCACTATTTTCTAACAATGATATTTTTTCATGAATAATATATTAATTGTGCAATTTTGGAAAAGTTTAGTAAGATGTTTTATGAGCAAATTTAGAAAATAAAAAGACCATAGGGTTTTTATAATATAGTAGGAAGCATTAAAAAATATTACTTCATGCATGTCGAGTAAGACAACTGACCATTAGAATTACATGGTTCTGGGATAAATGGTTTGAGAGGAAAGGTACATTAAGTTACAAAAGTTACAGAAAATTGAATGTGAAGTTGTATTACACTTACTGGTGTATATGCAGTCATTTAAGTTCATAGTTTCTTTCACTGCATCTGTCATACATTTGATTAAAAGTACAAAAGTGTTAAATAAGAGAATTACCAATTTTTATATGAACATATTATGTTGTATTAATCACAAGACTACCAGAACATTGCCGTAAAATAAAGGAACAGTATTTTTTTCGTTCAAAAACAGAAAGGCATGCCAATTGCTCCATTCTGCCCCGTGCACGGGGCAGATTGGGGTGGTAAGTACAAGTGATTATAAAAACGTATAAAATTATCGGAAATGCAGAAAATATTGGCTTGCTCGGTATTGATTTAGTTTAATGTCAAACTACAGTTTTCATGTATTGTATCCTTTTCTTAAGGCTATTTACGAAATTCACACACGAGGAAAGACTCATCACCTTCGCTATCTATTCCTGCACAAGAATCGTGGAGCAAGCGACCCAACCTTCAACTGATTTTGAATAAAACTCACCACAATATAAACATGCACAGTCATAACTTTCCTCGTAATCACTCTCGTTAGTATTGTATTCTCTCTCCTTTTTTACATTTATCTTCAGGCCCTATTTTTCTTTTTTGAATTCTTAATTTTATTCTGTTTCGAAAATAGTTCTTTCTTTGCTCTATCTTCTTTGGCAAAGTTCTTTTCTATTTTTCCTTAATAATGGCTTCTAACTCTTTTTTTGTACTTCAAATCATTTAAAACATCGGTTTTCCCCTTATCCGTTTCGCCCTTTTCATGCTTTCGTTAACTTTTGGCAAGGGCATCCGAATTTCCGGTGAAATATGAAATGAGGAGTAGGTGTTGTCAGTTGTCATCCAAGAGCACCCGAGATTAGAACAATTAGGTCCAATAACTTTGTCATTCTTAGGCGGCAGTTCATTGTTACACTTCGCTGAAACCTCGCCTGCTTGATTATCCAGCTCGTTGGCGTCGTCTTTTTTAGCTGGTGTGCTAGGTGAAGGCAATTCCAATTGTTCAGATATAATAACCTTTTTATCTGACGGCCTATCACGTCCGACGTCCGATCTTAAGTCTGCCACCTTTTTTTCTTTTTTACCAGAGATGAAGGCTATGCGATCATTATATTTCAAATCTTTACAAATTGTTACACCAGTTGTTTGTGTGAATTGACTGTTTCCCGTCGTGTTTCTGTGATATCATAGTGCAGGTTTCTGGACGTATGCAATAAGTTGTCAAACTGTGCCCCACTTTGAAATCTTATAACGATCCGACTGAAAACGTGTCCAGACTTTATTTATACATTGTGCAACACAGGAAAAAGAGTCACTTTTTCGAAATCCCATAACTGTCTTCCATTGCAAGGCATAGATTTGAAATTTGACTCAGAGGTGGTCTAACCTTCAATTATAATGGTGCGAGAACGTGAGGCCAGTTAGCTTCGGACGCGGCGACGGTTCAACGAACAAAATGCTGCACAGCTCAGGAGTAAGGTCGGTTACTGACGTCACATTGGCACCAAATTTCACCACAGTTCTGGTCAACGCCACAGCGGAGGTGTCACAAGATGGGAAGATTGCCACGGCCTGCGTTGCCCACATTTCACCCATTCTTTTGACGTCCGTGTCATGCAAGTCAGAGCCGCGAGGCCCAGCTCTGAGTCACGTAGTTTTGTTATGGCTGGCACATCGCCGCTCAGAATCAACACGGAAAGGCATCAGGGGTGGCATAAAGGGAGTCAAGAAAACACTCATTGTCTTGGGGCGTTGATTTCCACACATTTCGACAGTTCGCAGGAAGTGTGAAACCGAACGACGTTCTTGACAACCATTCATACTGCTGAAACCACCTCCGCCCCCCCCCCCTCGCACCTCCCCCACCCCACCCCGCGCTCCGGTTCAGCCCTTCTCTAGGCCTAGAACGCTATTGATCGTCACCTGACACCATTGGCGTGTAGCGCGACTACAGTTCTTGCTTTGGTACACAGGCTGGAACTCCAGTTAAGCACCATCCTCAGTGTTACCTGCTCGCCTTTGTTGGGCACTTAAAAAATTTCCCTGTACAAAGACAGCCATTCAGTGATCCATAGACACAGGCATGACAGAGAACCGTTTTGGCAGATCTCAGCTGAGCAGCACTACATCGCAGAACTAGTACCTGCTGGCCACATGCGGAATCTTAAAGCCGGTATTACACCACCATATTTTTTGTAAGAGATGATTCATCAAATACTTACATCAAAAAAAGTTTCTAGTGTAATAAGGAACTTTGTCAAATCTCGCCTTTTGTCAAAGAAATATAATCAGATCTAGGGCTTCGCCGTAGATTTGATCATAAAAGTCGTTCGTCTTCTGTTCCCTGCAGTGTGAAATGTAACCACTTGAAGCGCTGGCATCACTACAGCTATTTGATATCTGAAGCGTGTTTGTAAACATGGCTGCAAGGTGTGTGTGTGTGTGTGTGTGTGTGTGTGTGTGTGTGTGTGTGTGTGTGTGTGTGTGTCCACAATCACAGCTACAGCCATCCACCTCTACACCAAGCCAGCTAAAAGCAAGCTGTGATAGAGGACGACACACCTTAAAATAAAAAATATTTGATGCTCTCCTTTCTAGTTCGTCTACATTTGAACTGTGGATGCCACAAGATAAAAAGTGTTCATCTGTTTCGTACTTTTAATTCATTTTGTATTTGTTGGAAAACTAATTGTATTAATTAAATTATTCGAAAATAAAATAGTTCTTAATTACCTACATAGTGAACTAAACACATATTTATCTTCACATATCCCTCGTTCAGTGCATTATAAATCACTTGACACGTTTCTGTACTTCTTGTGGTTAATGTGCACTATGGTATTTAGAGGGCTGTATAGCAAGTTAGAGTAGCTCTCTCCTGTAGTAAGATATCACAGTGTTATGGTGAACCTGTCTTATGCACATCTAGCACTCCGAAGTGAGTGTTCTGCTCTCTAATATTAGGAGCCACTATACTGAGAAGGTACTAAAATTCACTCTCTTCCATCCGTAAGTAATTTGTATAAGATCTGACGTCCACTACTTGCAGCTCTCATGACAAATTTTGCTGAATGCTTTTATCGTCTCGACATAAGACCCATGGCTTGACCCAACCTTCTTTTTTTCCACCGCTTCTCTTCTAAATGCATACACAATGCAACTGCGATACAAGCACCTGCAGCGCATAATAACCGGTTATTGTGGCCCACCATCTTGCACTTTGACAAAAAATATGACGACAATGTAACACTCCTTTCTAGCGACACGCAAAGAGCCTTGTCGAGGAGCCTTGTCAAGGAAATTTGACAAATATTTGATCATATTTCTTCGTCAAAGAAGTATGATAGTGTAATACAGGCCTGAGGGATGTTGAAAGGGATTCCATTCACTCTCGTGCCTAGAAATTAGTGTCCCTGTAGACAGGTACATCTTTAAGGTGTCCAAGAAAGGTGCACAGAAGACACCGAGGATGTTGCCGAACTGGGGGTTCTTAGAGGGACGCTTGCCATTTTATTCACGCATGTGTGAATGTGTAGCCCTTCCGTGATAACACCAGTGGATGGCCTGATATAACATGGCTGAAAAAGCATAATTGTCCCTTGCGACTTCAGATCACGTTCAAATTCCGTCGAATGGTTCAGACAGGTATGTAATTGTAACACCCTGTATAGCAAAGAAAAAGTGTGCTGAGGCACGCCCCAAAGAAAGGGGTCGATGACGTCGTTTTGTTGCTCAATGCCCTGTTATTTTTGACCCCGAAATGTGTGGTTGCAAGAGAAGGCGTGCTTCTAGTGACGCCCTTTACAGGGTCTGGTGCATTGTAATCATGCAGCTTCCGTTCATTGGCGATGACTGGCCTCACGCAGTGGACCCTGGCTTTCAGTTTCTTGGTCACTTACACCTGACACCGAAACACCGTCAGCATGGCTTTAACCTTCGATTTGCTCATGGCAGCCTTTTTTGGTCTTGGGGATGCTGCAGTGTGCAATTCGGCACTATTGCGCTTTGTCTCCAGGTCGTACTGAAACACCCTGGTTTCGTCTCCGGTGATTTATCTAAAAATTCCGGATCAGCTTAAATGCTCTGCAGATTTTCTTGCGTCCATACGTGCTTGAATGTCTCAGAAAATCTTCGGGATCATCTTGGTGCAGATCTCCTTCGTCGACAATTCTTTGGTAATAATGTTGTGCACTGCCATTTTGCAAGTCGGAGGTGGTCTCCTATCATCTTGACACTCATCTGACGGTCGGTGTTCGATAAAACGCCTACACGGCCGATGTAAACGTCAGTTTTGCTGGTTGAAGGGCGTCCGGAATGGTCCTCGTCCTAAGCTCTCCTCGCCCTATTTAAAGTTCTTCACCTACCTGAAAATCTGGACTTTTGACAGGCAATCATCGCCGTAGGCTTGACGAAACATATCCAACGTTTCCGTACCCTATTTTTCTAGTGTCACACTAAACTGTTGTTGCACCACAACCGACGACTTTGTGACGTGTCCACTCAACGCGACTGGCACGCCGCGCGTTTTTGGCCCCCCGGCGAGCGCACGCTGTGAAATACAGTCGCGTCAGCAGAGAATCAGTCTCATTAATTTTTATGAAAACCCTGTATGTCATTCCCTGAGATCGTTGCATGTTGATTCTGAGAAGCGGTGCATCTCAAATGTTTTCCTCGGTCACCTATACGAAAACCGCGTGATTCCAACGCTGGGTGCGCGGTTTTGGCCTCTATGACATAGGCGACAAAAGAAGGGGTGATATGTAACAGGGGTGTGACGCCCTTCCTATCGCGTGACACGACCGCGGTGATGTTGGACAGGATTATGGTGAAAGTTGTTGCCAATGTGACTTCATTAACCCACTTTAAATGTCACATGAACTTTTGAGCTCTGGCCTTTCTCTGGCATGTGTTGACCCTTGCAGTTTGAAGCGTCGCTGACGCCGAGTGTGAAATCGCAGAGCGCCACGTTTCAGAAATATTACACAGGAAGGTTGCAGGAACCTTTGAGCCAAACTTCTAACTTCGACTCTGCAGTGGGAAACAATTATGGGGCTTGGAAAAAGTTACCCTTTAGTTGTGTTCAACAGTGTCTGAGGATAGTATTGATACTGTCTGCAAGGTTATTAACGTACACGGTCCGGCAAAAGGACCTCCCGTACGTGATGGGGACACTCTGTGAGCTATAGTGGGGATACTAATAACGATTGGTGGTATCGATCGATGCTGGTATGCCTGCCATTTTCAGTAGGCGCAGTGGCTTGACTAGGTGAGGACAGTACGTTTGTTGTACACTATGTGGTCAAAAGTATCCTGGCTGAAAATGACCCAGAAGTTCGTGGCGCCCTCCATCAGTAATGCTGGACTCCAGTATGGTGTTGGCCCACCCCTAGCCTTGATGACACCTTCCACTCTCGCAGGCATATGTTCAATCAGGTGCTGGGAAGTTTCTTGGGGAGTGGCAGCCCACTCTTCACTGAGTGCTGCACTGAAGAGAGGTATCGATGTCGATCGGTGAGGCCTGGCACCAAGTTGGCGTTCCAAAGCATCCCAAGGATTCAGGCCAGGACTCTGTGCAGGCCAGTCCTTTTCAGGGATGTTAGTGTCGTGTAACCACTCGGCCACAGGCCATGCATTGTGAACAGGTGCTCCATCGTGTTGAAAGATGCAATCGCCATCCCCGAATTGCTCTTCAACAGTGAAAGCATGAAGGTGCTTAAAACATAAATGTAGGCCTGCGGTGTGATAGTGCCACGCAAAACAACAAGGGGTCAAGCCCCTTCCATGAAAAACACGACCACACAATAACACCAGAGCCTCCGAATTTTACTATTGGCACTACACTCGCTGGCAGATGACGTTCACCAGGCATTCGCCATACACACAACCTGCCATCGGATCGCCACATTGTGTACCGTAATTCGTCACTCCAGATAACGTTTTTCCACTGTTCAATGTTTGCGCTTCTTACATCAAGCGAGGCGTCGTTTGGCCTTACTGGCGTGATGTGTGGCTAATGAGCAACTGCTAGACTGTGAAATCCAAGTTTTCTCACCTTCTTCCTAACTGCTATAATACTAGCAGTGGATCCTGATGCAGTTTGGAATTCCTGTGAGATGGTCTGTATAGATGCCGGCCTGTAACACATTGTATATGTCCAACTGGCGGCAGTCTCTGTCAGTCAACAGACGAGGTCGGCCTGTACGCTTTTGTGCTGTACGTGTCCCTTCACGTTTCCACTTCACTTTCCTTTTTTGGTCATCAGTCTACTGACTGGTTTGATGCGGCCCGCCACGAATTCCTTTCCTCTGCTAACCTCTTCATCTCAGAGTATCACTTGCAACCTACGTCCTCAATTATTTGCTTGACGTATTCCAATCTCTGTCTTACTCTACAGTTTTTGCCCTCTACAGCTCCCTCTAGTACCATGGAAGTCATTCCCTCATATCTTAGCAGATGTCCTATCATCCTGTCCCTTCTCCTTATCAGTGTTTTCCACATATTCCTTTCCTCTCCGATTCTGCGTAGAACCTCCTCATTCCTTACCTTATCAGTCCACCTAATTTTCAACATTCGTCTATAGTACCACATCTCAAATGCTTCGATTCTCTTCTGTTCCGGTTTTCCCACAGTCCATGTTTCACTACCATACAATGCTGTACTCCAGACGTACATCCTCAGTAATTTCTTCCTCAAATTAAGGCCGGTATTTGATATTAGTAGACTTCTCTTGGCCAGAAATGTATTTTTTGCCATAGCGAGTCTGCTTTTGATGTCCTCCTTGATCCGTCCGTCATTGGTTATTTTATTGCCTAGGTAGCAGAATTCCTTAACTTCATTGACTTCGTGATCATCAATCCTGATGTTAAGTTTCTCGCTGTTCTCATTTCTACTACTTCTCATTACCTTGGTCTTTCTCCGATTTACTCTCAAACCATACTGTGTACTCATTAGACTGTTCATTCCGTTCAGCAGATCATTTAATTCTTCTTCACTTTCACTCACGATAGCAATGTCATCAGCGAATCATATCATTGATATCCTTTCACCTTGTATTTTAATTCCACTCCGGAACCTTTCTTTTATTTCCATCATTGCTTCCTCGATGTACAGATTAAAGAGTAGGGGCGAAAGGCTACAGCCTTGTCTTACACCCTTCTTAATACGAGCACTTCGTTCTTGATCGTCCACTCTTATTATTCCCTCGCGACAAGGGCTGGCAGACCATAAATGTAACCGTTTCAGAGAGAAATGCGACCAATGTGACGATCTCGCGTTATATCGATTCGATGGTGAATGAAGAAACACGGAGATTTTCTAAGGTTTTTACTACATATTAACATTTTTCATATTTTCTCGTGTTACGTGGGTGCCAGTCCTCGGTTCATGCAAAATCATAAGTTCCTCGGTCATCTCCAAGGCACCAAACCGACCAATAATTCAATAATCGATAACTAAAACTATAAATGTAGCTCTTCTTACTGGGCGATTGCATCAACTTAGATGCTTCTTCTGTGTTCTACTGTGCTGCTTGTATTGTCCCCACATACCGCAGCACGCGACAAGGGCTGGCAGACCATAAATGTAACCGTTTCAGAGAGAAATGCGACCAATGTGACCATCTCGCGTTATATCGATTCGATGGTGAATGACGAAACACGGAGATTTTCTAAGGTTTTTACTACATATTAACATTTTTCATATTTTCTCGTGTTACGTGGGTGCCAGTCCTCGGTTCATGCAAAATCATAAGGTCCTCGGTCATGTCCAAGGCACCAAACCGACCAATAATTCAATAATCGATAACTAAAACTATAAATGTAGCTCTTCTTACTGGGAGATTGCATCAACTTAGATGCTTCTTCTGTGTTCTACTGTGCTGCTTGTATTGTCCCCACATACCGCAGCACGCGACAAGGGCTGGCAGACCATAAATGTAACCGTTTCAGAGAGAAATGCGACCAATGTGACGATCTCGCGTTATATCGATTCGATGGTGAATGACGAAACACGGAGATTTTCTAAGGTTTTTACTACATATTAACACTTTTCACATTTTTTTGTGTTACGTGGGTACCAGTCCTCGGTTCATGCAAAATCGTAAGGTCCTCGGTCATGTCCAAGACACCAAATCGACCAATAATTCAATAATCGATAACTAAAACTTGTAAGTAGGCTGTTTAGGTTTTTTTATTGGTAACGCCACCTCAGTATGAAAATCACCGGCTGTGCCGTGTGCAGTCTGTGGCTGCTTTGCATTGTTGTAATACTCAACCATTGTAGTGTTAGGCAGCTGGCTGTGAACAGCGCGTAGCGTTGCGCAGTTGGAGGTGAGCCGCCAGCAGTGGTGGATGTGGGGAGAGAGATGGCGGAGTTTTGTAATTTGTCATGATATCAAGGTAAATACATTGTTTGTTCTCTATTAATATCTTTCATTTGCTAACTATCCCTATCAGTAGTTAGTGCCTTCCATAGTTTGTATCTTTTATTTAGCTGGCAGTAGTGGCGCTCGCTGTATTGCAGTAGCTTGAGCAGCGAAGATTTTTGTGAGGTAAGTGATTTGCGAAAGGTATAGTTTAATGTTAGTCAGGGCCATTCTCTTGTAGAGATTATTTGAAAGTCAGATTGCGTTGCGCTAACAAAATATTGTGTGTTGAAAGTCAGATCGCGTTGCGCTAAAAAAAGTATTGTGTGTCAGGTTAAGCACAGTCGAGTATAAATTGTTCAAAGGGGACGTTTCATATGTCGACCCTTAGCCTAGGATACCTCACTGGAACCTTCTGATTTTTTCTTGTAGTTTGTGTAATTAGTGTAGCTTTTGTTTATTGCTAGCGCGTAATTGTAGAGAGAATCTCCTTTGTAGTTGTAGTTTTTCATTGTTGTACAGTAAAACAGTTGTGGCATGCATGTAGATTTGCACCAAGTATTTCGCAGCTGCAATTAACTAGATATTATTTTCAGTGTTATGTTAATGTGTTCTCTTATTTTTGCTCTTCAAATTGTGTTTTTCTGTGTTGCCGTGTGAAATACTGTGACAATAATGGCGTGTGAAAAACGTAACACTAGGCTCCAAAGTAAATTGAGAAATGACAGCGAAGACGAAAGCAGTGTGTTAGCGCCACCGAGTAATGAATTAACTGATGTTCAAAGTAATAATTTGGTAACTGTGCATAGGGAAATGGAGCGGGCGGCAAACAATGGTGTAGACAGCGAAACAATTAGAGAACAGGGAAGCATTATCGATCGCTCGGTCGGCAATAGCGCGGCTCAGGAATCGGGAATGACAGGACACAATTTTGCAAATACAGTAGACTCAGGTTTTGGATCCTCACCGTTTTCTCAAATAAGTCAAGACACATTTTCTGCTTGTCAAAATGTGAATGTTGCCGGTGCAAATGCACTGCCGAAAAGCGTAGAGAAACAGATTTCAGACACTAATACATTATTATTGCAATTAATGCAACAAATGGAACAAAATCAGAAACAAATGGGACAAAAGCTTGAAAAATTAGACACAATGGAACAAAATCTTCAAAAATTAGACACAATTGAGCAAAATCAGAAACAAATGGAACAAAATCTTCAAAAGTTAGACTCCACGGTTGAACAAACACGTGAAGATTTAACTACTGAGTTACATCACATTGAATCGAAATGTCAAAAAGTCTGTAATGACGTAAAAACACAAATTTGTGAGCATTTCCAACCTATTTTTTCGCGTCATGAAAATGCACTACAGAATCACGAAGCAGCCATAAAAGAACTGCAAACTACTGTTCATGAAAATCATGAGACCTTGCAAGCTAAATTTGACTCAGTTGCATCTACCGATTCGGTTACGCAACTTGCAAAAACTCAGGAAAACTTGAAGGACACAGTAGATTCGATTTCAACACAAATGGACAATCTGAAACTTGGTTCAGAAAAACACACTGAGGAAATGTGTTCACTATCGGAGAAAGTAGCCGAACTTTCGGATCAGTTCACTAACTTATCTACGAAGGTAGATGATAATCTGAATGACACAAAACCGGTAGTCTTTAATGACACAGAAGAGAGCGAACAAATTAGGAAACTGAAACAAAATCTGAATCAAATTAATACGCAACACCAAAGAGAAATTCGCGAAGTACAAGATCAGCTGACACAGGTAATACAAGAATTACGTATTTCAGAGGACACTCGCGCTCCGACACGGGAAGAGGGACATAGAAATACGGAACAACCACAAAATAATAACACAGGGCACTTCGGTAGTTATGAAAGAAACTGGCAATGCGCACCGAATTTTGAGATGGAACGGCCGATATGCTACTCGCCGACACAATGATTTTTACTATAAGCTGTTAAAAAGAAAAAAAAAAAAAAAAAAAGGGAGGCAGTATTACTTCAGGCGCAACAGTTCGGCGCACAGTTACGATTCAGGGAGAAATTCTCCACCACTTAACCTACAAGGAAGAAACTACGGAAACTACCGATATAACGACAGACCTGAATTGCATCAGAACTGGCGGGATTTAGACACGGCAGGGCCCTCTCGGCAAGGCGAATTTGTGGCAGTTCGGTCTCCGAATCCCATTAACGACGCGCGCCATCAGAGAAACAGACAATGACCCGCACCGCAGGCAGACACCTGCGCCGGCTGGCTCCGAAAAAAATAACATAGCGCTAACCATGAGAAAAATTCCAGCGTTACTTACCGACGTATACCGCATTCTGCACCACATGTCACATGTAAAACCGTTTATTGAAAGATAATCTGCTTTTTTTTAATGCAACATTTTGGTTTACTTGCAAGTACATTATGGATTCAAGGTTCTTTCTGAGAGATACCAGGTGACACAGTGGTTAGTTTATTTGACAGCTACACGACTTTATCACGACGGTACTAATGTGTGACACAATTTACCTTGTTGCTTTTGCGGTGTATCTGTTTTATATCTGCACAGTTTTTCTGAATTCTTCTGGAAAGTAAAACATGTTTTAGTAGTAACTTTTGTGGTATAGCAACAATGAGGCAGCCTTTTCCGTAGCACAACAATACGTTACAGTACAGTACTTTCTTCATCACAACAATAAGCGTAATAACTAAGATATCTATACGCAAAGCATTTCACTTTTGTGTATCATGAGGTAAGTACATTGACTTTAGCAGAACTTTGCTTACAGAGGACGATAACTACGACAGTTTCATAGAATTATCTTACAACATGACGCACAGTTTAGCGCTACAGGACACGTATTTGAGTGATTAATTTTATACTTAAAACATTTATTTTTAAAGATTTTTTTTTACAAAGAAAGTTTTCCGTGATACATTTCATTCCATTGCTGTAATCTGTAACACCTGAGGGTATAATTACATTAATCCTCAGGGGGGTACACACCTACTTTGTGTACCATGTGTTTGGCACGCACAAGGAGCCCTAGCTAATATGGTATTTGCTTATACAACTTTACACATCGGTACCATATTTCTCTAACACAGAATTACACAGCTATCTGATTATATACCTGAGAGAGACAAACATTTATTTTACTACGTCAGTGACAGATGTTTACGTAATTACACCGTTGGATAACTTCACACTTACGAAATTGCATTTTGTCAGTACTTGTGAACTGTTCATATTTTTTCAGAACCATTGTGATACTATGAGAGCTTTGAATGATATATTTGGTATGGGATCATGATTTTTAAAGTACGTTTGAGGCAGATGACACTTTTGACATGAGCAGAGAATTTTTTTAGGTTTTGAAACTATTGGAGGAAGCTCCGACGATTTTGAGATTTGACTGAGGTGTTATGATGTTATTTTTACGACGACGATGTGTATTATGCTGTTGAGGTATGTTTATAATCAATAAGCTGATGCTATATAAGGAATGTGATTACGTGTTTATATGTATATGAATAATGAATAGATGTTAGGGACTCTGGTTAGTGAAAAAGGATGTTGGAAACCGAGAATCGTACTTTAAGAATTATGAAATGTGTGTACATGCGTGAATGTATTACAATGCCACTGAAAATTTTTTGGACTCTGTTATATTTACAGGATTTTGTTTCTACAGATTGGTAACGCTAATTCTTGACCTGTGAAATATTTTTATATGAGACTGTCGTAAATATTTCGTTAAGAAAGGTAAGTGACCGTGAAGTAATTCGTTGTGAGCGGCCAGGTGTGCCAGCCACCAGGAGAAAAAGCCATTAGGTAGAAAAAAAAAGAAAGAGGCCATTAACCTCGCTATTGACGTTCCTTTGTAGAAAGCATCGCAAATACGATACGCTAATAATAACTTGGAAACATTCTTACATCTGCACACCTGATTAGGACAAGTGTCTTTCTACGAGAGTCGAGAGAATATCTACTAACTTATGAAATGTCACATGACTATTTAATGATATTTTTATGCTTTGCCTTTCATAGTTGCTTATTTCATTTGATATCTAGTTTCTAGCTGCACTGCAGCATTGGTTCAAATAAAATTTTATAGATGTACTAATATAAATATTTTCTGTCTACAGATCGAGTAAATAATAATTAAAAAAAAATGAGGGAGCAAAAAAAAAAATCATTTACCTTTACAGGAACTGCATACATAATTTTCTTTTCTAGTACTTAGTAATTTTTTTTAGAATTAGTTTTTGTGGTGCACCACTTTAATTACTTAGACATTAAGATGTGATTATACATTTCCCTTATCTGCATTGTTATCTTTAGTCTACTATTTTTTCTGCTTGAGCTATGTCATGTTTAGGTATAAGTTGCTGCTGTTTGCCAGGCATAGTGCTACTGAATTTTAATTTGTGTTACTCTGCTAAGCCAGATTTTTTTTTTTTTTTGTCTGCTGCTCATTGCGTTATATTAATTGTAATATTGCTGCTTGCTTTGCGTATTTAAATTTTTTTGTCATTGATGTTTGTGTTAATTGTTTTATGCTGCTGCATTGCCTCGTCCCTTAGTTTAATATCTGAGCTCAGTAGATTTAAGTTAGCTTAAGAGGGGGTAGACTATATAAGAAACTAACTATGATGAATTGGAAGAAATGCATTGAGAAGCCACAAGAAACAGATATGGCAAAAATGAGTATTTTGCACTGAGAAATAATTATTTTGAAAGAAATATGAATAGAATACAGGAAGGAGGTATAGATAGGACTTTTTGGAAATAGTGAGGAGCGAAGGGAGATCTCCGAAAAGTAAAGAAAGTTTTGTTTGCAACATACTGCAGTAAAAGAAACCCTGTCCTTTCCTTGTGTTATCCCACTATGTGTTTGTGTACCCTTGTGTATTTGTTTTCTTCCTGTCTCTGTGTAGTTTCATAGAATTTTTCTTTTCTAATACTATTCACCATGATGAGGAATACTGTTATCCTCAAATATAATTGGTATTAATAATATGTTATTTAACTTGTAAATATGCTTAGACCATATTCATTCTATTTTGTTTTAATGCTCATGTGTAAAGTTGATGTTTCAATAATTATTCTGATCTTTTATGTATGTACTTATGTCATTATTTTTGTAACACTGATGTATATGTTATTTCGATTCTTTTGTAAAGCCCATATTACTACAAATATTATCTGTATTATTATGTTCTTGAATGATGTGTTTTGTACCTTTGTAATTGTATTCTTATGTTATAAAATTGTACTTGTCACCAGTTCATCATATTATTAACTTGTAAGTTACATTTCACTGCACACATTTCTGTTGGTCATAGTATATGGACAATATGTGAGATGTAGGGACTGTTAGTGTTTGCACGTGTTTTAATGATTCAGCAAGGGACTGGATAACAGCATTGCTGGTTCTGAGGACAATTCCAAAAACTTTGTGAGTGCACAAGTGGTGGTTATGGACTTGCTATATTATCCGCAAGACTCTTCAATGGTGATTGTGCACCTGCACAGTCGCAGCAGATGGCTGCTGGCCGTTTCTACAAGGACTACAGTGGGTCTGCATCTTTGATGACTCACCAATACCACAATCTCTACCAGGACTACAGTGGGTTTGCGCCTCTGGTGGCCCACCAATACCTCAATCTCTACCAGGACTACAGTGGGTCTGCATCTTTGATGATCCACCAATACCATTATTTCTACAAGGACTGCAGTGGGTCTGCGCCTCTGGTGGCCCACCAATACCGTAATCTCTACCAGGACTACAGTGGGTCTGCTCTGTGATGACCTACCCACCAATACTCTTCAAAACTTCGATTGACTCCGCTGTGGGTTTGCTCTGTTGTGGCACATTACCTGTCAGCATGTCAAGAGTCAGCACTGTCTTTCCGTTGGAAGGACAACGATACTTCTTCAAGACTGCATGGAAATCCACTACTTCCGTGTGCATTTTCTTTTACTGCTCAGACTTTGAGAAAAACACTGCAATGTGATGAACGATCAGGACTGTCTTTATGGACTGTGAGAAAGTTTAGCTTTAGACCAGCATTGTATCAATAAGTGTGTGCATTTGATTTCATTGTTATTGTAATTACGATTATGAAAAATTTTAACAAATATGTATTGGGCACTGCCCAACAAAATTTGTAAAATTTTTTGTGGGGAGCATGGGGGCTATGTAAGTAGGCTGTTTAGGTTTTTTTATTGGTAACGCCACCTCAGTATGAAAATCACCGGCTGTGCCGTGTGCAGTCTGTGGCTGCTTTGCATTGTTGTAATACTCAACCATTGTAGTGTTAGGCAGCTGGCTGTGAACAGCGCGTAGCGTTGCGCAGTTGGAGGTGAGCCGCCAGCAGTGGTGGATGTGGGGAGAGAGATGGCGGAGTTTTGTAATTTGTCATGATATCAAGGTAAATACATTGTTTGTTCTATATTAATATCTTTCATTTGCTAACTATCCCTATCAGTAGTTAGTGCCTTCCATAGTTTGTATCTTTTATTTAGCTGGCAGTAGTGGCGCTCGCTGTATTGCAGTAGCTTGAGCAGCGAAGATTTTTGTGAGGTAAGTGATTTGCGAAAGGTATAGTTTAATGTTAGTCAGGGCCATTCTCTTGTAGAGATTATTTGAAAGTCAGATTACGTTGCGCTAACAAAATATTGTGTGTTGAAAGTCAGATCGCGTTGCGCTAAAAAAAGTATTGTGTGTCAGGTTAAGCACAGTCGAGTATAAATTGTTCAAAGGGGACGTTTCAAACTGTAAATGTAGCTCTTCTTACTGGGCGATTGCATCAACTTAGATGCTTCTTCTGTGTTCTACTGTGCTGCTTGTATTGTCCACACATACCGCAGCACGCGACAAGGGCTGGCAGACCATAAATGTAACCGTTTCAGAGAGAAATGCGACCAATGTGACGATCTCGCGTTATATCGATTCGATGGTGAATGACGAAACACGGAAATTTTCTAAGGTTTTTACTACATATTAACACTTTTCACATTTTCTTGTGTTACGTGGGTACCAGTCCTCGGTTCATGGAACATCTTAAGGTCCTCGGTCATGTCCAACTCACCAAACCGACCAATAATTCAATAATCGATAACTAAATCTATAAATGTAGCCCTTCTTACTGGGCGATTGCATCAACTTAGATGCTTCTTCTGTGTTCTACTGTGCTGCTTGTATTGTCCCCACATACCGCAGCACGCGACAAGGGCTGGCAGACCATAAATGTAACCGACCTACCGAAAGATAGATATCGACCTACCGAAAGATAGATATCCACCTACCGAAAGATATGGATCCACCGAAAGATATGGATCTATCGACCTCCGTCGATAGATATCGACCTCCGTCGATAGATATCGACCTCCGTCGATAGATATCGACGTCCGTCGATAGATATCGACGTCCGTCGATAGATATCGACCTCCGTCGATAGATATCGACCTCCGTCGATAGATGTCGACCTCCGTCGATAGATATCGACCTCCGTCGATAGATATCGACCTCCGTCGATAGATATCGATCTCCGTCGATAGATATCGAAGGATAACGATGTATCGAGAGTTTAACGACTGGGCAAAAGCTTCGCCCTACTTAGCGGTTTAACGTAGGACCAGTATAGTCTCGCGATCTCTTCAAGATAATTTGTTAAGGTATAACGGTGACAGCTTTATGCTCGAGCATCGATCATTCCACAGACGCTAGAATCTGTACTAACCTTTACTTGTCGTTAGCCCGCTCTATTTTGAACTGAGATTGCAACAGTCTTTGTTTCCTCATCATTTTCCGCAATGTATCTTTTCCATCCTTCATTCACTTACTAGACACATACTTTTCCTCTGCACGATTTACAATCCTTTCAAACTTGGCCTATAATTACTCTACATCCATCATACTGGAACTAAATCATGTCCATTCGCTGTCTGAGATTCTAACAACCGCTTCTTTGCTCTTTCTAGCAAAACTACTCTCCTAGCTTTCTTGATTGATTTAATAACTTAAGTAACCATCGTCGCCACAATGACGTCATTATCACTAACGCCTGTCCCTGTCGATCTATCGAAAAATGTCGATCTATCGAAAAATATCGACCTATCGATAAATATCGATATATCGAAAAATATCCATCTGTCGAAAAATATCCATCTGTCGAAAAATATCCATCTGTCGAAAAATATCCATCTGTCGAAAAATATCCATCTGTCGAAAAATATCCATCTGTCGAAAAATATAAATCTGTCGGAAGATATCTATCTGTCGGGGGATATCGACCTCTGTCGGGGGATATCGACCTCTGTCGGGGGATATCGACCTCTGTCGGGGGATATCGACCTCTGTCGGGGGATATCGACCTCTGTCGGCGGATATCGACCTCTGTCGGCGGATATCGACCTCTGTCGGGGGATATCGACCTCTGTCGGGGCATATCGACCTCTGTCGGGGCATATCGACCTCTGTCGGGGCATATCGACCTCTGTCGGGGCATATCGACCTCTGTCGGGGCATATCGACCTCTGTCGGGGCATATCGACCTCTGTCGGGGCATATCGACCTCTGTCGGGGCATATCGACCTCTGTCGGGGCATATCGACCTCTGTCGGGGCATATCGACCTCTGTCGGGGCATATCGACCTCTGTCGGGGCATATCGACCTCTGTCGGGGCATATCGACCTCTGTCGGGGCATATCGACCTCTGTCGGGGCATATCGACCTCTGTCGGGGCATATCGACCTCTGTCGGGGCATATCGACCTCTGTCGGGGCATATCGACCTCTGTCGGGGCATATCGACCTCTGTCGGGGCATATCGACCTCTGTCGGGGCATATCGACCTCTGTCGGGGGATATCGACCTCTGTCGGGGGATATCGACCTCTGTCGGGGGATATCGACCTCTGTCGGGGGATATCGACCTCTGTCGGGGGATATCGACCTCTGTCGGGGGATATCGACCTCTGTCGGGGGATATCGACCTCTGTCGGGGGATATCGACCTCTGTCGGGGGATATCGACCTCTGTCGGGGGATATCGACCTCTGTCGGGGGATATCGACCTCTGTCGGGGGATATCGACCTCTGTCGGGGGATATCGACCTCTGTCGGGGGATATCGACCTCTGTCGGGGGATATCGACCTCTGTCGGGGGATATCGACCTCTGTCGGGGGATATCGTCCTCTGTCGGGGGATATCGTCCTCTGTCGGGGGATATCGTCCTCTGTCGGGGGATATCGTCCTCTGTCGGGGGATATCGTCCTCTGTCGGGGGATATCGTCCTCTGTCGGGGGATATCGACCTCTGTCGGGGGATATCGACCTCTGTCGGGGGATATCGACCTCTGTCGGGGGATATCGACCTCTGTCGGGGGATAGCGACCTCTGTCGGGGGATAGCGACCTCTGTCGGGGGATAGCGACCTCTGTCGGGGGATAGCGACCTCTGTCGGGGGATAGCGACCTCTGTCGGGGGATAGCGACCTCTGTCGGGGGATAGCGACCTCTGTCGGGGGATAGCGACCTCTGTCGGGGGATAGCGACCTCTGTCGGGGGATAGCGACCTCTGTCGGGGGATAGCGACCTCTGTCGGGGGATAGCGACCTCTGTCGGGGGATAGCGACCTCTGTCGGGGGATAGCGACCTCTGTCGGGGGATAGCGACCTCTGTCGGGGGATAGCGACCTCTGTCGGGGGATAGCGACCTCTGTCGGGGGATAGCGACCTCTGTCGGGGGATAGCGACCTCTGTCGGGGGATAGCGACCTCTGTCGGGGGATAGCGACCTCTGTCGGGGGATAGCGACCTCTGTCGGGGGATAGCGACCTCTGTCGGGGGATAGCGACCTCTGTCGGGGGATAGCGACGTCTGTCGGGGGATAGCGACGTCTGTCGGGGGATAGCGACGTCTGTCGGGGGATAGCGACGTCTGTCGGGGGATAGCGACGTCTGTCGGGGGATAGCGACGTCTGTCGGGGGATAGCGACGTCTGTCGGGGGATAGCGACGTCTGTCGGGGGATAGCGACGTCTGTCGGGGGATAGCGACGTCTGTCGGGGGATAGCGACGTCTGTCGGGGGATAGCGACGTCTGTCGGGGGATAGCGACGTCTGTCGGGGGATAGCGACCTCTGTCGGGGGATAGCGACCTCTGTCGGCGGATATCGACCTCTGTCGGCGGATATCGACCTCTGTCGGCGGATATCGACCTCTGTCGGCGGATATCGACCTCTGTCGGCGGATATCGACCTCTGTCGGCGGATATCGACCTCTGTCGGCAGATATCGACCTCTGTCGGCGGATATCGACCTCTGTCGGCGGATATCGACCTCTGTCGGCGGATATCGACCTCTGTCGGCGGATATCGACCTCTGTCGGCGGATATCGACCTCTGTCGGCGGATATCGACCTCTGTCGGGGCATATCGACCTCTGTCGGGGCATATCGACCTCTGTCGGGGCATATCGACCTCTGTCGGGGCATATCGACCTCTGTCGGGGCATATCGACCTCTGTCGGGGCATATCGACCTCTGTCGGGGCATATCGACCTCTGTCGGGGCATATCGACCTCTGTCGGGGCATATCGACCTCTGTCGGGGCATATCGACCTCTGTCGGGGCATATCGACCTCTGTCGGGGCATATCGACCTCTGTCGGGGCATATCGACCTCTGTCGGGGCATATCGACCTCTGTCGGGGCATATCGACCTCTGTCGGGGCATATCGACCTCTGTCGGGGCATATCGACCTCTTTCGGGGCATATCGACCTCTGTCGGGGCATATCGACCTCTGTCGGGGCATATCGACCTCTGTCGGGGCATATCGACCTCTGTCGGGGCATATCGACCTCTGTCGGGGCATATCGACCTCTGTCGGGGCATATCGACCTCTGTCGGGGCATATCGACCTCTGTCGGGGCATGTCGACCTCTGTCGGGGCATGTCGACCTCTGTCGGGGGATGTCGACCTCTGTCGGGGGATGTCGACCTCTGTCGGGGGATGTCGTCCTCTGTCGGGGGATGTCGTCCTCTGTCGGGGGATGTCGACCTCTGTCGGGGGATGTCGACCTCTGTCGGGGGATGTCGACCTCTGTCGGGGGATGTCGACCTCTGTCGGGGGATGTCGACCTCTGTCGGGGGATGTCGACCTCTGTCGGGGGATGTCGACCTCTGTCGGGGGATGTCGACCTCTGTCGGGGGATGTCGACCTCTGTCGGGGGATGTCGACCTCTGTCGGGGGATAGCGACCTCTGTCGGGGGATAGCGACCTCTGTCGGGGGATAGCGACCTCTGTCGGGGGATAGCGACCTCTGTCGGGGGATAGCGACCTCTGCCGGGGGATAGCGACCTCTGCCGGGGGATAGCGACCTCTGCCGGGGGATAGCGACCTCTGCCGGGGGATAGCGACCTCTGCCGGGGGATAGCGACCTCTGCCGGGGGATAGCGACGTCTGCCGGGGGATAGCGACGTCTGCCGGGGGATAGCGACGTCTGCCGGGGGATAGCGACGTCTGCCGGGGGATAGCGACGTCTGCCGGGGGATAGCGACGTCTGCCGGGGGATAGCGTCCTCTGCCGGGGGATAGCGGCCTCTGCCGGGGGATAGCGGCCTCTGCCGGGGGATAGCGGCCTCTGCCGGGGGATAGCGGCCTCTGCCGGGGGATAGCGGCCTCTGCCGGGGGATAGCGGCCCCTGCCGGGGGATAGCGGCCCCTGCCGGGGGATAGCGGCCCCTGCCGGGGGATAGCGGCCCCTGCCGGGGGATAGCGGCCCCTGCCGGGGGATAGCGGCCCCTGCCGGGGGATAGCGGCCCCTGCCGGGGGATAGCGGCCCCTGCCGGGGGATAGCGGCCCCTGCCGGGGGATAGCGGCCCCTGTCGGGGGATAGCGGCCCCTGTCGGGGGATAGCGGCCCCTGTCGGGGGATAGCGGCCCCTGTCGGGGGATAGCGGCCCCTGTCGGGGGATAGCGGCCCCTGTCGGGGGATAGCGGCCCCTGTCGGGGGATAGCGGCCCCTGTCGGGGGATAGCGGCCCCTGTCGGGGGATAGCGGCCCCTGTCGGGGGATAGCGGCCCCTGTCGGGGGATAGCGGCCCCTGTCGGGGGATAGCGGCCCCTGTCGGGGGATAGCGGCCCCTGTCGGGGGATAGCGGCCCCTGTCGGGGGATAGCGGCCCCTGTCGGGGGATAGCGGCCCCTGTCGGGGGATAGCGGCCCCTGTCGGGGGATAGCGGCCCCTGTCGGGGGATAGCGGCCCCTGTCGGGGGATAGCGGCCCCTGTCGGGGGATAGCGGCCCCTGTCGGGGGATAGCGGCCCCTGTCGGGGGATAGCGGCCCCTGTCGGGGGATAGCGGCCCCTGTCGGGGGATAGCGACCCCTGTCGGGGGATAGCGACCCCTGTCGGGGGATAGCGACCCCTGTCGGGGGATAGCGACCCCTGTCGGGGGATAGCGACCCCTGTCGGGGGATAGCGACCCCTGTCGGGGGATAGCGACCCCTGTCTGGGGATAGCGACCCCTGTCTGGGGATAGCGACCCCTGTCTGGGGATAGCGACCCCTGTCGGGGGATAGCGACCCCCTGTCGGGGGATAGCGACCCCCTGTCGGGGGATAGCGACCCCCTGTCGGGGGATAGCGACCCCCTGTCGGGGGATAGCGACCCCCTGTCGGGGGATAGCGACCCCCTGTCGGGGGATAGCGACCCCCTGTCGGGGGATAGCGACCCCCTGTCGGAGGATAGCGACCCCCTGTCGGAGGATAGCGACCCCCTGTCGGAGGATAGCGACCCCCTGTCGGAGGATAGCGACCCCCTGTCGGAGGATAGCGACCCCCTGTCGGAGGATAGCGACCCCCTGTCGGAGGATAGCGACACCCTGTCGGAGGATAGCGACACCCTGTCGGAGGATATAGAAGGATAACGATGTATCGAGAGTTTTACGACTGTATATTTCTACGATCCTCCTGTGTGAAATATTTCTTAAACATGAAATTTAAAACTGCAGCATTCCTTTTGTTGTTTTCTACTAGCAGACCAGGCTGGTCGACGACTGGGCAAAAGCTTCGCCCTACTTAGCGGTTTTACGTAGGACCAGTATAGTCTCGCGATCTCTTCAAGATAATTTGTTAAGGTATAACGGTGACAGCTTTATGCTCGAGCATCGATCATTCCACAGACGCTAGAATCTGTACTAACCTTTACTTGTCGTTAGCCCGCTCTATTTTGAACTGAGATTGCAACAGTCTTTGTTTCCTCATCATTTTCCGCAATGTATCTTTTCCATCCTTCATTCACTTACTAGACACATACTTTTCCTCCGCACGATTTACAATCCTTTCAAACTTGGCCTATAATTACTCTACATCCATCATACTGGAACTAAATAATGTCCATTCGCTGTCTGAGATTCTAACAACCGCTTCTTTGCTCTTTCTAGCAAAACTACTCTCCTAGCTTTCTTGATTGATTTAATAACTTAAGTAACCATCGTCGCCACAATGACGTCATTATCACTAACGCCTATCCCTGTCGATCTATCGAAAAATATGTCTATCGATACTTTTCGATATATCGATACTTTTCGATATATCGATACTTTTCGATATATCATTACTTTTCGATATATCGATATTTTTCGATATATCGATACTTTTCGATATATCGATACTTTTCGATATATCGAAAGATATCTGTCTATCTATCGAACGATATCTGTCTATCTATCGAACGATATCTGTCTATCTATCGAACGATATCTGTCTATCTATCGAACGGTTCCTGTCTATCTATCGAACGGTTCCTGTCTATCTATCGAACGGTTCCTGTCTATCTATCGAACGGTTCCTGTCTATCTATCGAACGGTTCCTGTCTATCTATCGAACGGTTCCTGTCTATCTATCGAACGGTTTCTGTCTATCTATCGAACGGTTTCTGTCTATCAATCGAACGGTTTCTGTCTATCAATCGAACGGTTTCTGTCTATCTATCGAACGGTTTCTGTCTATCTATCGAACGGTTTCTGTCGATCTATCGAACGGTTTCTGTCGATCTATCGCAAGGTTTCTGTCGATCTATTGCAAGGTTTCTGTCGATCTATCGCAAGGTTTCTGTCGATCTATCGCAAGGTTTATGTCGATCTATCGCAAGGTTTCTGTCGATCTATCGCAAGGTTTCTGTCGATCTATCGCAAGGTTTCTGTCGATCTATCGCAAGGTTTCTGTCGAACTATCGCAAGGTTTCTGTCGATGTATCGCAAGGTTTCTGTCGATGTATCGCAAGGTTTCTGTCGATGTATCGCAAGGTTTCTGTCGATGTATCGCAAGGTTTCTGTCGATGTATCGCAAGGTTTCTGTCGATGTATCGCAAGGTTTCTGTCGATCTATCGCAAGGTTTCTGTCGATCTATCGCAAGGTTTCTGTCGATCTATCGCAAGATATCTGTCGATCTATCGCAAGATATCTGGCGATCTATCGGAAGATATCTGGCGATCTATCGGAAGATATCTGGCGATCTATCGGAAGATATCGACCTCTGTCGATAGATATAGAAGGATAACGATGTATCGAGAGTTTAACGACTGTATATTTCTACTATCCTCCTGTGTGAAATATTTCTTAAACATGAAATTTAAAACTGCAGCATTCCTTTTGTTGTTTTCTACTAGCACACCAGGCTGGTTGACGACTGGGCAAAAGCTTCGCCCTACTTAGCGGTTTTACGTAGGACCAGTATAGTCTCGCGATCTCTTCAAGATAATTTGTTAAGGTATAACGGTGACAGCTTTATGCTCGAGCATTGATCATTACACAGACGCTAGAATCTGTACTAACCTTTACTTGTCGTTAGCCCGCTCTATTTTGAACTGAGATTGCAACAGTCTTTGTTTCCTCATCATTTTCCGCAATGTATCTTTTCCATCCTTCATTCACTTACTAGACACATACTTTTCCTCCGCACGATTTACAATCCTTTCAAACTTGGCCTATAATTACTCTACATCCATCATACTGGAACTAAATAATGTCCATTCGCTGTCTGAGATTCTAACAACCGCTTCTTTGCTCTTTCTAGCAAAACTATTCTCCTAGCTTTCTTGATTGATTTAATAACTTAAGTAACCATCGTCGCCACAATGACGTCATTATCACTAACGCCTATCCCTGTCGATATATCGATACTTTTCGATATATCGATACTTTTCGATATAAGTATCGATATATCGAAAAGTATCGATATATCGAAAAGTATCGATATATCGAAAAGTATCGATAAATCGAAAAGTATCGATAAATCGAAAAGTATCGATATATCGAAAAGTATCGATATATCGAATAGTATCGATATATCGAATAGTATCGATATATCGATACTATTCGATATATCGATACTATTCGATATATCGATACTCTTCGGTATATCGATACTTTTCGATATATCGATACTTTTCGATATATCCATACTTTTCGATATATCCATACTTTTCGATGTATCCCTACTTTTCGATGTATCCCTACTTTTCGATGTATCCCTACTTTTCGATGTATCCCTACTTTTCGATATATCCATACTTTTCGATATATCCATACTTTTCGATATATCCATACTTTTCGATATATCCATACTTTTCGATGTATCCATACTTTTCGATATATCCATACTTTTCGATATATCCATACTTTTCGATATATCCATACTTTTCGATATATCCATACTTTTCGATATATCCATACTTTTCGATATATCCATACTTTTCGATATTTTTTTGAAGAGTATTGGTGGGTAGGTCATCACAGAGCAGACCCACTGTGGTCCTGGTAGAGATTGTGGTATTGGTGGGCCACCAGAGATGCAGACCCACTGCAGTACTTGTAGAAATAATGGTATTGGTGGGCCATCAAAGATGCAGACCCACTGTAGTCCTTGTAGAGACGGCCAGCAGCCATCTGTTGTGACTGTGCAGGTGCACAATCACCATCGAAGAGTCTTGCGGAAAATATAGCAAGTCCTTAACCACCACTTGTGCGCTCACAAAGTTTTTGGAATTGTCCTTAGAACCAGCAATGCTGTTATCCAGTCCCTTGCTGAATTATCAATACACGTGCAAACACTAACAGTCCCTACTTCTCACATATTGTCCATATACTATGACCAACAGAAACGTGTGCAGTGAAATGTAACTTACAAGTTAATAATATGATGAACTGGTGTCAATTACAATTTTATAACATAAGAATACAATAACAAAGATACAAAATACATCAGTAAAGAACATAACAATACAAATAACATTTGCGGTAATAGGGGCTTTACAAAAGAATAGAAATAAACATATACATCAGTGTTACAAAAATAATGACATAAGTACATACATAAAGATCAGAATAACTTTCGAAACATCAACTTCACACATGAGCATTAACACAGAACAGAATTACTGATGTCTAACATCTTTACAAAGTACATAACATATTATTAATGCAAATTATATTTGAGGATAACAGTATTCCGCATCATAGTTCATGTGCTGAGTATTAGAAGAAAAAAAAATTCTATGAAACTACACAAAGACAGGAAGAAAACAAATACACAAGGGTACACAAACACATAGTGGGATAACACAAAAGGAAAGTACAGGGTTTGTTTTACTGCAGTATTTTGCAAACAAAACTTTCGTTACTTCTCGGAGATCTCCCTGTGTTCTTCATTATTTCCAAAAGGTCCTATCTAAACCTCCTTCCTGTATTCTATTCATATTTCTCTCAAAATAATTATTTCTCATTGTACAATACTCATTTGGCCCAACTCTTTTTCATATACCTTGTTAATGCATTGCTTCCAATTCATCATAGTTAGTTTCTTATATAGTCTACCCCCTCTTAAGCTAACTTAAATCTACTGAGCTCAGATGCTAAACTAAGGGACGAGGCAATGCAGCATCACATAAAACAATTAATATAAACAGCAATGAAAAAAAAACGCAGAGTTGCGAAGCAAGCAGCATTTTAGAAATTAGCAAAGCAATTGTAATATTACAACTAATCTAAGGCAATGTGCAACAAATAATAACAAGAAATCATTAGTAAAACTGGCTTAACAGAATAATATAAAGTCAAATTCAATAACACTATGCCTGGCAAACAGCAGCAACTTATACCTAAACATGACATAGCTCAAGCAGAAAAAATAGTAGACTAAAGATAACAATACAGATAAGGGAAATGTATAATCACATCTTAATGTCTAAGTAATTAAAGTGGTGCACCACAAAAACTAATTCTACAAAAGATTCCTAAGTACTAGAAAAGAAAATTATGTATGCAGTTCCTGTGAAGGTAAATGATTTTTTTTTTGCTCCCTCATTTTTTTTTTAATTATTATTTACTCGATCTGTAGACAGAAAGTGTTCACATTAGCAAATGATATATTTTTTTTTTTTTATAAAACCTATGCTGCAACACAGCTGGAAACTAAATATCAAATGAAATAAGCAACTATGAAAGGCAAAGCATAAAAATATCATTCAATAGTCATGTGACATTTCATAAGTTAGTTGAAAAATCTCTCAACTAGAGAGACAGTAGTCATAATCAGGTGTATAGACATAAAAATATTTCTCGTCATTTCATTAGGCATCCAGTGTAATCATATGTTTTCAAGTTCGACCGTGTCGTTTTTACGATGCTTTCTACAAAGGAATATCTGAAGCGCGGTTAATGGCCTCCTTTTCCTTTTTTTTTTTTTTTTCTCCACCTGTGCCTCTGGCACACACTAATGGCTTTTTCTCAAGGCGGCTGGCACACCTGGCCGCTCACAACGAATTACTTCACGGTCACTTACCTTTCTTAACGAAATATTTACGACTGTCTCATATAAAAATATTTCACAGGTCAAGAATTAGCGTTACCAATCTGTAGAAACAAAATCCTGTAAATATAACAGAGTCCAAAAAATTTTCAGTAGCATTGTAATACATTCACGCATGTACACACATTTCATAATTCTTAAAGTACGATTCTCGGTTTCCAACATCCTTTTTCACTAACCAGAGTCCCTAACATCTATTCATTACTCCTTACCTTATTACACATATACATATTCATCGACACTTCTTCAACATTTCATCTTAACAAATGCATAGCATAATCAAATTCTTCATATAACATCAACTTCTTTATCATAAACATACCGCAACGGCGTAATACACATCGTCATCATAACATCATAAAACCTCAGCCAAATCTCAAAATCGTCATAGCTTCCTGAATATTTTAAAACCTAAAAAAATTCTCTGCTCATTTCAAAAGTGTTATCTACCTCAAACGTACTTTAAAAATCATGATCCCATACCAAATATATCATTCAAAGCTCTCATAGTATCACAATGGTTCTGAAAAAATATGAACAGTTTACAAAGTACAAACAAAATACAATTTCATAAGTGTGAAGTTATTCAACTGTGTAATTACGTAAACATGTGTCACTGATGTATCTAAAAAAAATGTTTATCTCTCAGTTACATGATCAGATAGCTGTGTAATTTGTGTGTTACAGAAATATGGTACCGATGTGTAAAGTTGTATAAGCAAATACCATATTAGCTAGGGTTCCTTGTGGTTGCCACACACATGGTACACAAAGTAAGCGTGTACCCCCCTGAGGATTAATGTAATTATACCCTCAGGTGTTACAGATTACAGCAATGGAATGAAATGTATCACGGAAAACTTTCTTTGTAAAAAAAAATCTTTAAAAATAAATGTTTTAAGTATAAAATTAATCACTCAAATACGTGTCCTGTAGCGCTAAACTGTGCGTCATGTTGTAAGATAATTCTATGAAACTGTCGTAGTTATCGTCCTCTGTAAGCAAAGTTCTGCTAAAGTCAATGTACTTACCTCATGATACACAAAAGTGAAATGCTTTGCGTATAGATATCTTAGTTATTACGCTTATTGTTGTGATGAAGAAAGTACTGTGCTGTAACGTATTGTTGTGCTACGGAAAAGGCTGCCTCATTGGTGCTATACCACAAAAGTTACTACTAAAACATGTTTTACTTTCCAGAATAAAACAGAAAACTGTGCAGATATAAAACAGAAACACTGCAAAAGCAACAAGGTAAATTGTGTCACACATTAGTAGCGTCGTGATATAGTCGTGTAGCTGTCAAATAAACTAACCACTGTGTCACCTGGTATCTCACAGAAAGTACTTTAAATCCAGAATGTATTTTCAAGTAAACCAAAATGTTGCATTAAAAAAAAAACAGATTATCTTTCAATAAACGGTTTTACATGTGAAATGTGGTGTAAACCTTTACTCTTCCTAGTACGCAGAGTTTCAACTTCAACGCAATTATCATGTGGTATACGGCGGATTCTGTAAGGTCCATTGTAAACTAGAAAGAATTTGTGACTCAAGTGTTTCTTCTTATGTGACAATGAATGAGCTTTAATGAGAACTTTCTGACCAATATACAATTTCTTTGCGTTTGCTTCACCGTGTAGTTTTCTCCTTTTATCTGCTGCAGATTTCATATTTTTAAGAGCCAAATCAATTATGTCTTTGTGTCGAAGTTTACGTGTATTCGGGAAAGGTACAAGCTCTCTGATTCTGTTCGGTGGTTTTTCATTCTTCAGTACAAGAGTAGGTGGTAAAGCAGTGGAGTCATGAGGCATTTCATTCAGCACGTTTTGAAATAAGTGTAAATATCTGTCCCAATGCTGATGCTTTCTGTGACAATAAAGTCTGCAAAGCTTATTGATTTCTTTCATAATCCGTTCGGAGGGGTTACAATGTGGTGAGTACAATGAAATAAAAACAGGTTTGATTTTATGGTTGCGAAGCATGCGAGACCAAACAGCAGATCTGAATTGCGGTCCGTTATCTGAAATGACTTTAGCAACGTGGCCAACTTCACGTAAGAAATTTTTAACAAAGGCGTTGGATACAGATCGTCCAGTGGCTTTACGTAACGGAGTGAAAGAAACAAATTTGGAAGTAAGTTCAACAGCGACTAGAACGTACGAAAATCCATTCGATGTTCTGACAAGGGGTCCCAATAGATCAACTGCAGCAAATTCTTTTAATTTAGAAGGGATAATAGGAAACAACGGAGCACGATGTGAGACAGTAGATGGTTTCGCCTTTTGACAAAGTTTACAAATAGACAAGACTCTTCGAATTCTCTTTTCCATATTGTTAAAATAACAAGTCGTTCGAAGAATATGATAACATTTTCGTGGACCAAAATGTGCGTAGCTGAAATGAATGTACCAAATGAGTTTATTAACAAAATCGTCTGGAATGCAAAGTACCCATAGCTTGTCATCAACAGTGCAGCGTTTGAAGAGTATGTTGTTTCTAACCAGATAATAATGCCGAATCTGTGTGTGTGTCTTTTCATGCCATTTGCTTTTGATGTCTTTCCAAATCGGATCTTTATCTTGTTCATGAGCAATGTCCTTTAAAGATGTGGTGATGAAGTTTTCAAAGGCGACTTTCTGAATGTAAAGAATACTGAAATTTTTCTCGAGGTTGCCTTCTGTGTTACTTTTCTCAAGCCCAGCCGGTGCGCGTGACAGTGCGTCCGCAACAATGTTCTCCTTGCCGGGAATGTAGACTATTGTGAAGCGGAATTCTTGCAGAAACAATGCCCAACGTTTTAACCTGTCATGATTTAATTTTGAAGACATAAGAAATTGTAATGCACGATGATCACTGTATACTTTTACGTGCTTACCAGAAAGAAAGAAACGGAATTTGTTAAATGCCCAAACGATAGCTAAAGCTTCTAATTCAGTAACGGAATAATTTTTTTCAGATTTTGTTAGCACTCGGCTAGCAAAAGCAATGGTTTTCTGAACAGTAGTGTCATTTTCTGTGGCTTCTTGAAATAAATGGGCACCAAGACCGACTTTAGAAGAATCCGTGCTAAGGCAGAAATCTTGTGACAGATCTGGATGAGCTAGAATTGGCGCGTTAAGTAGCGATTCTTTCAAAGAATTGAATTCCAACTGTGCTTGTTCGTCCCAGTTCCAAATAGTATTTTTTCCAGTGAGAGAACAAAGTTTTGGTGTAACAAGGATTTGCATATTCAGAAAACGACGGTAAAAATTTACGAGACCTAGAAAACTGCGGACTTGTCTTTTTGTGGATGGAACTGGAATGGCTCTGATTGCTTCTAACTTTTCAGGATCCGGCTGAATGCCTTCAGAAGAAATAATATGTCCTAAAAACCTCACCTTTGACCTACCGAATTCAGACTTTTCCAAGTTAACTGTAATTCCAGATTCTGCAAAAATACGTAACAAACTGTTGAGGATGCGATTATGTTGTTCCCATGAAGCTTCTGCTATTAGAATATCGTCCACATATAAGGTGATGTGACGTTTTAAGAACTCAGGTAATATGGAATTTAGCCCGCGAATGAATGCTGCTGAAGAAATGTTCAAACCAAAAGGAAGTTTCCGAAACTGATAACAAACGCCGAAGCAAAGGAAAGCTGTGTATTTTCTACATTCTGGATGAAGTTCGATCTGATAAAAGCTGGATCTGAGATCAATGGAAGACAACACATTTACACCATTGAAATTTTGAAGAAGTTTTTCCAACGTTTGCGGCCTGTCTGTTTCAGGAATAATGATAGTATTAATTTGTCTCGAATCTAAGACAAGCCTGATTGATCCATTTTTCTTCTCAACAACATGTAATGGATTGTTGTATGAGCTTACTGCAGGCTCAATAATGCCCTCGTCAAGCATAGATTGTATTTCTGTTCTAACACGGTCCCTATAATGCGCCGGAATTACGTATGGTCTAACACAAAATTTAGTATGCTCACGAACACGAAATTGGTATTGAAATCCCTTGATTGTTCCTGTTTTATGAGTAAAAACTGTGGAATGTGCTTGTAAAATCTCAAAAAGGTCTTGCCTATCATTGTCACTACAATTCTCAATTGTTTGAATTTTATTCTGAATTAACTCATTAGTATCAAATGCGTCTATCTATCGAACGGTTTCTGTCGATCTATCGCAAGGTTTCTGTCGATCTATCGCAAGGTTTCTGTCGATCTATCGCAAGGTTTCTGTCGATCTATCGCAAGGTTTTTTTTCGATCTATCGCAAGGTTTCTGTCGATCTATCGCAAGGTTTCTGTCGATCTATCGCAAGGTTTCTGTCGATCTATCGCAAGATATCTGTCGATCTATCGCAAGTTATCTGTCTATCTATCGCAAGATATCTGTCGATCTATCGCAAGATATCTGTCGATCTATCGCAAGATATCTGTCGATCTATCGGAAGATATCTGTCGATCTATCGGAAGATATCTGTCGATCTATCGGAAGATATCTGTCGATCTATCGGAAGATATCTGGCGATCTATCGGAAGATATCTGGCGATCTATCGGAAGATATCGACCTCTGTCGATAGATATAGAAGGATAACGATGTATCGAGAGTTTAACGACTGTATATTTCTACTATCCTCCTGTGTGAAATATTTCTTAAACATGAAATTTAAAACTGCAGCATTCCTTTTGTTGTTTTCTACTAGCACACCAGGCTGGTCGACGACTGGGCAAAAGCTTCGCCCTACTTAGCGGTTTTACGTAGGACCAGTATAGTCTCGCGATCTCTTCAAGATAATTTGTTAAGGTATAACGGTGACAGCTTTATGCTCGAGCATCGATCATTCCACAGACGCTAGAATCTGTACTAACCTTTACTTGTCGTTAGCCCGCTCTATTTTGAACTGAGATTGCAACAGTCTTTGTTTCCTCATCATTTTTCGCAATGTATCTTTTCCATCCTTCATTCACTTACTAGACACATACTTTTCCTCCGCACGATTTACGATCCTTTCAAACGTGGCCTATAATTACTCTACATCCATCATACTGGAACTAAATAATGTCCATTCGCTGTCTGAGATTCTAACAACCGCTTCTTTGCTCTTTCTAGCAAAACTACTCTCCTAGCTTTCTTGATTGATTTAATAACTTAAGTAACCATCGTCGCCACAATGACGTCAATATCACTAACGCCTATCCCTGCCGATATATCGATACTTTTCGACATATCGATACTTATCGATATATCGACACTTATCGATATATCGACACTTATCGATATATCGACACTTATCGATATATCGACACTTATCGATATATCGACACTTATCGATATATCGACACTTATCGATATATCGACACTTATCGATATATCGACACTTATCGATATATCGACACTTATCGATATATCGACACTTATCGATATATCGACACTTATCGATATATCGACACTTATCGATATATCGACACTTTGCGATATATCGACACTTATCGATATACCGATACTTATCGATATATCGATACTTATCGATATATCGATACTTATCGATATAACGATACTTATCGATATAACGATACTTATCGATATAACGATACTTATCGATATATCGATACTTATCGATATATCGATACTTATCGATATATCGAACTTATCGATATATCGATACTTATCGATATATCGATACTTATCGATACATCGATACTTATCGATATAACGATACTTATCGATATGTCGATACTTATCGATATATCGATACTTATCGACATATCCATACTTGTCGATATATCCATACTTGTCGATATATCGATACTTGTCGATACATCGATACTTGTCGATACATCGATACTTGTCGATGTATCGATACTTATCGATGTATCGATACTTTTCGATGTATCGATACTTTTCGATACATCGATACTTTTCGATACATCGATACTTTTCGATACATCGATACTTTTCGATACATCGGTACTTTTCGATACATCGATACTTTTCGATATATCGATACTTTTCGATATATCGATACTTTTCGATATCTTTTCGGTACTTTTCGAAATCTTTTCGGTACTTTTCGAAATCTTTTCGGTACTTTTCGAAATCTTTTCGGTACTTTTCGATATCTTTCCGGTACTTTTCGATATCTTTTCGGTACTTATCGATATATCGATACTTTTCGATATATCGATACTTTTCGATATCTTTTCGATACTTATTGATATATCGATACTTTTCGATATCTTTTCGATACTTTTCGATATCTTTTTGATACTTTTCGATATCTTTTCGATACTTTTCGATACTTTTCGATATCTTTTCGATATCTTTTCGATACTTTTCGATACTTTTCGATATCTTTTCGATACTTTTCGATATCTTTTCGATACTTATCGATATCTTTTCGATACTTTTCGATACTTATCGTTATCTTTTCGATACTTTTCATTATATATCGATACTTTTTATTATATATAGATACTTTTCATTATATATAGATACTTTTCGATATCTTTTCGATATCTTTTCGTTACTTTTCGATATCTTTTCGTTACTTTTCGATATCTTTTCGGTACTTTTCGATATCTTTTCGGTACTTTTCGATATCTTTTCGGTACTTTTCGATATCTTTTCGGTACTTTTCGATATCTTTTCGGTACTTTTCGATATCTTTTCGGTACTTTTCGATATCTTTTCGGTACTTTTCGATATCTTTTCGGTACTTTTCGATATCTTTTCGGTACTTTTCGATATCTTTTCGGTACTTTTCGATATATCGATACTTTACGATATATCGATACCTTTCGATATATCGATACTTTTCGATATATCGATACTTTTCGATATATCTATACTTTTCGATATATCGATTGCGAGGTGCCGGGGCTAGTAGTGTATTTATCACTAAATTCTACTAGAATCCACGTGTGTAAATCATGCTCTAAGCCCCCCCTATTCTAACTCCGACTTTTGCTGTTGCACAAGGATAAAAAAAATACGCGAACTGACTCTAATCAACCCTGCTAGTGGAGTAGAAGAGAGTTTGGCACCTGCAGTAATTTAATTTGATACATAAGTTAAATAAACAAAGGTTTCATTAGTATAGTGAGGAATGATAGGGTTGCTCTATTGATTAACAGAATGAAAGTTCTGTTCAAAATAACAATATGATTTATTAAGATTAAACACAGAATAGTAAAAGAAACACAGCAAATTTATAAAACATCAAATTGGCTAAAATTGGAGATTCATACAAACACTATAAAGGTGAAGTTGTCCCTAACTTAGATCGTGAGGTTTAAGACGAAATGGTATGTGGTGCCAATTCCTTTCCACTCAAATCTCAAGAGAGACACGCAGCTAACCCAATGGTAATTGCTGTTACTCGAAACTGAACAAAGTTAGAAAAGGATGAACAGGCGCGCTCTGCTGAGCTCTGATTATCATCGAGGAAAATCCCTATCTGCCGGTGCTGCGGACGTACATTACCAACAGTCTTCTTATCTCCCAGAACACGATCTGGCGTACCGCAGGCGAGGGCTGGCTGCTTCCACGTCCTCGACCGAAAGGCGACTGCCGACTACCCAGAGCACCCGTACAGGCCGAACACACAACCTTCCCGCCCCCACGACAGTGGTCGTGGTTACGTTCCAATCAGCAACACGAAAACCAGCGGAAATTCCACTCCATTGCCGGAGCACTACCATTCCACGAATGGAATACTTATCGATATATCGATACTTATCGATATATCGATACTTATCGATATATCGATACTCATCGATATATCGATACTCATCGATATATCGATACTCATCGATATATCGATACTCATCGATATATCGATACTTTTCGATAAATCGATACTTTTCGATAAATCGATACTTTTCGATAAATCGATACTTTTCGATAAATCGATACTTTTCGATAAATCGATACTTTTCGATATCTTTTCGATACTTTTCGATATCTTTTCGATACTTTTCGAAATCTTTTCGATACTTTTCGATATCTTTTCGATACTTTTCATTATAAATCGATACCTTTCATTATATATCGATACCTTTCATTATATATCGATACTTATCATTATATATCGATACTTATCATTATATATCGATACTTATCATTATATATCGATACTTATCATTATATATCGATACTTATCATTATATATCGATACTTATCATTATATATCGATACTTATCATTATATATCGATACTTATCATTATATATCGATACTTATCATTATATATAGATACTTATCATTATATATAGATACTTATCATTATATATAGATACTTATCATTATATATAGATACTTATCATTATATATAGATACTTATCATTATATATAGATACTTTTCGATATATATAGATACTTTTCGATATATATAGATACTTTTCGATATATATAGATACTTTTCGATATATATAGATACTTTTCGATATATATAGATACTTTTCGATATATATAGATACTTTTCGATATATATAGATACTTTTCGATATATATAGATACTTTTCGATATATATAGATACTTTTCGATACCTTTTCGATACTTTTCGATACCTTTTCGATACTTTTCGATACCTTTTCGATACTTTTCGATATCTTTTCGATACTTTTCGATATCTTTTCGATACTTTTCGATATCTTTTCGGTACTTTTCGATATCTTTTCGGTACTTTTCGATATCTTTTCGGTACTCTTCGATATCTTTTCGGTACTCTTCGAAACCTTTTCGGTACTTTTCGATACCTTTTCGGTACTTTTCGATATCTTTTCGGTACTTTTCGATATCTTTCCGGTACTTTTCGATATCTTTCCGGTACTTTTCGATATCTTTTCGGTACTTTTCGATATCTTTTCGGTACTTTTCGATATCTTTTCGGTACTTTTCGATATCTTATCGGTACTTTTCGATATCTTATCGGTACTTTTCGATATCTTATCGGTACTTTTCGATATCTTATCGGTACTTTTCGATATCTTATCGGTACTTTTCGATATCTTATCGGTACTTTTCGATATCTTATCGGTACTTTTCGATATCTTATCGGTACTTATCGATATCTTATCGGTACTTATCGATATCTTATCGGTACTTATCGATATCTTATCGGTACTTATCGATATCTTATCGGTACTTTTCGATACATCGGTACTTTTCGATACATCGATACTTATCGATATATCGATACTTATAGATACATCGATACATATAGATACATCGATACTTTTCGATATATCGATACTTTATTATTGGTCGATTTGGTGCCTTGGACATGACCGAGGACCTTAAGATTTTGCATGAACCGAGGACTGGTACCCACGTAACACAAGAAAATGTGAAAAGTGTTAATATGTAGTAAAAACCTAAGAAAATCTCCGTGTTTCGTCATTCACCATCGAATCGATATAATTCGAGATCGTCACATTGGTCGCATTTCTCTCTGAAACGGTTACATTTATGGTCTGCCAGCCCTTGCCGCGTGCTGCGGTGTGTGGGGACAATACAAGCAGCACAGTAGAACACAGAAGAAGCATCTAAGTTGATGCAATCGCCCAGTAAGAAGAGCTACGTTTATAGTTATCGATTATTGAATTATTGGTCGATTTGGTGCCTTGGACATGACCGAGGACCTTAAGATTTTGCATGAACCGAGGACTGGCACCCACGTAACACGAGAAAATATGAAAAGTGTTAATATGTAGTAAAAACCTTAGAAAATCTCCGTGTTTCGTCATTCACCATCGAATCGATATAACGCGAGATCGTCACATTGGTCGCATTTCTCTCTGAAACGGTTACATTTATGGTCTGCCAGCCCTTGTCGCGTGCTGCGGTATGTGGGGACAATACAAGCAGCACAGTAGAACACAGAAAAAGCATCTAAGTTGATGCAATCGCCCAGTAAGAAGAGCTACATTTATAGTTTTAGTTATCGATTATTGAATTATTGGTCGATTTGGTGCCTTGGACATCACCGAGGACCTTAAGATTTTGCATGAACCGAGGACTGGTACCCTCGTAACACAAGAAAATGTGAAAATTGTTAATATGTAGTAAAAACCTTAGAAAATCTCCGTGTTTCGTCATTCACCATCGAATCGATATAACGCGAGATCGTCACATTGGTCGCATTTCTCTCTGAAACGGTTACATTTATGGTCTGCCAGCCCTTGTCGCGTGCTGCGGTATGTGGGGACAATACAAGCAGCACAGTAGAACACAGAAGAAGCATCTAAGTTGATGCAATCGCCCAGTAAGAAGTGCTACATTTACAGTTTTAGTTATCGATTATTGAATTATTGGTCGGTTTGGTGCCTTGGACATGACCGAGGACCTTAAGATTTTGCATGAACCGAGGACTGGTACCCACGTAACACAAGAAAATGTGAAAAGTGTTAATATGTAGTAAAAACCTTAGAAAATCTCCGTGTTTCGTCATTCACTATCGAATCGATATAACGCGAGATCGTCACATTGGTCGCATTTCTCTCTGAAACGGTTACATTTATGGTCTGCCAGCCCTTGTCGCGTGCTGCGGTATGTGGGGACAATACAAGCAGCACAGTAGAACACAGAAGAAGCATCTAAGTTGATGCAATCGCCCAGTAAGAAGAGCTACATTTATAGTTTAAGTTATCGATTATTGAATTATTGGTCGATTTGGTGCCTTGGACATGACCGAGGACCTTAAGATTTTGCATGAACCGAGGACTGGCACCCACGTAACACGAGAAAATATGAAAAGTGTTAATATGTAGTAAAAACCTTAGAAAATCTCCGTGTTTCGTCATTCACCATCGAATCGATATAACGCGAGATCGTCACATTGGTCGCATTTCTCTCTGAAACGGTTACATTTATGGTCTGCCAGCCCTTGTCGCGTGCTGCGGTATGTGGGGACAATACAAGCAGCACAGTAGAACACTGAAGAAGCATCTAAGTTGATGCAATCGCCCAGTAAGAAGAGCTACATTTATAGTTTTAGTTATCGATTATTGAATTATTGGTCGGTTTGGTGCCTTGGACATGACCGAGGACCTTAAGATTTTGCATGAACCGAGGACTGGTACCCACGTAACACAAGAAAATGTGAAAAGGGTTAATATGTAGTAAAAACCTTAGAAAATCTCCGTGTTTCGTCATTCACCATCGAATCGATATAACGCGAGATCGTCACATTGGTCGCATTTCTCTCTGAAACGGTTACATTTATGGTCTGCCAGCCCTTGTCGCGTGCTGCGGTATGTGGGGACAATACAAGCAGCACAGTAGAACACAGGAGAAGCATCTAAGTTGATGCAATCGCCCAGTAAGAAGAGCTACATTTATAGTTTTAGTTATCGATTATTGAATTATTGGTCGGTTTGGTGCCTTGGACATGACCGAGGACCTTAAGATTATGCATGAACCGAGGACTGGTACCCACGTAACACAATAAAATGTGAAAAGTGTTAATATGTAGTAGAAACCTTAGAAAATCTCCGTGTTTCGTCATTCACCATCGAATCGATATAACGCGAGATCGTCACATTGGTGGCATTTCTCTCTGAAACGGTTACATTTATGGTCTGCCAGCCCTTGTCGCGTGCTGCGGTATGTGGGGACAATACAAGCAGCACAGTAGAACACAGGAGAAGCATCTAAGTTGATGCAATCGCCCAGTAAGAAGAGCTACATTTATAGTTTTACTTATCGATTATTGAATTATTGGTCGGTTTGGTGCCTTGGACATGACCGAGGACCTTAAGATTTTGCATGAACCGAGGACTGGCAGCCACGTAACACGAGAAAATGTGAAAAGTGTTAATATGTAGTAAAAACCTTAGAAAATCTCCGTGTTTCGTCATGCACCATCGAATCGATATAACGCGAAATCGTCACATTGGTCGCATTTCTCTCTGAAACGGTTACATTTATGGTCTGCCAGCCCTGGTCGCGTGCTGCGGTATGTGGGGACAATACAAGCAGCACAGTAGAACACAGGAGAAGCATCTAAGTTGATGCAATCGCCCAGTAAGAAGAGCTACATTTATAGTTTTAGTTATCGATTATTGAATTATTGGTCGGTTTGGTGCCTTGGACATGAGCGAGGACCTTAAGATTTTGGATGAACCGAGGACTGGCAGCCACGTAACACGAGAAAATGTGAAAAGTGTTAATATGTAGTAAAAACCTTAGAAAATCTCCGTGTTTCGTCATTCACCATCGAATCGATATAACGCGAGATCGTCGCATTGGTCGCATTTCTCTCTGAAACGGTTACATTTATGGTCTGCCAGCCCTTGTCGCGTGCTGCGGTATGTGGGGACAATACAAGCAGCACAGTAGAACGCAGGAGAAGCATCTAAGTTGATGCAATCGCCCAGTAAGAAGAGCTACATTTATAGTTTTAGTTATCGATTATTAAATTATTGGTCGGTTTGGTGTCTTGGACATGACCGAGGACCTTAAGATTTTGCATGAACCGAGGACTAGCAGCCACGTAACACGAGAAAATGTGAAAAGTGTTAATATGTAGTAAAAACCTTAGAAAATCTCTGTGTTTCGTCATTCACCATCGAATCGATATAACGCGAGATCGTCACATTGGTCGCATTTCTCTCTGAAACGGTTACATTTATGGTCTGCCAGCCCTTGTCGCGTGCTGCGGTATGTGGGGACAATACAAGCAGCACAGTAGAACACAGGAGAAGCATCTAAGTTGATGCAATCGCCCAGTAAGAAGAGCTACATTTATAGTTTTAGTTATCGATTATTGAATTATTGGTCGGTTTGGTGCCTTGGACATGACCGAGGACCTTAAGATTTTGCATGAACCGAGGACTGGCAGCCACGTAACACGAGAAAATGTGAAAAGTGTTAATATGTAGTAAAAACCTAGAAAATCTCCGTGGTTCGTCATTCACCATCGAATCGATATAACGCGAGATCGTCACATTGGTCGCATTTCTCTCTGAAACGGTTACATTTATGGTCTGCCAGCCCTTGTCGCGTGCTGCGGTATGTGGGGACAATACAAGCAGCACAGTAGAACACAGGAGAAGCATCGAAGTTGATGCAATCGCCCAGTAAGATGAGCTACATTTATAGTTTTAGCTATCGATTATTAAATTATTGGTCGGTTTGGTGCTTTGGACATGACAGAGGACCTTCAGATTGTGCATGAACCGAGGACTGGTACCCACGTAACACGAAAAAATGTGGAAAGTGTTAATATGTAGTAAAAACCTTAGAAAATCTCCGTGTTTCGTCATTCACCATCGAATCGATATAACGCGAGATCGTCACATTGGTCGCATTTCTCTCTGAAACGGTTACATTTATGGTCTGCCAGCCCTTGTCGCGTGCTGCGGTATGTGGGGACAATACAAGCAGCACAGTAGAACACAGGAGAAGCATCTAAGTTGATGCAATCGCCCAGTAAGAAGAGCTACATTTATAGTTTTAGTTATCGATAATTGAATTATTGGTCGGTTTGGTGCCTTGGACATGACCGAGGACCTTAAGATTTTGCATGAACCGAGGACTGGCAGCCACGTAACACGAGAAAATGTGAAAAGTGTTAATATGTAGTAAAAACCTTAGAAAATCTCCGTGTTTCGTCATTCACCATCGAATCGATATAACGCGAGATCGTCACATTGGTCGCATTTCTCTCTGAAACGGTTACATTTATGGTCTGCCAGCCCTTGTCGCGTGCTGCGGTATGTGGGGACAATACAAGCAGCACAGTAGAAGACAGGAGAAGCATCTAAGTTGATGCAATCGCCCAGTAAGAAGAGCTACATTTATAGTTTTAGTTATCGATTATTAAATTATTGGTCGGTTTGGTGCCTTGGACATGACCGAGGACCTTAAGATTTTGCATGAACCGAGGACTGGCAGCCACGTAACACGAGAAAATGTGAAAAGTGTTAATATGTAGTAAAAACCTTAGAAAATCTCCGTGTTTCGTCATTCACCATCGAATCGATATAACGCGAGATCGTCACATTGGTCGCATTTCTCTCTGAAACGGTTACATTTATGGTCTGCCAGCCCTTGTCGCGTGCTGCGGTATGTGGGGACAATACAAGCAGCACAGTAGAACACAGGAGAAGCATCTAGGTTGATGCAATCGCCCAGTAAGAAGAGCTACATTTATAGTTTTAGTTATCAATTATTGAATTATTGGTCGGTTTGGTGCCTTGGACATGACCGAGGACCTTAAGATTTTGCATGAACCGAGGACTGGCAGCCACGTAACACGAGAAAATGTGAAAAGTGTTAATATGTAGTAAAAACCTTAGAAAATCTCCGTGTTTCGTCATTCACCATCGAATCGATATAACGCGAGATCGTCACATTGGTCGCATTTCTCTCTGAAACGGTTACATTTATGGTCTGCCAGCCCTTGTCGCGTGCTGCGGTATGTGGGGACAATACAAGCAGCACAGTAGAACACAGGAGAAGCATCTAAGTTGATGCAATCGCCCAGTAAGAAGAGCTACATTTATAGTTTTAGTTATCGATTATTGAATTATTGGTCGGTTTGGTGCCTTGGACATGACCGAGGACCTTAAGATTTTGCATGAACCGAGGACTGGCAGCCACGTAACACGAGAAAATGTGAAAAGTGTTAATATGTAGTAAAAACCTTAGAAAATCTCCGTGTTTCGTCATTCACCATCGAATCGATATAACGCGAGATCGTCACATTGGTCGCATTTCTCTCTGAAACGTTTACATTTATGGTCTGCCAGCCCTTGTCGCGTGCTGCGGTATGTGGGGACAATACAAGCAGCACAGTAGAACACAGGAGAAGCATCTAAGTTGATGCAATCGCCCAGTAAGAAGAGCTACATTTATAGTTTTAGTTATCGATTATTGAATTATTGGTCGGTTTGGTGCCTTGGACATGACCGAGGACCTTAAGATTGTGCATGAACCGAGGACTGGTACCCACGTAACACGAGAAAATATGAAAAGTGTTAATATGTAGTAAAAACCTTAGAAAATCTCCGTGTTTCGTCATTCACCATCGAATCGATATAACGCGAGATCGTCACATTGGTCGCATTTCTCTCTGAAACGGTTACATTTATGGTCTGCCAGCCCTTGTCGCGTGCTGCGGTATGTGGGGACAATACAAGCAGCACAGTAGAACACAGGAGAAGCATCTAAGTTGATGCAATCGCCCAGTAAGAAGAGCTACATTTATAGTTTTAGTTATCGATTATTGAATTATTGGTCGGTTTGGTGCCTTGGACATGACCGAGGACCTTAAGATTTTGCATGAACCGAGGACTGGCAGCCACGTAACACGAGAAAATGTGAAAAGTGTTAATATGTAGTAAAAACCTTAGAAAATCTCCGTGTTTCGTCATTCACCATCGAATCGATATAACGCGAGATCGTCACATTGGTCGCATTTCTCTCTGAAACGGTTACATTTATGGTCTGCCAGCCCTTGTCGCGTGCTGCGGTATGTGGGGACAATACAAGCAGCACAGTAGAACACAGGAGAAGCATCTAAGTTGATGCAATCGCCCAGTAAGAAGAGCTACATTTATAGTTTTAGTTATCGATTATTAAATTATTGGTCGGTTTGGTGCCTTGGACATGACCGAGGACCTTAAGATTGTGCATGAACCGAGGACTGGCAGCCACGTAACACGAGAAAATGTGAAAAGTGTTAATATGTAGTAAAAACCTTAGAAAATCTCCGTGTTTCGTCATTCACCATCGAATCGATATAACGCGAGATCGTCACATTGGTCGCATTTCTCTCTGAAACGGTTACTTTTATGGTCTGCCAGCCCTTGTCGCGTGCTGCGGTATGTGGGGACAATACAAGCAGCACAGTAGAACACAGGAGAAGCATCTAAGTTGATGCAATCGCCCAGTAAGAAGAGCTACATTTGTAGTTTTAGTTATCGATTATTAAATTATTGGTCGGTTTGGTGCCTTGGACATGACCGAGGACCTTAAGATTGTGCATGAACCGAGGACTGGCAGCCACGTAACACGAGAAAATGTGAAAAGTGTTAATATGTAGTAAAAACCTTAGAAAATCTCCGTGTTTCGTCATTCACCATCGAATCGATATAACGCGAGATCGTCACATTGGTCGCATTTCTCTCTGAAACGGTTACATTTATGGTCTGCCAGCCCTTGTCGCGTGCTGCGGTATGTGGGGACAATACAAGCAGCACAGTAGAACACAGGAGAAGCATCTAAGTTGATGCAATCGCCCAGTAAGAAGAGCTACATTTATAGTTTTAGTTATCGATTATTGAATTATTGGTCGGTTTGGTGCCTTGGACATGACCGAGGACCTTAAGATTTTGCATGAACCGAGGACTGGCAGCCACGTAACACGAGAAAATGTGAAAAGTGTTAATATGTAGTAAAAACCTTAGAAAATCTCCGTGTTTCGTCATTCACCATCGAATCGATATAACGCGAGATCGTCACATTGGTCGCATTTCTCTCTGAAACGGTTACATTTATGGTCTGCCAGCCCTTGTCGCGTGCTGCGGTATGTGGGGACAATACAAGCAGCACAGTAGAACACAGGAGAAGCATCTAAGTTGATGCAATCGCCCAGTAAGAAGAGCTACATTTATAGTTTTAGTTATCGATTATTGAATTATTGGTCGGTTTGGTGCCTTGGACATGACCGAGGACCTTAAGATTGTGCATGAACCGAGGACTGGTACCCACGTAACACGAGAAAATATGAAAAGTGTTAATATGTAGTAAAAACCTTAGAAAATCTCCGTGTTTCGTCATTCACCATCGAATCGATATAACGCGAGATCGTCACATTGGTCGCATTTCTCTCTGAAACGGTTACATTTATGGTCTGCCAGCCCTTGTCGCGTGCTGCGGTATGTGGGGACAATACAAGCAGCACAGTAGAACACAGGAGAAGCATCTAAGTTGATGCAATCGCCCAGTAAGAAGAGCTACATTTATAGTTTTAGTTATCGATTATTGAATTATTGGTCGGTTTGGTGCCTTGGACATGACCGAGGACCTTAAGATTTTGCATGAACCGAGGACTGGCAGCCACGTAACACGAGAAAATGTGAAAAGTGTTAATATGTAGTAAAAACCTTAGAAAATCTCCGTGTTTCGTCATTCACCATCGAATCGATATAACGCGAGATCGTCACATTGGTCGCATTTCTCTCTGAAACGGTTACATTTATGGTCTGCCAGCCCTTGTCGCGTGCTGCGGTATGTGGGGACAATACAAGCAGCACAGTAGAACACAGGAGAAGCATCGAAGTTGATGCAATCGCCCAGTAAGATGAGCTACATTTATAGTTTTAGCTATCGATTATTAAATTATTGGTCGGTTTGGTGCTTTGGACATGACAGAGGACCTTCAGATTGTGCATGAACCGAGGACTGGTACCCACGTAACACGAAAAAATGTGAAAAGTGTTAATATGTAGTAAAAACCTTAGAAAATCTCCGTGTTTCGTCATTCACCATCGAATCGATATAACGCGAGATCGTCACATTGGTCGCATTTCTCTCTGAAACGGTTACATTTATGGTCTGCCAGCCCTTGTCGCGTGCTGCGGTATGTGGGGACAATACAAGCAGCACAGTAGAACACAGGAGAAGCATCTAAGTTGATGCAATCGCCCAGTAAGAAGAGCTACATTTATAGTTTTAGTTATCGATAATTGAATTATTGGTCGGTTTGGTGCCTTGGACATGACCGAGGACCTTAAGATTTTGCATGAACCGAGGACTGGCAGCCACGTAACACGAGAAAATGTGAAAAGTGTTAATATGTAGTAAAAACCTTAGAAAATCTCCGTGTTTCGTCATTCACCATCGAATCGATATAACGCGAGATCGTCACATTGGTCGCATTTCTCTCTGAAACGGTTACATTTATGGTCTGCCAGCCCTTGTCGCGTGCTGCGGTATGTGGGGACAATACAAGCAGCACAGTAGAAGACAGGAGAAGCATCTAAGTTGATGCAATCGCCCAGTAAGAAGAGCTACATTTATAGTTTTAGTTATCGATTATTAAATTATTGGTCGGTTTGGTGCCTTGGACATGACCGAGGACCTTAAGATTTTGCATGAACCGAGGACTGGCAGCCACGTAACACGAGAAAATGTGAAAAGTGTTAATATGTAGTAAAAACCTTAGAAAATCTCCGTGTTTCGTCATTCACCATCGAATCGATATAACGCGAGATCGTCACATTGGTCGCATTTCTCTCTGAAACGGTTACATTTATGGTCTGCCAGCCCTTGTCGCGTGCTGCGGTATGTGGGGACAATACAAGCAGCACAGTAGAACACAGGAGAAGCATCTAGGTTGATGCAATCGCCCAGTAAGAAGAGCTACATTTATAGTTTTAGTTATCAATTATTGAATTATTGGTCGGTTTGGTGCCTTGGACATGACCGAGGACCTTAAGATTTTGCATGAACCGAGGACTGGCAGCCACGTAACACGAGAAAATGTGAAAAGTGTTAATATGTAGTAAAAACCTTAGAAAATCTCCGTGTTTCGTCATTCACCATCGAATCGATATAACGCGAGATCGTCACATTGGTCGCATTTCTCTCTGAAACGGTTACATTTATGGTCTGCCAGCCCTTGTCGCGTGCTGCGGTATGTGGGGACAATACAAGCAGCACAGTAGAACACAGGAGAAGCATCTAAGTTGATGCAATCGCCCAGTAAGAAGAGCTACATTTATAGTTTTAGTTATCGATTATTGAATTATTGGTCGGTTTGGTGCCTTGGACATGACCGAGGACCTTAAGATTTTGCATGAACCGAGGACTGGCAGCCACGTAACACGAGAAAATGTGAAAAGTGTTAATATGTTGTAAAAACCTTAGAAAATCTCCGTGTTTCGTCATTCACCATCGAATCGATATAACGCGAGATCGTCACATTGGTCGCATTTCTCTCTGAAACGTTTACATTTATGGTCTGCCAGCCCTTGTCGCGTGCTGCGGTATGTGGGGACAATACAAGCAGCACAGTAGAACACAGGAGAAGCATCTAAGTTGATGCAATCGCCCAGTAAGAAGAGCTACATTTATAGTTTTAGTTATCGATTATTGAATTATTGGTCGGTTTGGTGCCTTGGACATGACCGAGGACCTTAAGATTGTGCATGAACCGAGGACTGGTACCCACGTAACACGAGAAAATATGAAAAGTGTTAATATGTAGTAAAAACCTTAGAAAATCTCCGTGTTTCGTCATTCACCATCGAATCGATATAACGCGAGATCGTCACATTGGTCGCATTTCTCTCTGAAACGGTTACATTTATGGTCTGCCAGCCCTTGTCGCGTGCTGCGGTATGTGGGGACAATACAAGCAGCACAGTAGAACACAGGAGAAGCATCTAAGTTGATGCAATCGCCCAGTAAGAAGAGCTACATTTATAGTTTTAGTTATCGATTATTGAATTATTGGTCGGTTTGGTGCCTTGGACATGACCGAGGACCTTAAGATTTTGCATGAACCGAGGACTGGCAGCCACGTAACACGAGAAAATGTGAAAAGTGTTAATATGTAGTAAAAACCTTAGAAAATCTCCGTGTTTCGTCATTCACCATCGAATCGATATAACGCGAGATCGTCACATTGGTCGCATTTCTCTCTGAAACGGTTACATTTATGGTCTGCCAGCCCTTGTCGCGTGCTGCGGTATGTGGGGACAATACAAGCAGCACAGTAGAACACAGGAGAAGCATCTAAGTTGATGCAATCGCCCAGTAAGAAGAGCTACATTTATAGTTTTAGTTATCGATTATTAAATTATTGGTCGGTTTGGTGCCTTGGACATGACCGAGGACCTTAAGATTGTGCATGAACCGAGGACTGGCAGCCACGTAACACGAGAAAATGTGAAAAGTGTTAATATGTAGTAAAAACCTTAGAAAATCTCCGTGTTTCGTCATTCACCATCGAATCGATATAACGCGAGATCGTCACATTGGTCGCATTTCTCTCTGAAACGGTTACTTTTATGGTCTGCCAGCCCTTGTCGCGTGCTGCGGTATGTGGGGACAATACAAGCAGCACAGTAGAACACAGGAGAAGCATCTAAGTTGATGCAATCGCCCAGTAAGAAGAGCTACATTTGTAGTTTTAGTTATCGATTATTGAATTATTGGTCGGTTTGGTGCCTTGGACATGACCGAGGACCTTAAGATTGTGCATGATCCGAGGACTGGCAGCCACGTAACACGAGAAAATGTGAAAAGTGTTAATATGTAGTAAAAACCTTAGAAAATCTCCGTGTTTCGTCATTCACCATCGAATCGATATAACGCGAGATCGTCACATTGGTCGCATTTCTCTCTGAAACGGTTACATTTATGGTCTGCCAGCCCTTGTCGCGTGCTGCGGTATGTGGGGACAATACAAGCAGCACAGTAGAACACAGGAGAAGCATCTAAGTTGATGCAATCGCCCAGTAAGAAGAGCTACATTTATAGTTTTAGTTATCGATTATTGAATTATTGGTCGGTTTGGTGCCTTGGACATGACCGAGGACCTTAAGATTGTGCATGAACCGAGGACTGGTACCCACGTAACACGAGAAAATATGAAAAGTGTTAATATGTAGTAAAAACCTTAGAAAATCTCCGTGTTTCGTCATTCACCATCGAATCGATATAACGCGAGATCGTCACATTGGTCGCATTTCTCTCTGAAACGGTTACATTTATGGTCTGCCAGCCCTTGTCGCGTGCTGCGGTATGTGGGGACAATACAAGCAGCACAGTAGAACACAGGAGAAGCATCTAAGTTGATGCAATCGCCCAGTAAGAAGAGCTACATTTATAGTTTTAGTTATCGATTATTGAATTATTGGTCGGTTTGGTGCCTTGGACATGACCGAGGACCTTAAGATTTTGCATGAACCGAGGACTGGCAGCCACGTAACACGAGAAAATGTGAAAAGTGTTAATATGTAGTAAAAACCTTAGAAAATCTCCGTGTTTCGTCATTCACCATCGAATCGATATAACGCGAGATCGTCACATTGGTCGCATTTCTCTCTGAAACGGTTACATTTATGGTCTGCCAGCCCTTGTCGCGTGCTGCGGTATGTGGGGACAATACAAGCAGCACAGTAGAACACAGGAGAAGCATCTAAGTTGATGCAATCGCCCAGTAAGAAGAGCTACATTTATAGTTTTAGTTATCGATTATTAAATTATTGGTCGGTTTGGTGCCTTGGACATGACCGAGGACCTTAAGATTGTGCATGAACCGAGGACTGGCAGCCACGTAACACGAGAAAATGTGAAAAGTGTTAATATGTAGTAAAAACCTTAGAAAATCTCCGTGTTTCGTCATTCACCATCGAATCGATATAACGCGAGATCGTCACATTGGTCGCATTTCTCTCTGAAACGGTTACTTTTATGGTCTGCCAGCCCTTGTCGCGTGCTGCGGTATGTGGGGACAATACAAGCAGCACAGTAGAACACAGGAGAAGCATCTAAGTTGATGCAATCGCCCAGTAAGAAGAGCTACATTTATAGTTTTAGTTATCGATTATTAAATTATTGGTCGGTTTGGTGCCTTGGACATGACCGAGGACCTTAAGATTGTGCATGAACCGAGGACTGGCAGCCACGTAACACGAGAAAATGTGAAAAGTGTTAATATGTAGTAAAAACCTTAGAAAATCTCCGTGTTTCGTCATTCACCATCGAATCGATATAACGCGAGATCGTCACATTGGTCGCATTTCTCTCTGAAACGGTTACATTTATGGTCTGCCAGCCCTTGTCGCGTGCTGCGGTATGTGGGGACAATACAAGCAGCACAGTAGAACACAGGAGAAGCATCTAAGTTGATGCAATCGCCCAGTAAGAAGAGCTACATTTATAGTTTTAGTTATCGATTATTGAATTATTGGTCGGTTTGGTGCCTTGGACATGACCGAGGACCTTAAGATTTTGCATGAACCGAGGACTGGCAGCCACGTAACACGAGAAAATGTGAAAAGTGTTAATATGTAGTAAAAACCTTAGAAAATCTCCGTGTTTCGTCATTCACCATCGAATCGATATAACGCGAGATCGTCACATTGGTCGCATTTCTCTCTGAAACGGTTACATTTATGGTCTGCCAGCCCTTGTCGCGTGCTGCGGTATGTGGGGACAATACAAGCAGCACAGTAGAACACAGGAGAAGCATCTAAGTTGATGCAATCGCCCAGTAAGAAGAGCTACATTTATAGTTTTAGTTATCGATTATTGAATTATTGGTCGGTTTGGTGCCCTGGACATGACCGAGGACCTTAAGATTTTGCATGAACCGAGGACTGGCAGCCACGTAACACGCGAAAATGTGAAAAGTGTTAATATGTATTAAAAACCTTAGAAAATCTCCGTGTTTCGTCATTCGCCATCGAATCGATATAACGCGATATCGTCACATTGGTCGCATTTCTCTCTGAAACGGTTACATTTATGGTCTGCCAGCCCTTGTCGCGTGCTGCGGTATGTGTGGACAATACAAGCAGCACAGTAGAACACAGGAGAAGCATCTAAGTTGATGCAATCGCCCAGTAAGAAGAGCTACATTTATAGTTTTAGTTATCGATTACTGAATTATTGGTCGGTTTGGTGCCTTGGACATGACAGAGGACCTTAAGATTTTGCATGAACGGAGGACTGGCAGCCACGTAACACGAGAAAATGTGAAAAGTGTTAATATGTAGTAAAAACCTTAGAAAATCTCCGTGTTTCGTCATTCACCATCGAATCGATATAACGCGAGATCGTCACATTGGTCGCATTTCTCTCTGAAACGGTTACACTTATGGTCTGCCAGCCCTTGTCGCGTGCTGCGGTATGTGGGGACAATACAAGCAGCACAGTAGAACACAGGAGAAGCATCTAAGTTGATGCAATCGCCCAGTAAGAAGAGCTACATTTATAGTTTTAGTTATCGATTATTGAATTATTGGTCGGTTTGGTGCCTTGGACATGACCGAGGACCTTAAGATTTTGCATGAACCGAGGACTGGCAGCCACGTAACACGAGAAAATGTGAAAAGTGTTAATATGTAGTAAAAACCTTAGAAAATCTCCGTGTTTCGTCATTCACCATCGAATCGATATAACGCGAGATCGTCACATTGGTCGCATTTCTCTCTGAAACGGTTACACTTATGGTCTGCCAGCCCTTGTCGCGTGCTGCGGTATGTGGGGACAATACAAGCAGCACAGTAGAACACAGGAGAAGCATCTAAGTTGATGCAATCGCCCAGTAAGAAGAGCTACATTTATAGTTTTAGTTATCGATTATTAAATTATTGGTCGGTTTGGTGCCTTGGACATGACCGAGGACCTTAAGATTGTGCATGAACCGAGGACTGGCAGCCACGTAACACGAGAAAATGTGAAAAGTGTTAATATGTAGTAAAAACCTTAGAAAATCTCCGTGTTTCGTCATTCACCATCGAATCGATATAACGCGAGATCGTCACATTGGTCGCATTTCTCTCTGAAACGGTTACATTTATGGTCTGCCAGCCCTTGTCGCGTGCTGCGGTATGTGGGGACAATACAAGCAGCACAGTAGAACACAGGAGAAGCATCTAAGTTGATGCAATCGCCCAGTAAGAAGAGCTACATTTATAGTTTTAGTTATCGATTATTGAATTATTGGTCGGTTTGGTGCCTTGGACATGACCGAGGACCTTAAGATTTTGCATGAACCGAGGACTGGCAGCCACGTAACACGAGAAAATGTGAAAAGTGTTAATATGTAGTAAAAACCTTAGAAAATCTCCGTGTTTCGTCATTCACCATCGAATCGATATAACGCGAGATCGTCACATTGGTCGCATTTCTCTCTGAAACGGTTACATTTATGGTCTGCCAGCCCTTGTCGCGTGCTGCGGTATGTGGGGACAATACAAGCAGCACAGTAGAACACAGGAGAAGCATCTAAGTTGATGCAATCGCCCAGTAAGAAGAGCTACATTTATAGTTTTAGTTATCGATTATTGAATTATTGGTCGGTTTGGTGCCCTGGACATGACCGAGGACCTTAAGATTTTGCATGAACCGAGGACTGGCAGCCACGTAACACGCGAAAATGTGAAAAGTGTTAATATGTATTAAAAACCTTAGAAAATCTCCGTGTTTCGTCATTCGCCATCGAATCGATATAACGCGATATCGTCACATTGGTCGCATTTCTCTCTGAAACGGTTACATTTATGGTCTGCCAGCCCTTGTCGCGTGCTGCGGTATGTGTGGACAATACAAGCAGCACAGTAGAACACAGGAGAAGCATCTAAGTTGATGCAATCGCCCAGTAAGAAGAGCTACATTTATAGTTTTAGTTATCGATTACTGAATTATTGGTCGGTTTGGTGCCTTGGACATGACAGAGGACCTTAAGATTTTGCATGAACGGAGGACTGGCAGCCACGTAACACGAGAAAATGTGAAAAGTGTTAATATGTAGTAAAAACCTTAGAAAATCTCCGTGTTTCGTCATTCACCATCGAATCGATATAACGCGAGATCGTCACATTGGTCGCATTTCTCTCTGAAACGGTTACACTTATGGTCTGCCAGCCCTTGTCGCGTGCTGCGGTATGTGGGGACAATACAAGCAGCACAGTAGAACACAGGAGAAGCATCTAAGTTGATGCAATCGCCCAGTAAGAAGAGCTACATTTATAGTTTTAGTTATCGATTATTGAATTATTGGTCGGTTTGGTGCCTTGGACATGACCGAGGACCTTAAGATTTTGCATGAACCGAGGACTGGCAGCCACGTAACACGAGAAAATGTGAAAAGTGTTAATATGTAGTAAAAACCTTAGAAAATCTCCGTGTTTCGTCATTCACCATCGAATCGATATAACGCGAGATCGTCACATTGGTCGCATTTCTCTCTGAAACGGTTACACTTATGGTCTGCCAGCCCTTGTCGCGTGCTGCGGTATGTGGGGACAATACAAGCAGCACAGTAGAACACAGGAGAAGCATCTAAGTTGATGCAATCGCCCAGTAAGAAGAGCTACATTTATAGTTTTAGTTATCGATTATTGAATTATTGGTCGGTTTGGTGCCTTGGACATGACCGAGGACCTTAAGATTTTGCATGAACCGAGGACTGGCAGCCACGTAACACGAGAAAATGTGAAAAGTGTTAATATGTAGTAAAAACCTTAGAAAATCTCCGTGTTTCGTCATTCACCATCGAATCGATATAACGCGAGATCGTCACATTGGTCGCATTTCTCTCTGAAACGGTTACATTTATGGTCTGCCAGCCCTTGTCGCGTGCTGCGGTATGTGGGGACAATACAAGCAGCACAGTAGAACACAGGAGAAGCATCTAAGTTGATGCAATCGCCCAGTAAGAAGAGCTACATTTATAGTTTTAGTTATCGATTATTGAATTATTGGTCGGTTTGGTGCCCTGGACATGACCGAGGACCTTAAGATTTTGCATGAACCGAGGACTGGCAGCCACGTAACACGAGAAAATGTGAAAAGTGTTAATATGTATTAAAAACCTTAGAAAATCTCCGTGTTTCGTCATTCGCCATCGAATCGATATAACGCGATATCGTCACATTGGTCGCATTTCTCTCTGAAACGGTTACATTTATGGTCTGCCAGCCCTTGTCGCGTGCTGCGGTATGTGTGGACAATACAAGCAGCACAGTAGAACACAGGAGAAGCATCTAAGTTGATGCAATCGCCCAGTAAGAAGAACTACATTTATAGTTTTAGTTATCGATTATTGAATTATTGGTCGGTTTGGTGCCTTGGACATGACCGAGGACCTTAAGATTTTGCATGAACCGAGGACTGGCAGCCACGTAACACGAGAAAATGTGAAAAGTGTTAATATGTAGTAAAAACCTTAGAAAATCTCCGTGTTTCTTCACCATCGAATCGATATAACGCGAGATCGTCACATTGGTCGCATTTCTCACTGAAACGGTTACATTTATGGTCTGCCAGCCCTTGTTGCGTGCTGCGGTATGTGGGGACAATACAAGCAGCACAGTAGAACACAGCAGAAGCATCTAAGTTGATGCAATCGCCCAGTAAGAAGAGCTACATTTATAGTTTTAATTATCGATTATTGAATTATTGGTCGGTTTGGTGCCTTGGACATGACCGAGGACCTTAAGATTTTGCATGAACCGAGGACTGGCAGCCACGTAACACGAGAAAATGTGAAAAGTGTTAATATGTAGTAAAAACCTTAGAAAATCTCCGTGTTTCGTCATTCACCATCGAATCGATATAACGCGAGATCGTCACATTGGTCGCATTTCTCTCTGAAACGGTTACATTTATGGTCTGCCAGCCCTTGTCGCGTGCTGCGGTATGTGGGGACAATACAAGCAGCACAGTAGAACACAGGAGAAGCATCTAAGTTGATGCAATCGCCCAGTAAGAAGAGCAACATTTATAGTTTTAGTTATCGATTATTGAATATTGGTCGGTTTGGTGCCTTGGACATGACCGAGGACCTTAAGATTGTGCATGAACCGAGGACTGGCAGCCACGTAACACGAGAAAATGTGAAAAGTGTTAATATGTAGTAAAAACCTTAGAAAATCTCCGTGTTTCGTCATTCACCATCGAATCGATATAACGCGAGATCGTCACATTGGTTGCATTTCTCTCTGAAACGGTTACATTTATGGTCTGCCAGCCCTTGTCGCGTGCTGCGGTATGTGGGGACAATACAAGCAGCACAGTAGAACACAGGAGAAGCATCTAAGTTGATGCAATCGCCCAGTAAGAAGAGCTACATTTATAGTTTTAGTTATCGATTATTAAATTATTGGTCGGTTTGGTGCCTTGGACATGACCGAGGACCTTAAGATTTTGCATGAACCGAGGACTGGCAGCAACGTAACACGAGAAAATGTGAAAAGTGTTAATATGTAGTAAAAACCTTAGAAAATCTCCGTGTTTCGTCATTCACCATCGAATCGATATAACGCGAGATCGTCACATTGGTCGCATTTCTCTCTGAAACGGTTACATTTATGGTCTGCCAGCCCTTGTCGCGTGCTGCGGTATGTGGGGACAATACAAGCAACACAGTAGAACACAGGAGAAGCATCTAAGTTGATGCAATCGCCCAGTAAGAAGAGCTACATTTATAGTTTTAGTTATCGATTATTGAATTATTGGTCGGTTTGGTGCCTTGGACATGACCGAGGACCTTAAGATTTTGCATGAACCGAGGACTGGCAGCCACGTAACACGAGAAAATGTGAAAAGTGTTAATATGTAGTAAAAACCTTAGAAAATCTCCGTGTTTCGTCATTCACCATCGAATCGATATAACGCGAGATCGTAACATTGGTCGCATTTCTCTCTGAAACGGTTACATTTATAGTCTGCCAGCCCTTGTCGCGTGCTGCGGTATGTGGGGACAATACAAGCAGCACAGTAGAACACAGGAGAAGCATCTAAGTTGATGCGATCGCCCAGTAAGAAGAGCTACATTTATAGTTTTAGTTATCGATTATTGAATTATTGGTCGGTTTGGTGCCTTGGACATGACCGAGGACCTTAAGATTGTGCATGAACCGAGGACTGGCAGCCACGTAACACGAGAAAATGTGAAAAGTGTTAATATGTAGTAAAAACCTTAGAAAATCTCCGTGTTTCGTCATTCACCATCGAATCGATATAACGCGAGATCGTCACATTGGTTGCATTTCTCTCTGAAACGGTTACATTTATGGTCTGCCAGCCCTTGTCGCGTGCTGCGGTATGTGGGGACAATACAAGCAGCACAGTAGAACACAGGAGAAGCATCTAAGCTGATGCAATCGCCCAGTAAGAAGAGCTACATTTATAGTTTTAGTTATCGATTATTAAATTATTGGTCGGTTTGGTGCCTTGGACATGACCGAGGACCTTAAGATTTTGCATGAACCGAGGACTGGCAGCCACGTAACACGAGAAAATGTGAAAAGTGTTAATATGTAGTAAAAACCTTAGAAAATCTCCGTGTTTCGTCATTCACCATCGAATCGATATAACGCGAGATCGTCACATTGGTCGCATTTCTCTCTGAAACGGTTACATTTATGGTCTGCCAGCCCTTGTCGCGTGCTGCGGTATGTGGGGACAATACAAGCAACACAGTAGAACACAGGAGAAGCATCTAAGTTGATGCAATCGCCCAGTAAGAAGAGCTACATTTATAGTTTTAGTTATCGATTATTGAATTATTGGTCGGTTTGGTGCCTTGGACATGACCGTGGACCTTAAGATTATGCATGAACCGAGGACTGGCAGCCACGTAACACGAGAAAATGTGAAAAGTGTTAATATGTAGTAAAAACCTTAGAAAATCTCCGTGTTTCGTCATTCACCATCGAATCGATATAACGCGAGATCGTCACATTGGTCGCATTTCTCTCTGAAACGGTTACATTTATGGTCTGCCAGCCCTTGTCGCGTGCTGCGGTATGTGGGGACAATACAAGCAGCACAGTAGAACACAGGAGAAGCATCTAAGTTGATGCAATCGCCCAGTAAGAAGAGCTACATTTATAGTTTTAGCTATCGATTATTGAATTATTGGACGGTTTGGACCTTGGACATGACCGAGGACCTTAAGATTTTGCATGAACCGAGGACTGGCAGCCACGTAACACGAGAAAATGTGAAAAGTGTTAATATGTTGTAAAAACCTTAGAAAATCTCCGTGTTTCGTCATTCACCATCGAATCGATATAATGCGAGATCGTCACATTGGTCGCATTTCTCTCTGAAACGGTTACATTTATGGTCTGCCAGCCCTTGTCGCGTGCTGCTTTATGTGGGGACAATACAAGCAGCACAGTAGAACACAGGAGAAGCATCTAAGTTGATGCAATCGCCCAGTAAGAAGAGCTACATTTATAGTTTTAGTTATCGATTATTGAATTATTGGTCGGTTTGGTGCCTTGGACATGACCGAGGACCTTAAGATTTTGCATGAACCGATGACTGGCAGCCACGTAACACGAGAAAATGTGAAAAGTGTTAATATGTTGTAAAAACCTTAGAAAATCTCCGTCTTTCGTCATTCACCATCGAATCGATATAACGCGAGATCGTCACATTGGTCGCATTTCTCTCTGAAACGGTTACATTTATGGTCTGCCAGCCCTTGTCGCGTGCTGCGGTATGTGGGGACAATACAAGCAGCACAGTAGTACACAGGAGAAGCATCTAAGTTGATGCAATCGCCCAGTAAGAAGAGCTACATTTATAGTTTTAGTTATCGATTATTGAATTATTGGTCGGTTTGGTGCCTTGGACATGACCGAGGACCTTAAGATTTTGCATGAACCGAGGACTGGCAGCCACGTAACACGAGAAAATGTGAAAAGTGCTAATATGTAGTAAAAACCTTAGAAAATCTCCGTGTTTCGTCATTCACCATCGAATCGATATAACGCAAGATCGTCACATTGGTCGCATTTCTCTCTGAAACGGTTACATTTATGGTCTGCCAGCCCTTGTCGCGTGCTGCGGTATGTGGGGACAATACAAGCAGCACAGTAGAACACAGGAGAAGCATCTAAGTTGATGCAATCGCCCAGTAAGAAGAGCTACATTTATAGTTTTAGTTATCGATTATTGAATTATTGGTCGGTTTGGTGCCTTGGACATGACCGAGGACCTTAAGATTTTGCATGAACCGAGGACTGGCAGCCACGTAACACGAGAAAATGTGAAAAGTGCTAATATGTAGTAAAAACCTTAGAAAATCTCCGTGTTTCGTCATTCACCATCGAATCGATATAACGCGAGATCGTCACATTGGTCGCATTTCTCTCTGAAACGGTTACATTTATGGTCTGCCAGCCCTTGTCGCGTGCTGCGGTATGTGGGGACAATACAAGCAGCACAGTAGAACACAGGAGAAGCATCTAAGTTGATGCAATCGCCCAGTAAGAAGAGCTACATTTATAGTTTTAGTTATCGATTATTGAATTATTGGTCGGTTTGGTGCCTTGGACATGACCGAGGACCTTAAGATTTTGCATGAACCGAGGACTGGCAGCCACGTAACACGAGAAAATGTGAAAAGTGCTAATATGTAGTAAAAACCTTAGAAAATCTCCGTGTTTCGTCATTCACCATCGAATCGATATAACGCAAGATCGTCACATTGGTCGCATTTCTCTCTGAAACGGTTACATTTATGGTCTGCCAGCCCTTGTCGCGTGCTGCGGTATGTGGGGACAATACAAGCAGCACAGTAGAACACAGGAGAAGCATCTAAGTTGATGCAATCGCCCAGTAAGAAGAGCTACATTTATAGTTTTAGTTATCGATTATTGAATTATTGGTCGGTTTGGTGCCTTGGACATGACCGAGGACCTTAAGATTTTGCATGAACCGAGGACTGGCAGCCACGTAACACGAGAAAATGTGAAAAGTGTTAATATGTAGTAAAAACCTTAGAAAATCTCCGTGTTTCGTCATTCACCATCGATTCGATATAACGCGAGTTCGTCACATTGGTCGCATTTCTCTCTGAAACGGTTACATTTATGGTCTGCCAGCCTTTGTCGCGTGCTGCGGTATGTGGGGACAATACAAGCAGCACAGTAGAACACAGGAGAAGCATCTAAGTTGATGCAATCGCCCAGTAAGAAGAGCTACATTTATAGTTTTAGTTATCGATTATTGAATTATTGGTCGGTTTGGTGCCTTGGACATGACCGAGGACCTTAAGATTTTGCATGAACCGAGGACTGGCAGCCACGTAACACGAGAAAATGTGAAAAGTGTTAATATGTAGTAAAAACCTTAGAAAATCTCCGTGTTTCGTCATTCACCATCGAATCGATATAACGCGAGATCGTCACATTGGTCGCATTTCTCTCTGAAACGGTTACATTTATGGTCTGCCAGCCCTTGTCGCGTGCTGCGGTATGTGGGGACAATACAAGCAACACAGTAGAACACAGGAGAAGCATCTAAGTTGATGCAATCGCCCAGTAAGAAGAGCTACATTTATAGTTTTAGTTATCGATTATTGAATTATTGGTCGGTTTGGTGCCTTGGACATGACCGTGGACCTTAAGATTATGCATGAACCGAGGACTGGCAGCCACGTAACACGAGAAAATGTGAAAAGTGTTAATATGTAGTAAAAACCTTAGAAAATCTCCGTGTTTCGTCATTCACCATCGAATCGATATAACGCGAGATCGTCACATTGGTCGCATTTCTCTCTGAAACGGTTACATTTATGGTCTGCCAGCCCTTGTCGCGTGCTGCGGTATGTGGGGACAATACAAGCAGCACAGTAGAACACAGGAGAAGCATCTAAGTTGATGCAATCGCCCCGTAAGAAGAGCTACATTTATAGTTTTAGTTATCGATTATTGAATTATTGGACGGTTTGGACCTTGGACATGACCGAGGACCTTAAGATTTTGCATGAACCGAGGACTGGCAGCCACGTAACACGAGAAAATGTGAAAAGTGTTAATATGTTGTAAAAACCTTAGAAAATCTCCGTGTTTCGTCATTCACCATCGAATCGATATAACGCGAGATCGTCACATTGGTCGCATTTCTCTCTGAAACGGTTACATTTATGGTCTGCCAGCCCTTGTCGCGTGCTGCTTTATGTGGGGACAATACAAGCAGCACAGTAGAACACAGGAGAAGCATCTAAGTTGATGCAATCGCCCAGTAAGAAGAGCTACATTTATAGTTTTAGTTATCGATTATTGAATTATTGGTCGGTTTGGTGCCTTGGACATGACCGAGGACCTTAAGATTTTGCATGAACCGATGACTGGCAGCCACGTAACACGAGAAAATGTGAAAAGTGTTAATATGTTGTAAAAACCTTAGAAAATCTCCGTCTTTCGTCATTCACCATCGAATCGATATAACGCGAGATCGTCACATTGGTCGCATTTCTCTCTGAAACGGTTACATTTATGGTCTGCCAGCCCTTGTCGCGTGCTGCGGTATGTGGGGACAATACAAGCAGCACAGTAGTACACAGGAGAAGCATCTAAGTTGATGCAATCGCCCAGTAAGAAGAGCTACATTTATAGTTTTAGTTATCGATTATTGAATTATTGGTCGGTTTGGTGCCTTGGACATGACCGAGGACCTTAAGATTGTGCATGAACCGAGGACTGGTACCCACGTAACACGAGAAAATATGAAAAGTGTTAATATGTAGTAAAAACCTTAGAAAATCTCCGTGTTTCGTCATTCACCATCGAATCGATATAACGCGAGATCGTCACATTGGTCGCATTTCTCTCTGAAACGGTTACATTTATGGTCTGCCAGCCCTTGTCGCGTGCTGCGGTATGTGGGGACAATACAAGCGGCACAGTAGAACACAGGAGAAGCATCTAAGTTGATGCAATCGCCCAGTAAGAAGAGCTACATTTATAGTTTTAGTTATCGATTATTAAATTATTGGTCGGTTTGGTGCCTTGGACATGACCGAGGACCTTCAGATTGTGCATGAACCGAGGACTGGCAGCCACGTAACACGAGAAAATGTGAAAAGTGTTAATATGTAGTAAAAACCTTAGAAAATCTCCGTGTTTCGTCATTCACCATCGAATCGATATAACGCGAGATCGTCACATTGGTCGCATTTCTCTCTGAAACGGTTACATTTATGGTCTGCCAGCCCTTGTCGCGTGCTGCGGTATGTGGGGACAATACAAGCAGCACAGTAGAACACAGGAGAAGCATCTAAGTTGATGCAATCGCCCAGTAAGAAGAGCTACATTTATAGTTTTAGTTATCGATTATTGAATTATTGGTCGGTTTGGTGCCTTGGACATGACCGAGGACCTTAAGATTTTGCATGAACCGAGGACTGGCAGCCACGTAACACGAGAAAATGTGAAAAGTGCTAATATGTAGTAAAAACCTTAGAAAATCTCCGTGTTTCGTCATTCACCATCGAATCGATATAACGCAAGATCGTCACATTGGTCGCATTTCTCTCTGAAACGGTTACATTTATGGTCTGCCAGCCCTTGTCGCGTGCTGCGGTATGTGGGGACAATACAAGCAGCACAGTAGAACACAGGAGAAGCATCTAAGTTGATGCAATCGCCCAGTAAGAAGAGCTACATTTATAGTTTTAGCTATCGATTATTGAATTATTGGTCGGTTTGGTGCCTTGGACATGACCGAGGACCTTAAGATTTTGCATGAACCGAGGACTGGCAGCCACGTAACACGAGAAAATGTGAAAAGTGCTAATATGTAGTAAAAACCTTAGAAAATCTCCGTGTTTCGTCATTCACCATCGAATCGATATAACGCGAGATCGTCACATTGGTCGCATTTCTCTCTGAAACGGTTACATTTATGGTCTGCCAGCCCTTGTCGCGTGCTGCGGTATGTGGGGACAATACAAGCAGCACAGTAGAACACAGGAGAAGCATCTAAGTTGATGCAATCGCCCAGTAAGAAGAGCTACATTTATAGTTTTAGTTATCGATTATTGAATTATTGGTCGGTTTGGTGCCTTGGACATGACCGAGGACCTTAAGATTTTGCATGAACCGAGGACTGGCAGCCACGTAACACGAGAAAATGTGAAAAGTGCTAATATGTAGTAAAAACCTTAGAAAATCTCCGTGTTTCGTCATTCACCATCGAATCGATATAACGCGAGATCGTCACATTGGTCGCATTTCTCTCTGAAACGGTTACATTTATGGTCTGCCAGCCCTTGTCGCGTGCTGCAGTATGTGGGGACAATACAAGCAGCACAGTAGAACACAGGAGAAGCATCTAAGTTGATGCAATCGCCCAGTAAGAAGAGCTACATTTATAGTTTTAGTTATCGATTATTGAATTATTGGTCGGTTTGGTGCCTTGGACATGACCGAGGACCTTAAGATTTTGCATGAACCGAGGACTGGCAGCCACGTAACACGAGAAAATGTGAAAAGTGTTAATATGTAGTAAAAACCTTAGAAAATCTCCGTGTTTCGTCATTCACCATCGATTCGATATAACGCGAGATCGTCACATTGGTCGCATTTCTCTCTGAAACGGTTACATTTATAGTCTGCCAGCCTTTGTCGCGTGCTGCGGTATGTGGGGACAATACAAGCAGCACAGTAGAACACAGGAGAAGCATCTAAGTTGATGCAATCGCCCAGTAAGAAGAGCTACATTTATAGTTTTAGTTATCGATTATTGAATTATTGGTCGGTTTGGTGCCTTGGACATGACCGAGGACCTTAAGATTTTGCAGGAACCGAGGACTGGCAGCCACGTAACACGAGAAAATGTGAAAAGTGTTAATATGTTGTAAAAACCTTAGAAAATCTCCGTGTTTCGTCATTCACCATCGAATCGATATAACGCGAGATCGTCACATTGGTCGCATTTCTCTCTGAAACGGTTACATTTATGGTCTGCCAGCCCTTGTCGCGTGCTGCGGTATGTGGGGACAATACAAGCAACACAGTAAAACACAGGAGAAGCATCTAAGTTGATGCAATCGCCCAGTAAGAAGAGCTACATTTATAGTTTTAGTTATCGATTATTGAATTATTGGTCGGTTTGGTGCCTTGGACATGACCGAGGACCTTCAGATTGTGCATGAACCGAGGACTGGCAGCCACGTAACACGAGAAAATGTGAAAAGTGTTAATATGTAGTAAAAACCTTAGAAAATCTCCGTGTTTCGTCATTCACCATCGAATCGATATAACGCGAGATCGTCACATTGGTCGCATTTCTCTCTGAAACGGTTACATTTATGGTCTGCCAGCCCTTGTCGCGTGCTGCGGTATGTGGGGACAATACAAGCAGCACAGTAGAACACAGGAGAAGCATCTAAGTTGATGCAATCGCCCAGTAAGAAGAGCTACATTTATAGTTTTAGTTATCGATTATTGAATTATTGGTCGGTTTGGTGCCTTGGACATGACCGAGGACCTTAAGATTTTGCATGAACCGAGGACTGGCAGCCACGTAACACGAGAAAATGTGAAAAGTGCTAATATGTAGTAAAAACCTTAGAAAATCTCCGTGTTTCGTCATTCACCATCGAATCGATATAACGCAAGATCGTCACATTGGTCGCATTTCTCTCTGAAACGGTTACATTTATGGTCTGCCAGCCCTTGTCGCGTGCTGCGGTATGTGGGGACAATACAAGCAGCACAGTAGAACACAGGAGAAGCATCTAAGTTGATGCAATCGCCCAGTAAGAAGAGCTACATTTATAGTTTTAGTTATCGATTATTGAATTATTGGTTGGTTTGGTGCCTTGGACATGACCGAGGACCTTAAGATTTTGCATGAACAGAGGACTGGCAGCCACGTAACACGAGAAAATGTGAAAAGTGTTAATATGTAGTAAAAACCTTAGAAAATCTCCGTGTTTCATCATTCACCATCAAATCGATATAACGCGAGATCGTCACATTGGTCGCATTTCTCTCTGAAACGGTTACATTTATGGTCTGCCAGCCCTTGTCGCGTGCTGCGGTATGTGGGGACAATACAAGCAGCACAGTAGAACACAGGAGAAGCATCTAAGTTGATGCAATCGCCCAGTAAGAAGAGCTACATTTATAGTTTTAGTTATCGATTATTGAATTATTGGTCGGTTTGGTGCCTTGGACATGACCGAGGACCTTAAGATTTTGCATGAACCGAGGACTGGCAGCCACGTAACACGAGAAAATGTGAAAAGTGTTAATATGTAGTAAAAACCTTAGAAAATCTCCGTGTTTCGTCATTCACCATCGAATCGATATAACGCGAGATCGTCACATTGGTCGCATTTCTCTCTGAAACGGTTACATTTATGGTCTGCCAGCCCTTGTCGCGTGCTGCGGTATGTGGGGACAATACAAGCAGCACAGTAGAACACAGGAGAAGCATCTAAGTTGATGCAATCGCCCAGTAAGAAGAGCTACATTTATAGTTTTAGTTATCGATTATTGAATTATTGGTCGGTTTGGTGCCTTGGACATGACCGAGGACCTTAAGATTTTGCATGAACCGAGGACTGGCAGCCACGTAACACGAGAAAATGTGAAAAGTGTTAATATGTAGTAAAAACCTTAGAAAATCTCCGTGTTTCGTCATTCACCATCGAATCGATATAACGCGAGATCGTCACATTGGTCGCATTTCTCTCTAAAACGGTTACATTTATGGTCTGCCAGCCCTTGTCGCGTGCTGCGGTATGTGGGGACAATACAAGCAGCACAGTAGAACACAGGAGAAGCATCTAAGTTGATGCAATCGCCCAGTAAGAAGAGCTACATTTATAGTTTTAGTTATCGATTATTGAATTATTGGTCGGTTTGGTATCTTGGACATGACCGAGGACCTTAAGATTTTGCATGAACCGAGGACTGGCAGCCACGTAACACGAGAAAAAGTGAAAAGTGTTAATATGTAGTAAAATCCTTAGAAAATCTCCGTGTTTCGTCATTCACCATCGAATCGATATAACGCGAGATCGTCACATTGGTCGCATTTCTCTCTGAAACGGTTACATTTATGGTCTGCCAGCCCTTGTCGCGTGCTGCGGTATGTGTGGACAATACAAGCAGCACAGTAGAACACAGGAGAAGCATCTAAGTTGATGCAATCGCCCAGTAAGAAGAACTACATTTATAGTTTTAGTTATCGATTATTGAATTATTGGTTGGTTTGGTGCCTTGGACATGACCGAGGACCTTAAGATTTTGCATGAACAGAGGACTGGCAGCCACGTAACACGAGAAAATGTGAAAAGTGTTAATATGTAGTAAAAACCTTAGAAAATCTCCGTGTTTCATCATTCACCATCAAATCGATATAACGCGAGATCGTCACATTGGTCGCATTTCTCTCTGAAACGGTTACATTTATGGTCTGCCAGCCCTTGTCGCGTGCTGCGGTATGTGGGGACAATACAAGCAGCACAGTAGAACACAGGAGAAGCATCTAAGTTGATGCAATCGCCCAGTAAGAAGAGCTACATTTATAGTTTTAGTTATCGATTATTGAATTATTGGTCGGTTTGGTGCCTTGGACATGACCGAGGACCTTAAGATTTTGCAGGAACCGAGGACTGGCAGCCACGTAACACGAGAAAATGTGAAAAGTGTTAATATGTAGTAAAAACCTTAGAAAATCTCCGTGTTTCGTCATTCACCATCGAATCGATATAACGCGAGATCGTCACATTGGTCGCATTTCTCTCTGAAACGGTTACATTTATGGTCTGCCAGCCCTTGTCGCGTGCTGCGGTATGTGGGGACAATACAAGCAGCACAGTAGAACACAGGAGAAGCATCTAAGTTGATGCAATCGCCCAGTAAGAAGAGCTACATTTATAGTTTTAGTTATCGATTATTGAATTATTGGTCGGTTTGGTGCCTTGGACATGACCGAGGACCTTAAGATTGTGCATGAACCGAGGACTGGCAGCCACGTAACACGAGAAAATGTGAAAAGTGTTAATATGTAGTAAAAACCTTAGAAAATCTCCGTGTTTCGTCATTCACCATCGAATCGATATAACGCGAGATCGTCACATTGGTCGCATTTCTCTCTGAAACGGTTACATTTATGGTCTGCCAGCCCTTGTCGCGTGCTGCGGTATGTGGGGACAATACAAGCAGCACAGTAGAACACAGGAGAAGCATCTAAGTTGATGCAATCGCCCAGTAAGAAGAGCTACATTTATAGTTTTAGTTATCGATTATTGAATTATTGGTCGGTTTGGTGCCTTGGACATGACCGAGGACCTTAAGATTTTGCAGGAACCGAGGACTGGCAGCCACGTAACACGAGAAAATGTGAAAAGTGTTAATATGTTGTAAAAACCTTAGAAAATCTCCGTGTTTCGTCATTCACCATCGAATCGATATAACGCGAGATCGTCACATTGGTCGCATTTCTCTCTGAAACGGTTACATTTATGGTCTGCCAGCCCTTGCCGCGTGCTGCGGTATGTGGGGACAATACAAGCAGCACAGTAGAACACAGGAGAAGCATCTAAGTTGATGCAATCGCCCAGTAAGAAGAGCTACATTTATAGTTTTAGTTATCGATTATTGAATTATTGGTCGGTTTGGTGCCTTGGACATGACCGAGGACCTTAAGATTTTGCATGAACCGAGGGCTGGCAGCCACGTAACACGAGAAAATGTGAAAAGTGTTAATATGTAGTAAAAACCTTAGAAAATCTCCGTGTTTCGTCATTCACCATCGAATCGATATAACGCGAGATCGTCACATTGGTCGCATTTCTCTCTGAAACGGTTACATTTATGGTCTGCCAGCCCTTGTCGCGTGCTGCGGTATGTGGGGACAATACAAGCAGCACAGTAGAACACAGGAGAAGCATCTAAGTTGATGCAATCGCCCAGTAAGAAGAGCTACATTTATAGTTTTAGTTATCGATTACTGAATTATTGGTCGGTTTGGTGCCTTGGACATGACCGAGGACCTTAAGATTTTGCATGAACCGAGGACTGGCAGCCACGTAACACGAGAAAATGTGAAAAGTGTTAATATGTAGTAAAAACCTTAGAAAATCTCCGTGTTTCGTCATTCACCATCGAATCGATATAACGCGAGATCGTCACATTGGTCGCATTTCTCTCTGAAACGGTTACATTTATGGTCTGCCAGCCCTTGTCGCGTGCTGCGGTATGTGGGGACAATACAAGCAGCACAGTAGAACACAGGAGAAGCATCTCAGTTGATGCAATCGCCCAGTAAGAAGAGCTACATTTATAGTTTTAGTTATCGATTATTGAATTATTGGTCGGTTTGGTGCCTTGGACATGACCGAGGACCTTAAGATTGTGCATGAACCGAGGACTGGCAGCCACGTAACACGAGAAAATGTGAAAAGTGTTAATATGTAGTAAAAACCTTAGAAAATTTCCGTGTTTCGTCATTCACCATCGAATCGATATAACGCGAGATCGTCACATTGGTTGCATTTCTCAGTGAAACGGTTACATTTATGGTCTGCCAGCACTTGTCGCGTGCTGCGGTATGTGGGGACAATATAAGCAGCACAGTAGAACACAGGAGAAGCATCTAAGTTGATGCAATCGCCCAGTAAGAGGAGCTACATTTATAGTTTTAGTTATCGATTATTGAATTATTGGTCGGTTTGGTGCCTTGGACATGACCGAGGACCTTAAGATTTTGCATGAACCGAGGACTGGCAGCCACGTAACACGAGAAAATGTGAAAAGTGTTAATATGTTGTAAAAACCTTAGAAAATCTCCGTGTTTCGTCATTCACCATCGAATCGATATAACGCGAGATCGTCACATTGGTCGCATTTCTCTCTGAAATGGTTACATTTATGGTCTGCCAGCCCTTGTCGCGTGCTGCGGTATGTGGGGACAATACAAGCAGCACAGTAGAACACAGGAGAAGCATCTAAGTTGATGCAATCGCCCCGTAAGAAGAGCTACATTTATAGTTTTAGTTATCGATTATTGAATTATTGGTCGGTTTGGTGCCTTGGACATGACCGAGGACCTTAAGATTTTGCATGAACCGAGGACTGGCAGCCACGTAACACGAGAAAATGTGAAAAGTGTTAATATGTAGTAAAAACCTTAGAAAATCTCCGTGTTTCGTCATTCACCATCGAATCGATATAACGCGAGATCGTCACATTGGTCGCATTTCTCTCTGAAACGGTTACATTTATGGTCTGCCAGCCCTTGTCGCGTGCTGCGGTATGTGGGGACAATACAAGCAGCACAGTAGAACACAGGAGAAGCATCTAAGTTGATGCAATCGTCCAGTAAGAAGAGCTACATTTATAGTTTTAGTTATCGATTATTGAATTATTGGTCGGTTTGGTGCCTTGGACATGACCGAGGACCTTAAGATTTTGCAGGAACCGAGGACTGGCAGCCACGTAACACGAGAAAATGTGAAAAGTGTTAATATGTTGTAAAAACCTTAGAAAATCTCCGTGTTTCGTCATTCACCATCGAATCGATATAACGCGAGATCGTCACATTGGTCGCATTTCTCTCTGAAACGGTTACATTTATGGTCTGCCAGCCCTTGCCGCGTGCTGCGGTATGTGGGGACAATACAAGCAGCACAGTAGAACACAGGAGAAGCATCTAAGTTGATGCAATCGCCCAGTAAGAAGAGCTACATTTATAGTTTTAGTTATCGATTATTGAATTATTGGTCGGTTTGGTGCCTTGGACATGACCGAGGACCTTAAGATTTTGCATGAACCGAGGGCTGGCAGCCACGTAACACGAGAAAATGTGAAAAGTGTTAATATGTAGTAAAAACCTTAGAAAATCTCCGTGTTTCGTCATTCACCATCGAATCGATATAACGCGAGATCGTCACATTGGTCGCATTTCTCTCTGAAACGGTTACATTTATGGTCTGCCAGCCCTTGTCGCGTGCTGCGGTATGTGGGGACAATACAAGCAGCACAGTAGAACACAGGAGAAGCATCTAAGTTGATGCAATCGCCCAGTAAGAAGAGCTACATTTATAGTTTTAGTTATCGATTACTGAATTATTGGTCGGTTTGGTGCCTTGGACATGACCGAGGACCTTAAGATTTTGCATGAACCGAGGACTGGCAGCCACGTAACACGAGAAAATGTGAAAAGTGTTAATATGTTGTAAAAACCTCAGAAAATCTCCGTGTTTCGTCATTCACCATCGAATCGATATAACGCGAGATCGTCACATTGGTCGCATTTCTCTCTGAAACGGTTACATTTATGGTCTGCCAGCCCTTGCCGCGTGCTGCGGTATGTGGGGACAATACAAGCAGCACAGTAGAACACAGGAGAAGCATCTAAGTTGATGCAATCGCCCAGTAAGAAGAGCTACATTTATAGTTTTAGTTATCGATTATTGAATTATTGGTCGGTTTGGTGCCTTGGACATGACCGAGGACCTTAAGATTTTGCATGAACCGAGGGCTGGCAGCCACGTAACACGAGAAAATGTGAAAAGTGTTAATATGTAGTAAAAACCTTAGAAAATCTCCGTGTTTCGTCATTCACCATCGAATCGATATAACGCGAGATCGTCACATTGGTCGCATTTCTCTCTGAAACGGTTACATTTATGGTCTGCCAGCCCTTGTCGCGTGCTGCGGTATGTGGGGACAATACAAGCAGCACAGTAGAACACAGGAGAAGCATCTAAGTTGATGCAATCGCCCAGTAAGAAGAGCTACATTTATAGTTTTAGTTATCGATTACTGAATTATTGGTCGGTTTGGTGCCTTGGACATGACCGAGGACCTTAAGATTTTGCATGAACCGAGGACTGGCAGCCACGTAACACGAGAAAATGTGAAAAGTGTTAATATGTAGTAAAAACCTTAGAAAATCTCCGTGTTTCGTCATTCACCATCGAATCGATATAACGCGAGATCGTCACATTGGTCGCATTTCTCTCTGAAACGGTTACATTTATGGTCTGCCAGCCCTTGTCGCGTGCTGCGGTATGTGGGGACAATACAAGCAGCACAGTAGAACACAGGAGAAGCATCTAAGTTGATGCAATCGCCCAGTAAGAAGAGCTACATTTATAGTTTTAGTTATCGATTATTGAATTATTGGTCGGTTTGGTGCCTTGGACATGACCGAGGACCTTAAGATTTTGCATGAACCGAGGACTGGCAGCCACGTAACACGAGAAAATGTGAAAAGTGTTAATATGTAGTAAAAACCTTAGAAAATCTCCGTGTTTCGTCATTCACCATCGAATCGATATAACGCGAGATCGTCACATTGGTCGCATTTCTCTCTGAAACGGTTACATTTATGGTCTGCCAGCCCTTGTCGCGTGCTGCGGTATGTGGGGACAATACAAGCAGCACAGTAGAACACAGGAGAAGCATCTCAGTTGATGCAATCGCCCAGTAAGAAGAGCTACATTTATAGTTTTAGTTATCGATTATTGAATTATTGGTCGGTTTGGTGCCTTGGACATGACCGAGGACCTTAAGATTGTGCATGAACCGAGGACTGGCAGCCACGTAACACGAGAAAATGTGAAAAGTGTTAATATGTAGTAAAAACCTTAGAAAATTTCCGTGTTTCGTCATTCACCATCGAATCGATATAACGCGAGATCGTCACATTGGTTGCATTTCTCAGTGAAACGGTTACATTTATGGTCTGCCAGCACTTGTCGCGTGCTGCGGTATGTGGGGACAATATAAGCAGCACAGTAGAACACAGGAGAAGCATCTAAGTTGATGCAATCGCCCAGTAAGAGGAGCTACATTTATAGTTTTAGTTATCGATTATTGAATTATTGGTCGGTTTGGTGCCTTGGACATGACCGAGGACCTTAAGATTTTGCATGAACCGAGGACTGGCAGCCACGTAACACGAGAAAATGTGAAAAGTGTTAATATGTTGTAAAAACCTTAGAAAATCTCCGTGTTTCGTCATTCACCATCGAATCGATATAACGCGAGATCGTCACATTGGTCGCATTTCTCTCTGAAATGGTTACATTTATGGTCTGCCAGCCCTTGTCGCGTGCTGCGGTATGTGGGGACAATACAAGCAGCACAGTAGAACACAGGAGAAGCATCTAAGTTGATGCAATCGCCCCGTAAGAAGAGCTACATTTATAGTTTTAGTTATCGATTATTGAATTATTGGTCGGTTTGGTGCCTTGGACATGACCGAGGACCTTAAGATTTTGCATGAACCGAGGACTGGCAGCCACGTAACACGAGAAAATGTGAAAAGTGTTAATATGTAGTAAAAACCTTAGAAAATCTCCGTGTTTCGTCATTCACCATCGAATCGATATAACGCGAGATCGTCACATTGGTCGCATTTCTCTCTGAAACGGTTACATTTATGGTCTGCCAGCCCTTGTCGCGTGCTGCGGTATGTGGGGACAATACAAGCAGCACAGTAGAACACAGGAGAAGCATCTAAGTTGATGCAATCGTCCAGTAAGAAGAGCTACATTTATAGTTTTAGTTATCGATTATTGAATTATTGGTCGGTTTGGTGCCTTGGACATGACCGAGGACCTTAAGATTTTGCAGGAACCGAGGACTGGCAGCCACGTAACACGAGAAAATGTGAAAAGTGTTAATATGTTGTAAAAACCTTAGAAAATCTCCGTGTTTCGTCATTCACCATCGAATCGATATAACGCGAGATCGTCACATTGGTCGCATTTCTCTCTGAAACGGTTACATTTATGGTCTGCCAGCCCTTGCCGCGTGCTGCGGTATGTGGGGACAATACAAGCAGCACAGTAGAACACAGGAGAAGCATCTAAGTTGATGCAATCGCCCAGTAAGAAGAGCTACATTTATAGTTTTAGTTATCGATTATTGAATTATTGGTCGGTTTGGTGCCTTGGACATGACCGAGGACCTTAAGATTTTGCATGAACCGAGGGCTGGCAGCCACGTAACACGAGAAAATGTGAAAAGTGTTAATATGTAGTAAAAACCTTAGAAAATCTCCGTGTTTCGTCATTCACCATCGAATCGATATAACGCGAGATCGTCACATTGGTCGCATTTCTCTCTGAAACGGTTACATTTATGGTCTGCCAGCCCTTGTCGCGTGCTGCGGTATGTGGGGACAATACAAGCAGCACAGTAGAACACAGGAGAAGCATCTAAGTTGATGCAATCGCCCAGTAAGAAGAGCTACATTTATAGTTTTAGTTATCGATTACTGAATTATTGGTCGGTTTGGTGCCTTGGACATGACCGAGGACCTTAAGATTTTGCATGAACCGAGGACTGGCAGCCACGTAACACGAGAAAATGTGAAAAGTGTTAATATGTAGTAAAAACCTTAGAAAATCTCCGTGTTTCGTCATTCACCATCGAATCGATATAACGCGAGATCGTCACATTGGTCGCATTTCTCTCTGAAACGGTTACATTTATGGTCTGCCAGCCCTTGTCGCGTGCTGCGGTATGTGGGGACAATACAAGCAGCACAGTAGAACACAGGAGAAGCATCTAAGTTGATGCAATCGCCCAGTAAGAAGAGCTACATTTATAGTTTTAGTTATCGATTATTGAATTATTGGTCGGTTTGGTGCCTTGGACATGACCGAGGACCTTAAGATTTTGCATGAACCGAGGACTGGCAGCCACGTAACACGAGAAAATGTGAAAAGTGTTAATATGTAGTAAAAACCTTAGAAAATCTCCGTGTTTCGTCATTCACCATCGAATCGATATAACGCGAGATCGTCACATTGGTCGCATTTCTCTCTGAAACGGTTACATTTATGGTCTGCCAGCCCTTGTCGCGTGCTGCGGTATGTGGGGACAATACAAGCAGCACAGTAGAACACAGGAGAAGCATCTCAGTTGATGCAATCGCCCAGTAAGAAGAGCTACATTTATAGTTTTAGTTATCGATTATTGAATTATTGGTCGGTTTGGTGCCTTGGACATGACCGAGGACCTTAAGATTGTGCATGAACCGAGGACTGGCAGCCACGTAACACGAGAAAATGTGAAAAGTGTTAATATGTAGTAAAAACCTTAGAAAATTTCCGTGTTTCGTCATTCACCATCGAATCGATATAACGCGAGATCGTCACATTGGTTGCATTTCTCAGTGAAACGGTTACATTTATGGTCTGCCAGCACTTGTCGCGTGCTGCGGTATGTGGGGACAATATAAGCAGCACAGTAGAACACAGGAGAAGCATCTAAGTTGATGCAATCGCCCAGTAAGAAGAGCTACATTTATAGTTTTAGTTATCGATTATTGAATTATTGGTCGGTTTGGTGCCTTGGACATGACCGAGGACCTTAAGATTTTGCATGAACCGAGGACTGGCAGCCACGTAACACGAGAAAATGTGAAAAGTGTTAATATGTAGTAAAAACCTTAGAAAATCTCCGTGTTTCGTCATTCACCATCGAATCGATATAACGCGAGATCGTCACATTGGTCGCATTTCTCTCTGAAACGGTTACATTTATGGTCTGCCAGCCCTTGTCGCGTGCTGCGGTATGTGGGGACAATACAAGCAGCACAGTAGAACACAGGAGAAGCATCTCAGTTGATGCAATCGCCCAGTAAGAAGAGCTACATTTATAGTTTTAGTTATCGATTATTGAATTATTGGTCGGTTTGGTGCCTTGGACATGACCGAGGACCTTAAGATTGTGCATGAACCGAGGACTGGCAGCCACGTAACACGAGAAAATGTGAAAAGTGTTAATATGTAGTAAAAACCTTAGAAAATTTCCGTGTTTCGTCATTCACCATCGAATCGATATAACGAGAGATCGTCACATTGGTTGCATTTCTCAGTGAAACGGTTACATTTATGGTCTGCCAGCACTTGTCGCGTGCTGCGGTATGTGGGGACAATATAAGCAGCACAGTAGAACACAGGAGAAGCATCTAAGTTGATGCAATCGCCCAGTAAGAGGAGCTACATTTATAGTTTTAGTTATCGATTATTGAATTATTGGTCGGTTTGGTGCCTTGGACATGACCGAGGACCTTAAGATTTTGCATGAACCGAGGACTGGCAGCCACGTAACACGAGAAAATGTGAAAAGTGTTAATATGTTGTAAAAACCTTAGAAAATCTCCGTGTTTCGTCATTCACCATCGAATCGATATAACGCGAGATCGTCACATTGGTCGCATTTCTCTCTGAAATGGTTACATTTATGGTCTGCCAGCCCTTGTCGCGTGCTGCGGTATGTGGGGACAATACAAGCAGCACAGTAGAACACAGGAGAAGCATCTAAGTTGATGCAATCGCCCCGTAAGAAGAGCTACATTTATAGTTTTAGTTATCGATTATTGAATTATTGGTCGGTTTGGTGCCTTGGACATGACCGAGGACCTTAAGATTTTGCATGAACCGAGGACTGGCAGCCACGTAACACGAGAAAATGTGAAAAGTGTTAATATGTAGTAAAAACCTTAGAAAATCTCCGTGTTTCGTCATTCACCATCGAATCGATATAACGCGAGATCGTCACATTGGTCGCATTTCTCTCTGAAACGGTTACATTTATGGTCTGCCAGCCCTTGTCGCGTGCTGCGGTATGTGGGGACAATACAAGCAGCACAGTAGAACACAGGAGAAGCATCTAAGTTGATGCAATCGTCCAGTAAGAAGAGCTACATTTATAGTTTTAGTTATCGATTATTGAATTATTGGTCGGTTTGGTGCCTTGGACATGACCGAGGACCTTAAGATTTTGCATGAACCGAGGACTGGCAGCCACGTAACACGAGAAAATGTGAAAAGTGTTAATATGTAGTAAAAACCTTAGAAAATCTCCGTGTTTCGTCATTCACCATCGAATCGATATAACGCGAGATCGTCACATTGGTCGCATTTCTCTCTGAAACGGTTACATTTATGGTCTGCCAGCCCTTGTCGCGTGCTGCGGTATGTGGGGACAATACAAGCAGCAGAGTAGAACACAGGAGAAGCATCTAAGTTAATGCAATCGCCCAGTAAGAAGAGCTACATTTATAGTTTTAGTTATCGATTATTGAATTATTGGTCGGTTTGGTGCCTTGGACATGACCGAGGACCTTAAGATTTTGCATGAACCGAGGACTGGCAGCCACGTAACACGAGAAAATGTGAAAAGTGTTAATATGTAGTAAAAACCTTAGAAAATCTCCGTGTTTCGTCATTCACCATCGATTCGATATAACGCGAGATCGTCACATTGGTCGCATTTCTCTCTGAAACTGTTACATTTATGGTCTGCCAGCCTTTGTCGCGTGCTGCGGTATGTGGGGACAATACAAGCAGCACAGTAGAACACAGGAGAAGCATCTAAGTTGATGCAATCGCCCAGTAAGAAGAGCTACATTTATAGATTTAGTTATCGATTATTGAATTATTGGTCGGTTTGGTGCCTTGGACATGACCGAGGACCTTAAGATTTTGCATGAACCGAGGACTGGCAGCCACGTAACACGAGAAAATGTGAAAAGTGTTAATATGTTGTAAAAACCTTAGAAAATTTCCGTGTTTCGTCATTCACCATCGAATCGATATAACGAGAGATCGTCACATTGGTTGCATTTCTCAGTGAAACGGTTACATTTATGGTCTGCCAGCACTTGTCGCGTGCTGCGGTATGTGGGGACAATATAAGCAGCACAGTAGAACACAGGAGAAGCATCTAAGTTGATGCAATCGCCCAGTAAGAGGAGCTACATTTATAGTTTTAGTTATCGATTATTGAATTATTGGTCGGTTTGGTGCCTTGGACATGACCGAGGACCTTAAGATTTTGCATGAACCGAGGACTGGCAGCCACGTAACACGAGAAAATGTGAAAAGTGTTAATATGTTGTAAAAACCTTAGAAAATCTCCGTGTTTCGTCATTCACCATCGAATCGATATAACGCGAGATCGTCACATTGGTCGCATTTCTCTCTGAAATGGTTACATTTATGGTCTGCCAGCCCTTGTCGCGTGCTGCGGTATGTGGGGACAATACAAGCAGCACAGTAGAACACAGGAGAAGCATCTAAGTTGATGCAATCGCCCCGTAAGAAGAGCTACATTTATAGTTTTAGTTATCGATTATTGAATTATTGGTCGGTTTGGTGCCTTGGACATGACCGAGGACCTTAAGATTTTGCATGAACCGAGGACTGGCAGCCACGTAACACGAGAAAATGTGAAAAGTGTTAATATGTAGTAAAAACCTTAGAAAATCTCCGTGTTTCGTCATTCACCATCGAATCGATATAACGCGAGATCGTCACATTGGTCGCATTTCTCTCTGAAACGGTTACATTTATGGTCTGCCAGCCCTTGTCGCGTGCTGCGGTATGTGGGGACAATACAAGCAGCACAGTAGAACACAGGAGAAGCATCTAAGTTGATGCAATCGTCCAGTAAGAAGAGCTACATTTATAGTTTTAGTTATCGATTATTGAATTATTGGTCGGTTTGGTGCCTTGGACATGACCGAGGACCTTAAGATTTTGCATGAACCGAGGACTGGCAGCCACGTAACACGAGAAAATGTGAAAAGTGTTAATATGTAGTAAAAACCTTAGAAAATCTCCGTGTTTCGTCATTCACCATCGAATCGATATAACGCGAGATCGTCACATTGGTCGCATTTCTCTCTGAAACGGTTACATTTATGGTCTGCCAGCCCTTGTCGCGTGCTGCGGTATGTGGGGACAATACAAGCAGCAGAGTAGAACACAGGAGAAGCATCTAAGTTAATGCAATCGCCCAGTAAGAAGAGCTACATTTATAGTTTTAGTTATCGATTATTGAATTATTGGTCGGTTTGGTGCCTTGGACATGACCGAGGACCTTAAGATTTTGCATGAACCGAGGACTGGCAGCCACGTAACACGAGAAAATGTGAAAAGTGTTAATATGTAGTAAAAACCTTAGAAAATCTCCGTGTTTCGTCATTCACCATCGATTCGATATAACGCGAGATCGTCACATTGGTCGCATTTCTCTCTGAAACTGTTACATTTATGGTCTGCCAGCCTTTGTCGCGTGCTGCGGTATGTGGGGACAATACAAGCAGCACAGTAGAACACAGGAGAAGCATCTAAGTTGATGCAATCGCCCAGTAAGAAGAGCTACATTTATAGATTTAGTTATCGATTATTGAATTATTGGTCGGTTTGGTGCCTTGGACATGACCGAGGACCTTAAGATTTTGCATGAACCGAGGACTGGCAGCCACGTAACACGAGAAAATGTGAAAAGAATATGTAGTAAAAACCTTAGAAAATCTCCGTGTTTCGTCATTCACCATCGAATCGATATAACGCGAGATCGTCACATTGGTCGCATTTCTCTCTGAAACGGTTACATTTATGGTCTGCCAGCCCTTGTAGCGTGCTGCGGTATGTGGGGACAATACAAGCAGCACAGTAGAACACAGGAGAAGCATCTAAGTTGATGCAATCGCCCAGTAAGAAGAGCTACATTTATAGTTTTAGTTATCGATTATTGAATTATTGGTCGGTTTGGTGCCTTGGACATGACAGAGGACCTTAAGATTTTGCATGAACCGAGGACTGGCAGCCACGTAACACGAGAAAATGTGAAAAGTGTTAATATGTAGTAAAAACCTTAGAAAATCTCCGTGTTTCGTCATTCACCATCGAATCGATATAACGCGAGATCGTCACATTGGTCGCATTTCTCTCTGAAACGGTTACATTTATGGTCTGCCAGCCCTTGTCGCGTGCTGCGGTATGTGGGGACAATACAAGCAGCACAGTAGAACACAGGAGAAGCATCTAAGTTGATGCAATCGCCCAGTAAGAAGAGCTACATTTATAGTTTTAGTTATCGATTATTGAATTATTGGTCGGTTTGGTGCCTTGGACATGACCGAGGACCTTAAGATTTTGCAGGAACCGAGGACTGGCAGCCACGTAACACGAGAAAATGTGAAAAGTGTTAATATGTTGTAAAAACCTTAGAAAATCTCCGTGTTTCGTCATTCACCATCGAATCGATATAACGCGAGATCGTCACATTGGTCGCATTTCTCTCTGACACGGTTACATTTATTGTCTGCCAGCCCTTGCCGCGTGCTGCGGTATGTGGGGACAATACAAGCAGCACAGTAGAACACAGGAGAAGCATCTAAGTTGATGCAATCGCCCAGTAAGAAGAGCTACATTTATAGTTTTAGTTATCGGTTACTGAATTATTGGTCGGTTTGGTGCCTTGGACATGACCGAGGACCTTAAGATTTTGCATGAACCGAGGACTGGCAGCCACGTAACACGAGAAAATGTGAAAAGTGTTAATATGTAGTAAAAACCTTAGAAAATCTCCGTGTTTCGTCATTCACCATCGAATCGATATAACGCGAGATCGTCACATTGGTCGCATTTCTCTCTGAAACGGTTACATTTATGGTCTGCCAGCCCTTGTCGCGTGCTGCGGTATGTGGGGACAATACAAGCAGCACAGTAGAACACAGGAGAAGCATCTAAGTTGATGCAATCGCCCAGTAAGAAGAGCTACATTTATAGTTTTAGTTATCGATTATTGAATTATTGGTCGGTTTGGTGCCTTGGACATGACCGAGGACCTTAAGATTTTGCATGAACCGAGGACTGGCAGCCACGTAACACGAGAAAATGTGAAAAGTGTTAATATGTAGTAAAAACCTTAGAAAATCTCCGTGTTTAGTCATTCACCATCGAATCGATATAACGCGAGATCGTCACATTGGTCGCATTTCTCTCTGAAACGGTTACATTTATGGTCTGCCAGCCCTTGTCGCGTGCTGCGGTATGTGGGGACAATACAAGCAGCACAGTAGAACACAGGAGAAGCATCTCAGTTGATGCAATCGCCCAGTAAGAAGAGCTACATTTATAGTTTTAGTTATCGATTATTGAATTATTGGTCGGTTTGGTGCCTTGGACATGACCGAGGACCTTAAGATTGTGCATGAACCGAGGACTGGCAGCCACGTAACACGAGAAAATGTGAAAAGTGTTAATATGTAGTAAAAACCTTAGAAAATCTCCGTGTTTCGTCATTCACCATCGAATCGATATAACGCGAGATCGTCACATTGGTCGCATTTCTCAGTGAAACGGTTACATTTATGGTCTGCCAGCCCTTGTCGCGTGCTGCGGTATGTGGGGACAATACAAGCAGCACAGTAGAACACAGGAGAAGCATCTAAGTTGATGCAATCGCCCAGTAAGAAGAGCTACATTTATAGTTTTAGTTATCGATTATTGAATTATTGGTCGGTTTGGTGCCTTGGACATGACCGAGGACCTTAAGATTTTGCATGAACCGAGGACTGGCAGCCACGTAACACGAGAAAATGTGAAAAGTGTTAATATGTAGTAAAAACCTTAGAAAATCTCCGTGTTTCGTCATTCACCATCGAATCGATATAACGCGAGATCGTCACATTGGTCGCATTTCTCTCTGAAACGGTTACATTTATGGTCTGCCAGCCCTTGTCGCGTGCTGCGGTATGTGGGGACAATACCAGCGGCACAGTAGAACACAGGAGAAGCATCTAAGTTGATGCAATCGCCCAGTAAGAAGAGCTACATTTATAGTTTTAGTTATCGATTATTGAATTATTGGTCGGTTTGGTGCCTTGGACATGACCGAGGACCTTAAGATTTTGCATGAACCGAGGACTGGCAGCCACGTAACACGAGAAAATGTGAAAAGTGTTAATATGTTGTAAAAACCTTAGAAAATCTCCGTGTTTCGTCATTCACCATCGAATCGATATAACGCGAGATCGTCACATTGGTCGCATTTCTCTCTGAAACGGTTACATTTATGGTCTGCCAGCCCTTGTCGCGTGCTGCGGTATGTGGGGACAATACAAGCAGCACAGTAGAACACAGGAGAAGCATCTAAGTTGATGCAATCGCCCAGTAAGAAGAGCTACATTTATAGTTTTAGTTATCGATTATTGAATTATTGGTCGGTTTGGTGCCTTGGACATGACCGAGGACCTTAAGATTTTGCATGAACCGAGGACTGGTACCCACATAACACGAGAAAATGTGAAAAGTGTTAATATGTAGTAAAAACCTTAGAAAATCTCCGTGTTTCGTCATTCACCATCGAATCGATATAACGCGAGATCGTCACATTGGTCGCATTTCTCTCTGAAACGGTTACATTTATGGTCTGCCAGCCCTTGTCGCGTGCTGCGGTATGTGGGGACAATACAAGCAGCACAGTAGAACACAGGAGAAGCATCTAAGTTGATGCAATCGCCCAGTAAGAAGAGCTACATTTATAGTTTTAGTTATCGATTATTGAATTATTGGTCGGTTTGGTGCCTTGGACATGACCGAGGACCTTAAGATTTTGCATGAACCGAGGACTGGCAGCCACGTCACACGGAAAATGTGAAAAGTGTTAATATGTAGTAAAAACCTTAGAAAATCTCCGTGTTTCGTCATTCACCATCGAATCGATATAACGCGAGATCGTCACATTGGTCGCATTTCTCTCTGAAACGGTTACATTTATGGTCTGCCAGCCCTTGTCGCGTGCTGCGGTATGTGGAGACAATACAAGCAGCACAGTAGAACACAGGAGAAGCATCTAAGTTGATGCAATCGCCCAGTAAGAAGAGCTACATTTATAGTTTTAGTTATCGATTATTAAATTATTGGTCGGTTTGGTGCCTTGGACATGACCGAGGACCTTCAGATTGTGCATGAACCGAGGACTGGCAGCCACGTAACACGAGAAAATGTGAAAAGTGTTAATATGTAGTAAAAACCTTAGAAAATCTCCGTGTTTCGTCATTCACCATCGAATCGATATAACGCGAGATCGTCACATTGGTCGCATTTCTCTCTGAAACGGTTACATTTATGGTCTGCCAGCCCTTGTCGCGTGCTGCGGTATGTGGGGACAATACAAGCAGCACAGTAGAACACAGGAGAAGCATCTAAGTTGATGCAATCGCCCAGTAAGAAGAGCTACATTTATAGTTTTAGTTATCGATTATTGAATTATTGGTCGGTTTGGTGCCTTGGACATGACCGAGGACCTTAAGATTTTGCATGAACCGAGGACTGGCAGCCACGTAACACGAGAAAATGTGAAAAGTGTTAATATGTAGTAAAAACCTTAGAAAATCTCCGTGTTTCGTCATTCACCATCGAATCGATATAACGCGAGATCGTCACATTGGTCGCATTTCTCTCTGAAACGGTTACATTTATGGTCTGCCAGCCCTTGTCGCGTGCTGCGGTATGTGGGGACAATACAAGCAGCACAGTAGAACACAGGAGAAGCATCTAAGTTGATGCAATCGCCCAGTAAGAAGAGCTACATTTATAGTTTTAGTTATCGATTATTGAATTATTGGTCGGTTTGGTGCCTTGGACATGACCGAGGACCTTAAGATTTTGCATGAACCGAGGACTGGCAGCCACGTAACACGAGAAAATGTGAAAAGTGTTAATATGTAGTAAAAACCTTAGAAAATCTCCGTGTTTCGTCATTCACCATCGAATCGATATAACGCGAGATCGTCACATTGGTCGCATTTCTCTCTGAAACGGTTACATTTATGGTCTGCCAGCCCTTGTCGCGTGCTGCGGTATGTGGGGACAATACAAGCAGCACAGTAGAACACAGGAGAAGCATCTAAGTTGATGCAATCGCCCAGTAAGAAGAGCTACATTTATAGTTTTAGTTATCGATTATTGAATTATTGGTCGGTTTGGTGCCTTGGACATGACCGAAGACCTTAAGATTGTGCATGAACCGAGGACTGGTACCCACGTAACACAAGAAAATGTGAAAAGTGTTAATATGTAGTAAAAACCTTAGAAAATCTCCGTGTTTCGTCATTCACCATCGAATCGATATAACGCGAGATCGTCACATTGGTCGCATTTCTCTCTGAAACGGTTACATTTATGGTCTGCCAGCCCTTGTCGCGTGCTGCGGTATGTGGGGACAATACAAGCAGCACAGTAGAACACAGGAGAAGCATCTAAGTTGATGCAATCGCCCAGTAAGAAGAGCTACATTTATAGTTTTAGTTATCGATTATTGAATTATTGGTCGGTTTGGTGCCTTGGACATGACCGAGGACCTTAAGATTTTGCATGAACCGAGGACTGGCAGCCACGTAACACGAGAAAATGTGAAAGGTGTTAATATGTAGCAAAAACCTTAGAAAATCTCCGTGTTTCGTCATTCACCATCGAATCGATATAACGCGAGATCGTCACATTGGTCGCATTTCTCTCTGAAACGGTTACATTTATGGTCTGCCAGCCCTTGTCGCGTGCTGCGGTATGTGGGGACAATACAAGCAGCACAGTAGAACACAGGAGAAGCATCTAAGTTGATGCAATCGTCCAGTAAGAAGAGCTACATTTATAGTTTTAGTTATCGATTATTGAATTATTGGTCGGTTTGGTGCCTTGGACATGACCGAGGACCTTAAGATTTTGCATGAACCGAGGACTGGCAGCCACGTAACACGAGAAAATGTGAAAAGTGTTAATATGTAGTAAAAACCTTAGAAAATCTCCGTGTTTCGTCATTCACCATCGAATCGATATAACGCGAGATCGTCACATTGGTCGCATTTCTCTCTGAAACGGTTACATTTATGGTCTGCCAACCCTTGTCGCGTGCTGCGGTATGTGTGGACAATACAAGCAGCCCAGTAGAACACAGGAGAAGCATCTAAGTTGATGCAATCGCCCAGTAAGAAGAACTACATTTATAGTTTTAGTTATCGATTATTGAATTATTGGTCGGTTTGGTGCCTTGGACATGAGCGAGGACCTTAAGATTTTGCATGAACCGAGGACTGGCAGCCACGTAACACGAGAAAATGTGAAAAGTGTTAATATGTAGTAAAAACCTTAGAAAATCTCCGTGTTTCGTCATTCACCATCGAATCGATATAACGCGAGATGGTCACATTGGTCGCATTTCTCTCTGAAACGGTTACATTTATGGTCTGCCAGCCCTTGTCGCGTGCTGCGGTATGTGGGGACAATACAAGCAGCACAGTAGAACACAGGAGAAGCATCTAAGTTGATGCAATCGCCCAGTAAGAAGAACTACATTTATAGTTTTAGTTATCGATTATTGAATTATTGGTCGGTTTGGTGCCTTGGACATGACCGAGGACCTTAAGATTTTGCATGAACCGAGGACTGGCAGCCACGTAACACGAGAAAATGTGAAAAGTGTTAATATGTAGTAAAAACCTTAGAAAATCTCCGTGTTTCGTCATTCACCTTCGAATCGATATAACGCGAGATCGTCACATTGGTCGCATTTCTCTCTGAAACGGTTACATTTATGGTCTGCCAGCCCTTGTCGCGTGCTGCGGTATGTGGGGACAATACAAGCGGCACAGTAGAACACAGGAGAAGCATCTAAGTTGATGCAATCGCCCAGTAAGAAGAGCTACATTTATAGTTTTAGTTATCGATTATTGAATTATTGGTCGGTTTGGTGCCTTGGACATGACCGAGGACCTTAAGATTGTGCATGAACCGAGGACTGGTACCCACGTAACACGAGAAAATGTGAAAAGTTTCTAAGGTTTTTACTACATATTAACAATCTCCGTGTTTCGTCGTTCACCATCGAATCGATATAACGCGAGATCGTCACATTGGTCGCATTTCTCTCTGAAAGGGTTACATTTATGGTCTGCCAGCCCTTGTCGCGTGCTGCGGTATGTGGGGACAATACAAGCAGCACAGTAGAACACAGGAGAAGCATCTAAGTTGATGCAATGGCCCAGTAAGAAGAGCTACATTTATAGTTTTAGTTATCGATTATTAAATTATTGGTCGGTTTGGTGCCTTAGACATGACCGAGGACCTTAAGATTTTGCATGAACCGAGGACTGGCAGCCACGTAACACGAGAAAATGTGAAAAGTGTTAATATGTAGTAAAAACCTTAGAAAATCTCCGTGTTTCGTCATTCACCATCGAATCGATATAACGCGAGATCGTCACATTGGTCGCATTTCTCTCTGAAACGGTTACATTTATGGTCTGCCAGCCCTTGTCGCGTGCTGCGGTATGTGGGGACAATACAAGCAGCACAGTAGAACACAGGAGAAGCATCTAAGTTGATGCAATCGCCCAGTAAGAAGAGCTACAATTATAGTTTTAGTTATCGATTATTGAATTATTGGTCGGTTTGGTGCCTTGGACATGACCGAGGACCTTAAGATTTTGCATGAACCGAGGACTGGCAGCCACGTAACACGAGAAAATGTGAAAAGTGTTAATATGTAGTAAAAACCTTAGAAAATCTCCGTGTTTCGTCATTCACCATCGAATCGATATAACGCGAGATCGTCACATTGGTCGCATTTCTCTCTGAAACGGTTACATTTATGGTCTGCCAGCCCTTGTCGCGTGCTGCGGTATGTGGGGACAATACAAGCAGCACAGTAGAACACAGGAGAAGCATCTAAGTTGATGCAATCGCCCAGTAAGAAGAGCTACATTTATAGTTTTAGTTATCGATTATTGAATTATTGGTCGGTTTGGTGCCTTGGACATGACCGAGGACCTTAAGATTGTGCATGAACCGAGGACTGGTACCCACGTAACACGAGAAAATGTGAAAAGTGCTAATATGTAGTAAAAACCTTAGAAAATCTCCGTGTTTCGTCATTCACCATCGAATCGATATAACGCGAGATCGTCACATTGGTCGCATTTCTATCTGAAACGGTTACATTTATGGTCTGCCAGCCCTTGTCGCGTGCTGCGAAATGTGGGGACAATACAAGCAGCACAGTAGAACACAGGAGAAGCATCTAAGTTGATGCAATCGCCCAGTAAGAAGAGCTACATTTATAGTTTTAGTTATCGATTATTAAATTATTGGTCGGTTTGGTGCCTTGGACATGACCGAGGACCTTAAGATTGTGCATGAACCGAGGACTGGCATCCACGTAACACGAGAAAATGTGAAAAGTGTTAATATGTAGTAAAAACCTTAGAAAATCTCCGTGTTTCGTCATTCACCATCGAATCGATATAACGCGAGATCGTCACATTGGTCGCATTTCTCTCTGAAACGGTTACATTTATGGTCTGCCAGCCCTTGTCGCGTGCTGCGGTATGTGGGGACAATACAAGCAGCACAGTAGAACACAGGAGAAGCATCTAAGTTGATGCAATCGCCCAGTAAGAAGAGCTACATTTATAGTTTTAGTTATCGATTATTAAATTATTGGTCGGTTTGGTGCCTTAGACATGACCGAGGACCTTAAGATTTTGCATGAACCGAGGACTGGCAGCCACGTAACACGAGAAAATGTGAAAAGTGTTAATATGTAGTAAAAACCTTAGAAAATCTCCGTGTTTCGTCATTCACCATCGAATCGATATAACGCGAGATCGTCACATTGGTCGCATTTCTCTCTGAAACGGTTACATTTATGGTCTGCCAGCCCTTGTCGCGTGCTGCGGTATGTGGGGACAATACAAGCAGCACAGTAGAACACAGGAGAAGCATCTAAGTTGATGCAATCGCCCAGTAAGAAGAGCTACATTTATAGTTATCGATTATTGAATTATTGGTCGGTTTGGTGCCTTGGACATGACCGAGGACCTTAAGATTTTGCATGAACCGAGGACTGGCAGCCACGTAACACGAGAAAATGTGAAAAGTGTTAATATGTAGTAAAAACCTTAGAAAATCTCCGTGTTTCGTCATTCACCATCGAATCGATATAACGCGAGATCGTCACATTGGTCGCATTTCTCTCTGAAACGGTTACATTTATGGTCTGCCAGCCCTTGTCGCGTGCTGCGGTATGTGGGGACAATACAAGCAGCACAGTAGAACACAGGAGAAGCATCTAAGTTGATGCAATCGCCCAGTAAGAAGAGCTACATTTATGGTTTTAGTTATCGATTATTGAATTATTGGTCGGTTTGGTGCCTTGGACATGACAGAGGACCTTAAGATTTTGCATGAACCGAGGACTGGCAGCCACGTAACACGAGAACATATGAAAAGTGTTAATATGTAGTAAAAACCTTAGAAAATCTCCGTGTTTCGTCATTCACCATCGAATCGATATAACGCGAGATCGTCACATTGGTCGCATTTCTCTCTGAAACGGTTACATTTATGGTCTGCCAGCCCTTGTCGCGTGCTGCGGTATGTGGGGACAATACAAGCAGCACAGTAGAACACAGGAGAAGCATCAAAGTTGATGCAATCGCCCAGTAAGAAGAGCTACATTTATAGTTTTAGTTATCGATTATTGAATTATTGGTCGGTTTGGTGCCTTGGACATGACCGAGGACCTTAAGATTTTGCATGAACTGAGGACTGGCAGCCACGTAACACGAGAAAATGTGAAAAGTGTTAATATGTAGTTAAAACCTTAGAAAATCTCCGTGTTTCGTCATTCACCATCGAATCGATATAACGCGAGATCGTCACATTGGTCGCATTTCTCTCTGAAACGGTTACATTTATGGTCTGCCAGCCCTTGTCGCGTGCTGCGGTATGTGGGGACAATACAAGCAGCACAGTAGAACACAGGAGAAGCATCTAAGTTGATGCAATCGCCCAGTAAGAAGAGCTACATTTATAGTTTTAGTTATCGATTATTGAATTATTGGTCGGTTTGGTGCCTTGGACATGACCGAGGACCTTAAGATTGTGCATGAACCGAGGACTGGTACCCACGTAACACGAGAAAATGTGAAAAGTGCTAATATGTAGTAAAAACCTTAGAAAATCTCCGTGTTTCGTCATTCACCATCGAATCGATATAACGCGAGATCGTCACATTGGTCGCATTTCTATCTGAAACGGTTACATTTATGGTCTGCCAGCCCTTGTCGCATGCTGCGAAATGTGGGGACAATACAAGCAGCACAGTAGAACACAGGAGAAGCATCTAAGTTGATGCAATCGCCCAGTAAGAAGAGCTACATTTATAGTTTTAGTTATCGATTATTAAATTATTGGTCGGTTTGGTGCCTTGGACATGACCGAGGACCTTAACATTGTGCATGAACCGAGGACTGGCAGCCACGTAACACGAGAAAATGTGAAAAGTGTTAATATGTAGTAAAATCCTTAGAAAATCTCCGTGTTTCGTCATTCACCATCGAATCGATATAACGCGAGATCGTCACATTGGTCGCATTTCTCTCTGAAACGGTTACATTTATGGTCTGCCAGCCCTTGTCGCGTGCTGCGGTATGTGGGGACAATACAAGCAGCACAGTAGAACACAGGAGAAGCATCTAAGTTGATGCAATCGCCCAGTAAGAAGAGCTACATTTATAGTTTTAGTTATCGATTATTAAATTATTGGTCGGTTTGGTGCCTTAGACATGACCGAGGACCTTAAGATTTTGCATGAACCGAGGACTGGCAGCCACGTAACACGAGAAAATGTGAAAAGTGTTAATATGTAGTAAAAACCTTAGAAAATCTCCGTGTTTCGTCATTCACCATCGAATCGATATAACGCGAGATCGTCACATTGGTCGCATTTCTCTCTGAAACGGTTACATTTATGGTCTGCCAGCCCTTGTCGCGTGCTGCGGTATGTGGGGACAATACAAGCAGCACAGTAGAACACAGGAGAAGCATCTAAGTTGATGCAATCGCCCAGTAAGAAGAGCTACATTTATAGTTTTAGTTATCGATTATTGAATTATTGGTCGGTTTGGTGCCTTGGACATGACAGAGGACCTTAAGATTTTGCATGAACCGAGGACTGGCAGCCACGTAACACGAGAAAATGTGAAAAGTGTTAATATGTAGTAAAAACCTTAGAAAATCTCCGTGTTTCGTCATTCACCATCGAATCGATATAACGCGAGATCGTCACATTGGTCGCATTTCTCTCTGAAACGGTTACATTTATGGTCTGCCAGCCCTTGTCGCGTGCTGCGGTATGTGGGGACAATACAAGCAGCACAGTAGAACACAGGAGAAGCATCTAAGTTGATGCAATCGCCCAGTAAGAAGAGCTACATTTATAGTTTTAGTTATCGATTATTGAATTATTGGTCGGTTTGGTGCCTTGGACATGACCGAGGACCTTAAGATTGTGCATGAACCGAGGACTGGTACCCACTTAACACGAGAAAATGTGAAAAGTGTTAATATGTAGTAAAAACCTTAGAAAATCTCCGTGTTTCGTGATTCACCATCGAATCGATATAACGCGAGATCGTCACATTGGTCGCATTTCTCTCTGAAACGGTTACATTTATGGTCTGCCAGCCCTTGTCGCGTGCTGCGGTATGTGGGGACAATACAAGCAGCACAGTAGAACACAGGAGAAGCATCTAAGTTGATGCAATCGCCCAGTAAGAAGAGCTACATTTATAGTTTTAGTAATCGATTATTAAATTATTGGTCGGTTTGGTGCCTTGGAGATGACCGAGGACCTTAAGATTGTGCATGAACCGAGGACTGGCAGCCACGTAACACGAGAAAATGTGAAAAGTGTTAATATGTAGTAAAAACCTTAGAAAATCTCCGTGTTTCGTCATTCACCATCGAATCGATATAACGCGAGATCGTCACATTGGTCGCATTTCTCTCTGAAACGGTTACATTTATGGTCTGCCAGCCCTTGTCGCGTGCTGCGGTATCTGGGGACAATACAAGCGGCACAGTAGAACACAGGAGAAGCATCTAAGTTGATGCAATCGCCCATTAAGAAGAGCTACATTTATAGTTTTAGTTATCGATTATTGAATTATTGGTCGGTTTGGTGCCTTGGACATGACCGAGGACCTTAAGATTTTGCATGAACCGAGGACTGGTAGCCACGTAACACGAGAAAATGTGAAAAGTGTTAATATGTAGTAAAAACCTTAGAAAATCTCCGTGTTTCGTCATTCACCATCGAATCGATATAACGCGAGATCGTCACATTGGTCGCATTTCTCTCTGAAACGGTTACATTTATGGTCTGCCAGCCCTTGTCGCATGCTGCGGTATGTGGGGACAATACAAGCAGCACAGTAGAACACAGGAGAAGCATCTAAGTTGATGCAATCGCCCAGTAAGAAGAGCTACATTTATAGTTTTAGTTATCGATTATTGAATTATTGGTCGGTTTGGTGCCTTGGACATGACCGAGGACCTTAAGATTTTGCATGAACCGAGGACTGGCAGCCACGTAACACGAGAAAATGTGAAAAGTGTTAATATGTAGTAAAAACCTTAGAAAATCTCCGTGTTTCGTCATTCACCATCGAATCGATATAACGCGAGATCGTCACATTGGTCGCATTTCTCTCTGAAACGGTTACATTTATGGTCTGCCAGCCCTTGTCGCGTGCTGCGGTATCTGGGGACAATACAAGCGGCACAGTAGAACACAGGAGAAGCATCTAAGTTGATGCAATCGCCCATTAAGAAGAGCTACATTTATAGTTTTAGTTATCGATTATTGAATTATTGGTCGGTTTGGTGCCTTGGACATGACCGAGGACCTTCAGATTTTGCATGAACCGAGGACTGGTAGCCACGTAACACGAGAAAATGTGAAAAGTGTTAATATGTAGTAAAAACCTTAGAAAATCTCCGTGTTTCGTCATTCACCATCGAATCGATATAACGCGAGATCGTCACATTGGTCGCATTTCTCTCTGAAACGGTTACATTTATGGTCTGCCAGCCCTTGTCGCATGCTGCGGTATGTGGGGACAATACAAGCAGCACAGTAGAACACAGGAGAAGCATCTAAGTTGATGCAATCGCCCAGTAAGAAGAGCTACATTTATAGTTTTAGTTATCGATTATTGAATTATTGGTCGGTTTGGTGCCTTGGACATGACCGAGGACCTTAAGATTTTGCATGAACCGAGGACTGGCAGCCACGTAACACGAAAAAATGTGAAAAGTGTTAATATGTAGTAAAAACCTTAGAAAATCTCTGTGTTTCTTCATTCACCATCGAATCGATATAACGCGAGATCGTCACATTGGTCGCATTTCTCTCTGAAACGGTTACATTTATGGTCTGCCAGCCCTTGTCGCGTGCTGCGGTATGTGGGGACAATACAAGCAGCACAGTAGAACACAGGAGAAGCATCTAAGTTGATGCAATCGCCCAGTAAGAAGAGCTACATTTATAGTTTTAGTTATCGATTATTGAATTATTGGTCGGTTTGGTGCCTTGGACATGACCGAGGACCTTAAGATTGTGCATGAACCGAGGACTGGTACCCACGTAACACGAGAAAATGTGAAAAGTGTTAATATGTAGTAAAAACCTTAGAAAATCTCCGTGTTTCGTCATTCACCATCGAATCGATATAACGCGAGATCGTCACATTGGTCGCATTTCTCTCTGAAACGGTTACATTTATGGTCTGCCAGCCCTTGTCGCGTGCTGCGGTATGTGGGGACAATACAAGCAGCACAGTAGAACACAGGAGAAGCATCTAAGTTGATGCAATCGCCCAGTAAGAAGAGCTACATTTATAGTTTTAGTTATCGATTATTAAATTATTGGTCGGTTTGGTGCCTTGGAGATGACCGAGGACCTTAAGATTGTGCATGAACCGAGGACTGGCAGCCACGTAACACGAGAAAATGTGAAAAGTGTTAATATGTAGTAAAAACCTTAGAAAATCTCCGTGTTTCGTCATTCACCATCGAATCGATATAACGCGAGATCGTCACATTGGTCGCATTTCTCTCTGAAACGGTTACATTTATGGTCTGCCAGCCCTTGTCGCGTGCTGCGGTATCTGGGGACAATACAAGCGGCACAGTAGAACACAGGAGAAGCATCTAAGTTGATGCAATCGCCCATTAAGAAGAGCTACATTTATAGTTTTAGTTATCGATTATTGAATTATTGGTCGGTTTGGTGCCTTGGACATGACTGAGGACCTTAAGATTTTGCATGAACCGAGGACTGGTAGCCACGTAACACGAGAAAATGTGAAAAGTGTTAATATGTAGTAAAAACCTTAGAAAATCTCCGTGTTTCGTCATTCACCATCGAATCGATATAACGCGAGATCGTCACATTGGTCGCATTTCTCTCTGAAACGGTTACATTTATGGTCTGCCAGCCCTTGTCGCATGCTGCGGTATGTGGGGACAATACAAGCAGCACAGTAGAACACAGGAGAAGCATCTAAGTTGATGCAATCGCCCAGTAAGAAGAGCTACATTTATAGTTTTAGTTATCGATTATTGAATTATTGGTCGGTTTGGTGCCTTGGACATGACCGAGGACCTTAAGATTTTGCATGAACCGAGGACTGGCAGCCACGTAACACGAGAAAATGTGAAAAGTGTTAATATGTAGTAAAAACCTTAGAAAATCTCCGTGTTTCGTCATTCACCATCGAATCGATATAACGCGAGATCGTCACATTGGTCGCATTTCTCTCTGAAACGGTTACATTTATGGTCTGCCAGCCCTTGTCGCGTGCTGCGGTATGTGGGGACAATACAAGCAGCACAGTAGAACACAGGAGAAGCATCTAAGTTGATGCAATCGCCCAGTAAGAAGAGCTACATTTATAGTTTTAGTTATCGATTATTAAATTATTGGTCGGTTTGGTGCCTTGGACATGACCGAGGACCTTAACATTGTGCATGAACCGAGGACTGGCCGCCACGTAACACGAGAAAATGTGAAAAGTGTTAATATGTAGTAAAAACCTTAGAAAATCTCCGTGTTTCGTCATTCACCATCGAATCGATATAACGCGAGATCGTCACATTGGTCGCATTTCTCTCTGAAACGGTTACATTTATGGTCTGCCAGCCCTTGTCGCGTGCTGCGGTATGTGGGGACAATACAAGCAGCACAGTAGAACACAGGAGAAGCATCTAAGTTGATGCAATCGCCCAGTAAGAAGAGCTACATTTATAGTTTTAGTTATCGATTATTAAATTATTGGTCGGTTTGGTGCCTTAGACATGACCGAGGACCTTAAGATTTTGCATGAACCGAGGACTGGCAGCCACGTAACACGAGAAAATGTGAAAAGTGTTAATATGTAGTAAAAACCTTAGAAAATCTCCGTGTTTCGTCATTCACCATCGAATCGATATAACGCGAGATCGTCACATTGGTCGCATTTCTCTCTGAAACGGTTACATTTATGGTCTGCCAGCCCTTGTCGCGTGCTGCGGTATGTGGGGACAATACAAGCAGCACAGTAGAACACAGGAGAAGCATCTAAGTTGATGCAATCGCCCAGTAAGAACAGCTACATTTATAGTTTTAGTTATCGATTATTGAATTATTGGTCGGGTTGGTGCCTTGGACATGACAGAGGACCTTAAGATTTTGCATGAACCGAGGACTGGCAGCCACGTAACACGAGAAAATGTGAAAAGTGTTAATATGTAGTAAAAACCTTAGAAAATCTCCGTGTTTCGTCATTCACCATCGAATCGATATAACGCGAGATCGTCACATTGGTCGCATTTCTCTCTGAAACGGTTACATTTATGGTCTGCCAGCCCTTGTCGCGTGCTGCGGTATGTGGGGACAATACAAGCAGCACAGTAGAACACAGGAGAAGCATCTAAGTTGATGCAATCGCCCAGTAAGAAGAGCTACATTTATAGTTTTAGTTATCGATTATTGAATTATTGGTCGGTTTGGTGCCTTGGACATGACCGAGGACCTTAAGATTGTGCATGAACCGAGGACTGGTACCCACGTAACACGAGAAAATGTGAAAAGTGTTAATATGTAGTAAAAACCTTAGAAAATCTCCGTGTTTCGTGATTCACCATCGAATCGATATAACGCGAGATCGTCACATTGGTCGCATTTCTCTCTGAAACGGTTACATTTATGGTCTGCCAGCCCTTGTCGCGTGCTGCGGTATGTGGGGACAATACAAGCAGCACAGTAGAACACAGGAGAAGCATCTAAGTTGATGCAATCGCCCAGTAAGAAGAGCTACATTTATAGTTTTAGTTATCGATTATTAAATTATTGGTCGGTTTGGTGCCTTGGAGATGACCGAGGACCTTAAGATTGTGCATGAACCGAGGACTGGCAGCCACGTAACACGAGAAAATGTGAAAAGTGTTAATATGTAGTAAAAACCTTAGAAAATCTCCGTGTTTCGTCATTCACCATCGAATCGATATAACGCGAGATCGTCACATTGGTCGCATTTCTCTCTGAAACGGTTACATTTATGGTCTGCCAGCCCTTGTCGCGTGCTGCGGTATCTGGGGACAATACAAGCGGCACAGTAGAACACAGGAGAAGCATCTAAGTTGATGCAATCGCCCATTAAGAAGAGCTACATTTATAGTTTTAGTTATCGATTATTGAATTATTGGTCGGTTTGGTGCCTTGGACATGACCGAGGACCTTAAGATTTTGCATGAACCGAGGACTGGTAGCCACGTAACACGAGAAAATGTGAAAAGTGTTAATATGTAGTAAAAACCTTAGAAAATCTCCGTGTTTCGTGATTCACCATCGAATCGATATAACGCGAGATCGTCACATTGGTCGCATTTCTCTCTGAAACGGTTACATTTATGGTCTGCCAGCCCTTGTCGCATGCTGCGGTATGTGGGGACAATACAAGCAGCACAGTAGAACACAGGAGAAGCATCTAAGTTGATGCAATCGCCCAGTAAGAAGAGCTACATTTATAGTTTTAGTTATCGATTATTGAATTATTGGTCGGTTTGGTGCCTTGGACATGACCGAGGACCTTAAGATTTTGCATGAACCGAGGACTGGCAGCCACGTAACACGAGAAAATGTGAAAAGTGTTAATATGTAGTAAAAACCTTAGAAAATCTCCGTGTTTCGTCATTCACCATCGAATCGATATAACGCGAGATCGTCACATTGGTCGCATTTCTCTCTGAAACGGTTACATTTATGGTCTGCCAGCCCTTGTCGCATGCTGCGGTATGTGGGGACAATACAAGCAGCACAGTAGAACACAGGAGAAGCATCTAAGTTGATGCAATCGCCCAGTAAGAAGAGCTACATTTATAGTTTTAGTTATCGATTATTGAATTATTGGTCGGTTTGGTGCCTTGGACATGACCGAGGACCTTAAGATTTTGCATGAACCGAGGACTGGCAGCCACGTAACACGAGAAAATGTGAAAAGTGTTAATATGTAGTAAAAACCTTAGAAAATCTCTGTGTTTCGTCATTCACCATCGAATCGATATAACGCGAGATCGTCACATTGGTCGCATTTCTCTCTGAAACGGTTACATTTATGGTCTGCCAGCCCTTGTCGCGTGCTGCGGTATGTGGGGACAATACAAGCAGCACAGTAGAACACAGGAGAAGCATCTAAGTTGATGCAATCGCCCAGTAAGAAGAGCTACATTTATAGTTTTAGTTATCGATTATTGAATTATTGGTCGGTTTGGTGCCTTGGACATGACCGAGGACCTTAAGATTTTGCATGAACCGAGGACTGGCAGCCACGTAACACGAGAAAATGTGAAAAGTGTTAATATGTAGTAAAAACCTTAGAAAATCTCCGTGTTTCGTCATTCACCATCGAATCGATATAACGCGAGATCGTCACATTGGTCGCATTTCTCTCTGAAACGGTTACATTTATGGTCTGCCAGCCCTTGTCGCGTGCTGCGGTATGTGGGGACAATACAAGCAGCACAGTAGAACACAGGAGAAGCATCTAAGTTGATGCAATCGCCCAGTAAGAAGAGCTACATTTATAGTTTTAGTTATCGATTATTGAATTATTGGTCGGTTTGGTGCCTTGGACATGACAGAGGACCTTAAGATTTTGCATGAACCGAGGACTGGCAGCCACGTAACACGAGAAAATGTGAAAAGTGTTAATATGTAGTAAAAACCTTAGAAAATCTCCGTGTTTCGTCATTCACCATCGAATCGATATAACGCGAGATCGTCACATTGGTCGCATTTCTCTCTGAAACGGTTACATTTATGGTCTGCCAGCCCTTGTCGCGTGCTGCGAAATGTGGGGACAATACAAGCAGCACAGTAGAACACAGGAGAAGCATCTAAGTTGATGCAATCGCCCAGTAAGAAGAGCTACATTTATAGTTTTAGTTATCGATTGTTAAATTATTGGTCGGTTTGGTGCCTTGGACATGACCGAGGACCTTAAGATTGTGCATGAACCGAGGACTGGTAGCCACGTAACACGAGAAAATGTGAAAACTGTTAATATGTAGTAAAAACCTTAGAAAATCTCCGTGTTTCGTCATTCACCATCGAATCGATATAACGCGAGATCGTCACATTGGTCGCATTTCTCTCTGAAACGGTTACATTTATGGTCTGCCAGCCCTTGTCGCGTGCTGCGGTATGTGGGGACAATACAAGCAGCACAGTAGAACACAGGAGAAGCATCTAAGTTGATGCAATCGCCCAGTAAGAAGAGCTACATTTATAGTTTTAGTTATCGATTATTAAATTATTGGTCGGTTTGGTGCCTTGGACATGACCGAGGACCTTAAGATTGTGCATGAACCGAGGACTGTCATCCACGTAACACGAGAAAATGTGAAAAGTGTTAATATGTAGTAAAAACCTTAGAAAATCTCCGTGTTTCGTCATTCACCATCGAATCGATATAACGCGAGATCGTCACATTGGTCGCATTTCTCTCTGAAACGGTTACATTTATGGTCTGCCAGCCCTTGTCGCGTGCTGCGGTATGTGGGGACAATACAAGCAGCACAGTAGAACACAGGAGAAGCATCTAAGTTGATGCAATCGCCCAGTAAGAAGAGCTACATTTATAGTTTTAGTTATCGATTATTGAATTAATGGTCGGTTTGGTGCCTTGGACATGACAGAGGACCTTAAGATTTTGCATGAACCGAGGATTGGCAGCCACGTAACACGAGAAAATGTGAAAAGTGTTAATATGTAGTAAAAACCTTAGAAAATCTCCGTGTTTCGTCATTCACCATCGAATCGATATAACGCGAGATCGTCACATTGGTCGCATTTCTCTCTGAAACGGTTACATTTATGGTCTGCCAGCCCTTGTCGCGTGCTGCGGTATGTGGGGACAATACAAGCAGCACAGTAGAACACAGGAGAAGCATCTAAGTTGATGCAATCGCCCAGTAAGAAGAGCTACATTTATAGTTTTAGTTATCGATTATTGAATTATTGGTCGGTTTGGTGACTTGGACATGACCGAGGACCTTAAGATTGTGCATGAACCGAGGACTGGTACCCACGTAACACGAGAAAATGTGAAAAGTGTTAATATGTAGTAAAAACCTTAGAAAATCTCCGTGTTTCGTCATTCACCATCGAATCGATATAACGCGAGATCGTCACATTGGTCGCATTTCTCTCTGAAACGGTTACATCTATGGTCTGCCAGCCCTTGTCGCGTGCTGCGGTATGTGGGGACAATACAAGCAGCACAGTAGAACACAGGAGAAGCATCTAAGTTGATGCAATCGCCCAGTAAGAAGAGCTACATTTATAGTTTTAGTTATCGATTATTGAATTATTGGTCGGTTTGGTGCCTTGGACATGACCGAGGACCTTAAGATTTTGCATGAACCGAGGACTGGCAGCCACGTAACACGAGAAAATGTGAAAAGTGTTAATATGTAGTAAAAACCTTAGAAAATCTCCGTGTTTCGTCATTCACCATCGAATCGATATAACGCGAGATCGTCACATTGGTCGCATTTCTCTCTGAAACGGTTACATTTATGGTCTGCCAGCCCTTGTCGCGTGCTGCGGTATGTGGGGACAATACAAGCAGCACAGTAGAACACAGGAGAAGCATCTAAGTTGATGCAATCGCCCAGTAAGAAGAGCTACATTTATAGTTTTAGTTATCGATTATTGAATTATTGGTCGGTTTGGTGCCTTGGACATGACAGAGGACCTTAAGATTTTGCATGAACCGAGGACTGGCAGCCACGTAACACGAGAAAATGTGAAAAGTGTTAATATGTAGTAAAAACCTTAGAAAATCTCCGTGTTTCGTCATTCACCATCGAATCGATATAACGCGAGATCGTCACATTGGTCGCATTTCTCTCTGAAACGGTTACATTTATGGTCTGCCAGCCCTTGTCGCGTGCTGCGAAATGTGGGGACAATACAAGCAGCACAGTAGAACACAGGAGAAGCATCTAAGTTGATGCAATCGCCCAGTAAGAAGAGCTACATTTATAGTTTTAGTTATCGATTATTAAATTATTGGTCGGTTTGGTGCCTTGGACATGACCGAGGACCTTAAGATTGTGCATGAACCGAGGACTGGTAGCCACGTAACAGGAGAAAATGTGAAAAGTGTTAATATGTAGTAAAAACCTTAGAAAATCTCCGTGTTTCGTCATTCACCATCGAATCGATATAACGCGAGATCGTCACATTGGTCGCATTTCTCTCTGAAACGGTTACATTTATGGTCTGCCAGCCCTTGTCGCGTGCTGCGGTATGTGGGGACAATACAAGCAGCACAGTAGAACACAGGAGAAGCATCTAAGTTGATGCAATCGCCCAGTAAGAAGAGCTACATTTATAGTTTTAGTTATCGATTATTAAATTATTGGTCGGTTTGGTGCCTTGGACATGACCGAGGACCTTAAGATTGTGCATGAACCGAGGACTGGCATCCACGTAACACGAGAAAATGTGAAAAGTGTTAATATGTAGTAAAAACCTTAGAAAATCTCCGTGTTTCGTCATTCACCATCGAATCGATATAACGCGAGATCGTCACATTGGTCGCATTTCTCTCTGAAACGGTTACATTTATGGTCTGCCAGCCCTTGTCGCGTGCTGCGGTATGTGGGGACAATACAAGCAGCACAGTAGAACACAGGAGAAGCATCTAAGTTGATGCAATCGCCCAGTAAGAAGAGCTACATTTATAGTTTTAGTTATCGATTATTGAATTAATGGTCGGTTTGGTGCCTTGGACATGACAGAGGACCTTAAGATTTTGCATGAACCGAGGATTGGCAGCCACGTAACACGAGAAAATGTGAAAAGTGTTAATATGTAGTAAAAACCTTAGAAAATCTCCGTGTTTCGTCATTCACCATCGAATCGTTATAACGCGAGATCGTCACATTGGTCGCATTTCTCTCTGAAACGGTTACATTTATGGTCTGCCAGCCCTTGTCGCGTGCTGCGGTATGTGGGGACAATACAAGCAGCACAGTAGAACACAGGAGAAGCATCTAAGTTGATGCAATCGCCCAGTAAGAAGAGCTACATTTATAGTTTTAGTTATCGATTATTGAATTATTGGTCGGTTTGGTGCCTTGGACATGACCGAGGACCTTAAGATTTTGCATGAACCGAGGACTGGCAGCCACGTAACACGAGAAACTGTGAAAAGTGTTAATATGTAGTAAAAACCTTAGAAACTCTCCGTGTTTCGTCATTCACCATCCAATCGATATAACGCGAGATCGTCACATTGGTCGCATTTCTCTCCGAAACGGTTACATTTATGGTCTGCCAGCCCTTGTCGCGTGCTGCGGTATGTGGGGACAATACAAGCGGCACATTAGAACACAGGAGAAGCATCTAAGTTGATGCAATCGCCCAGTAAGAAGAGCTACATTTATAGTTTTAGTTATCGATTATTGAATTATTGGTCGGTTTGGTGCCTTGGACATGACCGAGGACCTTAAGATTTTGCATGAACCGAGGACTGGCAGCCACGTAACACGAGAAAATGTGAGAAGTGTTAATATGTAGTAAAAACCTTAGAAAATCTCCGTGTTTCGTCATTCACCATCGAATCGATATAACGCGAGATCGTCACATTGGTCGCATTTCTCTCTGAAACGGTTACATTTATGGTCTGCCAGCCCTTGTCGCGTGCTGCGGTATGTGGGGACAATACAAGCAGCACAGTAGAACACAGGAGAAGCATCTAAGTTGATGCAATCGCCCAGTAAGAAGAGCTACATTTATAGTTTTAGTTATCGATTATTGAATTATTGGACGGTTTGGTGCCTTAGACATGACCGAGGACCTTAAGATTTTGCATGAACCGAGGACTGGCAGCCACGTAACACGAGAAAATGTGAAAAGTGTTAATATGTAGTAAAAACCTTAGAAAATCTCCGTGTTTCGTCATTCACCATCGAATCGATATAACGCGAGATCGTCACATTGGTCGCATTTCTCTCTGAAACGGTTACATTTATGGTCTGCCAGCCCTTGTCGCGTGCTGCGGTATGTGGGGACAATACAAGCAGCACAGTAGAACACAGGAGAAGCATCTAAGTTGATGCAATCACCCAGTAAGAACAGCTACATTTATAGTTTTAGTTATCGATTATTGAATTATTGGTCGGGTTGGTGCCTTGGACATGACAGAGGACCTTAAGATTTTGCATGAACCGAGGACTGGCAGCCACGTAAGACGAGAAAATGTGAAAAGTGTTAATATGTAGTAAAAACCTTAGAAAATCTCCGTGTTTCGTCATTCACCATCGAATCTATATAACGCGAGATCGTCACATTGGTCGCATTTCTCTCTGAAACGGTTACATTTATGGTCTGCCAGCCCTTGTCGCGTGCTGCGGTATGTGGGGACAATACAAGCAGCACAGTAGAACACAGGAGAAGCATCTAAGTTGATGCAATCGCCCAGTAAGAAGAGCTACATTTATAGTTTTTTTATCGATTATTGAATTATTGGTCGGTTTGGTGCCTTGGACATGACGGAGGACCTTAAGATTTTGCATGAACCGAGGACTGGCAGCCACGTAACACGAGAAAATGTGAAAAGTGTTAATATGTAGTAAAAACCTTAGAAAATCTCCGTGTTTCGTCATTCACCATCGAATCGATATAACGCGAGATCGTCACATTGGTCGCATTTCTCTCTGAAACGGTTACATTTATGGTCTGCCAGCCCTTGTCGCGTGCTGCGGTATGTGGGGACAATACAAGCAGCACAGTAGAACACAGGAGAAGCATCTAAGTTGATGCAATCGCCCAGTAAGAAGAGCTACATTTATAGTTTTAGTTATCGATTATTGAATTATTGGTCGGTTTGGTGACTTGGACATGACCGAGGACCTTAAGATTGTGCATGAACCGAGGACTGGTACCCACGTAACACGAGAAAATGTGAAAAGTGTTAATATGTAGTAAAAACCTTAGAAAATCTCCGTGTTTCGTCATTCACCATCGAATCGATATAACGCGAGATCGTCACATTGGTCGCATTTCTCTCTGAAACGGTTACATCTATGGTCTGCCAGCCCTTGTCGCGTGCTGCGGTATGTGGGGACAATACAAGCAGCACAGTAGAACACAGGAGAAGCATCTAAGTTGATGCAATCGCCCAGTAAGAAGAGCTACATTTATAGTTTTAGTTATCGATTATTGAATTATTGGTCGGTTTGGTGCCTTGGACATGACCGAGGACCTTAAGATTGTGCATGAACCGAGGACTGGCAGCCACGTAACACGAGAAAATGTGAAAAGTGTTAATATGTAGTAAAAACCTTAGAAAATCTCCGTGTTTCGTCATTCACCATCGAATCGATATAACGCGAGATCGTCACATTGGTCGCATTTCTCTCTGAAACGGTTACATTTATGGTCTGCCAGCCCTTGTCGCGTGCTGCGGTATGTGGGGACAATACAAGCAGCACAGTAGAACACAGGAGAAGCATCTAAGTTGATGCAATCGCCCAGTAAGAAGAGCTACATTTATAGTTTTAGTTATCGATTATTGAATTATTGGTCGGTTTGGTGCCTTGGACATGACCGAGGACCTTAAGATTTTGCATGAACCGAGGACTGGCAGCCACGTAACACGAGAAAATGTGAAAAGTGTTAATATGTAGTAAAAACCTTAGAAAATCTCCGTGTTTCGTCATTCACCATCGAATCGATATAACGCGAGCTCGTCACATTGGTCGCATTTCTCTCTGAAACGGTTACATTTATGGTCTGCCAGCCCTTGTCGCGTGCTGCGGTATGTGGGGACAATACAAGCAGCACAGTAGAACACAGGAGAAGCATCTAAGTTGATGCAATCGCCCAGTAAGAAGAGCTACATTTATAGTTTTAGTTATCGATTATTAAATTATTGGGCGGTTTGGTGCCTTAGACATGACCGAGGACCTTAAGATTTTGCATGAACCGAGGACTGGCAGCCACGTAACACGAGAAAATGTGAAAAGTGTTAATATGTAGTAAAAACCTTAGAAAATCTCCGTGTTTCGTCATTCACCATCGAATCGATATAACGCGAGATCGTCACATTGGTCGCATTTCTCTCTCAAACGGTTACATTTATGGTCTGCCAGCCCTTGTCGCGTGCTGCGGTATGTGGGGACAATACAAGCAGCACAGTAGAACACAGGAGAAGCATCTAAGTTGATGCAATCGCCCAGTAAGAAGAGCTACATTTATAGTTTTAGTTATCGATTATTGAATTAATGGTCGGTTTGGTGCCTTGGACATGACCGAGGACCTTAAGATTTTGCATGAACCGAGGACTGGCAGCCACGTAAGACGAGAAAATGTGAAAAGTGTTAATATGTAGTAAAAACCTTAGAAAATCTCCGTGTTTCGTCATTCACCATCGAATCGATATAACGCGAGATCGTCACATTGGTCGCATTTCTCTCTGAAACGGTTACATTTATGGTCTGCCAGCCCTTGTCGCGTGCTGCGGTATGTGGGGACAATACAAGCAGCACAGTAGAACACAGGAGAAGCATCTAAGTTGATGCAATCGCCCAGTAAGAAGAGCTACATTTATAGTTTTAGTTATCGATTATTGAATTATTGGTCGGTTTGGTGCCTTGGACATGACCGAGGACCTTAAGATTGTGCATGAACCGAGGACTGGTACCCACGTAACACGAGAAAATGTGAAAAGTGTTAATATGTAGCAAAAACCTTAGAAAATCTCCGTGTTTCGTCATTCACCATCGAATCGATATAACGCGAGATCGTCACATTGGTCGCATTTCTCTCTGAAACGGTTACATCTATGGTCTGCCAGCCCTTGTCGCGTGCTGCGGTATGTGGGGACAATACAAGCAGCACAGTAGAACACAGGAGAAGCATCTAAGTTGATGCAATCGCCCAGTAAGAAGAGCTACATTTATAGTTTTAGTTATCGATTATTGAATTATTGGTCGGTTTGGTGCCTTGGACATGACCGAGGACCTTAAGATTGTGCATGAACCGAGGACTGGCAGCCACGTAACACGAGAAAATGTGAAAAGTGTTAATATGTAGTAAAAACCTTAGAAAATCTCCGTGTTTCGTCATTCACCATCGAATCGATATAACGCGAGATCGTCACATTGGTCGCATTTCTCTCTGAAACGGTTACATTTATGGTCTGCCAGCCCTTGTCGCGTGCTGCGGTATGTGGGGACAATACAAGCAGCACAGTAGAACACAGGAGAAGCATCTAAGTTGATGCAATCGCCCAGTAAGAAGAGCTACATTTATAGTTTTAGTTATCGATTATTGAATTATTGGTCGGTTTGGTGCCTTAGACATGACCGAGGACCTTAAGATTTTGCATGAACCGAGGACTGGCAGCCACGTAACACGAGAAAATGTGAAAAGTGTTAATATGTAGTAAAAACCTTAGAAAATCTCCGTGTTTCGTCATTCACCATCGAATCGATATAACGCGAGATCGTCACATTGGTCGCATTTCTCTCTGAAACGGTTACATTTATGGTCTGCCAGCCCTTGTCGCGTGCTGCGGTATGTGGGGACAATACAAGCAGCACAGTAGAACACAGGAGAAGCATCTAAGTTGATGCAATCGCCCAGTAAGAAGAGCTACATTTATAGTTTTAGTTATCGATTATTGAATTATTGGTCGGTTTGGTGCCTTGGACATGACAGAGGACCTTAAGATTTTGCATGAACCGAGGACTGGCAGCCACGTAACACGAGAAAATGTGAAAAGTGTTAATATGTAGTAAAAACCTTAGAAAATCTCCGTGTTTCGTCATTCACCATCGAATCGATATAACGCGAGATCGTCACATTGGTCGCATTTCTCTCTGAAACGGTTACATTTATGGTCTGCCAGCCCTTGTCGCGTGCTGCGGTATGTGGGGACAATACAAGCAGCACAGTAGAACACAGGAGAAGCATCTAAGTTGATGCAATCGCCCAGTAAGAAGAGCTACATTTATAGTTTTAGTTATCGATTATTGAATTAATGGTCGGTTTGGTGCCTTGGACATGACCGAGGACCTTAAGATTTTGCATGAACCGAGGACTGGCAGCCACGTAAGACGAGAAAATGTGAAAAGTGTTAATATGTAGTAAAAACCTTAGAAAATCTCCGGGTTTCGTCATTCACCATCGAATCGATATAACGCGAGATCGTCACATTGGTCGCATTTCTCTCCGAAACGGTTACATTTATGGTCTGCCAGCCCTTGTCGCGTGCTGCGGTATGTGGGGACAATACAAGCAGCACAGTAGAACACAGGAGAAGCATCTAAGTTGATGCAATCGCCCAGTAAGAAGAGCTACATTTATAGTTTTAGTTATCGATTATTGAATTATTGGTCGGTTTGGTGCCTTGGACATGACCGAGGACCTTAAGATTTTGCATGAACCGAGGACTGGCAGCCACGTAATACGAGAAAATGTGAAAAGTGTTAATATGTAGTAAAAACCTTAGAAAATCTCCGTGTTTCGTCATTCACCATCGAATCGATATAACGCGAGATCGTCACATTGGTCGCATTTCTCTCTGAAACGGTTACATTTATGGTCTGCCAGCCCTTGTCGCGTGCTGCGGTATGTGGGGACAATACAAGCAGCACAGTAGAACACAGGAGAAGCATCTAAGTTGATGCAATCGCCCAGTAAGAAGAGCTACATTTATAGTTTTAGTTATCGATTATTGAATTATTGGTCGGTTTGGTGCCTTGGACATGACCGAGGACCTTAAGATTTTGCATGAACCGAGGACTGGCAGCCACGTAACACGAGAAAATGTGGAAAGTGTTAATATGTAGTAAAAACCTTAGAAAATCTCCGTGTTTCGTCATTCACCATCGAATCGATATAACGCGAGATCGTCACATTGGTCGCATTTCTCTCTCAAACGGTTACATTTATGGTCTGCCAGCCCTTGTCGCATGCTGCGGTATGTGGGGACAATACAAGCAGCACAGTAGAACACAGGAGAAGCATCTAAGTTGATGCAATCGCCCAGTAAGAAGAGCTACATTTATAGTTTTAGTTATCGATTATTAAATTATTGGTCGGTTTGGTGCCTTAGACATGACCGAGGACCTTAAGATTTTGCATGAACCGAGGACTGGCAGCCACGTAACACGAGAAAATGGGAAAAGTGTTAATATGTAGTAAAAACCTTAGAAAATCTCCGTGTTTCGTCATTCACCATCGAATCGATATAACGCGAGATCGTCACATTGGTCGCATTTCTCTCTGAAACGGTTACATTTATGGTCTGCCAGCCCTTGTCGCGTGCTGCGGTATGTGGGGACAATACAAGCAGCACAGTAGAACACAGGAGAAGCATCTAAGTTGATGCAATCGCCCAGTAAGAAGAGCTACATTTATAGTTTTAGTTAATGATTATTGAATTATTGGTCGGTTTGGTGCCTTGGACATGACGGAGGACCTTAAGATTTTGCATGAACCGAGGACTGGCAGCCACGTAACACGAGAAAATGTGAAAACTGTTAATATGTAGTAAAAACCTTAGAAAATCTCCGTGTTTCGTCATTCACCATCGAATCGATATAACGCGAGATCGTCACATTGGTCGCATTTCTCTCTGAAACGGTTACATTTATGGTCTGCCAGCCCTTGTCGCGTGCTGCGGTATGTGGGGACAATACAAGCAGCACAGTAGAACACAGGAGAAGCATCTAAGTTGATGCAATCGCCCAGTAAGAAGAGCTACATTTATAGTTTTAGTTATCGATTATTGAATTATTGGTCGGTTTGGTGACTTGGACATGACCGAGGACCTTAAGATTGTGCATGAACCGAGGACTGGTACCCACGTAACACGAGAAAATGTGAAAAGTGTTAATATTTAGTAAAAACCTTAGAAAATCTCCGTGTTTCGTCATTCACCATCGAATCGATATAACGCGAGATCGTCACATTGGTCGCATTTCTCTCTGAAACGGTTACATCTATGGTCTGCCAGCCCTTGTCGCGTGCTGCGGTATGTGGGGACAATACAAGCAGCACAGTAGAACACAGGAGAAGCATCTAAGTTGATGCAATCGCCCAGTAAGAAGAGCTACATTTATAGTTTTAGTTATCGATTATTGAATTATTGGTCGGTTTGGTGCCTTGGACATGACCGAGGACCTTAAGATTGTGCATGAACCGAGGACTGGTACCCACGTAACACGAGAAAATGTGAAAAGTGTTAATATGTAGTAAAAACCTTAGAAAATCTCCGTGTTTCGTCATTCACCATCGAATCGATATAACGCGAGATCGTCACATTGGTCGCATTTCTCTCTGAAACGGTTACATTTATGGTCTGCCAGCCCTTGTCGCGTGCTGCGGTATGTGGGGACAATACAAGCAGCACAGTAGAACACAGGAGAAGCATCTAAGTTGATGCAATCGCCCAGTAAGAAGAGCTACATTTATAGTTTTAGTTATCGATTATTGAATTATTGGTCAGTTTGGTGCCTTGGACATGACCGAGGACCTTAAGATTTTGCATGAACCGAGGACTGGCAGCCACGTAACACGAGAAAATGTGAAAAGTGTTAATATGTAGTAAAAACCTTAGAAAATCTCCGTGTTTCGTCATTCACCATCGAATCGATATAACGCGAGATCGTCACATTGGTCGCATTTCTCTCTGAAACGGTTACATTTATGGTCTGCCAGCCCTTGTCGCGTGCTGCGGTATGTGGGGACAATACAAGCAGCACAGTAGAACACAGGAGAAGCATCTAAGTTGATGCAATCGCCCAGTAAGAAGAGCTACATTTATAGTTTTAGTTATCGATTATTGAATTATTGGTCGGTTTGGTGCCTTGGACATGACAGAGGACCTTAAGATTTTGCATGAACCGAGGACTGGCAGCCACGTAACACGAGAAAATGTGAAAAGTGTTAATATGTAGTAAAAACCTTAGAAAATCTCCGTGTTTCGTCATTCACCATCGAATCGATATAACGCGAGATCGTCACATTGGTCGCATTTCTCTCTCAAACGGTTACATTTATGGTCTGCCAGCCCTTGTCGCGTGCTGCGGTATGTGGGGACAATACAAGCAGCACAGTAGAACACAGGAGAAGCATCTAAGTTGATGCAATCGCCCAGTAAGAAGAGCTACATTTATAGTTTTAGTTATCGATTATTGAATTAATGGTCGGTTTGGTGCCTTGGACATGACCGAGGACCTTAAGATTTTGCATGAACCGAGGACTGGCAGCCACGTAACACGAGAAAATGTGAAAAGTGTTAATATGTAGTAAAAACCTTAGAAAATCTCCGTGTTTCGTCATTCACCATCGAATCGATATAACGCGAGATCGTCACATTGGTCGCATTTCTCTCTGAAACGGTTACATTTATGGTCTGCCAGCCCTTGTCGCGTGCTGCGGTATGTGGGGACAATACAAGCAGCACAGTAGAACACAGGAGAAGCATCTAAGTTGATGCAATCGCCCAGTAAGAAGAGCTACATTTATAGTTTTAGTTATCGATTATTGAATTAATGGGCGGTTTGGTGCCTTGGACATGACCGAGGACCTTAAGATTTTGCATGAACCGAGGACTGGCAGCCACGTAACACGAGAAAATGTGAAAAGTGTTAATATGTTGTAAAAACCTTAGAAAATCTCCGTGTTTCGTCATTCACCATCGAATCGATATAACGCGAGATCGTCACATTGGTCGCATTTCTCTCTGAAACGGTTACATTTATGGTCTGCCAGCCCTTGTCGCGTGCTGCGGTATGTGGGGACAATACAAGCAGCACAGTAGAACACAGGAGAAGCATCTAAGTTGATGCAATCGCCCAGTAAGAAGAGCTACATTTATAGTTTTAGTTATCGATTATTGAATTATTGGTCGGTTTGGTGCCTTGGACATGACCGAGGACCTTAAGATTTTGCATGAACCGAGGACTGGCAGCCACGTAACACGAGAAAATGTGAAAAGTGTTAATATGTAGTAAAAACCTTAGAAACTCTCCGTGTTTCGTCATTCACCATCGAACCGATATAACGCGAGCTCGTCACATTGGTCGCATTTCTCTCTGAAACGGTTACATTTATGGTCTGCCAGCCCTTGTCGCGTGCTGCGGTATGTGGGGACAATACAAGCGGCACAGTAGAACACAGGAGAAGCATCTAAGTTGATGCAATCGCCCAGTAAGAAGAGCTATATTTATAGTTTTAGTTATCGATTATTGAATTATTGGTCGGTTTGGTGCCTTGGACATGACCGAGGACCTTAAGATTTTGCATGAACCGAGGACTGGCAGCCACGTAACACGAGAAAATGTGAAAAGTGTTAATATGTAGTAAAAACCTTAGAAAATCTCCATGTTTCGTCATTCACCATCGAATCGATATAACGCGAGATCGTCACATTGGTCGCATTTCTCTCTGAAACGGTTACATTTATGGTCTGCCAGCCCTTGTCGCGTGCTGCGGTATGTGGGGACAATACAAGCAGCACAGTAGAACACAGGAGAAGCATCTAAGTTGATGCAATCGCCCAGTAAGAAGAGCTACATTTATAGTTTTAGTTATCGATTATTGAATTATTGGTCGGTTTGGTGCCTTGGACATGACCGAGGACCTTAAGATTGTGCATGAACCGAGGACTGGTACCCACGTAAGCGAGAAAATGTGAAAAGTGTTAATATGTAGTAAAAACCTTAGAAAATCTCCGTGTTTCGTCATTCACCATCGAATCGATATAACGCGAGATCGTCACATTGGTCGCATTTCTCTCTGAAACGGTTACATCTATGGTCTGCCAGCCCTTGTCGCGTGCTGCGGTATGTGGGGACAATACAAGCAGCACAGTAGAACACAGGAGAAGCATCTAAGTTGATGCAATCGCCCAGTAAGAAGAGCTACATTTATAGTTTTAGTTATCGATTATTGAATTATTGGTCGGTTTGGTGCCTTGGACATGACCGAGGACCTTAAGATTTTGCATGAACCGAGGACTGGCAGCCACGTAACACGAGAAAATGTGAAAAGTGTTAATATGTAGTAAAAACCTTAGAAAATCTCCGTGTTTCGTCATTCACCATCGAATCGATATAACGCGAGATCGTCACATTGGTCGCATTTCTCTCTGAAACGGTTACATTTATGGTCTGCCAGCCCTTGTCGCGTGCTGCGGTATGTGGGGACAATACAAGCAGCACAGTAGAACACAGGAGAAGCATCTAAGTTGATGCAATCGCCCAGTAAGAAGAGCTACATTTATAGTTTTAGTTATCGATTATTGAATTATTGGTCGGTTTGGTGCCTTGGACATGACAGAGGACCTTAAGATTTTGCATGAACCGAGGACTGGCAGCCACGTAACACGAGAAAATGTGAAAAGTGTTAATATGTAGTAAAAACCTTAGAAAATCTCCGTGTTTCGTCATTCACCATCGAATCGATATAACGCGAGATCGTCACATTGGTCGCATTTCTCTCTGAAACGGTTACATTTATGGTCTGCCAGCCAATGTCGCGTGCTGCGAAATGTGGGGACAATACAAGCAGCACAGTAGAACACAGGAGAAGCATCTAAGTTGATGCAATCGCCCAGTAAGAAGAGCTACATTTATAGTTTTAGTTATCGATTATTAAATTATTGGTCGGTTTGGTGCCTTAGACATGACCGAGGACCTTAAGATTGTGCATGAACCGAGGACTGGCAGCCACGTAACACGAGAAAATGTGAAAAGTGTTAATATGTAGTAAAAACCTTAGAAAATCTCCGTGTTTCGTCATTCACCAGCGATTCGATATAACGCGAGATCGTCACATTGGTCGCATTTCTCTCTGAAACGGTTACATTTATGGTCTGCCAGCCCTTGTCGCGTGCTGCGGTATGTGGGGACAATACAAGCAGCACAGTAGAACACAGGAGAAGCATCTAAGTTGATGCAATCGCCCAGTAAGAAGAGCTACATTTATAGTTTTAGTTATCGATTATTAAATTATTGGTCGGTTTGGTGCCTTAGACATGACCGAGGACCTTAAGATTTTGCATGAACCGAGGACTGGCAGCCACGTAACACGAGAAAATGTGAAAAGTGTTAATATGTAGTAAAAACCTTAGAAAATCTCCGTGTTTCGTCATTCACCATCGAATCGATATAACGCGAGATCGTCACATTGGTCGCATTTCTCTCTGAAACGGTTACATTTATGGTCTGCCAGCCCTTGTCGCGTGCTGCGGTATGTGGGGACAATACAAGCAGCACAGTAGAACACAGGAGAAGCATCTAAGTTGATGCAATCGCCCAGTAAGAAGAGCTACATTTATAGTTTTAGTTATCGATTATTGAATTAATGGTCGGTTTGGTGCCTTGGACATGACCGAGGACCTTAAGATTTTGCATGAACCGAGGACTGGCAGCCACGTAACACGAGAAAATGTGAAAAGTGTTAATATGTAGTAAAAACCTTAGAAAATCTCCGTGTTTCGTCATTCACCATCGAATCGATATAACGCGAGATCGTCACATTGGTCGCATTTCTCTCCGAAACGGTTACATTTATGGTCTGCCAGCCCTTGTCGCGTGCTGCGGTATGTGGGGACAATACAAGCAGCACAGTAGAACACAGGAGAAGCATCTAAGTTGATGCAATCGCCCAGTAAGAAGAGCTACATTTATAGTTTTAGTTATCGATTATTGAATTATTGGTCGGTTTGGTGCCTTGGACATGACCGAGGACCTTAAGATTTTGCATGAACCGAGGACTGGCAGCCACGTAACACGAGAAAATGTGAAAAGTGTTAATATGTAGTAAAAACCTTAGAAAATCTCCGTGTTTCGTCATTCACCATCGAATCGATATAACGCGAGATCGTCACATTGGTCGCATTTCTCTCTCAAACGGTTACATTTATGGTCTGCCAGCCCTTGTCGCGTGCTGCGGTATGTGGGGACAATACAAGCAGCACAGTAGAACACAGGAGAAGCATCTAAGTTGATGCAATCGCCCAGTAAGAAGAGCTACATTTATAGTTTTAGTTATCGATTATTGAATTATTGGTCGGTTTGGTGCCTTGGACATGACCGAGGACCTTAAGATTTTGCATGAACCGAGGACTGCCAGCCACGTAACACGAGAAAATGTGGAAAGTGTTAATATGTAGTAAAAACCTTAGAAAATCTCCGTGTTTCGTCATTCACCATCGAATCGATATAACGCGAGATCGTCACATTGGTCGCATTTCTCTCTCAAACGGTTACATTTATGGTCTGCCAGCCCTTGTCGCATGCTGCGGTATGTGGGGACAATACAAGCAGCACAGTAGAACACAGGACAAGCATCTAAGTTGATGCAATCGCCCAGTAAGAAGAGCTACATTTATAGTTTTAGTTATCGATTATTAAATTATTGGTCGGTTTGGTGCCTTAGACATGACCGAGGACCTTAACATTTTGCATGAACCGAGGACTGGCAGCCACGTAACACGAGAAAATGGGAAAAGTGTTAATATGTAGTAAAAACTTTAGAAAATCTCCGTGTTTCGTCATTCACCATCGAATCGATATAACGCGAGATCGTCACATTGGTCGCATTTCTCTCTGAAACGGTTACATTTATGGTCTGCCAGCCCTTGTCGCGTGCTGCGGTATGTGGGGACAATACAAGCAGCACAGTAGAACACAGGAGAAGCATCTAAGTTGATGCAATCGCCCAGTAAGAAGAGCTACATTTATAGTTTTTTTATCGATTATTGAATTATTGGTCGGTTTGGTGCCTTGGACATGACCGAGGACCTTAAGATTTTGCATGAACCGAGGACTGGCAGCCACGTAACACGAGAAAATGTGAAAAGTGTTAATATGTAGTAAAAACCTTAGAAAATCTCCGTGTTTCGTCATTCACCATCGAATCGATATAACGCGAGATCGTCACATTGGTCGCATTTCTCTCTGAAACGGTTACATTTATGGTCTGCCAGCCCTTGTCGCGTGCTGCGGTATGTGGGGACAATACAAGCAGCACAGTAGAACACAGGAGAAGCATCTAAGTTGATGCAATCGCCCAGTAAGAAGAGCTACATTTATAGTTTTAGTTATCGATTATTGAATTATTGGTCGGTTTGGTGCCTTGGACATGACAGAGGACCTTAAGATTTTGCATGAACCGAGGACTGGCAGCCACGTAACACGAGAAAATGTGAAAAGTGTTAATATGTAGTAAAAACCTTAGAAAATCTCCGTGTTTCGTCATTCACCATCGAATCGATATAACGCGAGATCGTCACATTGGTCGCATTTCTCTCTGAAACGGTTACATCTATGGTCTGCCAGCCCTTGTCGCGTGCTGCGGTATGTGGGGACAATACAAGCAGCACAGTAGAACACAGGAGAAGCATCTAAGTTGATGCAATCGCCCAGTAAGAAGAGCTACATTTATAGTTTTAGTTATCGATTATTGAATTATTGGTCGGTTTGGTGCCTTGGACATGACCGAGGACCTTAAGATTTTGCATGAACCGAGGACTGGCAGCCACGTAACACGAGAAAATGTGAAAAGTGTTAATATGTAGTAAAAACCTTAGAAAATCTCTGTGTTTCGTCATTCACCATCGAATCGATATAACGCGAGATCGTCACATTGGTCGCATTTCTCTCTGAAACGGTTACATTTATGGTCTGCCAGCCCTTGTCGCGTGCTGCGGTATGTGGGGACAATACAAGCAGCACAGTAGAACACAGGAGAAGCATCTAAGTTGATGCAATCGCCCAGTAAGAAGAGCTACATTTATAGTTTTTTTATCGATTATTGAATTATTGGTCGGTTTGGTGCCTTGGACATGACGGAGGACCTTAAGATTTTGCATGAACCGAGGACTGGCAGCCACGTAACACGAGAAAATGTGAAAAGTGTTAATATGTAGTAAAAACCTTAGAAAATCTCCGTGTTTCGTCATTCACCATCGAATCGATATAACGCGAGATCGTCACATTGGTCGCATTTCTCTCTGAAACGGTTACATTTATGGTCTGCCAGCCCTTGTCGCGTGCTGCGGTATGTGGGGACAATACAAGCAGCACAGTAGAACACAGGAGAAGCATCTAAGTTGATGCAATCGCCCAGTAAGAAGAGCTACATTTATAGTTTTAGTTATCGATTATTGAATTATTGGTCGGTTTGGTGACTTGGACATGACCGAGGACCTTAAGATTGTGCATGAACCGAGGACTGGTACCCACGTAACACGAGAAAATGTGAAAAGTGTTAATATGTAGTAAAAACCTTAGAAAATCTCCGTGTTTCGTCATTCACCATCGAATCGATATAACGCGAGATCGTCACATTGGTCGTATTTCTCTCTGAAACGGTTACATCTATGGTCTGCCAGCCCTTGTCGCGTGCTGCGGTATGTGGGGACAATACAAGCAGCACAGTAGAACACAGGAGAAGCATCTAAGTTGATGCAATCGCCCAGTAAGAAGAGCTACATTTATAGTTTTAGTTATCGATTATTGAATTATTGGTCGGTTTGGTGCCTTGGACATGACCGAGGACCTTAAGATTGTGCATGAACCCAGGACTGGCAGCCACGTAACACGAGAAAATGTGAAAAGTGTTAATATGTAGTAAAAACCTTAGAAAATCTCCGTGTTTCGTCATTCACCATCGAATCGATATAACGCGAGATCGTCACATTGGTCGCATTTCTCTCTGAAACGGTTACATTTATGGTCTGCCAGCCCTTGTCGCGTGCTGCGGTATGTGGGGACAATACAAGCAGCACAGTAGAACACAGGAGAAGCATCTAAGTTGATGCAATCGCCCAGTAAGAAGAGCTACATTTATAGTTTTAGTTATCGATTATTGAATTATTGGTCGGTTTGGTGCCTTGGACATGACCGAGGACCTTAAGATTTTGCATGAACCGAGGACTGGCAGCCACGTAACACGAGAAAATGTGAAAAGTGTTAATATGTAGTAAAAACCTTAGAAAATCTCCGTGTTTCGTCATTCACCATCGAATCGATATAACGCGAGATCGTCACATTGGTCGCATTTCTCTCTGAAACGGTTACATTTATGGTCTGCCAGCCCTTGTCGCGTGCTGCGGTATGTGGGGACAAAACAAGCAGCACAGTAGAACACAGGAGAAGCATCTAAGTTGATGCAATCGCCCAGTAAGAAGAGCTACATTTATAGTTTTAGTTATCGATTATTGAATTATTGGTCGGTTTGGTGCCTTGGACATGACCGAGGACCTTAAGATTTTGCATGAACCGAGGACTGGCAGCCACGTAACACGAGAAAATGTGAAAAGTGTTAATATGTAGTAAAAACCTTAGAAAATCTCTGTGTTTCGTCATTCACCATCGAATCGATATAACGCGAGATCGTCACATTGGTCGCATTTCTCTCTGAAACGGTTACATTTATGGTCTGCCAGCCCTTGTCGCGTGCTGCGGTATGTGGGGACAATACAAGCAGCACAGTAGAACACAGGAGAAGCATCTAAGTTGATGCAATCGCCCAGTAAGAAGAGCTACATTTATAGTTTTTTTATCGATTATTGAATTATTGGTCGGTTTGGTGCCTTGGACATGACGGAGGACCTTAAGATTTTGCATGAACCGAGGACTGGCAGCCACGTAACACGAGAAAATGTGAAAAGTGTTAATATGTAGTAAAAACCTTAGAAAATCTCCGTGTTTCGTCATTCACCATCGAATCGATATAACGCGAGATCGTCACATTGGTCGCATTTCTCTCTGAAACGGTTACATTTATGGTCTGCCAGCCCTTGTCGCGTGCTGCGGTATGTGGGGACAATACAAGCAGCACAGTAGAACACAGGAGAAGCATCTAAGTTGATGCAATCGCCCAGTAAGAAGAGCTACATTTATAGTTTTAGTTATCGATTATTGAATTATTGGTCGGTTTGGTGACTTGGACATGACCGAGGACCTTAAGATTGTGCATGAACCGAGGACTGGTACCCACGTAACACGAGAAAATGTGAAAAGTGTTAATATGTAGTAAAAACCTTAGAAAATCTCCGTGTTTCGTCATTCACCATCGAATCGATATAACGCGAGATCGTCACATTGGTCGCATTTCTCTCTGAAACGGTTACATCTATGGTCTGCCAGCCCTTGTCGCGTGCTGCGGTATGTGGGGACAATACAAGCAGCACAGTAGAACACAGGAGAAGCATCTAAGTTGATGCAATCGCCCAGTAAGAAGAGCTACATTTATAGTTTTAGTTATCGATTATTGAATTATTGGTCGGTTTGGTGCCTTGGACATGACCGAGGACCTTAAGATTTTGCATGAACCGAGGACTGGCAGCCACGTAACACGAGAAAATGTGAAAAGTGTTAATATGTAGTAAAAACCTTAGAAAATCTCCGTGTTTCGTCATTCACCATCGAATCGATATAACGCGAGATCGTCACATTGGTCGCATTTCTCTCTGAAACGGTTACATTTATGGTCTGCCAGCCCTTGTCGCGTGCTGCGGTATGTGGGGACAATACAAGCAGCACAGTAGAACACAGGAGAAGCATCTAAGTTGATGCAATCGCCCAGTAAGAAGAGCTACATTTATAGTTTTAGTTATCGATTATTGAATTATTGGTCGGTTTGGTGCCTTGGACATGACCGAGGACCTTAAGATTTTGCATGAACCGAGGACTGGCAGCCACGTAACACGAGAAAATGTGAAAAGTGTTAATATGTAGTAAAAACCTTAGAAAATCTCCGTGTTTCGTCATTCACCATCGAATCGATATAACGCGAGATCGTCACATTGGTCGCATTTCTCTCTGAAACGGTTACATTTATGGTCTGCCAGCCCTTGTCGCGTGCTGCGGTATGTGGGGACAATACAAGCAGCACAGTAGAACACAGGAGAAGCATCTAAGTTGATGCAATCGCCCAGTAAGAAGAGCTACATTTATAGTTTTAGTTATCGATTATTGAATTATTGGTCGGTTTGGTGCCTTGGACATGACAGAGGACCTTAAGATTTTGCATGAACCGAGGACTGGCAGCCACGTAACACGAGAAAATGTGAAAAGTGTTAATATGTAGTAAAAACCTTAGAAAATCTCCGTGTTTCGTCATTCACCATCGAATCGATATAACGCGAGATCGTCACATTGGTCGCATTTCTCTCTGAAACAGTTACATTTATGGTCTGCCAGCCCTTGTCGCGTGCTGCGAAATGTGGGGACAATACAAGCAGCACAGTAGAACACAGGAGAAGCATCTAAGTTGATGCAATCGCTCAGTAAGAAGAGCTACATTTATAGTTTTAGTTATCGATTATTAAATTATTGGTCGGTTTGGTGCCTTGGACATGACCGAGGACCTTAAGATTGTGCATGAACCGAGGACTGGTAGCCACGTAACACGAGAAAATGTGAAAACTGTTAATATGTAGTAAAAACCTTAGAAAATCTCCGTGTTTCGTCATTCACCATCGAATCGATATAACGCGAGATCGTCACATTGGTCGCATTTCTCTCTGAAACGGTTACATTTATGGTCTGCCAGCCCTTGTCGCGTGCTGCGGTATGTGGGGACAATACAAGCAGCACAGTAGAACACAGGAGAAGCATCTAAGTTGATGCAATCGCCCAGTAAGAAGAGCTACATTTATAGCTTTAGTTATCGATTATTAAATTATTGGTCGGTTTGGTGCCTTAGACATGACCGAGGACCTTAAGATTGTGCATGAACCGAGGACTGGCAGCCACGTAACACGAGAAAATGTGAAAAGTGTTAATATGTAGTAAAAACCTTAGAAAATCTCCGTGTTTCGTCATTCACCATCGAATCGATATAACGCGAGATCGTCACATTGGTCGCATTTCTCTCTGAAACGGTTACATTTATGGTCTGCCAGCCCTTGTCGCGTGCTGCGGTATGTGGGGACAATACAAGCAGCACAGTAGAACACAGGAGAAGCATCTAAGTTGATGCAATCGCCCAGTAAGAAGAGCTACATTTATAGTTTTAGTTATCGATTATTGAATTAATGGTCGGTTTGGTGCCTTGGACATGACCGAGGACCTTAAGATTTTGCATGAACCGAGGACTGGCAGCCACGTAACACGAGAAAATGTGAAAAGTGTTAATATGTAGTAAAAAACTTAGAAAATCTCCGTGTTTCGTCATTCACCATCGAATCGATATAACGCGAGATCGTCACATTGGTCGCATTTCTCTCTGAAACGGTTACATTTATGGTCTGCCAGCCCTTGTCGCGTGCTGCGGTATGTGGGGACAATACAAGCAGCACAGTAGAACACAGGAGAAGCATCTAAGTTGATGCAATCGCCCAGTAAGAAGAGCTACATTTATAGTTTTAGTTATCGATTATTGAATTAATGGTCGGTTTGGTGCCTTGGACATGACCGAGGACCTTAAGATTTTGCATGAACCGAGGACTGGCAGCCACGTAAGACGAGAAAATGTGAAAAGTGTTAATATGTAGTAAAAACCTTAGAAAATCTCCGTGTTTCGTCATTCACCATCGAATCGATATAACGCGAGATCGTCACATTGGTCGCATTTCTCTCTGAAACGGTTACATTTATGGTCTGCCAGCACTTGTCGCGTGCTGCGGTATGTGGGGACAATACAAGCAGCACAGTAGAACACAGGAGAAGCATCTAAGTTGATGCAATCGCCCAGTAAGAAGAGCTACATTTATAGTTTTAGTTATCGATTATTGAATTATTGGTCGGTTTGGTGCCTTGGACATGACCGAGGACCTTAAGATTTTGCATGAACCGAGGACTGGCAGCCACGTAACACGAGAAAATGTGAAAAGTGTTAATATGTAGTAAAAACCTTAGAAACTCTCCGTGTTTCGTCATTCACCATCGAATCGATATAACGCGAGCTCGTCACATTGGTCGCATTTCTCTCTGAAACGGTTACATTTATGGTCTGCCAGCCCTTGTCGCGTGCTGCGGTATGTGGGGACAATACAAGCGGCACAGTAGAACACAGGAGAAGCATCTAAGTTGATGCAATCGCCCAGTAATAAGAGCTATATTTATAGTTTTAGTTATCGATTATTGAATTATTGGTCGGTTTGGTGCCTTGGACATGACCGAGGACCTTAAGATTTTGCATGAACCGAGGACTGGCAGCCACGTAACACGAGAAAATGTGAAAAGTGTTAATATGTAGTAAAAACCTTAGAAAATCTCCATGTTTCGTCATTCACCATCGAATCGATATAACGCGAGATCGTCACATTGGTCGCATTTCTCTCTGAAACGGTTACATTTATGGTCTGCCAGCCCTTGTCGCGTGCTGCGGTATGTGGGGACAATACAAGCAGCACAGTAGAACACAGGAGAAGCATCTAAGTTGATGCAATCGCCCAGTAAGAAGAGCTACATTTATAGTTTTAGTTATCGATTATTGAATTATTGGTCGGTTTGGTGCCTTGGACATGACCGAGGACCTTAAGATTGTGCATGAACCGAGGACTGGTACCCACGTAACACGAGAAAATGTGAAAAGCGCTAATATGTAGTGAAAACCTTAGAAAATCTCCGTGTTTCGTCATTCACCATCGAATCGATATAACGCGAGATCGTCACATTGGTCGCATTTCTCTCTGAAACGGTTACATTTATGGTCTGCCAGCCCTTGTCGCGTGCTGCGGTATGTGGGGACAATACAAGCAGCACAGTAGAACACAGGAGAAGCATCTAAGTTGATGCAATCGCCCAGTAAGAAGAGCTACATTTATAGTTTTAGTTATCGATTATTGAATTATTGGTCGGTTTGGTGCCTTGGACATGACCGAGGACCTTAAGATTGTGCATGAACCGAGGACTGGTACCCACGTAACACGAGAAAATGTGAAAAGCGCTAATATGTAGTGAAAACCTTAGAAAATCTCCGTGTTTCGTCATTCACCATCGAATCGATATAACGCGAGATCGTCACATTGGTCGCATTTCTCTCTGAAACGGTTACATTTATGGTCTGCCAGCCCTTGTCGCGTGCTGCGGTATGTGGGGACAATACAAGCAGCACAGTAGAACACAGGAGAAGCATCTAAGTTGATGCAATCGCCCAGTAAGAAGAGCTACATTTATAGTTTTAGTTATCGATTATTGAATTATTGGTCGGTTTGGTGCCTTGGACATGACCTAGGACCTTAAGATTGTGCATGAACCGAGGACTCGTACCCACGTAACACGAGATAATGTGAAAAGTGTTAATATGTAGTAAAAACCTTAGAAAATCTCCGTGTTTCGTCATTCACCATCGAATCGATATAACGCGAGATCGTCACATTGGTCGCATTTCTCTCTGAAACGGTTACATTTATGGTCTGCCAGCCCTTGTCGCGTGCTGCGGTATGTGTGGACAATACAAGCAGCACAGTAGAACACAGGAGAAGCATCTAAGTTGATGCAATCGCCCAGTAAGAAGAGCTACATTTATAGTTTTAGTTATCGATTATTGAATTATTGGTCGGTTTGGTGCCTTGGACATGACCGAGGACCTTAAGATTTTGCATGAACCGAGGACTGGCAGCCACGTAACACGAGAAAATGTGAAAAGTGTTAATATGTAGTAAAAACCTTAGAAAATCTCCGTGTTTCGTCATTCACCATCGAATCGATATAACGCGAGATCGTCACATTGGTCGCATTTCTCTCTGAAACGGTTACATTTATGGTCTGCCAGCCCTTGTCGCGTGCTGCGGTATGTGGGGACAATACAAGCAGCACAGTAGAACACAGGAGAAGCATCTAAGTTGATGCAATCGCCCAGTAAGAAGAGCTACATTTATAGTTTTAGTTATCGATTATTGAATTATTGGTCGGTTTGGTGCCTTGGACATGACCGAGGACCTTAAGATTTTGCATGAACCGAGGACTGGCAGCCACGTAACACGAGAAAATGTGGAAAGTGTTAATATGTAGTAAAAACCTTAGAAACTCTCCGTGTTTCGTCATTCACCATCGAATCGATATAACGCGAGATCGTCACATTGGTCGCATTTCTCTCTGAAACGGTTACATTTATGGTCTGCCAGCCCTTGTCGCGTGCTGCGTTATGTGGGGACAATACAAGCGGCACAGTAGAACACAGGAGAAGCATCTAAGTTGATGCAATCGCCCAGTAAGAAGAGCTACATTTATAGTTTTAGTTATCGATTATTGAATTATTGGTCGGTTTGGTGCCTTGGACATGACCGAGGACCCTAAGATTTTGCATGAACCGAGGACTGGCAGCCACGTAACACGAGAAAATGTGAAAAGTGTTAATATGTAGTAAAAACCTTAGAAAATCTCCATGTTTCGTCATTCACCATCGAATCGATATAACGCGAGATCGTCACATTGGTCGCATTTCTCTCTGAAACGGTTACATTTATGGTCTGCCAGCCCTTGTCGCGTGCTGCGGTATGTGGGGACAATACAAGCAGCACAGTAGAACACAGGAGAAGCATCTAAGTTGATGCAATCGCCCAGTAAGAAGAGCTACATTTATAGTTCTAGTTATCGATTATTGAATTATTGGTCGGTTTGGTGCCTTGGACATGACCGAGGACCTTAAGATTTTGCATGAACCGAGGACTGGCAGCCACGTAACACGAGAAAATGTGAAAAGTGTTAATATGTAGTAAAAACCTTAGAAAATCTCCGTGTTTCGTCATTCACCATCGAATCGATATAACGCGAGATCGTCACATTGGTCGCATTTCTCTCCGAAACGGTTACATTTATGGTCTGCCAGCCCTTGTCGCGTGCTGCGGTATGTGGGGACAATACAAGCAGCACAGTAGAACACAGGAGAAGCATCTAAGTTGATGCAATCGCCCAGTAAGAAGAGCTACATTTATAGTTTTAGTTATCGATTATTGAATTATTGGTCGGTTTGGTGCCTTGGACATGACCGAGGACCTTAAGATTTTGCATGAACCGAGGACTGGCAGCCACGTAACACGAGAAAATGTGAAAAGTGTTAATATGTAGTAAAAACCTTAGAAAATCTCCGTGTTTCGTCATTCACCATCGAATCGATATAACGCGAGATCGTCACATTGGTCGCATTTCTCTCTGAAACGGTTACATTTATGGTCTGCCAGCCCTTGTCGCGTGCTGCGGTATGTGGGGACAATACAAGCAGCACAGTAGAACACAGGAGAAGCATCTAAGTTGATGCAATCGCCCAGTAAGAAGAGCTACATTTATAGTTTTAGTTATCGATTATTGAATTATTGGTCGGTTTGGTGCCTTGGACATGACCGAGGACCTTAAGATTTTGCATGAACCGAGGACTGGCAGCCACGTAACACGAGAAAATGTGAAAAGTGTTAATATGTAGTAAAAACCTTAGAAAATCTCCGTGTTTCGTCATTCACCATCGAATCGATATAACGCGAGATCGTCACATTGGTCGCATTTCTCTCTGAAACGGTTACATTTATGGTCTGCCAGCCCTTGTCGCGTCCTGCGGTATGTGGGGACAATACAAGCAGCACAGGAGAAGCATCTAAGTTGATGCAATCGCCCAGTAAGAAGAGCTACATTTATAGTTTTAGTTATCGATTATTGAATTATTGGTCGGTTTGGTACCTTGGACATGACCTAGGACCTTAAGATTTTGCATGAACCGAGGACTGGCAGCCACGTAACACGAGAAAATGTGAAAAGTGTTAATATGTTGTAAAAACCTTAGAAAATCTCCGTGTTTCGTCATTCACCATCGAATCGATATAACGCGAGATCGTCACATTGGTCGCATTTCTCTCTGAAACGGTTACATTTATGGTCTGCCAGCCCTTGTCGCGTGCTGCGGTATGTGGGGACAATACAAGCAGCACAGTAGAACACAAGAGAAGCATCTAAGTTGATGCAATCGCCCAGTAAGAAGAGCTACATTTACAGTTTTAGTTATCGATTATTGAATTATTGGTCGGTTTGGTGCCTTGGACATGACCGAGGACCTTAAGATTTTGCATGAACCGAGGACTGGCAGCCACGTAACACGAGAAAATGTGAAAAGTGTTAATATGTAGTAAAAACCTTAGAAAATCTCCATGTTTCGTCATTCACCATCGAATCGATATAACGCGAGATCGTCACATTGGTCGCATTTCTCTCTGAAACGGTTACATTTATGGTCTGCCAGCCCTTGTCGCGTGCTGCGGTATGTGGGGACAATACAAGCAGCACAGTAGAACACAGGAGAAGCATCTAAGTTGATGCAATCGCCCAGTAAGAATAGCTACATTTATAGTTTTAGGTATCGATTATTGAATTATTGGTCGGTTTGGTGCCTTGGACATGACCGAGGACCTTAAGATTTTGCATGAACCGAGGACTGGCAGCCACGTAACACGAGAAAATGTGAAAAGTGTTAATATGTAGTAAAAACCTTAGAAAATCTCCATGTTTCGTCATTCACCATCGAATCGATATAACGCGAGATCGTCACATTGGTCGCATTTCTCTCTGAAACGGTTACATTTATGGTCTGCCAGCCCTTGTCGCGTGCTGCGGTATGTGGGGACAATACAAGCAGCACAGTAGAACACAGGAGAAGCATCTAAGTTGATGCAATCGCCCAGTAAGAAGAGCTACATTTATAGTTTTAGTTATCGATTATTGAATTATTGGTCGGTTTGGTGCCTTGGACATGACCGAGGACCTTAAGATTGTGCATGAACCGAGGACTGGTACCCACGTAACACGAGAAAATGTGAAAAGCGCTAATATGTAGTAAAAACCTTAGAAAATCTCCGTGTTTCGTCATTCACCATCGAATCGATATAACGCGAGATCGTCACATTGGTCGCATTTCTCTCTGAAACGGTTACATTTATGGTCTGCCAGCCCTTGTCGCGTGCTGCGGTATGTGGGGACAATACAAGCAGCACAGTAGAACACAGGAGAAGCATCTAAGTTGATGCAATCGCCCAGTAAGAAGAGCTACATTTATAGTTTTAGTTAACGATTATTGAATTATTGGTCGGTTTGGTGCCTTGGACATGACCTAGGACCTTAAGATTGTGCATGAACCGAGGACTCGTACCCACGTAACACGAGATAATGTGAAAAGTGTTAATATGTAGTAAAAACCTTAGAAAATCTCCGTGTTTCGTCATTCACCATCGAATCGATATAACGCGAGATCGTCACATTGGTCGCATTTCTCTCTGAAACGGTTACATTTATGGTCTGCCAGCCCTTGTCGCGTGCTGCGGTATGTGTGGACAATACAAGCAGCACAGTAGAACACAGGAGAAGCATCTAAGTTGATGCAATCGCCCAGTAAGAAGAGCTACATTTATAGTTTTAGTTATCGATTATTGAATTAATGGTCGGTTTGGTGCCTTGGACATGACCGAGGACCTTAAGATTTTGCATGAACCGAGGACTGGCAGCCACGTAACACGAGAAAATGTGAAAAGTGTTAATATGTAGTAAAAACCTTAGAAAATCTCCGTGTTTCGTCATTCACCATCGAATCGATATAACGCGAGATCGTCACATTGGTCGCATTTCTCTCTGAAACGGTTACATTTATGGTCTGCCAGCCCTTGTCGCGTGCTGCGGTATGTGGGGACAATACAAGCAGCACAGTAGAACACAGGAGAAGCATCTAAGTTGATGCAATCGCCCAGTAAGAAGAGCTACATTTATAGATTTAGTTATCGATTATTGAATTATTGGTCGGTTTGGTGCCTTGGACATGACCGAGGACCTTAAGATTTTGCATGAACCGAGGACTGGCAGCCACGTAACACGAGAAAATGTGAAAAGTGTTAATATGTAGTAAAAACCTTATAAACTCTCCGTGTTTCGTCATTCACCATCGAATCGATATAACACGAGATCGTCACATTGGTCGCATTTCTCTCTGAAACGGTTACATTTATGGTCTGCCAGCCCTTGTCGCGTGCTGCGGTATGTGGGGACAATACAAGCGGCACAGTAGAACACAGGAGAAGCATCTAAGTTGATGCAATCGCCCAGTAAGAAGAGCTACATTTATAGTTTTAGTTATCGATTATTGAATTATTGGTCGGTTTGGTTCCTTGGACATGACCGAGGACCCTAAGATTTTGCATGAACCGAGGACTGGCTGCCACGTAACACGAGAAAATGTGAAAAGTGTTAATATGTAGTAAAAACCTTAGAAAATCTCCATGTTTCGTCATTCACCATCGAATCGATATAACGCGAGATCGTCACATTGGTCGCATTTCTCTCTGAAACGGTTACATTTATGGTCTGCCAGCCCTTGTCGCGTGCTGTGGTATGTGGGGACAATACAAGCAGCACAGTAGAACACAGGAGAAGCATCTAAGTTGATGCAATCGCCCAGTAAGAAGAGCTACATTTATAGTTCTAGTTATCGATTATTGAATTATTGGTCGGTTTGGTGCCTTGGACATGACCGAGGACCTTAAGATTTTGCATGAACCGAGGACTGGCAGCCACGTAACACGAGAAAATGTGAAAAGTGTTAATATGTAGTAAAAACCTTAGAAAATCTCCGTGTTTCGTCATTCACCATCGAATCGATATAACGCGAGATCGTCACATTGGTCGCATTTCTCTCTGAAACGGTTACATCTATGGTCTGCAAGCCCTTGTCGCATGCTGCGGTATGTGGGGACAATACAAGCAGCACAGTAGAACACAGGAGAAGCATCTAAGTTGATGCAATCGCCCAGTAAGAAGAGCTACATTTATAGTTTTAGTTATCGAATATTGAATTATTGGTCGGTTTGGTGCCTTGGACATGACCGAGGACCTTAAGATTGTGCATGAACCGAGGACTGGTACCCACGTAACACGAGAAAATATGAAAAGTGTTAATATGTAGTAAAAACCTTAGAAAATCTCCGTGTTTCGTCATTCACCATCGAATCGATATAACGCGAGATCGTCACATTGGTCGCATTTCTCTCTGAAACGGTTACATTTATGGTCTGCCAGCCCTTGTCGCGTGCTGCGGTATGTGGGGACAATACAAGCAGCACAGTAGAACACAGGAGAAGCATCTAAGTTGATGCAATCGCCCAGTAAGAAGAGCTACATTTATAGTTTTAGCTATCGATTATTGAATTATTGGTCGGTTTGGTGCCTTGGACATGACCGAGGACCTTAAGATTTTGCATGAACCGAGGACTGGCAGCCACGTAACACGAGAAAATGTGAAAAGTGTTAATATGTAGTAAAAACCTTAGAAAATCTCCGTGTTTCGTCATTCACAATCGAATCGATATAACGCGAGATCGTCACATTGGTCGCATTTCTCTCTGAAACGGTTACATTTATGGTCGGCCAGCCCTTGTCGCGTGCTGCGGTATGTGGGGACAATACAAGCAGCACAGTAGAACACAGGAGAAGCATCTAAGTTGATGCAATCGCCCAGTAAGAAGAGCTACATTTATAGTTTTAGTTATCGATTATTGAATTATTGGTCGGTTTGGTGCCTTGGACATGACCGAGGACCTTAAGATTTTGCATGAACCGAGGACTGGCAGCCACGTAACACGAGAAAATGTGGAAAGTGTTAATATGTAGTAAAAACCTTAGAAAATCTCCGTGTTTCGTCATTCACCATCGAATCGATATAACGCGAGATCGTCACATTGGTCGCATTTCTCTCTGAAACGGTTACATTTATGGTCTGCCAGCCCTTGTCGCGTGCTGCGGTATGTGGGGACAATACAAGCAGCACAGTAGAACACAGGAGAAGCATCTAAGTTGATGCAATCGCCCAGTAAGAAGAGCTACATTTATAGTTTTAGTTATCGATTATTGAATTATTGGTCGGTTTGGTGCCTTGGACATGACCGAGGACCTTAAGATTTTGCATGAACCGAGGACTGGCAGCCACGTAACACGAGAAAATGTGAAAAGTGTTAATATGTAGTAAAAACCTTAGAAAATCTCCGTGTTTCGTCATTCACCATCGAATCGATATAACGCGAGATCGTCACATTGGTCGCATTTCTCTCTGAAACGGTTACATTTATGGTCTGCCAGCCCTTGTCGCGTGCTGCGGTATGTGGGGACAATACAAGCAGCACAGGAGAAGCATCTAAGTTGATGCAATCGCCCAGTAAGAAGAGCTACATTTATAGTTTTAGTTATCGATTATTGAATTATTGGTCGGTTTGGTGCCTTGGACATGACCGAGGACCTTAAGATTTTGCATGAACCGAGGACTGGCAGCCACGTAACACGAGAAAATGTGAAAAGTGTTAATATGTTGTAAAAACCTTAGAAAATCTCCGTGTTTCGTCATTCACCATCGAATCGATATAACGCGAGATCGTCACATTGGTCGCATTTCTCTCTGAAACGGTTACATTTATGGTCTGCCAGCCCTTGTCGCGTGCTGCGGTATGTGGGGACAATACAAGCAGCACAGTAGAACACAAGAGAAGCATCTAAGTTGATGCAATCGCCCAGTAAGAAGAGCTACATTTACAGTTTTAGTTATCGATTATTGAATTATTGGTCGGTTTGGTGTCTTGGACATGACCGAGGACCTTAAGATTTTGCATGAACCGAGGACTGGCAGCCACGTAACACGAGAAAATGTGAAAAGTGTTAATATGTAGTAAAAACCTTAGAAAATCTCCGTGTTTCGTCATTCACCATCGAATCGATATAACGCGAGATCGTCACATTGGTCGCATTTCTCTCTGAAACGGTTACATTTATGGTCTGCCAGCCCTTGTCGCGTGCTGCGGTATGTGGGGACAATACAAGCAGCACAGTAGAACACAGGAGAAGCATCTAAGTTGATGCAATCGCCCAGTAAGAAGAGCTACATTTACAGTTTTAGTTATCGATTATTGAATTATTGGTCGGTTTGGTGCCTTGGACATGACCGAGGACCTCAAGATTTTGCATGAACCGAGGACTGGCAGCCACGTAACACGAGAAAATGTGAAAAGTCTTAATATGTAGTAAAAACCTTAGAAAATCTCCGTGTTTCGTCATTCACCATCGAATCGATATAACGCGAGATCGTCACATTGGTCGCATTTCTCTCTGAAACGGTTACATTTATGGTCTGCCAGCCCTTGTCGCGTGCTGCGGTATGTGAGGACAATACAAGCAGCACAGTAGAACACAGGAGAAGCATCTAAGTTGATGCAATCGCCCAGTAAGAAGAGCTACATTTATAGTTTTAGTTATCGATTATTGAATTATTGGTCGGTTGGGTGCCTTGGACATGACTGAGGACCTTAAGATTGTGCATGAACCGAGGACTGGTACCCACGTAACACGAGAAAATGTGAAAAGTGTTAATATGTAGTAAAAACCTTAGAAAATCTCCGTGTTTCGTCATTCACCATCGAATCGATATAACGCGAGATCGTCACATTGGTCGCATTTCTCTCTGAAACGGTTACATTTATGGTCTGCCAGCCCTTGTCGCGTGCTGCGGTATGTGGGGACAATACAAGCGGCACAGTAGAACACAGGAGATGCATCTAAGTTGATGCAATCGCCCAGTAAGAAGAGCTACATTTATAGTTTTAGTTATCGATTATTGAATTATTGGTCGGTTTGGTGCCTTGGACATGACCGAGGACCTTAGGATTTTGCATGAACCGAGGACTGGCAGCCACGTAACACGAGAAAATGTGAAAAGTGTTAATATGTAGTAAAAACCTTAGAAAATCTCCGTGTTTCGTCATTCACCATCGAATCGATATAACGCGAGATCGTCACATTGGTCGCATTTCTCTCTGAAACGGTTACATTTATGGTCTGCCAGCCCTTGTCGCGTGCTGCGGTATGTGGGGACAATACAAGCAGCACAGTAGAACACAGGAGTAGCATTTAAGTTGATGCAATCGCCCAGTAAGAAGAGCTACATTTATAGTTTTAGTTATCGATTATTGAATTATTGGTCGGTTTGGTGCCTTGGACATGACCGAGGACCTTAAGATTTTGCATGAACCGAGGACTGGCAGCCACGTAACACGAGAAAATGTGAAAAGTGTTAATATGTAGTAAAAACCTTAGAAAATCTCCGTGTTTCGTCATTCACCATCGATTCGATATAACGCGAGATCGTCACATTGGTCGCATTTCTCTCTGAAACGGTTACATTTATGGTCTGCCAGCCCTTGTCGCGTGCTGCGGTATGTGGGGACAATACAAGCAGCACAGTAGAACACAGGAGAAGCATCTAAGTTGATGCAATCGCCCAGTAAGAAGAGCTACATTTATAGTTTTAGTTATCGATTATTGAATTATTGGTCGGTTTGGTGCCTTGGACATGACCGAGGACCTTAAGATTTTGCATGAACCGAGGACTGGCAGCCACGTAACACGAGAAAATGTGAAAAGTGTTAATATGTAGTAAAAACCTTAGAAAATCTCCGTGTTTCGTCATTCACCATCGAATCGATATAACGCGAGATCGTCACATTGGTCGCATTTCTCTCTGAAACGGTTACATTTATGGTCTGCCAGCCCTTGTTGCGTGCTGCGGTATGTGGGGACAATACAAGCGGCACAGTAGAACACAGGAGAAGCATCTAAGTTGATGCAATCGCCCAGTAAGAAGAGCTACATTTATAGTTTTAGTTATCGATTATTGAATTATTGGTCGGTTTGGTGCCTTGGACATGACCGAGGACCTTAAGATTTTGCATGAACCGAGGACTGGCTGCCACGTAACACGAGAAAATGTGAAAAGTGTTAATATGTAGTAAAAACCTTAGAAAATCTCCGTGTTTCGTCATTCACCATCGAATCGATATAACGCGAGATCGTCACATTGGTCGCATTTCTCTCTGAAACGGTTACATTTATGGTCTGCCAGCCCTTGTCGCGTGCTGCGGTATGTGGGGACAATACAAGCAGCACAGTAGAACACAGGAGAAGCATCTAAGTTGATGCAATCGCCTAGTAAGAATAGCTACATTTATAGTTTTAGTTATCGATTATTGAATTATTGGTCGGTTTGGTGCCTTGGACATGACAGAGGACCTTAAGATTTTGCATGAACCGAGGACTGGCCGCCACGTAACACGAGAAAATGTGAAAAGTGTTAATATGTAGTAAAAACCTTAGAAAATCTCCGTGTTTCGTCATTCACCATCGAATCGATATAACGCGAGATCGTCACATTGGTCGCATTTCTCTCTGAAACGGTTACATTTATGGTCTGCCAGCCCTTGTCGCGTGCTGCGGTATGTGGGGACAATACAAGCAGCACAGGAGAAGCATCTAAGTTGATGCAATCGCCCAGTAAGAAGAGCTACATTTATAGTTTTAGTTATCGATTATTGAATTATTGGTCGGTTTGGTGCCTTGGACATGACCGAGGACCTTAAGATTTTGCATGAACCGAGGACTGGCAGCCACGTAACACGAGAAAATGTGAAAAGTGTTAATATGTTGTAAAAACCTTAGAAAATCTCCGTGTTTCGTCATTCACCATCGAATCGATATAACGCGAGATCGTCACATTGGTCGCATTTCTCTCTGAAACGGTTACATTTATGGTCTGCCAGCCCTTGTCGCGTGCTGCGGTATGTGGGGACAATACAAGCAGCACAGTAGAACACAAGAGAAGCATCTAAGTTGATGCAATCGCCCAGTAAGAAGAGCTACATTTACAGTTTTAGTTATCGATTATTGAATTATTGGTCGGTTTGGTGTCTTGGACATGACCGAGGACCTTAAGATTTTGCATGAACCGAGGACTGGCAGCCACGTAACACGAGAAAATGTGAAAAGTGTTAATATGTAGTAAAAACCTTAGAAAATCTCCGTGTTTCGTCATTCACCATCGAATCGATATAACGCGAGATCGTCACATTGGTCGCATTTCTCTCTGAAACGGTTACATTTATGGTCTGCCAGCCCTTGTCGCGTGCTGCGGTATGTGGGGACAATACAAGCAGCACAGTAGAACACAGGAGAAGCATCTAAGTTGATGCAATCGCCCAGTAAGAAGAGCTACATTTACAGTTTTAGTTATCGATTATTGAATTATTGGTCGGTTTGGTGCCTTGGACATGACCGAGGACCTCAAGATTTTGCATGAACCGAGGACTGGCAGCCACGTAACACGAGAAAATGTGAAAAGTCTTAATATGTAGTAAAAACCTTAGAAAATCTCCGTGTTTCGTCATTCACCATCGAATCGATATAACGCGAGATCGTCACATTGGTCGCATTTCTCTCTGAAACGGTTACATTTATGGTCTGCCAGCCCTTGTCGCGTGCTGCGGTATGTGAGGACAATACAAGCAGCACAGTAGAACACAGGAGAAGCATCTAAGTTGATGCAATCGCCCAGTAAGAAGAGCTACATTTATAGTTTTAGTTATCGATTATTGAATTATTGGTCGGTTGGGTGCCTTGGACATGACTGAGGACCTTAAGATTGTGCATGAACCGAGGACTGGTACCCACGTAACACGAGAAAATGTGAAAAGTGTTAATATGTAGTAAAAACCTTAGAAAATCTCCGTGTTTCGTCATTCACCATCGAATCGATATAACGCGAGATCGTCACATTGGTCGCATTTCTCTCTGAAACGGTTACATTTATGGTCTGCCAGCCCTTGTCGCGTGCTGCGGTATGTGGGGACAATACAAGCGGCACAGTAGAACACAGGAGATGCATCTAAGTTGATGCAATCGCCCAGTAAGAAGAGCTACATTTATAGTTTTAGTTATCGATTATTGAATTATTGGTCGGTTTGGTGCCTTGGACATGACCGAGGACCTTAGGATTTTGCATGAACCGAGGACTGGCAGCCACGTAACACGAGAAAATGTGAAAAGTGTTAATATGTAGTAAAAACCTTAGAAAATCTCCGTGTTTCGTCATTCACCATCGAATCGATATAACGCGAGATCGTCACATTGGTCGCATTTCTCTCTGAAACGGTTACATTTATGGTCTGCCAGCCCTTGTCGCGTGCTGCGGTATGTGGGGACAATACAAGCAGCACAGTAGAACACAGGAGTAGCATTTAAGTTGATGCAATCGCCCAGTAAGAAGAGCTACATTTATAGTTTTAGTTATCGATTATTGAATTATTGGTCGGTTTGGTGCCTTGGACATGACCGAGGACCTTAAGATTTTGCATGAACCGAGGACTGGCAGCCACGTAACACGAGAAAATGTGAAAAGTGTTAATATGTAGTAAAAACCTTAGAAAATCTCCGTGTTTCGTCATTCACCATCGATTCGATATAACGCGAGATCGTCACATTGGTCGCATTTCTCTCTGAAACGGTTACATTTATGGTCTGCCAGCCCTTGTCGCGTGCTGCGGTATGTGGGGACAATACAAGCAGCACAGTAGAACACAGGAGAAGCATCTAAGTTGATGCAATCGCCCAGTAAGAAGAGCTACATTTATAGTTTTAGTTATCGATTATTGAATTATTGGTCGGTTTGGTGCCTTGGACATGACCGAGGACCTTAAGATTTTGCATGAACCGAGGACTGGCAGCCACGTAACACGAGAAAATGTGAAAAGTGTTAATATGTAGTAAAAACCTTAGAAAATCTCCGTGTTTCGTCATTCACCATCGAATCGATATAACGCGAGATCGTCACATTGGTCGCATTTCTCTCTGAAACGGTTACATTTATGGTCTGCCAGCCCTTGTTGCGTGCTGCGGTATGTGGGGACAATACAAGCGGCACAGTAGAACACAGGAGAAGCATCTAAGTTGATGCAATCGCCCAGTAAGAAGAGCTACATTTATAGTTTTAGTTATCGATTATTGAATTATTGGTCGGTTTGGTGCCTTGGACATGACCGAGGACCTTAAGATTTTGCATGAACCGAGGACTGGCTGCCACGTAACACGAGAAAATGTGAAAAGTGTTAATATGTAGTAAAAACCTTAGAAAATCTCCGTGTTTCGTCATTCACCATCGAATCGATATAACGCGAGATCGTCACATTGGTCGCATTTCTCTCTGAAACGGTTACATTTATGGTCTGCCAGCCCTTGTCGCGTGCTGCGGTATGTGGGGACAATACAAGCAGCACAGTAGAACACAGGAGAAGCATCTAAGTTGATGCAATCGCCTAGTAAGAATAGCTACATTTATAGTTTTAGTTATCGATTATTGAATTATTGGTCGGTTTGGTGCCTTGGACATGACAGAGGACCTTAAGATTTTGCATGAACCGAGGACTGGCCGCCACGTAACACGAGAAAATGTGAAAAGTGTTAATATGTAGTAAAAACCTTAGAAAATCTCCGTGTTTCGTCATTCACCATCGAATCGATATAACGCGAGATCGTCACATTGGTCGCATTTCTCTCTGAAACGGTTACATTTATGGTCTGCCAGCCCTTGTCGCGTGCTGCGGTATGTGGGGACAATACAAGCAGCACAGTAGAACACAGGAGAAGCATCTAAGTTGATGCAATCGCCCAGTAAGAATAGCTACATTTATAGTTTTAGTTATCGATTATTGAATTATTGGTCGGTTTGGTGCCTTGGACATGACAGAGGACCTTAAGATTTTGCATGAACCGAGGACTGGCCGCCACGTAACACGAGAAAATGTGAAAAGTGTTAATATGTAGTAAAAACCTTAGAAAATCTCCGTGTTTCGTCATTCACCATCGAATCGATATAACGCGAGATCGTCACATTGGTCGCATTTCTCTCTGAAACGGTTACATTTATGGTCTGCCAGCCCTTGTCGCGTGCTGCGGTATGTGGGGACAATACAAGCAGCACAGTAGAACACAGGAGAAGCATCTAAGTTGATGCAATCGCCCAGTAAGAAGAGCTACATTTATAGTTTTAGTTATCGATTATTGAATTATTGGTCGGTTTGGTGCCTTGGACATGACCGAGGACCTTAAGATTTTGCATGAACCGAGGACTGGCAGCCACGTAACACGAGAAAATGTGAAAACTGTTAATATATAGTAAAAACCTTAGAAAATCTCCGTGTTTCGTCATTCACCATCGAATCGATATAACGCGAGATCGTCACATTGGTCGCATTTCTCTCTGAAACGGTTACATTTATGGTCTGCCAGCCCTTGTCGCGTGCTGCGGTATGTGGGGACAATACAAGCGGCACAGTAGAACACAGGAGAAGCATCTAAGTTGATGCAATCGGCCAGTAAAAGAGCTACATTTATAGTTTTAGTTATCGATTATTGAATTATTGGTCGGTTTGGTGCCTTGGACATGACCGAGGACCTTAAGATTTTGCATGAAACGAGGACTGGCAGCCACGTAACACGAGAAAATGTGAAAAGTGTCAATATGTAGTAAAAACCTTAGAAAATCTCCGTGTTTCGTCATTCACCATCGAATCGATATAACGCGAGATCGTCACATTGGTCGCATTTCTCTCTGAAACGGTTACATTTATGGTCTGCCAGCCCTTGTCGCGTGCTGCGGTATGTGGGGACAATACAAGCAGCACAGTAGAACACAGGAGAAGCATCTAAGTTGATGCAATCGCCCAGTAAGAATAGCTACATTTATAGTTTTAGTTATCGATTATTGAATTATTGGTCGGTTTGGTGCCTTGGACATGACAGAGGACCTTAAGATTTTGCATGAACCGAGGACTGGCCGCCACGTAACACGAGAAAATGTGAAAAGTGTTAATATGTAGTAAAAACCTTAGAAAATCTCCGTGTTTCGTCATTCACCATGGAATCGATATAACGCGAGATCGTCACATTGGTCGCATTTCTCTCTGAAACGGTTACATTTATGGTCTGCCAGCCCTTGTCGCGTGCTGCGGTATGTGGGGACAATACAAGCAGCACAGTAGAACACAGGAGAAGCATCTAAGTTGATGCAATCGCCCAGTAAGAAGAGCTACATTTATAGTTTTAGTTATCGATTATTAAATTATTGGTCGGTTTGGTGCCTTGGACATGACCGAGGATCTTAAGATTTTGCATGAACCGAGGACTGGCAGCCACGTAACACGAGAAAATGTGAAAAGTGTTAATATGTAGTAAAAACGTTAGAAAATCTCCGTGTTCCGTCATTCACCATCGAATCGATATAACGCGAGATCGTCACATTGGTCGCATTTCTCTCTGAAACGGTTACATTTATGGTCTGCCAGCCCTTGTCGCGTGCAGCGGTATGTGGGGACAATACAAGCAGCACAGTAGAACACAGGAGAAGCATCTAAGTTGATGCAATCGCCCAGTAAGAAGAGCTACATTTATAGTTTTAGTTATCGATTATTGAATTATTGGTCGGTTTGGTGCCTTGGACATGACCGAGGACCTTAAGATTTTGCATGAACCGAGGACTGGCAGCCACGTAACACGAGAAAATGTGAAAAGTGTTAATATGTAGTAAAAACCTTAGAAAATCTCCGTGTTTCGTCATTCACCATCGAATCGATATAACGCGAGATCGTCACATTGGTCGCATTTCTCTCTGAAACGGTTACATTTATGGTCTGCCAGCCCTTGTCGCGTGCTGCGGTATGTGGGGACAATACAAGCGGCACAGTAGAACACAGGAGAACCATCTAAGTTGATGCAATCGCCCAGTAAGAAGAGCTACATTTATAGTTTTAGTTATCGATTATTGAATTATTGGTCGGTTTGGTGCCTTGGACATGACCGAGGACCTTAACATTTTGCATGAACCGAGGACTGGCAGCCACGTAACACGAGAAAATGTGAAAAGTGTCAATATGTAGTAAAATCTTAGAAAATCTCCGTGTTTCGTCATTCACCATCGAATCGATATAACGCGAGATCGTCACATTGGTCGCATTTCTCTCTGAAACGGTTACATTTATGGTCTGCCAGCCCTTGTCGCGTGCTGCGGTATGTGGGGACAATACAAGCAGCACAGTAGAACACAGGAGAAGCATCTAAGTTGATGCAATCGCCCAGTAAGAATAGCTACATTTATAGTTTTAGTTATCGATTATTGAATTATTGGTCGGTTTGGTGTCTTGGACATGACAGAGGACCTTAAGATTTTGCATGAACCGAGGACTGGCCGCCACGTAACACGAGAAAATGTGAAAAGTGTTAATATGTAGTAAAAACCTTAGAAAATCTCCGTGTTTCGTCATTCACCATCGAATCGATATAACGCGAGATCGTCACATTGGTCGCATTTCTCTCTGAAACGGTTACATCTATGGTCTGCCAGCCCTTGTCGCGTGCTGCGGTATGTGGGGACAATACAAGCAGCACAGGAGAAGCATCTAAGTTGATGCAATCGCCCAGTAAGAAGAGCTACATTTATAGTTTTAGTTATCGATTATTGAATTATTGGTCGGTTTGGTGCCTTGGACATGACCGAGGACCTTAAGATTTTGCATGAACCGTGGACTGGCAGCCACGTAACACGAGAAAATGTGAAAAGTGTTAATATGTAGTAAAAACCTTAGAAAATCTCCGTGTTTCGTCATTCACCATCGAATCGATATAACGCGAGATCGTCACATTGGTCGCATTTCTCTCTGAAACGGTTACATTTATGGTCTGCCAGCCCTTGTCGCGTGCTGCGGTATGTGGGGAAAATACAAGCAGCACAGTAGAACACAGGAGAAGCATCTAAGTTGATGCAATCGCCCAGTAAGAAAAGCTACATTTATAGTTTCAGTTATCGATTATTGAATTATTGGTCGGTTTGGTGCCTTGGACATGACAGAGGACCTTAAGATTTTCCATGAACCGAGGACTGGCCACCACGTAACACGAGAAAATGTGAAAAGTGTTAATATGTAGTAAAAACCTTAGAAAATCTCCGTGTTTCGTCATTCACCAACGAATCGATATAACGCGAGATCGTCACATTGGTCGCATTTCTCTCTGAAACGGTTACATTTATGGTCTGCCAGCCCTTGTCGCGTGCAGCGGTATGTGGGGACAATACAAGCAGCACAGTAGAACACAGGAGAAGCATCTAAGTTGATGCAATCGCCCAGTAAGAAGAGCTACATTTATAGTTTTAGTTATCGATTATTGAATTATTGGTCGGTTTGGTGCCTTGGACATGAGCGAGGACCTTAAGATTTTGCATGAACCGAGGACTGGCAGCCACGTAACACGAGAAAATGTGAAAAGTGTTAATATGTAGTAAAAACCTTAGAAAATCTACGTGTTTCGTCATTCACCATCGAATCGATATAACGCGAGATCGTCACATTGGTCGCATTTCTCTCTGAAACGGTTACATTTATGGTCTGCCAGCCCTTGTCGCGTGCTGCGGTATGTGGGGACAATACAAGCAGCACAGTAGAACACAGGAGAAGCATCTAAGTTGATGCAATCGCCCAGTAAGAAGAGCTACATTTATAGTTTTAGTTATCGATTATTGAATTATTGGTCGGTTTGGTGCCTTGGACATGACCGAGGACCTTAAGATTTTGCATGAACCGAGGACTGGCAGCCACGTAACACGAGAAAATGTGAAAAGTGTTAATATGTAGTAAAAACCTTAGAAAATCTCCGTGTTTCGTCATTCACCATCGAATCGATATAACGCGAGATCGTCACATTGGTCGCATTTCTCTCTGAAACGGTTACATTTATGGTCTGCCAGCCCTTGTCGCGTGCTGCGGTATGTGGGGACAATACAAGCAGCACAGTAGAACACAGGAGAAGCATCTAAGTTGATGCAATCGCCCAGTAAGAAGAGTTACATTTATAGATTTAGTTATCGATTATTGAATTATTGGTCGGTTTGGTGCCTTGGACATGACCGAGGACCTTAAGATTGTGCATGAACCGAGGACTGGTACCCACGTAACACGAGATAATGTGAAAAGTGTTAATATGTAGTAAAAACCTTAGAAAATCTCCGTGTTTCGTCATTCACCATCGAATCGATATAACGCGAGATCGTCACATTGGTCGCATTTCTCTCTGAAACGGTTACATTTATGGTCTGCCAGCCCTTGTCGCGTGCTGCGGTATGTGGGGACAATACAAGCAGCACAGTAGAACACAGGAGAAGCATCTAAGTTGATGCAATCGCCCAGTAAGAATAGCTACATTTATAGTTTTAGTTATCGATTATTGAATTATTGGTCGGTTTGGTGCCTTGGACATGACAGAGGACCTTAAGATTTTGCATGAACCGAGGACTGGCCGCCACGTAACACGAGAAAATGTGAAAAGTGTTAATATGTAGTAAAAACCTTAGAAAATCTCCGTGTTTCGTCATTCACCATCGAATCGATATAACGCGAGATCGCCACATTGGTCGCATTTCTCTCTGAAACGGTTACATTTATGGTCTGCCAGCCCTTGTCGCGTGCTGCGGTATGTGGGGACAATACAAGCAGCACAGTAGAACACAGGAGAAGCATCTAAGTTGATGCAATCGCCCAGTAAGAAGAGCTACATTTATAGTTTTAGTTATCGATTATTAAATTATTGGTCGGTTTGGTGCCTTGGACATGACCGAGGACCTTAAGATTTTGCATGAACCGAGGACTGGCAGCCACGTAACACGAGAAAATGTGAAAAGTGTTAATATGTAGTAAAAACCTTAGAAAATCTCCGTGTTTCGTCATCCACCATCGAATCGATATAACGCGAGATCGTCACATTGGTCGCATTTCTCTCTGAAACGGTTACATTTATGGTCTGCCAGCCCTTGTCGCGTGCTGCGGTATGTGGGGACAATACAAGCGGCACAGTAGAACACAGGAGAAGCATCTAAGTTGATGCAATCGCCCAGTAAGAAGAGCTACATTTATAGTTTTAGTTATCGATTATTGAATTATTGGTCGGTTTGGTGCCTTGGACATGACCGAGGACCTTAAGATTTTGCATGAACCGAGGACTGGCAGCCACGTAACACGAGAAAATGTGAAAAGTGTTAATATGTAGTAAAAACCTTAGAAAATCTCCGTGTTTCGTCATTCACCATCGAATCGATATAACGCGAGATCGTCACATTGGTCGCATTTCTCTCTGAAACGGTTACATTTATGGTCTGCCAGCCCTTGTCGCGTGCTGCGGTATGTGGGGACAATACAAGCAGCACAGTAGAACACAGGAGAAGCATCTAAGTTGATGCAATCGCCCAGTAAGAAGAGCTACATTTCTAGTTTTAGTTATCGATTATTGAATTATTGGTCGGTTTGGTGCCTTGGACATGACAGAGGACCTTAAGATTTTGCATGAACCGAGGATTGGCAGCCACGTAACACGAGAAAATGTGAAAAGTGTTAATATGTAGTAAAAACCTTAGAAAATCTCCGTGTTTCGTCATTCACCATCGAATCGATATAACGCGAGATCGTCACATTGGTCGCATTTCTCTCTGAAACGGTTACATTTATGGTCTGCCAGCCCTTGTCGCGGGCTGCGGTATGTGGGGACAATACAAGCGGCACAGTAGAACACAGGAGAAGCATCTAAGTTGATGCAATCGCCCAGTAAGAAGAGCTACATTTATAGTTTTAGTTATCGATTATTGAATTATTGGTCGGTTTGGTGCCTTGGACATGACCGAGGACCTTAAGATTTTGCATGAACCGAGGACTGGCAGCCACGTAAGACGAGAAAATGTGAAAAGTGTTAATATGTAGTAAAAACCTTAGAAAATCTACGTGTTTCGTCATTCACCATCGAATCGATATAACGCGAGATCGTCACATTGGTCGCATTTCTCTCTGAAACGGTTACATTTATGGTCTGCCAGCCCTTGTCGCGTGCTGCGGTATGTGGAGACAATACAAGCAGCACAGTAGAACACAGGAGAAGCATCTAAGTTGATGCAATCGCCCAGTAAGAAGAGCTACATTTATAGTTTTAGTTATCGATTATTGAATTATTGGTCGGTTTGGTGCCTTGGACATGACCGAGGACCTTAAGATTGTGCATGAACCGAGGACTGGTACCCACGTAACACGAGATAATGTGAAAAGTGTTAATATGTAGTAAAAACCTTAGAAAGTCTCCGTGTTTCGTCATTCACCATCGAATCGATATAACGCGAGATCGTCACATTGGTCGCATTTCTCTCTGAAACGGTTACATTTATGGTCTGCCAGCCCTTGTCGCGTGCTGCGGTATGTGGGGACAATACAAGCGGCACAGTAGAACACAGGAGAAGCATCTAAGTTGATGCAATCGCCCAGTAAGAGGAGCTACATTTATAGTTTTAGTTATCGATTATTAAATTATTGGTCGGTTTGGTGCCTTGGACATGACCGAGGACCTTAAGATTTTGCATGAACCGAGGACTGGCAGCCACGTAACACGAGAAAATGTGAAAAGTGTTAATATGTAGTAAAAACCTTAGAAAATCTCCGTGTTTCGTCATTCACCATCGAATCGATATAACGCGAGATCGTCACATTGGTCGCATTTCTCTCTAAAACGGTTACATTTATGGTCTGCCAGCCCTTGTCGCGTGCTGCGGTATGTGGGGACAATACAAGCGGCACAGTAGAACACAGGAGAAGCATCTAAGTTGATGCAATCGCCCAGTAAGAAGAGCTACATTTATAGTTTTAGTTATCGATTACTGAATTATTGGTCGGTTTGGTGCCTTGGACATGACCGAGGACCTTAAGATTTTGCATGAACCGAGGACTGGCAGCCACGTAACACGAGAAAATGTGAAAAGTGTTAATATGTAGCAAAAACCTTAGAAAATCTACGTGTTTCGTCATTCACCATCGAATCGATATAACGCGAGATCGTCACATTGGTCGCATTTCTCTCTGAAACGGTTACATTTATGGTCTGCCAGCCCTTGTCGCGTGCTGCGGTATGTGGGGACAATACAAGCAGCACAGTAGAACACAGGAGAAGCATCTAAGTTGATGCAAACGCCCAGTAAGAAGAGCTACATTTATAGTTTTAGTTATCGATTATTGAATTATTGGTCGGTTTGGTGCCTTGGACATGACCGAGGACCTTAAGATTTTGCATGAACCGAGGACTGGCAGCCACGTAAGACGAGAAAATGTGAAAAGTGTTAATATGTAGTAAAAACCTTAGAAAATCTCCGTATTTCGTCATTCACCATCGAATCGATATAACGCGAGATCGTCACATTGGTCGCATTTCTCTCTGAAACGGTTACATTTATGGTCTGCCAGCCCTTGTCGCGTGCTGCGGTATGTGGGGAAAATACAAGCAGCACAGTAGAACACAGGAGAAGCATCTAAGTTGATGCAATCGCCCAGTAAGAAGAGCTACATTTATAGTTTTAGTTATCGATTATTGAATTATTGGTCGGTTTGGTGCCTTGGACAGACAGAGGACCTTAAGATTTTGCATGAACCGAGGACTGGCAGCCACGTAACACGAGAAAATGTGAAAAGTGTTAATATGTAGTAAAAACCTTAGAAAATCTCCGTGTTTCGTCATTCACCATCGAATCGATATAACGCGAGATCGTCACATTGGTCGCATTTCTCTCTGAAACGGTTACATTTATGGTCTGCCAGCCCTTGTCGCGTGCTGCGGTATGTGGGGACAATACAAGCAGCACAGTAGAAACAGGAGAAGCATCTAAGTTGATGCAATCGCCCAGTAAGAAGAGCTACATTTATAGTTTTAGTTATCGATTACTGAATTATTGGTCGGTTTGGTGCCTTGGACATGACCGAGGACCTTAAGATTTTGCATGAACCGAGGGCTGGCAGCCACGTAACACGAGAAAATGTGAAAAGTGTTAATATGTAGCAAAAACCTTAGAAAATCTACGTGTTTCGTCATTCACCATCGAATCGATATAACGCGAGATCGTCACATTGGTCGCATTTCTCTCTGAAACGGTTACATTTATGGTCTGCCAGCCCTTGTCGCGTGCTGCGGTATGTGGGGACAATACAAGCAGCACAGTAGAACACAGGAGAAGCATCTAAGTTGATGCAATCGCCCAGTAAGAAGAGCTACATTTATAGTTTTAGTTATCGATTATTGAATTATTGGTCGGTTTGGTGCCTTGGACATGACCGAGGACCTTCAGACTTTGCATGAACCGAGGACTGGCCGCCACGTAACACGAGAAAATGTGAAAAGTCTTAATATGTAGTAAAAACCTTAGAAAATCTCCGTGTTTCGTCATTCACCATCGAATCGATATAACGTGAGATCGTCACGTTGGTCGCATTTCTCTCTGAAACGGTTACATTTATGGTCTGCCAGCCCTTGTCGCGTGCTGCGGTATGTGGAGACAATACAAGCAGCACAGTAGAACACAGGAGAAGCATCTAAGTTGATGCAATCGCCCAGTAAGAAGAGCTACATTTATAGTTTTAGTTATCGATTATTGAATTATTGGTCGGTTTGGTGCCTTGGACATGACCGAGGACCTTAAGATTGTGCATGAACCGAGGACTGGTACCCACGTAACACGAGATAATGTGAAAAGTGTTAATATGTAGTAAAAACCTTAGAAAGTCTCCGTGTTTCGTCATTCACCATCGAATCGATATAACGCGAGATCGTCACATTGGTCGCATTTCTCTCTGAAACGGTTACATTTATGGTCTGCCAGCCCTTGTCGCGTGCTGCGGTATGTGGGGACAATACAAGCGGCACAGTAGAACACAGGAGAAGCATCTAAGTTGATGCAATCGCCCAGTAAGAGGAGCTACATTTATAGTTTTAGTTATCGATTATTAAATTATTGGTCGGTTTGGTGCCTTGGACATGACCGAGGACCTTAAGATTTTGCATGAACCGAGGACTGGCAGCCACGTAACACGAGAAAATGTGAAAAGTGTTAATATGTAGTAAAAACCTTAGAAAATCTCCGTGTTTCGTCATTCACCATCGAATCGATATAACGCGAGATCGTCACATTGGTCGCATTTCTCTCTAAAACGGTTACATTTATGGTCTGCCAGCCCTTGTCGCGTGCTGCGGTATGTGGGGACAATACAAGCGGCACAGTAGAACACAGGAGAAGCATCTAAGTTGATGCAATCGCCCAGTAAGAAGAGCTACATTTATAGTTTTAGTTATCGATTACTGAATTATTGGTCGGTTTGGTGCCTTGGACATGACCGAGGACCTTAAGATTTTGCATGAACCGAGGACTGGCAGCCACGTAACACGAGAAAATGTGAAAAGTGTTAATATGTAGCAAAAACCTTAGAAAATCTACGTGTTTCGTCATTCACCATCGAATCGATATAACGCGAGATCGTCACATTGGTCGCATTTCTCTCTGAAACGGTTACATTTATGGTCTGCCAGCCCTTGTCGCGTGCTGCGGTATGTGGGGACAATACAAGCAGCACAGTAGAACACAGGAGAAGCATCTAAGTTGATGCAAACGCCCAGTAAGAAGAGCTACATTTATAGTTTTAGTTATCGATTATTGAATTATTGGTCGGTTTGGTGCCTTGGACATGACCGAGGACCTTAAGATTTTGCATGAACCGAGGACTGGCAGCCACGTAAGACGAGAAAATGTGAAAAGTGTTAATATGTAGTAAAAACCTTAGAAAATCTCCGTATTTCGTCATTCACCATCGAATCGATATAACGCGAGATCGTCACATTGGTCGCATTTCTCTCTGAAACGGTTACATTTATGGTCTGCCAGCCCTTGTCGCGTGCTGCGGTATGTGGGGACAATACAAGCAGCACAGTAGAACACAGGAGAAGCATCTAAGTTGATGCAATCGCCCAGTAAGAAGAGCTACATTTATAGTTTTAGTTATCGATTATTGAATTATTGGTCGGTTTGGTGCCTTGGACAGACAGAGGACCTTAAGATTTTGCATGAACCGAGGACTGGCAGCCACGTAACACGAGAAAATGTGAAAAGTGTTAATATGTAGTAAAAACCTTAGAAAATCTCCGTGTTTCGTCATTCACCATCGAATCGATATAACGCGAGATCGTCACATTGGTCGCATTTCTCTCTGAAACGGTTACATTTATGGTCTGCCAGCCCTTGTCGCGTGCTGCGGTATGTGGGGACAATACAAGCAGCACAGTAGAAACAGGAGAAGCATCTAAGTTGATGCAATCGCCCAGTAAGAAGAGCTACATTTATAGTTTTAGTTATCTATTATTGAATTATTGGTCGGTTTGGTGCCTTGGACATGACCGAGGACCTTAAGATTTTGCATGAACCGAGGACTGGTACCCACGTAACACGAGATAATGTGAAAAGTGTTAATATGTAGTAAAAACCTTAGAAAATCTCCGTGTTTCGTCATTCACCATCGAATCGATATAACGCGAGATCGTAACATTGGTCGCATTTCTCTCTGAAACGGTTACATTTATGGTCTGCCAGCACTTGTCGCGTGCTGCGGTATGTGGGGACAATACAAGCGGCACAGTAGAACACAGGAGAAGCATCTAAGTTGATGCAATCGCCCAGTAAGAAGAGCTACATTTATAGTTTTAGTTATCGATTATTGAATTATTGGTCGGTTTGGTGCCTTGGACATGACCGAGGACCTTAAGATTTTGCATGAACCGAGGACTGGCAGCCACGTAACACGAGAAAATGTGAAAAGTGTTAATATGTAGTAAAAACCTTAGAAAATCTCCGTGTTTCGTCATTCACCATCGAATCGATATAACGCGAGATCGTCACATTGGTCGCATTTCTCTCTAAAACGGTTACATTTATGGTCTGCCAGCCCTTGTCGCGTGCTGCGGTATGTGGGGACAATACAAGCGGCACAGTAGAACACAGGAGAAGCATCTAAGTTGATGCAATCGCCCAGTAAGAAGAGCTACATTTATAGTTTTAGTTATCGATTACTGAATTATTGGTCGGTTTGGTGCCTTGGACATGACCGAGGACCTTAAGATTTTGCATGAACCGAGGGCTGGCAGCCACGTAACACGAGAAAATGTGAAAAGTGTTAATATGTAGCAAAAACCTTAGAAAATCTACGTGTTTCGTCATTCACCATCGAATCGATATAACGCGAGATCGTCACATTGGTCGCATTTCTCTCTGAAACGGTTACATTTATGGTCTGCCAGCCCTTGTCGCGTGCTGCGGTATGTGGGGACAATACAAGCAGCACAGTAGAACACAGGAGAAGCATCTAAGTTGATGCAAACGCCCAGTAAGAAGAGCTACATTTATAGTTTTAGTTATCGATTATTGAATTATTGGTCGGTTTGGTGCCTTGGACATGACCGAGGACCTTAAGATTTTGCATGAACCGAGGACTGGCAGCCACGTAACACGAGAAAATGTGAAAAGTGTTAATATGTAGTAAAAACCTTAGAAAATCTCCGTGTTTCGTCATTCACCATCGAATCGATATAACGCGAGATCGTCACATTGGTCGCATTTCTCTCTGAAACGGTTACATTTATGGTCTGCCAGCCCTTGTCGCGTGCTGCGGTATGTGGGGACAATACAAGCAGCACAGTAGAACACAGGAGAAGCATCTAAGTTGATGCAATCGCCCAGTAAGAAGAGCTACATTTATAGTTTTAGTTATCGATTATTGAATTATTGGTCGGTTTGGTGCCTTGGACATGACCGAGGACCTTCAGACTTTGCATGAACCGAGGACTGGCCGCCACGTAACACGAGAAAATGTGAAAAGTCTTAATATGTAGTAAAAACCTTAGAAAATCTCCGTGTTTCGTCATTCACCATCGAATCGATATAACGTGAGATCGTCACGTTGGTCGCATTTCTCTCTGAAACGGTTACATTTATGGTCTGCCAGCCCTTGTCGCGTGCTGCGGTATGTGGGGACAATACAAGCAGCACAGTAGAACACAGGAGAAGCATCTAAGTTGATGCAATCGCCCAGTAAGAAGAGCTACATTTATAGTTTTAGTTATCGATTATTAAATTATTGGTCGGTTTGGTGCCTTGGACATGACCGAGGACCTTAAGATTTTGCATGAACCGAGGACTGGCAGCCACGTAACACGAGAAAATGTGAAAAGTGTTAATATGTAGTAAAAACCTTAGAAAATCTCCGTGTTTCGTCATTCACCATCGAATAGATATAACGCGAGATCGTCACATTGGTCGCATTTCTCTCTGAAACGGTTACATTTATGGTCTGCCAGCCCTTGTCGCGTGCTGCGGTATGTGGGGACAATACAAGCGGCACAGTAGAACACAGGAGAAGCATCTAAGTTGATGCAATCGCCCAGTAAGAAGAGCTACATTTATAGTTTTAGTTATCGATTATTGAATTATTGGTCGGTTTGGTGCCTTGGACATGACAGAGGACCTTAAGATTTTGCATGAACCGAGGACTGGCAGCCACGTAACACGAGAAAATGTGAAAAGTGTTAATATGTAGTAAAAACCTTAGAAAATCTCCGTGTTTCGTCATTCACCATCGAATCGATATAACGCGAGATCGTCACATTGGTCGCATTTCTCTCTGAAACGGTTACATTTATGGTCTGCCAGCCCTTGTCGCGTGCTGCGGTATGTGGGGACAATACAAGCGGCACAGTAGAACACAGGAGAAGCATCTAAGTTGATGCAATCGCCCAGTACGAAGAGCTACATTTATAGTTTTAGTTATCGATTATTGAATTATTGGTCGGTTTGGTGCCTTGGACATGACCGAGGACCTTAAGATTTTGCATGAACCGAGGACTGGCAGCCACGTAACACGAGAAAATGTGAAAAGTGTCAATATGTAGTAAAAACCTTAGAAAATCTCCGTGTTTCGTCATTCACCATCGAATCGATATAACGCGAGATCGTCACATTGGTCGCATTTCTCTCTGAAACGGTTACATTTATGGTCTGCCAGCCCTTGTCGCGTGCTGCGGTATGTGGGGACAATACAAGCAGCACAGTAGAACACAGGAGAAGCATCTAAGTTGATGCAATCGCCCAGTAAGAAGAGCTACATTTATAGCTTTAGTTATCGATTATTGAATTATTGGTCGGTTTGGTGCCTTGGACATGACAGAGGACCTTAAGATTTTGCATGAACCGAGGACTGGCCGCCACGTAACACGAGAAAATGTGAAAAGTGTTAATATGTAGTAAAAACCTTAGAAAATCTACGTGTTTCGTCATTCACCATCGAATCGATATAACGCGAGATCGTCACATTGGTCGCATTTCTCTCTGAAACGGTTACATTTATGGTCTGCCAGCCCTTGTCGCGTGCTGCGGTATGTGGGGACAATACAAGCAGCACAGTAGAACACAGGAGAAGCATCTAAGTTGATGCAATCGCCCAGTAAGAAGAGCTACATTTATAGTTTTAGTTATCGATTATTAAATTATTGGTCGGTTTGGTGCCTTGGACATGACGGAGGACCTTAAGATTTTGCATGAACCGGGGACTGGCAGCCACGTAACACGAGAAAATGTGAAAAGTGTTAATATGTAGTAAAAACCTTAGAAAATCTCCGTGTTTCGTCATTCACCATCGAATCGATATAACGCGAGATCGTCACATTGGTCGCATTTCTCTCTGAAACGGTTACATTTATGGTCTGCCAGCCCTTGTCGCGTGCTGCGGTATGTGGGGACAATACAAGCAGCACAGTAGAACACAGGAGAAGCATCTAAGTTGATGCAATCGCCCAGTAAGAAGAGCTACATTTATAGTTTTAGTTATCGATTATTGAATTATTGGTCGGTTTGGTGCCTTGGACATGACCGAGGACCTTAAGATTTTGCATGAACCGAGGACTGGCAGCCACGTAACACGAGAAAATGTGAAAAGTGTTAATATGTAGTAAAAACCTTAGAAAATCTCCGTGTTTCGTCATTCACCATCGAATCGATATAACGCGAGATCGTCACATTGGTCACATTTCTCTCTGAAACGGTTACATTTATGGTCTGCCAGCCCTTGTCGCGTGCTGCGGTATGTGGGGACAATACAAGCAGCACAGTAGAACACAGGAGAAGCATCTAAGTTGATGCAATCGCCCAGTAAGAAGAGCTACATTTATAGTTTTAGTTATCGATTATTGAATTATTGGTCGGTTTGGTGCCTTGGACATGACCGAGGACCTTAAGATTTTGCATGAACCGAGGACTGGCAGCCACGTAACACGAGAAAATGTGAAAAGTGTTAATATGTAGTAAAAACCTTAGAAAATCTACGTGTTTCGTCATTCACCATCGAATCGATATAACGCGAGATCGTCACATTGGTCGCATTTCTCTCTGAAACGGTTACATTTATGGTCTGCCAGCCCTTGTCGCGTGCTGCGGTATGTGGGGACAATACAAGCGGCACAGTAGAACACAGGAGAAGCATCTAAGTTGATGCAATCGCCCAGTACGAAGAGCTACATTTATAGTTTTAGTTATCGATTATTGAATTATTGGTCGGTTTGGTGCCTTGGACATGACCGAGGACCTTAAGATTTTGCATGAACCGAGGACTGGCAGCCACGTAACACGAGAAAATGTGAAAAGTGTCAATATGTAGTAAAAACCTTAGAAAATCTCCGTGTTTCGTCATTCACCATCGAATCGATATAACGCGAGATCGTCACATTGGTCGCATTTCTCTCTGAAACGGTTACATTTATGGTCTGCCAGCCCTTGTCGCGTGCTGCGGTATGTGGGGACAATACAAGCAGCACAGTAGAACACAGGAGAAGCATCTAAGTTGATGCAATCGCCCAGTAAGAAGAGCTACATTTATAGCTTTAGTTATCGATTATTGAATTATTGGTCGGTTTGGTGCCTTGGACATGACAGAGGACCTTAAGATTTTGCATGAACCGAGGACTGGCCGCCACGTAACACGAGAAAATGTGAAAAGTGTTAATATGTAGTAAAAACCTTAGAAAATCTACGTGTTTCGTCATTCACCATCGAATCGATATAACGCGAGATCGTCACATTGGTCGCATTTCTCTCTGAAACGGTTACATTTATGGTCTGCCAGCCCTTGTCGCGTGCTGCGGTATGTGGGGACAATACAAGCAGCACAGTAGAACACAGGAGAAGCATCTAAGTTGATGCAATCGCCCAGTAAGAAGAGCTACATTTATAGTTTTAGTTATCGATTATTAAATTATTGGTCGGTTTGGTGCCTTGGACATGACGGAGGACCTTAAGATTTTGCATGAACCGGGGACTGGCAACCACGTAACACGAGAAAATGTGAAAAGTGTTAATATGTAGTAAAAACCTTAGAAAATCTCCGTGTTTCGTCATTCACCATCGAATCGATATAACGCGAGATCGTCACATTGGTCGCATTTCTCTCTGAAACGGTTACATTTATGGTCTGCCAGCCCTTGTCGCGTGCTGCGGTATGTGGGGACAATACAAGCAGCACAGTAGAACACAGGAGAAGCATCTAAGTTGATGCAATCGTCCAGTAAGAAGAGCTACATTTATAGTTTTAGTTATCGATTATTGAATTATTGGTCGGTTTGGTGCCTTGGACATGACCGAGGACCTTAAGATTTTGCATGAACCGAGGACTGGCAGCCACGTAACACGAGAAAATGTGAAAAGTGTTAATATGTAGTAAAAACCTTAGAAAATCTCCGTGTTTCGTCATTCACCATCGAATCGATATAACGCGAGATCGTCACATTGGTCACATTTCTCTCTGAAACGGTTACATTTATGGTCTGCCAGCCCTTGTCGCGTGCTGCGGTATGTGGGGACAATACAAGCAGCACAGTAGAACACAGGAGAAGCATCTAAGTTGATGCAATCGCCCAGTAAGAAGAGCTACATTTATAGTTTTAGTTATCGATTATTGAATTATTGGTCGGTTTGGTGCCTTGGACATGACCGAGGACCTTAAGATTTTGCATGAACCGAGGACTGGCAGCCACGTAACACGAGAAAATGTGAAAAGTGTTAATATGTAGTAAAAACCTTAGAAAATCTACGTGTTTCGTCATTCACCATCGAATCGATATAACGCGAGATCGTCACATTGGTCGCATTTCTCTCTGAAACGGTTACATTTATGGTCTGCCAGCCCTTGTCGCGTGCTGCGGTATGTGGGGACAATACAAGCAGCACAGTAGAACACAGGAGAAGCATCTAAGTTGATGCAATCGCCCAGTAAGAAGAGCTACATTTATAGTTTTAGTTATCGATTATTGAATTATTGGTCGGTTTGGTGCCTTGGACATGACCGAGGACCTTAAGATTGTGCATGAACCGAGGACTGGTACCCACGTAACACGAGATAATGTGAAAAGTGTTAATATGTAGTAAAAACCTTAGAAAATTTCCGTGTTTCGTCATTCACCATCGAATCGATATAACGCGAGATCGTCACATTGGTCGCATTTCTCTCTGAAACGGTTACATTTATGGTCTGCCAGCACTTGTCGCGTGCTGCGGTATGTGGGGACAATACAAGCGGCACAGTAGAACACAGGAGAAGCATCTAAGTTGATGCAATCGCCCAGTAAGAAGAGCTACATTTATAGTTTTAGTTATCGATTATTGAATTATTGGTCGGTTTGGTGCCTTGGACATGACCGAGGACCTTAAGATTTTGCATGAACCGAGGACTGGCAGCCACGTAACACGAGAAAATGTGAAAAGTGTTAATATGTAGTAAAAACCTTAGAAAATCTCCGTGTTTCGTCATTCACCATCGAATCGATATAACGCGAGATCGTCACATTGGTCGCATTTCTCTCTGAAACGGTTACATTTATGGTCTGCCAGCCCTTGTCGCGTGCTGCGGTATGTGGGGACAATACAAGCGGCACAGTAGAACACAGGAGAAGCATCTAAGTTGATGCAATCGCCCAGTACGAAGAGCTACATTTATAGTTTTAGTTATCGATTATTGAATTATTGGTCGGTTTGGTGCCTTGGACATGACCGAGGACCTTAAGATTTTGCATGAACCGAGGACTGGCCGCCACGTAACACGAGAAAATGTGAAAAGAGTTAATATGTAGTAAAAACCTTAGAAAATCTACGTGTTTCGTCATTCACCATCGAATCGATATAACGCGAGATCGTCACATTGGTCGCACTTCTCTCTGAAACGGTTACATTTATGGTCTGCCAGCCCTTGTCGCGTGCTGCGGTATGTGGGGACAATACAAGCAGCACAGTAGAACACAGGAGAAGCATCTAAGTTGATGCAATCGCCCAGTAAGAAGAGCTATATTTATAGTTTTAGTTATCGATTATTAAATTATTGGTCGGTTTGGTGCCTTGGACATGACGGAGGACCTTAAGATTTTGCATGAACCGAGGACTGGCAGCCACGTAACACGAGAAAATGTGAAAAGTGTTAATATGTAGTAAATACCTTAGAAAATCTCCGTGTTTCGTCATTCACCATCGAATCGATATAACGCGAGATCGTCACATTGGTCGCATTTCTCTCTGAAACGGTTACATTTATGGTCTGCCAGCCCTTGTCGCGTGCTGCGGTATGTGGGGACAATACAAGCAGCACAGTAGAACACAGGAGAAGCATCTAAGTTGATGCAATCGCCCAGTAAGAAGAGCTACATTTATAGTTTTAGTTATCGATTATTGAATTATTGGTCGGTTTGGTGCCTTGGACATGACCGAGGACCTCAAGATTTTGCATGAACCGAGGACTGGCAGCCACGTAACACGAGAAAATGTGAAAAGTGTTAATATGTAGTAAAAACCTTGGAAAATCTCCGTGTTTCGTCATTCACCATCGAATCGATATAACGCGAGATCGTCACATTGGTCGCATTTCTCTCTGAAACGGTTACATTTATGGTCTGCCAGCCCTTGTCGCGTGCTGCGGTATGTGGGGACAATACAAGCAGCACAGTAGAACACAGGAGAAGCATCTAAGTTGATGCAATCGCCCAGTAAGAAGAGCTACATTTATAGTTTTAGTTATCGATTATTGAATTATTGGTCGGTTTGGTGCCTTGGACATGACAGAGGACCTTAAGATTTTGCATGAACCGAGGATTGGCAGGCACGTAACACGAGAAAATGTGAAAAGTGTTAATATGTAGCAAAAACCTGAGAAAATCTCCGTGTTTCGTCATTCACCATCGAATCGATATAACGCGAGATCGTCACATTGGTCGCATTTCTCTCTGAAACGGTTACATTTATGGTCTGCCAGCCCTTGTCGCGTGCTGCGGTATGTGGGGACAATACAAGCGGCACAGTAGAACACAGGAGAAGCATCTAAGTTGATGCAATCGCCCAGTAAGAGGAGCTACATTTATAGTTTTAGTTATCGATTATTAAATTATTGGTCGGTTTGGTGCCTTGGACATGACCGAGGACCTTAAGATTTTGCATGAACCGAGGACTGGCAGCCACGTAACACGAGAAAATGTGAAAAGTGTTAATATGTAGTAAAAACCTTAGAAAATCTCCGTGTTTCGTCATTCACCATCGAATCGATATAACGCGAGATCGTCACATTGGTCGCATTTCTCTCTAAAACGGTTACATTTATGGTCTGCCAGCCCTTGTCGCGTGCTGCGGTATGTGGGGACAATACAAGCGGCACAGTAGAACACAGGAGAAGCATCTAAGTTGATGCAATCGCCCAGTAAGAGGAGCTACATTTATAGTTTTAGTTATCGATTATTAAATTATTGGTCGGTTTGGTGCCTTGGACATGACCGAGGACCTTAAGATTTTGCATGAACCGAGGACTGGCAGCCACGTAACACGAGAAAATGTGAAAAGTGTTAATATGTAGTAAAAACCTTAGAAAATCTCCGTGTTTCGTCATTCACCATCGAATCGATATAACGCGAGATCGTCACATTGGTCGCATTTCTCTCTAAAACGGTTACATTTATGGTCTGCCAGCCCTTGTCGCGTGCTGCGGTATGTGGGGACAATACAAGCGGCACAGTAGAACACAGGAGAAGCATCTAAGTTGATGCAATCGCCCAGTAAGAAGAGCTACATTTATAGTTTTAGTTATCGATTATTGAATTATTGGTCGGTTTGGTGCCTTGGACATGACCGAGGACCTTAAGATTTTGCATGAACCGAGGACTGGCAGCCACGTAACACGAGAAAATGTGAAAAGTGTTAATATGTAGTAAAAACCTTAGAAAATCTCCGTGTTTCGTCATTCACCATCGAATCGATATAACGCGAGATCGTCACATTGGTCGCATTTCTCTCTGAAACGGTTACATTTATGGTCTGCCAGCCCTTGTCGCGTGCTGCGGTATGTGGGGACAATACAAGCAGCACAGTAGAACACAGGAGAAGCATCTAAGTTGATGCAATCGCCCAGTAAGAAGAGCTACATTTATAGTTTTAGTTATCGATTATTGAATTATTGGTCGGTTTGGTGCCTTGGACATAACCGAGGACCTTAAGATTTTGCATGAACCGAGGACTGGCAGCCACGTAACACGAGAAAATGTGAAAAGTGTTAATATGTAGTAAATACCTTAGAAAATCTCCGTGTTTCGTCATTCACCATCGAATCGATATAACGCGAGATCGTCACATTGGTCGCATTTCTCTCTGAAACGGTTACATTTATGGTCTGCCAGCCCTTGTCGCGTGCTGCGGTATGTGGGGACAATACAAGCAGCACAGTAGAACACAGGAGAAGCATCTAAGTTGATGCAATCGCCCAGTAAGAAGAGCTACATTTATAGTTTTAGTTATCGATTATTGAATTATTGGTCGGTTTGGTGCCTTGGACATGACCGAGGACCTCAAGATTTTGCATGAACCGAGGACTGGCAGCCACGTAACACGAGAAAATGTGAAAAGTGTTAATATGTAGTAAAAACCTTGGAAAATCTCCGTGTTTCGTCATTCACCATCGAATCGATATAACGCGAGATCGTCACATTGGTCGCATTTCTCTCTGAAACGGTTACATTTATGGTCTGCCAGCCCTTGTCGCGTGCTGCGGTATGTGGGGACAATACAAGCAGCACAGTAGAACACAGGAGAAGCATCTAAGTTGATGCAATCGCCCAGTAAGAAGAGCTACATTTATAGTTTTAGTTATCGATTATTGAATTATTGGTCGGTTTGGTGCCTTGGACATGACAGAGGACCTTAAGATTTTGCATGAACCGAGGATTGGCAGGCACGTAACACGAGAAAATGTGAAAAGTGTTAATATGTAGCAAAAACCTGAGAAAATCTCCGTGTTTCGTCATTCACCATCGAATCGATATAACGCGAGATCGTCACATTGGTCGCATTTCTCTCTGAAACGGTTACATTTATGGTCTGCCAGCCCTTGTCGCGTGCTGCGGTATGTGGGGACAATACAAGCGGCACAGTAGAACACAGGAGAAGCATCTAAGTTGATGCAATCGCCCAGTAAGAGGAGCTACATTTATAGTTTTAGTTATCGATTATTAAATTATTGGTCGGTTTGGTGCCTTGGACATGACCGAGGACCTTAAGATTTTGCATGAACCGAGGACTGGCAGCCACGTAACACGAGAAAATATGAAAAGTGTTAATATGTAGTAAAAACCTTAGAAAATCTCCGTGTTTCGTCATTCACCATCGAATCGATATAACGCGAGATCGTCACATTGGTCGCATTTCTCTCTAAAACGGTTACATTTATGGTCTGCCAGCCCTTGTCGCGTGCTGCGGTATGTGGGGACAATACAAGCGGCACAGTAGAACACAGGAGAAGCATCTAAGTTGATGCAATCGCCCAGTAAGAGGAGCTACATTTATAGTTTTAGTTATCGATTATTAAATTATTGGTCGGTTTGGTGCCTTGGACATGACCGAGGACCTTAAGATTTTGCATGAACCGAGGACTGGCAGCCACGTAACACGAGAAAATGTGAAAAGTGTTAATATGTAGTAAAAACCTTAGAAAATCTCCGTGTTTCGTCATTCACCATCGAATCGATATAACGCGAGATCGTCACATTGGTCGCATTTCTCTCTAAAACGGTTACATTTATGGTCTGCCAGCCCTTGTCGCGTGCTGCGGTATGTGGGGACAATACAAGCGGCACAGTAGAACACAGGAGAAGCATCTAAGTTGATGCAATCGCCCAGTAAGAAGAGCTACATTTATAGTTTTAGTTATCGATTATTGAATTATTGGTCGGTTTGGTGCCTTGGACATGACCGAGGACCTTAAGATTTTGCATGAACCGAGGACTGGCAGCCACGTAACACGAGAAAATGTGAAAAGTGTTAATATGTAGTAAAAACCTTAGAAAATCTCCGTGTTTCGTCATTCACCATCGAATCGATATAACGCGAGATCGTCACATTGGTCGCATTTCTCTCTGAAACGGTTACATTTATGGTCTGCCAGCCCTTGTCGCGTGCTGCGGTATGTGGGGACAATACAAGCAGCACAGTAGAACACAGGAGAAGCATCTAAGTTGATGCAATCGCCCAGTAAGAAGAGCTACATTTATAGTTTTAGTTATCGATTATTGAATTATTGGTCGGTTTGGTGCCTTGGACATAACCGAGGACCTTAAGATTTTGCATGAACCGAGGACTGGCAGCCACGTAACACGAGAAAATGTGAAAAGTGTTAATATGTAGTAAAAACCTTAGAAAATCTCCGTGTTTCGTCATTCACCATCGAATCGATATAACGCGAGATCGTCACATTGGTCGCATTTCTCTCTGAAACGGTTACATTTATGGTCTGCCAGCCCTTGTCGCGTGCTGCGGTATGTGGGGACAATACAAGCAGCACAGTAGAACACAGGAGAAGCATCTAAGTTGATGCAATCGCTCAGTAAGAAGAGCTACATTTATAGTTTTAGTTATCGATTATTGAATTATTGGTCGGTTTGGTGCCTTGGACATGACAGAGGACCTTAAGATTTTGCATGAACCGAGGACTGGCAGCCACGTAACACGAGAAAATGTGAAAAGTGTTAATATGTAGTAAAAACCTTAGAAAATCTCCGTGTTTCGTCATTCACCATCGAATCGATATAACGCAAGATCGTCACATTGGTCGCATTTCTCTCTGAAACGGTTACATTTATGGTCTGCCAGCCCTTGTCGCGTGCTGCGGTATGTGGGGACAATACAAGCAGCACAGTAGAACACAGGAGAAGCATCTAAGTTGATGCAATCGCCCAGTAAGAAGAGCTACATTTATAGCTTTAGTTATCGATTATTGAATTATTGGTCGGTTTGGTGCCTTGGACATGACAGAGGACCTTAAGATTTTGCATGAACCGAGGACTGGCCGCCACGTAACACGAGAAAATGTGAAAAGAGTTAATATGTAGTAAAAACCTTAGAAAATCTACGTGTTTCGTCATTCACCATCGAATCGATATAACGCGAGATCGTCACATTGGTCGCATTTCTCTCTGAAACGGTTACATTTATGGTCTGCCAGCCCTTGTCGCGTGCTGCGGTATGTGGGGACAATACAAGCAGCACAGTAGAACACAGGAGAAGCATCTAAGTTGATGCAATCGCCCAGTAAGAAGAGCTATATTTATAGTTTTAGTTATCGATTATTAAATTATTGGTCGGTTTGGTGCCTTGGACATGACGGAGGACCTTAAGATTTTGCATGAACCGAGGACTGGCAGCCACGTAACACGAGAAAATGTGAAAAGTGTTAATATGTAGTAAAAACCTTAGAAAATCTCCGTGTTTCGTCATTCACCATCGAATCGATATAACGCGAGATCGTCACATTGGTCGCATTTCTCTCTGAAACGGTTACATTTATGGTCTGCCAGCCCTTGTCGCGTGCTGCGGTATGTGGGGACAATACAAGCAGCACAGTAGAACACAGGAGAAGCATCTAAGTTGATGCAATCGCCCAGTAAGAAGAGCTACATTTATAGTTTTAGTTATCGATTATTGAATTATTGGTCGGTTTGGTGCCTTGGACATGACCGAGGACCTCAAGATTTTGCATGAACCGAGGACTGGCAGCCACGTAACACGAGAAAATGTGAAAAGTGTTAATATGTAGTAAGAACCTTGGAAAATCTCCGTGTTTCGTCATTCACCATCGAATCGATATAACGCGAGATCGTCACATTGGTCGCATTTCTCTCTGAAACGGTTACATTTATGGTCTGCCAGCCCTTGTCGCGTGCTGCGGTATGTGGGGACAATACAAGCAGCACAGTAGAACACAGGAGAAGCATCTAAGTTGATGCAATCGCCCAGTAAGAAGAGCTACATTTATAGTTTTAGTTATCGATTATTGAATTATTGGTCGGTTTGGTGCCTTGGACATGACAGAGGACCTTAAGATTTTGCATGAACCGAGGATTGGCAGGCACGTAACACGAGAAAATGTGAAAAGTGTTAATATGTAGCAAAAACCTGAGAAAATCTCCGTGTTTCGTCATTCACCATCGAATCGATATAACGCGAGATCGTCACATTGGTCGCATTTCTCTCTGAAACGGTTACATTTATGGTCTGCCAGCCCTTGTCGCGTGCTGCGGTATGTGGGGACAATACAAGCGGCACAGTAGAACACAGGAGAAGCATCTAAGTTGATGCAATCGCCCAGTAAGAGGAGCTACATTTATAGTTTTAGTTATCGATTATTAAATTATTGGTCGGTTTGGTGCCTTGGACATGACCGAGGACCTTAAGATTTTGCATGAACCGAGGACTGGCAGCCACGTAACACGAGAAAATGTGAAAAGTGTTAATATGTAGTAAAAACCTTAGAAAATCTCCGTGTTTCGTCATTCACCATCGAATCGATATAACGCGAGATCGTCACATTGGTCGCATTTCTCTCTAAAACGGTTACATTTATGGTCTGCCAGCCCTTGTCGCGTGCTGCGGTATGTGGGGACAATACAAGCGGCACAGTAGAACACAGGAGAAGCATCTAAGTTGATGCAATCGCCCAGTAAGAGGAGCTACATTTATAGTTTTAGTTATCGATTATTAAATTATTGGTCGGTTTGGTGCCTTGGACATGACCGAGGACCTTAAGATTTTGCATGAACCGAGGACTGGCAGCCACGTAACACGAGAAAATGTGAAAAGTGTTAATATGTAGTAAAAACCTTAGAAAATCTCCGTGTTTCGTCATTCACCATCGAATCGATATAACGCGAGATCGTCACATTGGTCGCATTTCTCTCTAAAACGGTTACATTTATGGTCTGCCAGCCCTTGTCGCGTGCTGCGGTATGTGGGGACAATACAAGCGGCACAGTAGAACACAGGAGAAGCATCTAAGTTGATGCAATCGCCCAGTAAGAAGAGCTACATTTATAGTTTTAGTTATCGATTATTGAATTATTGGTCGGTTTGGTGCCTTGGACATGACCGAGGACCTTAAGATTTTGCATGAACCGAGGACTGGCAGCCACGTAACACGAGAAAATGTGAAAAGTGTTAATATGTAGTAAAAACCTTAGAAAATCTCCGTGTTTCGTCATTCACCATCGAATCGATATAACGCGAGATCGTCACATTGGTCGCATTTCTCTCTGAAACGGTTACATTTATGGTCTGCCAGCCCTTGTCGCGTGCTGCGGTATGTGGGGACAATACAAGCAGCACAGTAGAACACAGGAGAAGCATCTAAGTTGATGCAATCGCCCAGTAAGAAGAGCTACATTTATAGTTTTAGTTATCGATTATTGAATTATTGGTCGGTTTGGTGCCTTGGACATAACCGAGGACCTTAAGATTTTGCATGAACCGAGGACTGGCAGCCACGTAACACGAGAAAATGTGAAAAGTGTTAATATGTAGTAAAAACCTTAGAAAATCTCCGTGTTTCGTCATTCACCATCGAATCGATATAACGCGAGATCGTCACATTGGTCGCATTTCTCTCTGAAACGGTTACATTTATGGTCTGCCAGCCCTTGTCGCGTGCTGCGGTATGTGGGGACAATACAAGCAGCACAGTAGAACACAGGAGAAGCATCTAAGTTGATGCAATCGCTCAGTAAGAAGAGCTACATTTATAGTTTTAGTTATCGATTATTGAATTATTGGTCGGTTTGGTGCCTTGGACATGACCGAGGACCTTAAGATTTTGCATGAACCGAGGACTGGCAGCCACGTAACACGAGAAAATGTGAAAAGTGTTAATATGTAGTAAAAACCTTAGAAAATCTCCGTGTTTCGTCATTCACCATCGAATCGATATAACGCGAGATCGTCACATTGGTCGCATTTCTCTCTGAAACGGTTACGTTTATGGTCTGCCAGCCCTTGTCGCGTGCTGCGGTATGTGGGGACAATACAAGCAGCACAGTAGAACACAGGAGAAGCATCTAAGTTGATGCAATCGCCCAGTAAGAAGAGCTACATTTATAGTTTTAGTTATCGATTATTGAATTATTGGTCGGTTTGGTGCCTTGGACATGACCGAGGACCTTAAGATTGTGCATGAACCGAGGACTGGTACCCACGTAACACGAGATAATGTGAAAAGTGTTAATATGTAGTAAAAACCTTAGAAAATCTCCGTGTTTCGTCATTCACCATCGAATCGATATAACGCGAGATCGTCACATTGGTCGCATTTCTCTCTGAAACGGTTACATTTATGGTCTGCCAGCCCTTGTCGCGTGCTGCGGTATGTGGGGACAATACAAGCAGCACAGTAGAACACAGGGGAAGCATCTAAGTTGTGCAATCGCCCAGTAAGAATAGCTACATTTATAGTTTTAGTTATCGATTATTGAATTATTGGTCGGTTTGGTGCCTTGGACATGACCGAGGACCTTAAGATTTTGCATGAACCGAGGACTGGCCGCCACGTAACACGAGAAAATGTGAAAAGTGTTAATATATAGTAAAAACCTTAGAAAATCTCCGTGTTTCGTCATTCACCATCGAATCGATATAACGCGAGATCGTCACATTGGTCGCATTTCTCCCTGAAACGGTTACATTTATGGTCTGCCAGCCCTTGTCGCGTGCTGCGGTATGTGGGGACAATACAAGCAGCACAGTAGAACACAGGAGAAGCATCTAAGTTGATGCAATCGCCCAGTAAGAATAGCTACATTTATAGTTTTAGTTATCGATTATTGAATTATTGGTCGGTTTGGTGCCTTGGACATGACAGAGGACCTTAAGATTTTGCATGAACCGAGGACTGGCCGCCACGTAACACGAGAAAATGTGAAAAGTGTTAATATGTAGTAAAAACCTTAGAAAATCTCCGTGTTTCGTCATTCACCATCGAATCGATATAACGTGAGATCGTCACATTGGTCGCATTTCTCTCTGAAACGGTTACATTTATGGTCTGCCAGCCCTTGTCGCGTGCTGCGGTATGTGGGGACAATACAAGCAGCACAGTAGAACACAGGAGAAGCATCTAAGTTGATGCAATCGCCCAGTAAGAAGAGCTACATTTATAGTTTTAGTTATCGATTATTAAATTATTGGTCGGTTTGGTGCCTTGGACATGACCGAGGACCTTAAGATTTTGCATGAACCGAGGACTGGCAGCCACGTAACACGAGAAAAAGTGAAAAGTGTTAATATGTAGTAAAAACCTTAGAAAATCTCCGTGTTTCGTCATTCACCATCGAATCGATATAACGCGAGATCGTCACATTGGTCGCATTTCTCTCTGAAACGGTTACATTTATGGTCTGCCAGCCCTTGTCGCGTGCTGCGGTATGTGGGGACAATACAAGCAGCATAGCACAACACAGGAGAAGCATCTAAGTTGATGCAATCGCCCAGTAAGAAGAGCTACATTTATAGTTTTAGTTATCGATTATTAAATTATTGGTCGGTTTGGTGCCTTGGACATGACCGAGGACCTTAAGATTTTGCATGAACTGAGGACTGGCAGCCACGTAACACGAGAAAATGTGAAAAGTGTTAATATGTAGTAAAAACTGTTGTATCTATGCTAATACAGCATAGACACAATGAGTGGCTAGGTGCACGCGAAACTAACGCAGACGGGCGTAAATTCTGAAACAGGAGACTGGATGAAAAACTATAAAGAAAAGAACGTATTGAGTAGATTACTTAACTTTTAATGATGTTCTTCTTGTTGAAATACATCTCTTGCATAGTAGTAAGCAATTAGCACTGATACAACTGGCGCCTTGCTAGGTAGTAGCGATGGACTAGCTGAAGGCTATTTAATCTGTCTCTCGGCAAATGAGAGGAATACTTGGTAGGTCTAGTCGCAAGCTATGTCGTCCGTACAACTGGGGCGAGGTCAAGTCCGTGTCTTCTGACCTGCCATGTGGTGGCGCTAGGTTTGCGAATACACAGTGGCGACACGCGGGTCCGACATGTACTACAGGACCGCGGCCGATTTAAGTTACCACCTAGCAAGTGTGGTGTCTAGCGGTGACACCACATTCCTCCCCCGCAAATCGGCGAACGGTCGTGAGATAAGGCTTCCGCCCGCCGTGGGGAGGACCCCATGTTGACGTATGCGATGAGGTGGGGAGCCTAACAACAGGCGAGGCTGTGCCACCCGCACCCGGCCATTCGGTCCGAGGGGAGCTAGGAAACGCCTGCAAACCTAGTCCAGGGTGCACGTCAACATGAGGTGTTTGCGCACGTAATGATATAAAAGGAGCCGCGGGGTCGACCTCCATGTGGTCGGAGCACCCGACGGGCGAAGACGACATCTGGTCCGGAGCGGGCAAGAGGTCCATGGCGGAGGACGGCTGGTCACGGGAAGCAAGCGGCGGCGCGTGACCCAGGGAGGCGCGAGGCGGCTGCAGCGAAGCGTCCGCTGCTGGCGGCGCCGGCGGCGGCTGCGGCGGCGCGACGCCATGAGGCAAAATGGAAGGCATCGTCGGTAACACCTGGGGATGAGGCGAGCCAGTAGATGGGTCCCCAAGGCGCCGACCGGACGGCTCCGTCGCTGAAAGCAGACGGGGAGCGGCAGAACCCAGGCGACGACAGAGGCGCAGCTGATTGAGATGCCGACGCACCTCACCAGAGGCCCCCAAAACCAAATACATCGCGCGGCCGAGGCAGCGAAGAATGCGCCCTGCGAGCCAACGCTGTGAACCGCGATAGTTGCGATAATAGACAACGTCGCCAGGAGCAAAAGCAGGAGTCTGCCGCTGCACAGGAACCTGATGTGGCGGATGCAGCAAAGACATCAGAGTTCGATGAGGACGACCATGGAGCAACTCAGCCGGCGAGCGACCATCGCGGGGCTGAGAGCGATATGAGGACAAAAAGAGCAACAAAGCGTCCTCCCGAGAATGCGACTCTTTCAACTTCAACATCTGTGACTTGAAAGTCCGGACCAAACGTTCAGCGGCACCGTTTGACTGAGGCGAAAACGGCGCGGATGTCAGATGTTGAATACCATTGGCCTTGCAGAACGACTGAAATTCTGCGGACATGAATTGTGGGCCATTGTCGGAAACAATAGTCTGCGGAAGACCTTCAAGGCAAAAGATAGCAGACAAGGCTTGGATGGTGGCAGAAGACGTCGTGGAAGACATCCGGACAACAAAAGGAAAATTACTGAAAGCATCGACCACAACCAACCATCGAGCATTCCAGAACGGACCAGCAAAATCGATGTGCAAGCGTTGCCAAGGGGAAGTGGCTTTCGGCCATGCAAAGAATTTCCGTGGCGGTGCGGATTGTTGTTCGGCACACGCCACGCAAGAGGAGCACATATTCGCAATCGCAGCATCGATTCCGAACCAAGTACAGTGCTGTCGAGCAAGTTGTTTCGTTCGCACTATACCCCAATGTCCTTGGTGAAGAAGCTTTAAGACAGAGGACTGCAACGAACGTGGGACCACGACTCGGGATTGATCATTATCGGAACGCAACAACAAAACACCACGTCGGACAAAAAGTCTCTCCTTGTGAGCAAAAAAACGGCGAACCAAAGGATCCTCGATCCGTGACTTGGACAAGGGCCATTGCGTAGCAACAAAACGCAAAACGGGAGCAAGGACAGGGTCAGCAGCTGTGGCTGTAGCTACACGACGAAAATCAATCGGAAACGATGCGACCACGTCATCGGCTTCCGAATCAATGAACATGCAAGCAAGTTCGGAAGAATCGAATGCTTTATCCTCAGCAACAGGCAAACGGGACAACGCATCAGCGTTTCCGTGCTTAGCAGTGGACCGATACAAGATATCGTAGCGGTACTGCGAGAGAAAAAGAGACCAGCGAATGAATTTCTGCGCTGTACGTGGAGGTACAGGCTTGTTCGGATGAAAAAGCGATGTCAAAGGCTTGTGGTCCGTGATGATTGTAAAGTGACGACCATACAAGAAATCGTGAAACTTTGTTACACCAAACACAAGAGCCAAAGCTTCCTTCTCGATTTGGGAATAATTTCTTTGCGCAGATGAGAGCAATTTTGACGCAAAGGCAATAGGGCGATCATGCGAACCATCTTTGTGCGCAAGCACAGCACCGATCCCGAAATCCGATGCATCGACCATCAACAAAAGGGGTTTTCGGGGATCGAATGGCGTAAGGCAAGTATTTGATAGTAACGCCGATTTCAACTGGCGAAAGGCGCGTTCGCATTCCGTCGTCCAGACGAACGGAACACCTTTACGGCGTAAGCGATGAAGCGGAGCTGAAATAGAAGAAGCATTGCGCACAAATCGATGATAATAATTTACCTTACCCAGCACACTCTGCAGCTGTTTTAAGTTCTGCGGTGACGGCAAGTCCTGAATGGCACGAAGGTGCTCTGGACTCGGATGTATACCTTGGGCATTTATGACATGCCCCAGGTACGGTAAGTCACGAGCAAAAAACACACATTTGTCCTTCCTCAAGCGAAGACCATTTAGTCGCAATACCTGAAATAATGTTCGGAGATTTTGCAAATGTTCTGCTTCTGTCTTTCCTGAGATTACAATATCGTCCAGATAGTTCGCAGCCGTAGGGACCGACGCACAAATAGTTTGTAAATATTGCTGAAATAAAGCAGGGGCGGATGCACACCCGAATGGCAGTCTTTTGAAGCGATACAAGCCAAGATGCGTGTTTACCACTAAGACGCGCTGGGATTCTTCGTCCACAGGTATTTGCAAGTACGCATCTGCTAGGTCCAATTTTGAAAAATATTTTCCCGGGCACAGTTTGTCAAAAAGATCTTCCGGGCGGGGCAAAGGAAAAGTAGCAGTCACAAGTTGTGGATTCACAGTGGCCTTGAAGTCCACACAAAGTCTCAATTTTCCGGAAGGTTTTGGCAAAATGACTAAGGGTGAGGCCCAGAGAGAAGCCTGCACACGTTCAATGACACCTTGAGATTCTAATTCGGCTAATGTTCTTGCGACCTCATCACGCAATGCGTGGGGAACATTGCGCGCTCTGAAAAATTTTGGTTGCGCGTTATCTTTCAATTCCAAATGCGCTTCATAGTTCTTAGCGCAACCAAGGCCCGGTGCAAAAATGTCTGCAAATTCGTCACAAAGACTAGAAACACTGGCGGAAGGCACAGTCTGATTCACTGATAGGACCTGATTTACAATAGACATATTAAACAATTGAAACAAATCTAAACCAAACAAGTTCACGGCACTAGAGGAACGAAGAACATAAAATGACACAAGTTTTGTCTGTCCCTTGTATGTTGCAAGAAGGCTGCACTGTCCGAACACAGGTATATGCTGTCCTGAGTAACTAGTTAACGTAACATCTGCGGCACGCAATGGCGGTTTGCCCAGTTGTTTGTACGTGTCGTGATTGAGCAATGAAACTGCAGCTCCGGTATCGAGCTGGAATGGTATCACTTTGCCTGCAAAGTCTAAGTCCACAAAAAGTTTATTGTCTTGTTGACGACAAGAGCGACTGTCTCGTGCAATTTGAACGGAGACAGGTACAGAAGCACTTGCGACTTTACGGGATTTCCGGCGACGTCGACGCACACTTTGGGTGGGACGAACACAGTCACTGTTAGCTAAAGTGTCACTGGACGGGTGGGAATGAACTACATTAATGTCCATGGGCGAAGGTCCACGAGCCTGATTGTCCTGGGTTCGATTCCGGCGCGAAGCAAAGGGCCTGTAATTTGTGTGATTGTCTGACCTAAGCTTTTTCTGGCAAACACTTTGTACATGTCCTTTCTTTTGGCAGTAAAAGCAAATAGCTTGGCGTGACGGGCAATTTTCACGCGAATGTCTAGTTGCACACCGCGGGCAAGATTTCACTGCATTTGCTTGCTTACGCGGCGCACGTGGTTGCCAGCTAGGCGGCCGCTGCGAAGTCGGGCGCGAGGGCCGCTTAGCGTCCCGTGCAGCGGGCCCGGCGGGCCGATGAACGTGACACACTGCTGGCGAAGTTTCAAATGATTCCTGAGCAAAGTCAAGTGTGTCTTGCCTGTCCAATATGTCTATCACTTGTTGCAGGGAGGGATTAACTAGCTTCAAAATCTGTTCCCTTATGCGAACATCAGAAACGTTCTGTGCAATTGCATCACGCACCATAGTATCTGAATATGGGAGGCCACATTCACAGGCAAACGCGCAGTCTCTAGTAAGTCCTTGCAAAGTTGCTACCCACTCCCTATTAGTCTGACCGGCGGTACGTTTTGTACGAAAAAACGTATACCGTTTGGCAACTACATTAACTGTTTCTTTGAAATAGGCATCTAAAGCCGACAAAATTTCCTCGTAGGTCAGAGTTGCTACGTCGCGTCGGGGAAACAATTTCACTATCACCCGGTAGGTAGACACACCGACACAAGAAAGCAAAAACGGCTGCCGCTCTTTACCTTGAATTCCATGGGCTGCCATGTGGAACTGGAACTGAGCGGTCCACTCAGTCCAAGTTTCGCACGCGGCCTCGAAGGGCCTAAATGGCGGTGCGACAGCGGTGTGTGGCTGCGGTAGCGATGAAGCGGCTGCCGCCGCATCGGTTTGCAACACACGTTGACCCTGGACGAGCTGTCCAAGGGCTTCCAGTAACGCCTGCGTCTGCTGATTCTGCAAGCGAAAAAATTCGGACAGTACATCCGGAGATGGTGGCGAAGCCATGACACAAGCAAAATAATACAAAATCCCATCCTCGTCGCCAATATGTTGTATCTATGCTAATACAGCATAGACACAATGAGTGGCTAGGTGCACGCGAAACTAACGCAGACGGGCGTAAATTCTGAAACAGGAGACTGGATGAAAAACTATAAAGAAAAGAACGTATTGAGTAGATTACTTAACTTTTAATGATGTTCTTCTTGTTGAAATACATCTCTTGCATAGTAGTAAGCAATTAGCACTGATACAACTGGCGCCTTGCTAGGTAGTAGCGATGGACTAGCTGAAGGCTATTTAATCTGTCTCTCGGCAAATGAGAGGAATACTTGGTAGGTCTAGTCGCAAGCTATGTCGTCCGTACAACTGGGGCGAGGTCATGTCCGTGTCTTGTGACCTGCCATGTGGTGGCGCTAGGATTGCGAGTACACAGTGGCGACACGCGGGTCCGACATGTACTACAGGACCGCGGCCGATTTAAGTTACCACCTAGCAAGTGTGGTGTCTAGCGGTGACACCACAAAAACCTTAGAAAATCTCCGTGTTTCGTCATTCACCATCGAATCGATATAACGCGAGATCGTCACATTGGTCGCATTTCTCTCTGAAACGGTTACATTTATGGTCTGCCAGCCCTTGTCGCGTGCTGCGGTATGTGGGGACAATACAAGCAGCACAGTAGAACACAGGAGAAGCATCTAAGTTGATGCAATCGCCCAGTAAGAAGAGCTACATTTATAGTTTTAGTTATCGATTATTGAATTATTGGTCGGTTTGGTGCCTTGGACATGACCGAGGACCTTAAGATTTTGCATGAACCGAGGACTGGCAGCCACGTAACACGAGAAAATGTGAAAAGTGTTAATATGTAGTAAAAACCTTAGAAAATCTCCGTGTTTCGTCATTCACCATCGAATCGATATAACGCGAGATCGTCACATTGGTCGCATTTCTCTCTGAAACGGTTACATTTATGGTCTGCCAGCCCTTGTCGCGTGCTGCGGTATGTTGGGACAATACAAGCAGCACAGTAGAACACAGGAGAAGCATCTAAGTTGATGCAATCGCCCAGTAAGAAGAGCTACATTTATAGTTTTAGTTATCGATTATTGAATTATTGGTCGGTTTGGTGCCTTGGACATGACCGAGGACCTTAAGATTTTGCATGAACCGAGGACTGGCAGCCACGTAACACGAGAAAATGTGAAAAGTGTTAATATGTAGTAAAAACCTTAGAAAATATCCGTGTTTCGTCATTCACCATCGAATCGATATAACGCGAGATCGTCACATTGGTCGCATTTCTCTCTGAAACGGTTACATTTATGGTCTGCCAGCCCTTGTCGCGTGCTGCGGTATGTGGGGACAATACAAGCGGCACAGTAGAACACAGGAGATGCATCTAAGTTGATGCAATCGCCCAGTAAGAAGAGCTACATTTATAGTTTTAGTTATCGATTATTAAATTATTGGTCGGTTTGGTGCCTTGGACATGACCGAGGACCTTAAGATTTTGCATGAACTGAGGACTGGCAGCCACGTAACACGAGAAAATGTGAAAAGTGTTAATATGTAGTAAAAACCTTAGAAAATCTCCGTGTTTCGTCATTCACCATCGAATCGATATAACGCGAGATCGTCATATTGGTCGCATTTCTCTCTGAAACGGTTACATTTATGGTCTGCCAGCCCTTGTCGCGTGCTGCGGTATGTGGGGACAATACAAGCAGCACAGTAGAACACAGGAGAAGCATCTAAGTTGATGCAATCGCCCAGTAAGAAGAGCTACATTTATAGTTTTAGTTATCGATTATTGAATTATTGGTCGGTTTGGTGCCTTGGACATGACCGAGGACCTTAAGATTGTGCATGAACCGAGGACTGGTACCTAAGTAACACGAGATAATGTGAAAAGTGTTAATATGTAGTAAAAACCTTAGAAAATCTCCGTGTTTCGTCATTCACCATCGAATCGATATAACGCGAGATCGTCACATTGGTCGCATTTCTCTCTGAAACGGTTACATTTATGGTCTGCCAGCCCTTGTCGCGTGCTGCGGTATGTTGGGACAATACAAGCAGCACAGTAGAACACAGGAGAAGCATCTAAGTTGATGCAATCGCCCAGTAAGAAGAGCTACATTTATAGTTTTAGTTATCGATTATTGAATTATTGGTCGGTTTGGTGCCTTGGACATGACCGAGGACCTTAAGATTTTGCATGAACCGAGGACTGGCAGCCACGTAACACGAGAAAATGGGAAAAGTGTTAATATGTAGTAAAAACCTTAGAAAATCTCCGTGTTTCGTCATTCACCATCGAATCGATATAACGCGAGATTGTCACATTGGTCGCATTTCTCTCTGAAACGGTTACATTTATGGTCTGCCAGCCCTTGTCGCGTGCTGCGGTATGTGGGGACAATACAAGCAGCACAGTAGAACACAGGAGAAGCATCTAAGTTGATGCAATCGCCCAGTAAGAATAGCTACATTTATAGTTTTAGTTATCGATTATTGAATTATTGGTCGGTTTGGTGCCTTGGACATGACAGAGGACCTTAAGATTTTGCGTGAACCGAGGACTGGCCGCCACGTAACACGAGACAATGTGAAAAGTGTTAATATGTAGTAAAAACCTTAGAAAATCTCCGTGTTTCGTCATTCACCATCGAATCGATATAACGCGAGATCGTCACATTGGTCGCATTTCTCTCTGAAACGGTTACATTTATGGTCTGCCAGCCCTTGTCGCGTGCTGCGGTATGTGGGGACAATAAAAGCAGCACAGCAGAACACAGGAGAAGCATCTAAGTTGATGCAATCGCCCAGTAAGAAGAGCTACATTTATAGTTTTAGTTATCGATTATTAAATTATTGGTCGGTTTGGTGCCTTGGACATGACCGTGGACCTTAAGATTTTGCATGAACCGAGGACTGGCAGCCACATAACACGAGAAAATGTGAAAAGTGTTAATATGTACTAAAAACCTTAGAAAATCTACGTGTTTCGTCATTCACCATCCAATCGATATAACGCGAGATCGTCACATTGGTCGCATTTCTCTCTGAAACGGTTACATTTATGGTCTGCCAGCCCTTGTCGCGTGCTGCGGTATGTGGGGACAATACAAGCAGCACAGTAGAACACAGGAGAAGCATCTAAGTTGATGCAATCGCCCAGTAAGAAGAGCTACATTTATAGTTTTAGTTATCGATTATTGAATTATTGGTCGGTTTGGTGCCTTGGACATGACCGAGGACCTTAAGATTTTGCATGAACCGAGGACTGGCCGCCACGTAACACGAGAAAATGTGAAAAGTGTTAATATGTAGTAAAAACCTTAGAAAATCTCCGTGTTTCGTCATTCACCATCGAATCGATATAACGCGAGATCGTCACATTGGTCGCATTTCTCTCTGAAACGGTTACATTTATGGTCTGCCAGCCCTTGTCGCGTGCTGCGGTATGTGGGGACAATACAAGCAGCACAGTAGAACACAGGAGAAGCATCTAAGTTGATGCAATCGCCCAGTAAGAAGAGCTACATTTATAGTTTTAGTTATCGATTATTAAATTATTGGTCGGTTTGGTGCCTTGGACATGACCGAGGACCTTAAGATTTTGCATGAACCGAGGACTGGCAGCCACGTAACACGAGAAAATGTGAAAAGTGTTAATATGTAGTAAAAACCTTAGAAAATCTCCGTGTTTCGTCATTCACCATCGAATCGATATAACGCGAGATCGTCACATTGGTCGCATTTCTCTCTGAAACGGTTACATTTGTGGTCTGCCAGCCCTTGTCGCGTGCTGCGGTATGTGGGGACAATACAAGCGGCACAGTAGAACACAGGAGAAGCATCTAAGTTGATGCAATCGCCCAGTAAGAAGAGCTACATTTATAGTTTTAGTTATCGATTATTGAATTATTGGTCGGTTTGGTGCCTTGGACATGACCGAGGACCTTAAGATTTTGCATGAACCGAGGACTGGCAGCCACGTAACACGAGAAAATGTGAAAAGTGTTAATATGTAGTAAAAACCTTAGAAAATCTCCGTGTTTCGTCATTCACCATCGAATCGATATAACGCGAGATCGTCACATTGGTCGCATTTCTCTCTGAAACGGTTACATTTATTGTCTGCCAGCCCTTGTCGCGTGCTGCGGTATGTGGGGACAATACAAGCAGCACAGTAGAACACAGGAGAAGCATCTAAGTTGATGCAATCGCCCAGTAAGAAGAGCTACATTTATAGTTTTAGTTATCGATTATTGAATTATTGGTCGGTTTGGTGCCATGGACATGACCGAGGACCTTAAGATTTTGCATGAACCGAGGACTGGCAGCCACGTAACACGAGAAAATGTGAAAAGTGTTAATATGTAGTAAAAACCTTAGAAAATCTCCGTGTTTCGTCATTCACCATCGAATCGATATAACGCGAGATCGTCACATTGGTCGCATTTCTCTCTGAAACGGTTACATTTATGGTCTGCCAGCCCTTGTCGCGTGCTGCGGTATGTGGGGACAATACAAGCAGCACAGTAGAACACAGGAGAAGCATCTAAGTTGATGCAATCGCCCAGTAAGAAGAGCTACATTTATAGTTTTAGTTATCGATTATTGAATTATTGGTCGGTTTGGTGCCTTGGACATGACCGAGGACCTTAAGATTTTGCATGAACCGAGGACTGGCAGCCACGTAACACGAGAAAATGTGAAAAGTGTTAATATGTAGTAAAAACCTTAGAAAATCTCCGTGTTTCGTCATTCACCATCGAATCGATATAACGCGAGATCGTCACATTGGTCGCATTTCTCTCTGAAACGGTTACATTTATGGTCTGCCAGCCCTTGTCGCGTGCTGCGGTATGTGGGGACAATACAAGCAGCACAGTAGAACACAGGAGAAGCATCTAAGTTGATGCAATCGCCCAGTAAGAAGAGCTACATTTATAGTTTTAGTTATCGATTATTGAATTATTGGTCGGTTTGGTGCCTTGGACATGACCGAGGACCTTAAGATTTTGCATGAACCGAGGACTGGCAGCCACGTAACACGAGAAAATGTGAAAAGTGTTAATATGTAGTAAAAACCTTAGAAAATCTACGTGTTTCGTCATTCACCATCCAATCGATATAACGCGAGATCGTCACATTGGTCGCATTTCTCTCTGAAACGGTTACATTTATGGTCTGCCAGCCCTTGTCGCGTGCTGCGGTATGTGGGGACAATACAAGCAGCACAGTAGAACACAGGAGAAGCATCTAAGTTGATGCAATCGCCCAGTAAGAAGAGCTACATTTATAGTTTTAGTTATCGATTATTGAATTATTGGTCGGTTTGGTGCCTTGGACATGACAGAGGACCTTAAGATTTTGCATGAACCGAGGACTGGCAGCCACGTAACACGAGAAAATGTGAAAAGTGTTAATATGTAGTAAAAACCTTAGAAAATCTCCGTGTTTCGTCATTCACCATCGAATCGATATAACGCGAGATCGTCACATTGGTCGCATTTCTCTCTGAAACGGTTACATTTATGGTCTGCCAGCCCTTGTCGCGTGCTGCGGTATGTGGGGACAATACAAGCAGCACAGTAGAACACAGGAGAAGCATCTAAGTTGATGCAATCGCCCAGTAAGAAGAGCTACATTTATAGTTTTAGTTATCGATTATTGAATTATTGGTCGGTTTGGTGCCTTGGACATTACCTAGGACCTTAAGATTGTGCATGAACCGAGGACTCGTACCCACGTAACACGAGATAATGTGAAAAGTGTTAATATGTAGTAAAAACTTTAGAAAATCTCCGTGTTTCGTCATTCACCATCGAATCGATATAACGCGAGATCGTCACATTGGTCGCATTTCTCTCTGAAACGGTTACATTTATGGTCTGCCAGCCCTTGTCGCGTGCTGCGGTATGTGGGGACAATACAAGCAGCACAGTAGAACACAGGAGAAGCATCTAAGTTGATGCAATCGCCCAGTAAGAAGAGCTACATTTATAGTTTTAGTTATCGATTATTGAATTATTGGTCTGTTTGGTGCCTTGGACATGACCGAGGACCTTAAGATTTTGCATGAACCCAGGACTGGCAGCCACGTAACACGAGAAAATGTGAAATGTGTTAATATGTAGTAAAAACCTTAGAAAATCTCCGTGTTTCGTCATTCACCATCGAATCGATATAACGCGAGATCGTCACATTGGTCGCATTTCTCTCTGAAACGGTTACATTTATGGTCTGCCAGCCCTTGTCGCGTGCTGCGGTATGTGGGGACAATACAAGCAGCACAGTAGAACACAGGAGAAGCATCTAAGTTGATGCAATCGCCCAGTAAGAAGAGCTACATTTATAGTTTTAGTTATCGATTATTGAATTATTGGTCGGTTTGGTGCCTTGGACATGACAGAGGACCTTAAGATTTTGCATGAACCGAGGACTGGTAGCCACGTAACACGAGAAAATGTGAAAAGTGTTAATATGTAGTAAAAACCTTAGAAAATCTCCGTGTTTCGTCATTCACCATCGAATCGATATAACGCGAGATCGTCACATTGGTCGCATTTCTCTCTGAAACGGTTACATTTATGGTCTGCCAGCCCTTGTCGCGTGCTGCGGTATGTGGGGACAATACAAGCAGCACAGTAGAACACAGGAGAAGCATCTAAGTTGATGCAATCGCCCAGTAAGAAGAGCTACATTTATAGTTTTAGTTATCGATTATTGAATTATTGGTCGGTTTGGTGCCTTGGACATGACCGAGGACCTTAAGATTTTGCATTAACCGAGGACTGGTACCCACGTAACACGAGAAAATGTGAAAAGTGTTAATATGTAGTAAAAACCTTAGAAACTCTTCGTGTTTCGTCATTCACCATCGAATCGATATAACGCGAGATCGTCACATTGGTCGCATTTCTCTCTGAAACGGTTACATTTATGGTCTGCCAGCCCTTGTCGCGTGCTGCGGTATGTGGGGACAATACAAGCAGCACAGTAGAACACAGGAGAAGCATCTAAGTTGATGCAATCGCCCAGTAAGAAGAGCTACATTTATAGTTTTAGTTATCGATTATTGAATTATTGGTCGGTTTGGTGCCTTGGACATGAGCCAGGACCTTAAGATTTTGCATGAACCGAGGACTGGCAGCCAAGTAACACGAGAAAATGTGAAAAGTGTTAATATGTAGTAAAAACCTTAGAAAATCTCCGTGTTTCGTCATTCACCATCGAATCGATATAACGCGAGATCGTCACATTGGTCGCATTTCTCTCTGAAACGGTTACATTTATGGTCTGCCAGCCCTTGTCACGTGCTGCGGTATGTGGGGACAATACAAGCAGCACAGTAGAACACAGGAGAAGCATCTAAGTTGATGCAATCGCCCAGTAAGAAGAGCTACATTTATAGTTTTAGTTATCGATTATTGAATTATTGGTCGGTTTGGTGCCTTGGACATGACCGAGGACCTTAAGATTTTGCATGAACCGAGGACTGGCAGCCACGTAACACGAGAAAATGTGAAAAGTGTTAATATGTAGTAAAAACCTTAGAAAATCTCCGTGTTTCGTCATTCACCATCGAATCGATATAACGCGAGATCGTCACATTGGTCGCATTTCTCTCTGAAACGGTTACATTTATGGTCTGCCAGCCCTTGTCGCGTGCTGCGGTATGTGGGGACAATACAAGCAGCACAGTAGAACACAGGAGAAGCATCTAAGTTGATGCAATCGCCCAGTAAGAAGAGCTACATTTATAGTTTTAGTTATCGATTATTGAATTATTGGTCGGTTTGGTGCCTTGGACATGACCGAGGACCTTAAGATTTTGCATGAACCGAGTACTGGCCGCCACGTAACACGAGAAAATGTGAAAAGTGTTAATATGTAGTAAAAACCTTAGAAAATCTCCGTGTTTCGTCATTCACCATCGAATCGATATAACGCGAGATCGTCACATTGGTCGCATTTCTCTCTGAAACGGTTACATTTATGGTCTGCCAGCCCTTGTCGCGTGCTGCGGTATGTGGGGACAATACAAGCAGCACAGTAGAACACAGGAGAAGCATCTAAGTTGATGCAATCGCCCAGTAAGAAGAGCTACATTTATAGTTTTAGTTATCGATTATTGAATTATTGGTCGGTTTGGTGCCTTGGACATGACAGAGGACCTTAAGATTTTGCATGAACCGAGGACTGGCAGCCACGTAACACGAGAAAATGTGAAAAGTGTTAATATGTAGTAAAAACCTTAGAAAATCTCCGTGTTTCGTCATTCACCATCGAATCGATATAACGCGAGATCGTCACATTGGTCGCATTTCTCTCTCAAACGGTTACATTTATGGTCTGCCAGCCCTTGTCGCGTGCTGCGGTATGTGGGGACAATACAAGCAGCACAGTAGAACACAGGAGAAGCATCTAAGTTGATGCAATCGCCCAGTAAGAAGAGCTACATTTATAGTTTTAATTATCGATTATTGAATTATTGGTCGGTTTGGTGCCTTGGACATGACTGAGGACCTTAAGATTGTGCATGAACCGAGGACTGGTACCCACGTAACACGAGAAAATGTGAAAAGTGTTAATATGTAGTAAAAACCTTAGAAAATCTCCGTGTTTCGTCATTCACCATCGAATCGATATAACGCGAGATCGTCACATTGGTCGCATTTCTCTCTGAAACGGTTACATTTATGGTGTGCCAGCCCTTGTCGCGTGCTGCGGTATGTGGGGACAATACAAGCAGCACAGTAGAACACAGGAGAAGCATCTAAGTTGATGCAATCGCCCAGTAAGAAGAGCTACATTTATAGTTTTAGTTATCGATTATTAAATTATTGGTCGGTTTGGTGCCTTGGACATGACCGAGGACCTTAAGATTTTGCATGAACCGAGGACTGGCAGCCACGTAACACGAGAAAATGTGAAAAGTGTTAATATGTAGTAAAAACCTTAGAAAATCTCCGTGTTTCGTCATTCACCATCGAATCGATATAACGCGAGATCGTCACATTGGTCGCATTTCTCTCTGAAACGGTTACATTTATGGTCTGCCAGCCCTTGTCGCGTGCTGCGGTATATGGGGACAATACAAGCAGCACAGTAGAACACAGGAGAAGCATCTAAGTTGATGCAATCGCCCAGTAAGAATAGCTACATTTATAGTTTTAGTTATCGATTATTGAATTATTGGTCGGTTTGGTGCCTTGGACATGACCGAGGACCTTAAGATTTTGCATGAACCGAGGACTGGCAGCCACGTAACACGAGAAAATGTGAAAAGTGTTAATATGTAGTAAAAACCTTAGAAAATCTCCGTGTTTCGTCATTCACCATCGAATCGATATAACGCGAGATCGTCACATTGGTCGCATTTCTCTCTGAAACGGTTACATTTATGGTGTGCCAGCCCTTGTCGCGTGCTGCGGTATGTGGGGACAATACAAGCAGCACAGTAGAACACAGGAGAAGCATCTAAGTTGATGCAATCGCCCAGTAAGAAGAGCTACATTTATAGTTTTAGTTATCGATTATTAAATTATTGGTCGGTTTGGTGCCTTGGACATGACCGAGGACCTTAAGATTTTGCATGAACCGAGGACTGGCAGCCACGTAACACGAGAAAATGTGAAAAGTGTTAATATGTAGTAAAAACCTTAGAAAATCTCCGTGTTTCGTCATTCACCATCGAATCGATATAACGCGAGATCGTCACATTGGTCGCATTTCTCTCTGAAACGGTTACATTTATGGTCTGCCAGCCCTTGTCGCGTGCTGCGGTATATGGGGACAATACAAGCAGCACAGTAGAACACAGGAGAAGCATCTAAGTTGATGCAATCGCCCAGTAAGAAGAGCTACATTTATAGTTTTAGTTATCGATTATTGAATTATTGGTCGGTTTGGTGCCTTGGACATGACAGAGGACCTTAAGATTTTGCATGAACCGAGGACTGGTAGCCACGTAACACGAGAAAATGTGAAAAGTGTTAATATGTAGTAAAAACCTTAGAAAATCTCCGTGTTTCGTCATTCACCATCGAATCGATATAACGCGAGATCGTCACATTGGTCGCATTTCTCTCTGAAACGGTTACATTTATGGTCTGCCAGCCCTTGTCGCGTGCTGCGGTATGTGGGGACAATACAAGCAGCACAGTAGAACACAGGAGAAGCATCTAAGTTGATGCAATCGCCCAGTAAGAAGAGCTACATTTATAGTTTTAGTTATCGATTATTGAATTATTGGTCGGTTTGGTGCCTTGGACATGACCGAGGACCTTAAGATTTTGCATGAACCGAGGACTGGTACCCACGTAACACGAGAAAATGTGAAAAGTGTTAATATGTAGTAAAAACCTTAGAAACTCTTCGTGTTTCGTCATTCACCATCGAATCGATATAACGCGAGATCGTCACATTGGTCGCATTTCTCTCTGAAACGGTTACATTTATGGTCTGCCAGCCCTTGTCGCGTGCTGCGGTATGTGGGGACAATACAAGCAGCACAGTAGAACACAGGAGAAGCATCTAAGTTGATGCAATCGCCCAGTAAGAAGAGCTACATTTATAGTTTTAGTTATCGATTATTGAATTATTGGTCGGTTTGGTGCCTTGGACATGAGCCAGGACCTTAAGATTTTGCATGAACCGAGGACTGGCAGCCAAGTAACACGAGAAAATGTGAAAATTGTTAATATGTAGTAAAAACCTTAGAAAATCTCCGTGTTTCGTCATTCACCATCGAATCGATATAACGCGAGATCGTCACATTGGTCGCATTTCTCTCTGAAACGGTTACATTTATGGTCTGCCAGCCCTTGTCACGTGCTGCGGTATGTGGGGACAATACAAGCAGCACAGTAGAACACAGGAGAAGCATCTAAGTTGATGCAATCGCCCAGTAAGAAGAGCTACATTTATAGTTTTAGTTATCGATTATTGAATTATTGGTCGGTTTGGTGCCTTGGACATGACCGAGGACCTTAAGATTTTGCATGAACCGAGGACTGGCAGCCACGTAACACGAGAAAATGTGAAAAGTGTTAATATGTAGTAAAAACCTTAGAAAATCTCCGTGTTTCGTCATTCACCATCGAATCGATATAACGCGAGATCGTCACATTGGTCGCATTTCTCTCTGAAACGGTTACATTTATGGTCTGCCAGCCTTTGTCGCGTGCTGCGGTATGTGGGGACAATACAAGCAGCACAGTAGAACACAGGAGAAGCATCTAAGTTGATGCAATCGCCCAGTAAGAAGAGCTACATTTATAGTTTTAGTTATCGATTATTGAATTATTGGTCGGTTTGGTGCCTTGGACATGACCGAGGACCTTAAGATTTTGCATGAACCGAGTACTGGCCGCCACGTAACACGAGAAAATGTGAAAAGTGTTAATATGTAGTAAAAACCTTAGAAAATCTCCGTGTTTCGTCATTCACCATCGAATCGATATAACGCGAGATCGTCACATTGGTCGCATTTCTCTCTGAAACGGTTACATTTATGGTCTGCCAGCCCTTGTCGCGTGCTGCGGTATGTGGGGACAATACAAGCAGCACAGTAGAACACAGGAGAAGCATCTAAGTTGATGCAATCGCCCAGTAAGAAGAGCTACATTTATAGTTTTAGTTATCGATTATTGAATTATTGGTCGGTTTGGTGCCTTGGACATGACAGAGGACCTTAAGATTTTGCATGAACCGAGGACTGGCAGCCACGTAACACGAGAAAATGTGAAAAGTGTTAATATGTAGTAAAAACCTTAGAAAATCTCCGTGTTTCGTCATTCACCATCGAATCGATATAACGCGAGATCGTCACATTGGTCGCATTTCTCTCTCAAACGGTTACATTTATGGTCTGCCAGCCCTTGTCGCGTGCTGCGGTATGTGGGGACAATACAAGCAGCACAGTAGAACACAGGAGAAGCATCTAAGTTGATGCAATCGCCCAGTAAGAAGAGCTACATTTATAGTTTTAATTATCGATTATTGAATTATTGGTCGGTTTGGTGCCTTGGACATGACTGAGGACCTTAAGATTGTGCATGAACCGAGGACTGGTACCCACGTAACACGAGAAAATGTGAAAAGTGTTAATATGTAGTAAAAACCTTAGAAAATCTCCGTGTTTCGTCATTCACCATCGAATCGATATAACGCGAGATCGTCACATTGGTCGCATTTCTCTCTGAAACGGTTACATTTATGGTGTGCCAGCCCTTGTCGCGTGCTGCGGTATGTGGGGACAATACAAGCAGCACAGTAGAACACAGGAGAAGCATCTAAGTTGATGCAATCGCCCAGTAAGAAGAGCTACATTTATAGTTTTAGTTATCGATTATTAAATTATTGGTCGGTTTGGTGCCTTGGACATGACCGAGGACCTTAAGATTTTGCATGAACCGAGGACTGGCAGCCACGTAACACGAGAAAATGTGAAAAGTGTTAATATGTAGTAAAAACCTTAGAAAATCTCCGTGTTTCGTCATTCACCATCGAATCGATATAACGCGAGATCGTCACATTGGTCGCATTTCTCTCTGAAACGGTTACATTTATGGTCTGCCAGCCCTTGTCGCGTGCTGCGGTATATGGGGACAATACAAGCAGCACAGTAGAACACAGGAGAAGCATCTAAGTTGATGCAATCGCCCAGTAAGAATAGCTACATTTATAGTTTTAGTTATCGATTATTGAATTATTGGTCGGTTTGGTGCCTTGGACATGACCGAGGACCTTAAGATTTTGCATGAACCGAGGACTGGCAGCCACGTAACACGAGAAAATGTGAAAAGTGTTAATATGTAGTAAAAACCTTAGAAAATCTCCGTGTTTCGTCATTCACCATCGAATCGATATAACGCGAGATCGTCACATTGGTCGCATTTCTCTCTGAAACGGTTACATTTATGGTGTGCCAGCCCTTGTCGCGTGCTGCGGTATGTGGGGACAATACAAGCAGCACAGTAGAACACAGGAGAAGCATCTAAGTTGATGCAATCGCCCAGTAAGAAGAGCTACATTTATAGTTTTAGTTATCGATTATTGAATTATTGGTCGGTTTGGTGCCTTGGACATGACCGAGGACCTTAAGATTTTGCATGAACCGAGGACTGGCAGCCACGTAACACGAGAAAATATGAAAAGTGTTAATATGTAGTAAAAACCTTAGAAAATCTCCGTGTTTCGTCATTCACCATCGAATCGATATAACGCGAGATCCTCACATTGGTCGCATTTCTCTCTGAAACGGTTACATTTATGGTCTGCCAGCCCTTGTCGCGTGCTGCGGTATGTGGGGACAATACAAGCAGCACAGTAGAACACAGGAGAAGCATCTAAGTTGATGCAATCGCCCAGTAAGAAGAGCTACATTTATAGTTTTAGTTATCGATTATTGAATTATTGGTCGGTTTGGTGCCTTGGACATGACCGAGGACCTTAAGATTTTGCATGAACCGAGGACTGGCAGCCACGTAACACGAGAAAATGTGAAAAGTGTTAATATGTAGTAAAAACCTTAGAAAATCTCCGTGTTTCGTCATTCACCATCGAATCGATATAACGCGAGATCGTCACATTGGTCGCATTTCTCTCTGAAACGGTTACATTTATGGTCTGCCAGCCCTTGTCGCGTGTTGCGGTATGTGGGGACAATACAAGCAGCACGGTAGAACACAGGAGAAGCATCTAAGTTGATGCAATCGCCCAGTAAGAAGAGCTACATTTATAGTTTTAGTTATCGATTATTGAATTATTGGTCGGGTTGGTGCCTTGGACATGACCGAGGACCGTAAGATTTTGCATGAACCGAGGACTGGCAGCCACGTAACACGAGAAAATGTGAAAAGTGTTAATATGTAGTAAAAACCTTAGAAAATCTCCGTGTTTCGTCATTCACCATCGAATCGATAGAACGCGAGATCGTCACACTGGTCGCATTTCTCTCTGAAACGGTTATATTTATGGTCTGCCAGCCCTTGTCGCGTGCTGCTGTATATGGGGACAATACAAGCAGCACAGTAGAATACAGGAGAAGAATCTAAGTTGATGCAATCGCCCAGTAAGAAGAGCTACATTTATAGTTTTAGTTATCGATTATTGAATTATTGGTCGGATTGGTGCCTTGGACATGACCGAGGACCTTAAGATTTTGCATGAACCGAGGACTGGCAGCCACGTAACACGAGAAAATGTGAAAAGTGTTAATATGTAGTAAAAACCTTAGAAAATCTCCGTGTTTCGTCATTCACCATCGAATCGATATAACGCGAGATCGTCACATTGGTCGCATTTCTCTCTGAAACGGTTACATTTATGGTCTGCCAGCCCTTGTCGCGTGCTGCGGTATGTGGGGACAATACAAGCAGCACAGTAGAACACAGGAGAAGCATCTAAGTTGATGCAATCGCCCAGTAAGAAGAGCTACATTTATAGTTTTAGTTATCGATTATTGAATTATTGGTCGGTTTGGTGCCTTGGACATGACAGAGGACCTTAAGATTTTGCATGAACCGAGGACTGGCAGCCACGTAACACGATAAAATGTGAAAAGTGTTAATATGTAGTAAAAACCTTAGAAAATCTCCGTGTTTCGTCATTCACCATCGAATCGATATAACGCGAGATCGTCACATTGGTCGCATTTCTCTCTGAAACGGTTACATTTATGGTCTGCCAGCCCTTGTCGCGTGCTGCTGTATGTGGGGACAATACAAGCAGCACAGTAGAACACAGGAGAAGCATCTAAGTTGATGCAATCGCCCAGTAAGAAGAGCTACATTTATAGTTTTAGTTATCGATTATTAAATTATTGGTCGGTTTGGTGCCTTGGACATGACCGAGGACCTTAAGATTTTGCATGAACGGAGGACTGGCAGCGACGTAACACGAGAAAATGTGAAAAGTGTTAATATGTAGTAAATACCTTAGAAAATCTCCGTGTTTCGTCATTCACCATCGAATCGATATAACGCGAGATCGTCACATTGGCCGCATTTCTCTCTGAAACGGTTACATTTATGGTCTGCCAGCCCTTGTCGCGTTATGCGGTATGTGGGGACAATACAAGCAGCACAGTAGAACACAGGAGAAGCATCTAAGTTGATGCAATCGCCCAGTAAGAAGAGCTACATTTATAGTTTTAGATATCGATTATTGAATTATTGGTCGGTTTGGTGCCTTGGACATGACCGAGGACCTTAAGATTTTGCATGAACCGAGGACTGGCAGCCACGTAACACGAGAAAATGTGAAAAGTGTTAATATGTAGTAAAAACCTTAGAAAATCTCCGTGTTTCGTCATTCACCATCGAATCGATATAACGCGAGATCGTCACATTGGTCGCATTTCTCTCTGAAACGGTTACATTTATGGTCTGCCAGCCCTTGTCGCGTGTTGCGGTATGTGGGGACAATACAAGCAGCACAGTAGAACACAGGAGAAGCATCTAAGTTGATGCAATCGCCCAGTAAGAAGAGCTACATTTATAGTTTTAGTTATCGATTATTGAATTATTGGTCGGTTTGGTGCCTTGGACATGACCGAGGACCTTAAGATTTTGCATGAACCGAGGACTGGCAGCCACGTAACACGAGAAAATGTGAAAAGTGTTAATATGTAGTAAAAACCTTAGAAAATCTCCGTGTTTCGTCATTCACCATCGAATCGATATAACGCGAGATCGTCACATTGGTCGCATTTCTCTCTGAAACGGTTACATTTATGGTCTGCCAGCCCTTGTCGCGTGCTGCGGTATGTGGGGACAATACAAGCAGCACAGTAGAACACAGGAGAAGCATCTAAGTTGATGCAATCGCCCAGTAAGAAGAGCTACATTTATAGTTTTAGTTATCGATTATTGAATTATTGGGCGGTTTGGTGCCTTGGACATGACCGAGGACCTTAAGATTTTGCATGAACCGAGGACTGGCAGCCACGTAACACGAGAAAATGTGAAAAGTGTTAATATGTAGTAAAAACCTTAGAAAATCTCCGTGTTTCGTCATTCACCATCGAATCGATATAACGCGAGATCGTCACATTGGTCGCATTTCTCTCTGAAACGGTTACATTTATGGTCTGCCAGCCCTTGTCGCGTGCTGCGGTATGTGGGGACAATACAAGCAGCACAGTAGAATACAGGAGAAGCATCTAAGTTGATGCAATCGCCCAGTAAGAAGAGCTACATTTATAGTTTTAGATATCGATTATTGAATTATTGGTCGGTTTGGTGCCTTGGACATGACCGAGGACCTTAAGATTTTGCATGAACCGAGGACTGGCAGCCACGTAACACGAGAAAATGTGAAAAGTGTTAATATGTAGTACAAACCTTAGAAAATCTCCGTGTTTCATCATTCACCATCGAATCGATATAACGCGAGATCGACACATTGGTCGCATTTCTCTCTAAAACGGTTACATTTATGGTCTGCCAGCCCTTGTCGCGTGCTGCGGTATGTGGGGACAATACAAGCAGCACAGTAGAACACAGGAGAAGCATCTAAGTTGATGCAATCGCCCAGTAAGAAGAGCTACATTTATAGTTTTAGTTATCGATTATTGAATTATTGGTCGGTTTGGTGCCTTGGACATGACCGAAGACCTTAAGATTTTGCATGAACCGAGGACTGGCAGCGACGTAACACGAGAAAATGTGAAAAGTGTTAATATGTAGTAAAAACCTTAGAAAATCTCCGTGTTTCGTCATTCACCATCGAATCGATATAACGCGAGATCGTCACATTGGTCGCATTTCTCTCTGAAACGGTTACATTTATGGTCTGCCAGCCCTTGTCGCGTGCTGCGGTATGTGGGGACAATACAAGCAGCACAGTAGAACACAGGAGAAGCATCTAAGTTGATGCAATCGCCCAGTAAGAAGAGCTACATTTATAGTTTTAGTTATCGATTATTGAATTATTGGTCGGTTTGGTGCCTTGGACATGACCGAGGACCTTAAGATTTTGCATGAACCGAGGACTGGCAGCCACGTAACACGAGAAAATGTGAAAAGTGTTAATATGTAGTAAAAACCTTAGAAAATCTCCGTGTTTCGTCATTCACCATCGAATCGATATAACGCGAGATCGTCACTTTGGTCGCATTTCTCTCTGAAACAGTTACATTTATGGTCTGCCAGCCCTTGTCGCGTGCTGCGGTATGTGGGGACAATACAAGCAGCACAGTAGAACACAGGAGAAGCATCTAAGTTGATGCAATCGCCCAGTAAGAAGAGCTACATTTATAGTTTTAGTTATCGATTATTGAATTATTGGTCGGTTTGGTGCCTTGGACATGACCGAGGACCTTAAGATTTTGCATGAACCGAGGACTGGCAGCCACGTAACACGAGAAAATGTGAAAAGTGTTAATATGTAGTAAAAACCTTAGAAAATCTCCGTGTTTCATCATTAACCATCGAATCGATATAACGCGAGATCGACACATTGGTCGCATTTCTCTCTGAAACGGTTACATTTATGGTCTGCCAGCCCTTGTCGCGTGCTGCGGTATGTGGGGACAATACAAGCAGCACAGTAGAACACAGGAGAAGCATCTAAGTTGATGCAATCGCCCAGTAAGAAGAGCTACATTTATAGTTTTAGTTATCGATTATTGAATTATTGGTCGGTTTGGTGCCTTGGACATGACCGAGGACCTTAAGATTTTGCATGAACCGAGGACTGGCAGCCACGTAACACGAGAAAATGTGAAAAGTGTTAATATGTAGTAAAAACCTTAGAAAATCTCCGTGTTTCGTCATTCACCATCGAATCGATATAACGCGAGATCGTCACATTGGTCGCATTTCTCTCTGAAACGGTTACATTTATGGTCTGCCAGCCCTTGTCGCGTGCTGCGGTATGTGGGGACAATACAAGCAGCACAGTAGAACACAGGAGAAGCATCTAAGATGATGCAATCGCCAAGTAAGAAGAGCTACATTTATAGTTTTAGTTATCGATTATTGAATTATTGGTCGGTTTGGTGCCTTGGACATGACCGAGGACCTTACGATTTTGCATGAACCGAGGACTGGCAGCCACGTAACACGAGAAAATGTGAAAAGTGTTAATATGTAGTAAAAACCTTAGAAAATCTCCGTGTTTCGTCATTCACCATCGAATCGATATAACGCGAAATCGTCACATTGGTCGCATTTCTCTCTGAAACCGTTACATTTATGGTCTGCCAGCCCTTGTCGCGTGCTGCGGTATGTGGGGACAATACAAGCAGCACAGTAGAACACAGGAGAAGCTTAGGTTGATGCAATCGCCCAGTAAGAAGAGCTACAATTATTGTTTTAGTTATCGACTATTGAATTATTGGTCGGTTTGGTGCCTTGGACATGACCGAGGACCTTAAGATTTTGCATGAACCGAGGACTGGCAGCCAGGTAACACGAGAAAATGTGAAAAGTGTTAATATGTAGTAAAAACCTTAGAAAATCTCCGTGTTTCGTCATTCACCATCGAATCGATATAACGCGAGATCGTCACATTGGTCGCATTTCTCTCTGAAACGGTTACATTTATGGTCTGCCAGCCCTTGTCGCGTGCTGCGGTATGTGGGGACAATACAAGCAGCACAGTAGAACACAGGAGAAGCATCTAAGTTGATGCAATCGCCCAGTAAGAAGAGCTACATTTATAGTTTTAGTTATCGATTATTGAATTATTGGTCGGTTTGGTGCCTTGGACATGACCGAGGACATTAAGATTTTGCATGAACCAAGGACTGGCAGCCACGTAACACGAGAAAATGTGAAAACTGTTAATATGTAGTAAAAACCTTAGAAAATCTCCGTTTTCGTCATTCACCATCGAATCGATATAACGCGAGATCGTCACATTGGTCGCATTTCTCTCTGAAACGGTTACATTTATGGTCTGCCAGCCCTTGTCGCGTGCTGCGGTATGTGGGGACAATACAAGCAGCACAGTAGAACACAGGAGAAGCATCTAAGTTGATGCAATCGCCCAGTAAGAAGAGCTACATTTATAGTTTTAGTTATCGATTATTGAATTATTGGTCGGTTTGGTGCCTTGGACATGACCGAGGACCTTAAGATTTTGCATGAACCGAGGACTGGCAGCCACGTAACACGAGAAAATGTGAAAAGTGTTAATATGTAGTAAAAACCTTAGAAAATCTCCGTGTTTCGTGATTCATCATCGAATCGATATAACGCGAGATCGTCACATTGGTCGCATTTCTCTCTGAAACGGTTACTATTATGGTCTGCCAGCCCTTGTCGCGTGCTGCGGTATGTGGGGACAATACAAGCAGCACAGTAGAACACAGGAGAAGCATCTAAGTTGATGCAATCGCCCAGTAAGAAGAGCTACATTTATAGTTTTAGTTATCGATTATTGAATTATTGGTCGGTTTGGTGCCTTGGACATGACCGAGGACCTTAAGATTTTGCATGAACCGAGGACTGGCAGCCACGTAACACGAGAAAATGTGAAAAGTGTTAATATGTAGTAAAAACCTTAGAAAATCTCCGTGTTTCGTCATTCACCATCGAATCGATATAACGCGAGATCGTCACATTGGTCGCATTTCTCTCTGAAACGGTTACATTTATGGTCTGCCAGCCCTTGTCGCGTGCTGCGGTATGTGGGGACAATACAAGCAGCATAGCACAACACAGGAGAAGCATCTAAGTTGATGCAATCGCCCAGTAAGAAGAGCTACATTTATAGTTTTAGTTATCGATTATTGAATTATTGGTCGGTTTGGTGCCTTGGACATGACCGAGGACCTTAAGATTTTGCATGAACCGAGGACTGGCAGCCACGTAACACGAGAAAATGTGAAAAGTGTTAATATGTAGTAAAAACCTTAGAAAATCTCCGTGTTTCGTCATTCACCATCGAATCGATATAACGCGAGATCGTCACATTGGTCGCATTTCTCTCTGAAACGGTTACATTTATGGTCTGCCAGCCCTTGTCGCGTGCTGCGGTATGTGGGGACAATACAAGCGGCACAGTAGAACACAGGAGAAGCATCTAAGTTGATGCAATCGCCCAGTAAGAAGAGCTACATTTATAGTTTTAGTTATCGATTATTGAATTATTGGTCGGTTTGGTGCCTTGGACATGACCGAGGACCTTAAGATTTTGCATGAACCGAGGACTGGCAGCCACGTAACACGAGAAAATGTGAAAAGTGTTAATATGTAGTAAAAACCTTAGAAAATCTCCGTGTTTCGTCATTCACCATCGAATCGATATAACGCGAGATCGTCACATTGGTCGCATTTCTCTCTGAAACGGTTACATTTATGGTCTGCCAGCCCTTGTCGCGTGCTGTGGTATGTGGGGACAATACAAGCAGCACAGTAGAACACAGGAGAAGCATCTAAGTTTATGCAATCGCCCAGTAAGAAGAGCTACATTTATAGTTTTAGTTATCGATTATTGAATTATTGGTCGGTTTGGTGCCTTGGACATGACCGAGGACCTTAAGATTTTGCATGAACCGAGGACTGGCAGCCACGTAACACGAGAAAATATGAAAAGTGTTAATATGTAGTAAAAACCTTAGAAAATCTCCGTGTTTCGTCATTCACCATCGAATCGATATAACGCGAGATCCTCACATTGGTCGCATTTCTCTCTGAAACGGTTACATTTATGGTCTGCCAGCCCTTGTCGCGTGCTGCGGTATGTGGGGACAATACAAGCAGCACAGTAGAACACAGGAGAAGCATCTAAGTTGATGCAATCGCCCAGTAAGAAGAGCTACATTTATAGTTTTAGTTATCGATTATTGAATTATTGGTCGGTTTGGTGCCTTGGACATGACCGAGGACCTTAAGATTTTGCATGAACCGAGGACTGGCAGCCACGTAACACGAGAAAATGTGAAAAGTGTTAATATGTAGTAAAAACCTTAGAAAATCTCCGTGTTTCGTCATTCACCATCGAATCGATATAACGCGAGATCGTCACATTGGTCGCATTTCTCTCTGAAACGGTTACATTTATGGTCTGCCAGCCCTTGTCGCGTGTTGCGGTATGTGGGGACAATACAAGCAGCACGGTAGAACACAGGAGAAGCATCTAAGTTGATGCAATCGCCCAGTAAGAAGAGCTACATTTATAGTTTTAGTTATCGATTATTGAATTATTGGTCGGTTTGGTGCCTTGGACATGACCGAGGACCTTAAGATTTTGCATGAACCGAGGACTGGCAGCCACGTAACACGAGAAAATGTGAAAAGTGTTAATATGTAGTAAAAACCTTAGAAAATCTCCGTGTTTCATCATTAACCATCGAATCGATATAACGCGAGATCGACACATTGGTCGCATTTCTCTCTGAAACGGTTACATTTATGGTCTGCCAGCCCTTGTCGCGTGCTGCGGTATGTGGGGACAATACAAGCAGCACAGTAGAACACAGGAGAAGCATCTAAGTTGATGCAATCGCCCAGTAAGAAGAGCTACATTTATAGTTTTAGTTATCGATTATTGAATTATTGGTCGGTTTGGTGCCTTGGACATGACCGAGGACCTTAAGATTTTGCATGAACCGAGGACTGGCAGCCACGTAACACGAGAAAATGTGAAAAGTGTTAATATGTAGTAAAAACCTTAGAAAATCTCCGTGTTTCGTCATTCACCATCGAATCGATATAACGCGAGATCGTCACATTGGTCGCATTTCTCTCTGAAACGGTTACATTTATGGTCTGCCAGCCCTTGTCGCGTGCTGCGGTATGTGGGGACAATACAAGCAGCACAGTAGAACACAGGAGAAGCATCTAAGATGATGCAATCGCCAAGTAAGAAGAGCTACATTTATAGTTTTAGTTATCGATTATTGAATTATTGGTCGGTTTGGTGCCTTGGACATGACCGAGGACCTTACGATTTTGCATGAACCGAGGACTGGCAGCCACGTAACACGAGAAAATGTGAAAAGTGTTAATATGTAGTAAAAACCTTAGAAAATCTCCGTGTTTCGTCATTCACCATCGAATCGATATAACGCGAAATCGTCACATTGGTCGCATTTCTCTCTGAAACCGTTACATTTATGGTCTGCCAGCCCTTGTCGCGTGCTGCGGTATGTGGGGACAATACAAGCAGCACAGTAGAACACAGGAGAAGCTTAGGTTGATGCAATCGCCCAGTAAGAAGAGCTACAATTATTGTTTTAGTTATCGACTATTGAATTATTGGTCGGTTTGGTGCCTTGGACATGACCGAGGACCTTAAGATTTTGCATGAACCGAGGACTGGCAGCCAGGTAACACGAGAAAATGTGAAAAGTGTTAATATGTAGTAAAAACCTTAGAAAATCTCCGTGTTTCGTCATTCACCATCGAATCGATATAACGCGAGATCGTCACATTGGTCGCATTTCTCTCTGAAACGGTTACATTTATGGTCTGCCAGCCCTTGTCGCGTGCTGCGGTATGTGGGGACAATACAAGCAGCACAGTAGAACACAGGAGAAGCATCTAAGTTGATGCAATCGCCCAGTAAGAAGAGCTACATTTATAGTTTTAGTTATCGATTATTGAATTATTGGTCGGTTTGGTGCCTTGGACATGACCGAGGACATTAAGATTTTGCATGAACCAAGGACTGGCAGCCACGTAACACGAGAAAATGTGAAAACTGTTAATATGTAGTAAAAACCTTAGAAAATCTCCGTTTTCGTCATTCACCATCGAATCGATATAACGCGAGATCGTCACATTGGTCGCATTTCTCTCTGAAACGGTTACATTTATGGTCTGCCAGCCCTTGTCGCGTGCTGCGGTATGTGGGGACAATACAAGCAGCACAGTAGAACACAGGAGAAGCATCTAAGTTGATGCAATCGCCCAGTAAGAAGAGCTACATTTATAGTTTTAGTTATCGATTATTGAATTATTGGTCGGTTTGGTGCCTTGGACATGACCGAGGACCTTAAGATTTTGCATGAACCGAGGACTGGCAGCCACGTAACACGAGAAAATGTGAAAAGTGTTAATATGTAGTAAAAACCTTAGAAAATCTCCGTGTTTCGTGATTCATCATCGAATCGATATAACGCGAGATCGTCACATTGGTCGCATTTCTCTCTGAAACGGTTACTATTATGGTCTGCCAGCCCTTGTCGCGTGCTGCGGTATGTGGGGACAATACAAGCAGCACAGTAGAACACAGGAGAAGCATCTAAGTTGATGCAATCGCCCAGTAAGAAGAGCTACATTTATAGTTTTAGTTATCGATTATTGAATTATTGGTCGGTTTGGTGCCTTGGACATGACCGAGGACCTTAAGATTTTGCATGAACCGAGGACTGGCAGCCACGTAACACGAGAAAATGTGAAAAGTGTTAATATGTAGTAAAAACCTTAGAAAATCTCCGTGTTTCGTCATTCACCATCGAATCGATATAACGCGAGATCGTCACATTGGTCGCATTTCTCTCTGAAACGGTTACATTTATGGTCTGCCAGCCCTTGTCGCGTGCTGCGGTATGTGGGGACAATACAAGCAGCATAGCACAACACAGGAGAAGCATCTAAGTTGATGCAATCGCCCAGTAAGAAGAGCTACATTTATAGTTTTAGTTATCGATTATTGAATTATTGGTCGGTTTGGTGCCTTGGACATGACCGAGGACCTTAAGATTTTGCATGAACCGAGGACTGGCAGCCACGTAACACGAGAAAATGTGAAAAGTGTTAATATGTAGTAAAAACCTTAGAAAATCTCCGTGTTTCGTCATTCACCATCGAATCGATATAACGCGAGATCGTCACATTGGTCGCATTTCTCTCTGAAACGGTTACATTTATGGTCTGCCAGCCCTTGTCGCGTGCTGCGGTATGTGGGGACAATACAAGCAGCACAGTAGAACACAGGAGAAGCATCTAAGTTGATGCAATCGCCCAGTAAGAAGAGCTACATTTATAGTTTTAGTTATCGATTATTGAATTATTGGTCGGTTAGGTGCCTTGGACATGACCGAGGACCTTACGATTTTGCATGAACCGAGGACTGGCAGCCACGTAACACGAGAAAATGTGAAAAGTGTTAATATGTAGTAAAAACCTTAGAAAATCTCCGTGTTTCGTCATTCACCATCGAATCGATATAACGCGAGATCGTCACATTGGTCGCATTTCTCTCTGAAACGGTTACATTTATGGTCTGCCAGCCCTTGTCGCGTGCTGCGGTATGTGGGGACAATACAAGCAGCACAGTAGAACACAGGAGAAGCATCTAAGTTGATGCAATCGCCCAGTAAGAAGAGCTACATTTATAGTTTTAGTTATCGATTATTGAATTATTGGTCGGTTTGGTGCCTTGGACATGACCGAGGACATTAAGATTTTGCATGAACCAAGGACTGGCAGCCACGTAACACGAGAAAATGTGAAAACTGTTAATATGTAGTAAAAACCTTAGAAAATCTCCGTTTTCGTCATTCACCATCGAATCGATATAACGCGAGATCGTCACATTGGTCGCATTTCTCTCTGAAACGGTTACATTTATGGTCTGCCAGCCCTTGTCGCGTGCTGCGGTATGTGGGGACAATACAAGCAGCACAGTAGAACACAGGAGAAGCATCTAAGTTGATGCAATCGCCCAGTAAGAAGAGCTACATTTATAGTTTTAGTTATCGATTATTGAATTATTGGTCGGTTTGGTGCCTTGGACATGACCGAGGACCTTAAGATTTTGCATGAACCGAGGACTGGCAGCCACGTAACACGAGAAAATGTGAAAAGTGTTAATATGTAGTAAAAACCTTAGAAAATCTCCGTGTTTCGTGATTCATCATCGAATCGATATAACGCGAGATCGTCACATTGGTCGCATTTCTCTCTGAAACGGTTACTATTATGGTCTGCCAGCCCTTGTCGCGTGCTGCGGTATGTGGGGACAATACAAGCAGCACAGTAGAGCACAGGAGAAGCATCTAAGTTGATGCAATCGCCCAGTAAGAAGAGCTACATTTATAGTTTTAGTTATCGATTATTGAATTATTGGTCGGTTTGGTGCCTTGGACATGACCGAGGACCTTAAGATTTTGCATGAACCGAGGACTGGCAGCCACGTAACACGAGAAAATGTGAAAAGTGTTAATATGTAGTAAAAACCTTAGAAAATCTCCGTGTTTCGTCATTCACCATCGAATCGATATAACGCGAGATCGTCACATTGGTCGCATTTCTCTCTGAAACGGTTACATTTATGGTCTGCCAGCCCTTGTCGCGTGCTGCGGGATGTGGGGACAATACAAGCAGCACAGTAGAACACAGGAGAAGCATCTAAGTTGATGCAATCGCCCAGTAAGAAGAGCTACATTTATAGTTTTAGTTATCGATTATTGAATTATTGGTCGGTTTGGTGCCTTGGACATCGAGGACCTTAAGATTTTGCATGAACCGAGAACTGGCAGCCACGTAACACGAGAAAATGTGAAAAGTGTTAATATGTAGTAAAAACCTTAGAAAATCTCCGTGTTTCGTCATTCACCATCGAATCGATATAACGCGAGATCGTCACATTGGTCGCATTTCTCTCTGAAACGGTTACATTTATGGTCTGCCAGCCCTTGTCGCGTGCTGCGGTATGTGGGGACAATACAAGCAGCACAGTAGAACACAGGAGAAGCATCTAAGTTGATGCAATCGCCCAGTAAGAAGAGCTACATTTATACTTTTAGTTATCGATTATTGAATTATTGGTCGGTTTGGTGCCTTGGACATGAGCGAGGACCTTAAGATTTTGCATGAACCGAGGACTGGCAGCCACGTAACACGAGAAAATGTGAAAAGTGTTAATATGTAGTAAAAACCTTAGAAAATCTCCGTGTTTCGTCATTCACCATCGAATCGATATAACGCGAGATCGTCACATTGGTCGCATTTCTCTCTGAAACGGTTACATTTATGGTCTGCCAGCCCTTGTCGCGTGCTGCGGTATGTGGGGACAATACAAGCAGCACAGTAGAACACAGGAGAAGCATCTAAGTTGATGCAATCGCCCAGTAAGAAGAGCTACATTTATAGTTTTAGTTATCGATTATTGAATTATTGGTCGGTTAGGTGCCTTGGACATGACCGAGGACCTTACGATTTTGCATGAACCGAGGACTGGCAGCCATGTAACACGAGAAAATGTGAAAAGTGTTAATATGTAGTAAAAACCTTAGAAAATCTCCGTGTTTCGTCATTCACCATCGAATCGATATAACGCGAGATCGTCACATTGGTCGCATTTCTCTCTGAAACGGTTACATTTATGGTCTGCCAGCCCTTGTCGCGTGCTGCGGTATGTGGGGACAATACAAGCAGCACAGTAGAACACAGGAGAAGCATCTAAGTTGATGCAATCGCCCAGTAAGAAGAGCTACATTTATAGTTTTAGTTATCGATTATTGAATTATTGGTCGGTTTGGTGCCTTGGACATGACCGAGGACCTTAAGATTTTGCATGAACCGAGGACTGGCAGCCACGTAACACGAGAAAATGTGAAAAGTGTTAATATGTAGTAAAAACCTTAGAAAATCTCCGTGTTTCGTCATTCACCATCGAATCGATATAACGCGAGATCGTCACATTGGTCGCATTTCTCTCTGAAACGGTTACATTTATGGTCTGCCAGCCCTTGTCGCGTGCTGCGGTATGTGGGGACAATACAAGCAGCACAGTAGAACACAGGAGAAGCATCTAAGTTGATGCAATCGCCCAGTAAGAAGAGCTACATTTATAGTTTTAGTTATCGATTATTGAATTATTGGTCGGTTAGGTGCCTTGGACATGACCGAGGACCTTACGATTTTGCATGAACCGAGGACTGGCAGCCACGTAACACGAGAAAATGTGAAAAGTGTTAATATGTAGTAAAAACCTTAGAAAATCTCCGTGTTTCGTCATTCACCATCGAATCGATATAACGCGAGATCGTCACATTGGTCGCATTTCTCTCTGAAACGGTTACATTTATGGTCTGCCAGCCCTTGTCGCGTGCTGCGGTATGTGGGGACAATACAAGCAGCACAGTAGAACACAGGAGAAGCATCTAAGTTGATGCAATCGCCCAGTAAGAAGAGCTACATTTATAGTTTTAGTTATCGATTATTGAATTATTGGTCGGTTTGGTGCCTTGGACATGACCGAGGACCTTAAGATTTTGCATGAACCGAGGACTGGCAGCCACGTAACACGAGAAAATGTGAAAAGTGTTAATATGTAGTAAAAACCTTAGAAAATCTCCGTGTTTCGTCATTCACCATCGAATCGATATAACGCGAGATCGTCACATTGGTCGCATTTCTCTCTGAAACGGTTACATTTATGGTCTGCCAGCCCTTGTCGCGTGCTGCGGTATGTGGGGACAATACAAGCAGCACAGTAGAACACAGGAGAAGCATCTAAATTGATGCAATCGCCCAGTAAGAAGAGCTACATTTATAGTTTTAGTTATCGATTATTGAATTATTGGTCGGTTTGGTGCCTTGGACATGACCGAGGACCTTAAGATTTTGCATGAACCGAGGACTGGCAGCCACGTAACACGAGAAAATGTGAAAAGTGTTAATATGTAGTAAAAACCTTAGAAAATCTCCGTGTTTCGTGATTCATCATCGAATCGATATAACGCGAGATCGTCACATTGGTCGCATTTCTCTCTGAAACGGTTACTATTATGGTCTGCCAGCCCTTGTCGCGTGCTGCGGTATGTGGGGACAATACAAGCAGCACAGTAGAACACAGGAGAAGCATCTAAGTTGATGCAATCGCCCAGTAAGAAGAGCTACATTTATAGTTTTAGTTATCGATTATTGAATTATTGGTCGGTTTGGTGCCTTGGACATGACCGAGGACCTTAAGATTTTGCATGAACCGAGGACTGGCAGCCACGTAACACGAGAAAATGTGAAAAGTGTTAATATGTAGTAAAAACCTTAGAAAATCTCCGTGTTTCGTCATTCACCATCGAATCGATATAACGCGAGATCGTCACATTGGTCGCATTTCTCTCTGAAACGGTTACATTTATGGTCTGCCAGCCCTTGTCGCGTGCTGCGGTATGTGGGGACAATACAAGCAGCATAGCACAACACAGGAGAAGCATCTAAGTTGATGCAATCGCCCAGTAAGAAGAGCTACATTTATAGTTTTAGTTATCGATTATTGAATTATTGGTCGGTTTGGTGCCTTGGACATGACCGAGGACCTTAAGATTTTGCATGAACCGAGGACTGGCAGCCACGTAACACGAGAAAATGTGAAAAGTGTTAATATGTAGTAAAAACCTTAGAAAATCTCCGTGTTTCGTCATTCACCATCGAATCGATATAACGCGAGATCGTCACATTGGTCGCATTTCTCTCTGAAACGGTTACATTTATGGTCTGCCAGCCCTTGTCGCGTGCTGCGGGATGTGGGGACAATACAAGCAGCACAGTAGAACACAGGAGAAGCATCTAAGTTGATGCAATCGCCCAGTAAGAAGAGCTACATTTATAGTTTTAGTTATCGATTATTGAATTATTGGTCGGTTTGGTGCCTTGGACATCGAGGACCTTAAGATTTTGCATGAACCGAGAACTGGCAGCCACGTAACACGAGAAAATGTGAAAAGTGTTAATATGTAGTAAAAACCTTAGAAAATCTCCGTGTTTCGTCATTCACCATCGAATCGATATAACGCGAGATCGTCACATTGGTCGCATTTCTCTCTGAAACGGTTACATTTATGGTCTGCCAGCCCTTGTCGCGTGCTGCGGTATGTGGGGACAATACAAGCAGCACAGTAGAACACAGGAGAAGCATCTAAGTTGATGCAATCGCCCAGTAAGAAGAGCTACATTTATAGTTTTAGTTATCGATTATTGAATTATTGGTCGGTTTGGTGCCTTGGACATGACCGAGGACCTTAAGATTTTGCATGAACCGAGAACTGGCAGCCACGTAACACGAGAAAATGTGAAAAGTGTTAATATGTAGTAAAAACCTTAGAAAATCTCCGTTTTTCGTCATTCACCATCGAATCGATATTACGCGAGATCGTCACATTGGTCGCATTTCTCTCTGAAACGGTTACATTTATGGTCTGCCAGCCCTTGTCGCGTGCTGCGGTATGTGGGGACAATACAAGCAGCACAGTAGAACACAGGAGAAGCATCTAAGTTGATGCAATCGCCCAGTAAGAAGAGCTACATTTATAGTTTTAGTTATCGATTATTGAATTATTGGTCGGTTTGGTGCCTTGGACATGACCGAGGACCTTAAGATTTTGCATGAACCGAGGACTGGTACCCACGTAACACGAGAAAATGTGAAAAGTGTTAATATGTAGTAAAAACCTTAGAAAATCTCCGTGTTTCGTCATTCACCATCGAATCGATATAACGCGAAATCGTCACATTGGTCGCATTTCTCTCTGAAACGGTTACATTTATGGTCTGCCAGCCCTTGTCGCGTGCTGCGGTATGTGGGGACAATACAAGCAGCACAGTAGAACACAGGAGAAGCATCTAAGTTGATGCAATCGCCCAGTAAGAAGAGCTACATTTATAGTTTTAGTTATCGATTATTGAATTATTGGTCGGTTTGGTGCCTTGGACATGACAGAGGACCTTAAGATTTTGCATGAACCGAGAACTGGCAGCCACGTAACACGAGAAAATGTGAAAAGTGTTAATATGTAGTAAAAACCTTAGAAAATCTCCGTGTTTCGTCATTCACCATCGAATCGATATAACGCGAGATCGTCACATTGGTCGCATTTCTCTCTGAAACGGTTACATTTATGGTCTGCCTGCCCTTGTCGCGTGCTGCGGGATGTGGGGACAATACAAGCAGCACAGTAGAACACAGGAGAAGCATCTAAGTTGATGCAATCGCCCAGTAAGAAGATCTACATTTATAGTTTTAGTTATCGATTATTGAATTATTGGTCGGTTTGGTGCCTTGGACATGACCGAGGACCTTACGATTTTGCATGAACCGAGGACTGGCAGCCACGTAACACGAGAAAATGTGAAAAGTGTTAATATGTTGTAAAAACCTTAGAAAATCTCCGTGTTTCGTCATTCACCATCGAATCGATATAACGCGAGATCGTCACATTGGTCGCATTTCTCTCTGAAACGGTTACATTTATGGTCTGCCAGCCCTTGTCGCGTGCTGCGGTATGTGGGGACAATACAAGCAGCACAGTAGAACACAGGAGAAGCATCTAAGTTGATGCAATCGCCCAGTAAGAAGAGCTACATTTATAGTTTTAGTTATCGATTATTGAATTATTGGTCGGTTTGGTGCCCTGGACATTACCGAGGACCTTAAGATTGTGCATGAACCGAGGACGGGTACCCACGTAACACGAGAAAATGTGAAAAATGTTAATATTTAGTAAAAACCTTAGAAAATCTCCTTGTTTCGTCATTCACCATCGAATCGATATAACGCGAGATCGTCACATTGGTCGCATTTCTCTCTGAAACGGTTACATTTATGGTCTGCCAGCCCTTGTCGCGTGCTGCGGTATGTGGGGACAATACAAGCAGCACAGTAGAACACAGGAGAAGCATCTAAGTTGATGCAATCGCCCAGTAAGAAGAGCTACATTTATAGTTTTAGTTATCGATTATTGAATTATTGGTCGGTTTGGTGCCTTGGACATGACCGAGGACCTTAAGATTTTGCATGAACCGAGGACTGGCAGCCACGTAACACGAGAAAATGTGAAAAGTGTTAATATGTAGTAAAAACCTTAGAAAATCTCCGTGTTTCGTCATTCACCATCGAATCGATATAACGCGAGATCGTCACATTGGTCGCATTTCTCTCTGAAACGGTTACATTTATGGTCTGCCAGCCCTTGTCGCGTGCTGCGGTATGTGGGGACAATACAAGCAGCACAGTAGAACACAGGAGAAGCATCTAAGTTGATGCAATCGCCCAGTAAGAAGAGCTACATTTATAGTTTTAGTTATCGATTATTGAATTATTGGTCGGTTTGGTGCCTTGGACATGACCGAGGACCTTAAGATTTTGCATGAACCGAGGACTGGTACCCACGTAACACGAGAAAATGTGAAAAGTGTTAATATGTAGTAAAAACCTTAGAAAATCTCCGTGTTTCGTCATTCACCATCGAATCGATATAACGCGAGATCGTCACATGGGTCGCATTTCTCTCTGAAATGGTTACATTTATGGTCTGCCAGCCCTTGTCGCGTGCTGCGGTATGTGGGGACAATACAAGCAGCACAGTAGAACACAGGAGAAGCATCTAAGTTGATGCAATCGCCCAGTAAGAAGAGCTACATTTATAGTTTTAGTTATCGATTATTGAATTATTGGTCGGTTTGGTGCCTTGGACATGACCGAGGACCTTACGATTTTGCATGAACCGAGGACTGGCAGCCACGTAACACGAGAAAATGTGAAAAGTGTTAATATGTAGTAAAAACCTTAGAAAATCTCCGTGTTTCGTGATTCACCATCGAATCGATATAACGCGAGATCGTCACATTGGTCGCATTTCTCTCTGAAACGGTTACATTTATGGTCTGCCAGCCCTTGTCGCGTGCTGCGGTATGTGGCGACAATACAAGCAGCACAGTAGAACACAGGAGAAGCATCTAAGTTGATGCAATCGCCCAGTAAGAAGAGCTACATTTATAGTTTTAGTTATCGATTATTGAATTATTGGTCGGTTTGGTGCCTTGGACATTACCGAGGACCTTAAGATTTTGCAAGAACCGAGGACTGGCAGCCACGTAACACGAGAAAATGTGAAAAGTGTTAATATGTAGTAAAAACCTTAGAAAATCTCCGTGTTTCGTCATTCACCATCGAATCGATATAACGCGAGATCGTCACATTGGTCGCATTTCTCTCTGAAACGGTTACATTTATGGTCTGCCAGCCCTTGTCGCGTGCTGCGGGATGTGGGGACAATACAAGCAGCACAGTAGAACACAGGAGAAGCATCTAAGTTGATGCAATCGCCCAGTAAGAAGAGCTACATTTATAGTTTTAGTTATCGATTATTGAATTATTGGTCGGTTTGGTGCCTTGGACATCGAGGACCTTAAGATTTTGCATGAACCGAGAACTGGCAGCCACGTAACACGAGAAAATGTGAAAAGTGTTAATATGTAGTAAAAACCTTAGAAAATCTCCGTGTTTCGTCATTCACCATCGAATCGATATAACGCGAGATCGTCACATTGGTCGCATTTCTCTCTGAAACGGTTACATTTATGGTCTGCCAGCCCTTGTCGCGTGCTGCGGTATGTGGGGACAATACAAGCAGCACAGTAGAACACAGGAGAAGCATCTAAGTTGATGCAATCGCCCAGTAAGAAGAGCTACATTTATAGTTTTAGTTATCGATTATTGAATTATTGGTCGGTTTGGTGCCTTGGACATTACCGAGGACCTTAAGATTGTGCATGAACCGAGGACGGGTACCCACATAACACGAGAAAATGTGAAAAGTGTTAATATTTAGTAAAAACCTTAGAAAATCTCCGTGTTTCGTCATTCACCATCGAATCGATATAACGCGAGATCGTCACATTGGTCGCATTTCTCTCTGAAACGGTTACATTTATGGTCTGCCAGCCCTTGTCGCGTGCTGCGGTATGTGGGGACAATACAAGCAGCACAGTAGAACACAGGAGAAGCATCTAAGTTGATGCAATCGCCCAGTAAGAAGAGCTACATTTATAGTTTTAGTTATCGATTATTGAATTATTGGTCGGTTTGGTGCCTTGGACATGACCGAGGACCTTAAGATTTTGCATGAACCGAGAACTGGCAGCCACGTAACACGAGAAAATGTGAAAAGTGTTAATATGTAGTAAAAACCTTAGAAAATCTCCGTGTTTCGTCATTCACCATCGAATCGATATTACGCGAGATCGTCACATTGGTCGCATTTCTCTCTGAAACGGTTACATTTATGGTCTGCCAGCCCTTGTCGCGTGCTGCGGTATGTGGGGACAATACAAGCAGCACAGTAGAACACAGGAGAAGCATCTAAGTTGATGCAATTGCCCAGTAAGAAGAGCTACATTTATAGTTTTAGTTATCGATTATTGAATTATTGGTCGGTTTGGTGCCTTGGACATGACCGAGGACCTTAAGATTTTGCATGAACCGAGGACTGGTACCCACGTAACACAAGAAAATGTGAAAAGTGTTAATATGTAGTAAAAACCTTAGAAAATCTCCGTGTTTCGTCATTCACCATCGAATCGATATAACGCGAGATCGTCACATTGGTCGCATTTCTCTCTGAAACGGTTACATTTATGGTCTGCCAGCCCTTGTCGCGTGCTGCGGTATGTGGGGACAATACAAGCAGCACAGTAGAACACAGGAGAAGCATCTAAGTTGATGCAATCGCCCAGTAAGAAGAGCTACATTTATAGTTTTAGTTATCGATTATTGAATTATTGGTCGGTTTGGTGCCTTGGACATGACAGAGGACCTTAAGATTTTGCATGAACCGAGAACTGGCAGCCACGTAACACGAGAAAATGTGAAAAGTGTTAATATGTAGTAAAAACCTTAGAAAATCTCCGTGTTTCGTCATTCACCATCGAATCGATATAACGCGAGATCGTCACATTGGTCGCATTTCTCTCTGAAACGGTTACATTTATGGTCTGCCAGCCCTTGTCGCGTGCTGCGGGATGTGGGGACAATACAAGCAGCACAGTAGAACACAGGAGAAGCATCTAAGTTGATGCAATCGCCCAGTAAGAAGATCTACATTTATAGTTTTAGTTATCGATTATTGAATTATTGGTCGGTTTGGTGCCTTGGACATGACCGAGGACCTTACGATTTTGCATGAACCGAGGACTGGCAGCCAGGTAACACGAGAAAATGTGAAAAGTGTTAATATGTAGTAAAAACCTTAGAAAATCTCCGTGTTTCGTCATTCACCATCGAATCGATATAACGCGAGATCGTCACATTGGTCGCATTTCTCTCTGAAACGGTTACATTTATGGTCTGCCAGCCCTTGTCGCGTGCTGCGGTATGTGGGGACAATACAAGCAGCACAGTAGAACACAGGAGAAGCATCTAAGTTGATGCAATCGCCCAGTAAGAAGAGCTACATTTATAGTTTTAGTTATCGATTATTGAATTATTGGTCGGTTTGGTGCCTTGGACATTACCGAGGACCTTAAGATTGTGCATGAACCGAGGACGGGTACCCACGTAACACGAGAAAATGTGAAAAGTGTTAATATTTAGTAAAAACCTTAGAAAATCTCCGTGTTTCGTCATTCACCATCGAATCGATATAACGCGAGATCGTCACATTGGTCGCATTTCTCTCTGAAACGGTTACATTTATGGTCTGCCAGCCCTTGTCGCGTGCTGCGGTATGTGGGGACAATACAAGCAGCACAGTAGAACACAGGAGAAGCATCTAAGTTGATGCAATCGCCCAGTAAGAAGAGCTACATTTATAGTTTTAGTTATCGATTATTGAATTATTGGTCGGTTTGGTGCCTTGGACATGACCGAGGACCTTAAGATTTTGCATGAACCGAGAACTGGCAGCCACGTAACACGAGAAAATGTGAAAAGTGTTAATATGTAGTAAAAACCTTAGAAAATCTCCGTGTTTCGTCATTCACCATCGAATCGATATTACGCGAGATCGTCACATTGGTCGCATTTCTCTCTGAAACGGTTACATTTATGGTCTGCCAGCCCTTGTCGCGTGCTGCGGTATGTGGGGACAATACAAGCAGCACAGTAGAACACAGGAGAAGCATCTAAGTTGATGCAATCGCCCAGTAAGAAGAGCTACATTTATAGTTTTAGTTATCGATTATTGAATTATTGGTCGGTTTGGTGCCTTGGACATTACCGAGGACCTTAAGATTGTGCATGAACCGAGGACGGGTACCCACGTAACACGAGAAAATGTGAAAAGTGTTAATATTTAGTAAAAACCTTAGAAAATCTCCGTGTTTCGTCATTCACCATCGAATCGATATAACGCGAGATCGTCACATTGGTCGCATTTCTCTCTGAAACGGTTACATTTATGGTCTGCCAGCCCTTGTCGCGTGCTGCGGTATGTGGGGACAATACAAGCAGCACAGTAGAACACAGGAGAAGCATCTAAGTTGATGCAATCGCCCAGTAAGAAGAGCTACATTTATAGTTTTAGTTATCGATTATTGAATTATTGGTCGGTTTGGTGCCTTGGACATGACCGAGGACCTTAAGATTTTGCATGAACCGAGAACTGGCAGCCACGTAACACGAGAAAATGTGAAAAGTGTTAATATGTAGTAAAAACCTTAGAAAATCTCCGTGTTTCGTCATTCACCATCGAATCGATATTACGCGAGATCGTCACATTGGTCGCATTTCTCTCTGAAACGGTTACATTTATGGTCTGCCAGCCCTTGTCGCGTGCTGCGGTATGTGGGGACAATACAAGCAGCACAGTAGAACACAGGAGAAGCATCTAAGTTGATGCAATCGCCCAGTAAGAAGAGCTACATTTATAGTTTTAGTTATCGATTATTGAATTATTGGTCGGTTTGGTGCCTTGGACATGACCGAGGACCTTAAGATTTTGCATGAACCGAGGACTGGTACCCACGTAACACGAGAAAATGTGAAAAGTGTTAATATGTAGTAAAAACCTTAGAAAATCTCCGTGTTTCGTCATTCACCATCGAATCGATATAACGCGAGATCGTCACATTGGTCGCATTTCTCTCTGAAACGGTTACATTTATGGTCTGCCAGCCCTTGTCGCGTGCTGCGGTATGTGGGGACAATACAAGCAGCACAGTAGAACACAGGAGAAGCATCTAAGTTGATGCAATCGCCCAGTAAGAAGAGCTACATTTATAGTTTTAGTTATCGATTATTGAATTATTGGTCGGTTTGGTGCCTTGGACATGACAGAGGACCTTAAGATTTTGCATGAACCGAGAACTGGCAGCCACGTAACACGAGAAAATGTGAAAAGTGTTAATATGTAGTAAAAACCTTAGAAAATCTCCGTGTTTCGTCATTCACCATCGAACCGATATAACGCGAGATCGTCACATTGGTCGCATTTCTCTCTGAAACGGTTACATTTATGGTCTGCCAGCCCTTGTCGCGTGCTGCGGTATGTAGGGACAATACAAGCAGCACAGTAGAACACAGGAGAAGCATCTAAGTTGATGCAATCGCCCAGTAAGAAGAGCTACATTTATAGTTTTAGTTATCGATTATTGAATTATTGGTCGGTTTGGTGCCTTGGACATGACCGAGGACCTTAAGATTTTGCATGAACCGAGGACTGGCAGCCACGTAACACGAGAAAATGTGAAAAGTGTTAATATGTAGTAAAAACCTTAGAAAATCTCCGTGTTTCGTCATTCACCATCGAATCGATATAACGCGAGATCGTCACATTGGTCGCATTTCTCTCTGAAACGGTTACATTTATGGTCTGCCAGCCCTTGTCGCGTGCTGCGGTATGTGGGGACAATACAAGCAGCAAAGTAGAACACAGGAGAAGCATCTAAGTTGATGCAATCGCCCAGTAAGAAGAGCTACATTTATAGTTTTAGTTATCGATTATTGAATTATTGGTCGGTTTGGTGCCTTGGACATGACCGAGGACCTTAAGATTTTGCATGAACCGAGGACTGGCAGCCACGTAACACGAGAAAATGTGAAAAGTGTTAATATGTAGTAAAAACCTTAGAAAATCTCCGTGTTTCGTCATTCACCATCGAATCGATATAACGCGAGATCGTCACATGGGTCGCATTTCTCTCTGAAATGATTACATTTATGGTCTGCCAGCCCTTGTCGCGTGCTGCGGTATGTGGGGACAATACAAGCAGCACAGTAGAACACAGGAGAAGCATCTAAGTTGATGCAATCGCCCAGTAAGAAGAGCTACATTTATAGTTTTAGTTATCGATTATTGAATTATTGGTCGGTTTGGTGCCTTGGACATGACCGAGGACCTTACGATTTTGCATGAACCGAGGACTGGCAGCCACGTAACACGAGAAAATGTGAAAAGTGTTAATATGTAGTAAAAACCTTAGAAAATCTCCGTGTTTCGTCATTCACCATCGAATCGATATAACGCGAGATCGTCACATTGGTCGCATTTCTCTCTGAAACGGTTACATTTATGGTCTGCCAGCCCTTGTCGCGTGCTGCGGTATGTGGCGACAATACAAGCAGCACAGTAGAACACAGGAGAAGCATCTAAGTTGATGCAATCGCCCAGTAAGAAGAGCTACATTTATAGTTTTAGTTATCGATTATTGAATTATTGGTCGGTTTGGTGCCTTGGACATGACCGAGGACCTTAAGATTTTGCAAGAACCGAGGACTGGCAGCCACGTAACACGAGAAAATGTGAAAAGTGTTAATATGTAGTAAAAACCTTAGAAAATATCCGTGTTTCGTCATTCACCATCGAATCGATATAACGCGAGATCGTCACATTGGTCGCATTTATCTCTGAAACGGTTACATTTATGGTCTGCCAGCCCTTGTCGCGTGCTGCGGTATGTGGGGACAATACAAGCAGCACAGTAGAACACAGGAGAAGCATCTAAGTTGATGCAATCGCCCAGTAAGAAGAGCTACATTTATAGTTTTAGTTATCGATTATTGAATTATTGGTCGGTTTGGTGCCTTGGACATGACCGAGGACCTTAAGATTTTGCATGAACCGAGGACTGGTACCCACGTAACACGAGAAAATGTGAAAAGTGTTAATATGTAGTAAAAACCTTAGAAAATCTCCGTGTTTCGTCATTCACCATCGAATCGATATAACGCGAGATCGTCACATTGGTCGCATTTCTCTCCGAAACGGTTACATTTATGGTCTGCCAGCCCTTGTCGCGTGCTGCGGTATGTGGGGACAATACAAGCAGCACAGTAGAACACAGGAGAAGCATCTAAGTTGATGCAATCGTCCAGTAAGAAGAGCTACATTTATAGTTTTAGTTATCGATTATTGAATTATTGGTCGGTTTGGTGCCTTGGACATGACCGAGGACCTTAAGATTTTGCATGAACCGAGGACTGGTACCCACGTAACACGAGAAAATGTGAAAAGTGTTAATATGTAGTAAAAACCTTAGAAAATATCCGTGTTTCGTCATTCACCATCGAATCGATATAACGCGAGATCGTCACATTGGTCGCATTTCTCTCTGAAACGGTTACATTTATGGTCTGCCAGCCCTTGTCGCGTGCTGCGGTATGTGGGGACAATACAAGCAGCACAGTAGAACACAGGAGAAGCATCTAAGTTGATGCAATCGTCCAGTAAGAAGAGCTACATTTATAGTTTTAGTTATCGATTATTGAATTATTGGTCGGTTTGGTGCCTTGGACATGACCGAGGACCTTAAGATTTTGCATGAACCGAGGACTGGTACCCACGTAACACGAGAAAATGTGAAAAGTGTTAATATGTAGTAAAAACCTTAGAAAATCTCCGTGTTTCGTCATTCACCATCGAATCGATATAACGCGAGATCGTCACATTGGTCGCATTTCTCTCTGAAACGGTTACATTTATGGTCTGCCAGCCCTTGTCGCGTGCTGCGGTATGTGGGGACAATACAAGCAGCACAGTAGAACACAGGAGAAGCATCTAAGTTGATGCAATCGCCCAGTAAGAAGAGCTACATTTATAGTTTTAGTTATCGATTATTGAATTATTGGTCGGTTTGGTGCCTTGGACATTACCGAGGACCTTAAGATTGTGCATGAACCGAGGACGGGTACCCACGTAACACGAGAAAATGTGAAAAGTGTTAATATTTAGTAAAAACCTTAGAAAATCTCCGTGTTTCGTCATTCACCATCGAATCGATATAACGCGAGATCGTCACATTGGTCGCATTTCTCTCTGAAACGGTTACATTTATGGTCTGCCAGCCCTTGTCGCGTGCTGCGGTATGTGGGGACAATACAAGCAGCACAGTAGAACACAGGAGAAGCATCTAAGTTGATGCAATCGCCCAGTAAGAAGAGCTACATTTATAGTTTTAGTTATCGATTATTGAATTATTGGGCGGTTTGGTGCCTTGGACATGACCGAGGACCTTAAGATTTTGCATGAACCGAGGACTGGCAGCCACGTAACACGAGAAAATGTGAAAAGTGTTAATATGTAGTAAAAACCTTAGAAAATCTCCGTGTTTCGTCATTCACCATCGAATCGATATAACGCGAGATCGTCACATTGGTCGCATTTCTCTCTGAAACGGTTACATTTATGGTCTGCCAGCCCTTGTCGCGTGCTGCGGTATGTGGGGACAATACAAGCAGCACAGTAGAATACAGGAGAAGCATCTAAGTTGATGCAATCGCCCAGTAAGAAGAGCTACATTTATAGTTTTAGTTATCGATTATTGAATTATTGGTCGGTTTGGTGCCTTGGACATGACCGAGGACCTTAAGATTTTGCATGAACCGAGGACTGGCAGCCACGTAACACGAGAAAATGTGAAAAGTGTTAATATGTAGTAAAAACCTTAGAAAATCTCCGTGTTTCATCATTCACCATCGAATCGATATAACGCGAGATCGACACATTGGTCGCATTTCTCTCTAAAACGGTTACATTTATGGTCTGCCAGCCCTTGTCGCGTGCTGCGGTATGTGGGGACAATACAAGCAGCACAGTAGAACACAGGAGAAGCATCTAAGTTGATGCAATCGCCCAGTAAGAAGAGCTACATTTATAGTTTTAGTTATCGATTATTGAATTATTGGTCGGTTTGGTGCCTTGGACATGACCGAAGACCTTAAGATTTTGCATGAACCGAGGACTGGCAGCGACGTAACACGAGAAAATGTGAAAAGTGTTAATATGTAGTAAAAACCTTAGAAAATCTCCGTGTTTCGTCATTCACCATCGAATCGATATAACGCGAGATCGTCACATTGGTCGCATTTCTCTCTGAAACGGTTACATTTATGGTCTGCCAGCCCTTGTCGCGTGCTGCGGTATGTGGGGACAATACAAGCAGCACAGTAGAACACAGGAGAAGCATCTAAGTTGATGCAATCGCCCAGTAAGAAGAGCTACATTTATAGTTTTAGTTATCGATTATTGAATTATTGGTCGGTTTGGTGCCTTGGACATGACCGAGGACCTTAAGATTTTGCATGAACCGAGGACTGGCAGCCACGTAACACGAGAAAATGTGAAAAGTGTTAATATGTAGTAAAAACCTTAGAAAATCTCCGTGTTTCGTCATTCACCATCGAATCGATATAACGCGAGATCGTCACATTGGTCGCATTTCTCTCTGAAACAGTTACATTTATGGTCTGCCAGCCCTTGTCGCGTGCTGCGGTATGTGGGGACAATACAAGCAGCACAGTAGAACACAGGAGAAGCATCTAAGTTGATGCAATCGCCCAGTAAGAAGAGCTACATTTATAGTTTTAGTTATCGATTATTGAATTATTGGTCGGTTTGGTGCCTTGGACATGACCGAGGACCTTAAGATTTTGCATGAACCGAGGACTGGCAGCCACGTAACACGAGAAAATGTGAAAAGTGTTAATATGTAGTAAAAACCTTAGAAAATCTCCGTGTTTCATCATTAACCATCGAATCGATATAACGCGAGATCGACACATTGGTCGCATTTCTCTCTGAAACGGTTACATTTATGGTCTGCCAGCCCTTGTCGCGTGCTGCGGTATGTGGGGACAATACAAGCAGCACAGTAGAACACAGGAGAAGCATCTAAGTTGATGCAATCGCCCAGTAAGAAGAGCTACATTTATAGTTTTAGTTATCGATTATTGAATTATTGGTCGGTTTGGTGCCTTGGACATGACCGAGGACCTTAAGATTTTGCATGAACCGAGGACTGGCAGCCACGTAACACGAGAAAATGTGAAAAGTGTTAATATGTAGTAAAAACCTTAGAAAATCTCCGTGTTTCGTCATTCACCATCGAATCGATATAACGCGAGATCGTCACATTGGTCGCATTTCTCTCTGAAACGGATACATTTATGGTCTGCCAGCCCTTGTCGCGTGCTGCGGTATGTGGGGACAATACAAGCAGCACAGTAGAACACAGGAGAAGCATCTAAGTTGATGCAATCGCCCAGTAAGAAGAGCTACATTTATAGTTTTAGTTATCGATTATTGAATTATTGGTCGGTTTGGTGCCTTGGACATGACCGAGGACCTTAAGATTTTGCATGAACCGAGGACTGGCAGCCACGTAAAACGAGAAAATGTGAAAAGTGTTTATATGTAGTAAAAACCTTAGAAAATCTCCGTGTTTCGTCATTCACCATCGAATCGATATAACGCGAGATCGTCACATTGGTCGCATTTCTCTCTGAAACGGTTACATTTATGGTCTGCCAGCCCTTGTCGCGTGCTGCGGTATGTGGGGACAATACAAGCAGCACAGTAGAACACAGGAGAAGCATCTAAGATGATGCAATCGCCAAGTAAGAAGAGCTACATTTATAGTTTTAGTTATCGATTATTGAATTATTGGTCGGTTTGGTGCCTTGGACATGACCGAGGACCTTAAGATTTTGCATGAACCGAGGACTGGCAGCCACGTAAGACGAGAAAATGTGAAAAGTGTTAATATGTAGTAAAAACCTTAGAAAATCTCCGTGTTTCGTCATTCACCATCGAATCGATATAACGCGAGATCGTCACATTGGTCGCATTTCTCTCTGAAACGGTTACATTTATGGTCTGCCAGCCCTTGTCGCGTGCTGCGGTATGTGGGGACAATACAAGCAGCACAGTAGAATACAGGAGAAGCATCTAAGTTGATGCAATCGCCCAGTAAGAAGAGCTACATTTATAGTTTTAGTTATCGATTATTGAATTATTGGTCGGTTTGGTGCCTTGGACATGACCGAGGACCTTAAGATTTTGCATGAACCGAGGACTGGCAGCCACGTAACACGAGAAAATGTGAAAAGTGTTAATATGTAGTAAAAACCTTAGAAAATCTCCGTGTTTCATCATTCACCATCGAATCGATATAACGCGAGATCGACACATTGGTCGCATTTCTCTCTAAAACGGTTACATTTATGGTCTGCCAGCCCTTGTCGCGTGCTGCGGTATGTGGGGACAATACAAGCAGCACAGTAGAACACAGGAGAAGCATCTAAGTTGATGCAATCGCCCAGTAAGAAGAGCTACATTTATAGTTTTAGTTATCGATTATTGAATTATTGGTCGGTTTGGTGCCTTGGACATGACCGAAGACCTTAAGATTTTGCATGAACCGAGGACTGGCAGCGACGTAACACGAGAAAATGTGAAAAGTGTTAATATGTAGTAAAAACCTTAGAAAATCTCCGTGTTTCGTCATTCACCATCGAATCGATATAACGCGAGATCGTCACATTGGTCGCATTTCTCTCTGAAACGGTTACATTTATGGTCTGCCAGCCCTTGTCGCGTGCTGCGGTATGTGGGGACAATACAAGCAGCACAGTAGAACACAGGAGAAGCATCTAAGTTGATGCAATCGCCCAGTAAGAAGAGCTACATTTATAGTTTTAGTTATCGATTATTGAATTATTGGTCGGTTTGGTGCCTTGGACATGACCGAGGACCTTAAGATTTTGCATGAACCGAGGACTGGCAGCCACGTAACACGAGAAAATGTGAAAAGTGTTAATATGTAGTAAAAACCTTAGAAAATCTCCGTGTTTCGTCATTCACCATCGAATCGATATAACGCGAGATCGTCACATTGGTCGCATTTCTCTCTGAAACAGTTACATTTATGGTCTGCCAGCCCTTGTCGCGTGCTGCGGTATGTGGGGACAATACAAGCAGCACAGTAGAACACAGGAGAAGCATCTAAGTTGATGCAATCGCCCAGTAAGAAGAGCTACATTTATAGTTTTAGTTATCGATTATTGAATTATTGGTCGGTTTGGTGCCTTGGACATGACCGAGGACCTTAAGATTTTGCATGAACCGAGGACTGGCAGCCACGTAACACGAGAAAATGTGAAAAGTGTTAATATGTAGTAAAAACCTTAGAAAATCTCCGTGTTTCATCATTAACCATCGAATCGATATAACGCGAGATCGACACATTGGTCGCATTTCTCTCTGAAACGGTTACATTTATGGTCTGCCAGCCCTTGTCGCGTGCTGCGGTATGTGGGGACAATACAAGCAGCACAGTAGAACACAGGAGAAGCATCTAAGTTGATGCAATCGCCCAGTAAGAAGAGCTACATTTATAGTTTTAGTTATCGATTATTGAATTATTGGTCGGTTTGGTGCCTTGGACATGACCGAGGACCTTAAGATTTTGCATGAACCGAGGACTGGCAGCCACGTAACACGAGAAAATGTGAAAAGTGTTAATATGTAGTAAAAACCTTAGAAAATCTCCGTGTTTCGTCATTCACCATCGAATCGATATAACGCGAGATCGTCACATTGGTCGCATTTCTCTCTGAAACGGATACATTTATGGTCTGCCAGCCCTTGTCGCGTGCTGCGGTATGTGGGGACAATACAAGCAGCACAGTAGAACACAGGAGAAGCATCTAAGTTGATGCAATCGCCCAGTAAGAAGAGCTACATTTATAGTTTTAGTTATCGATTATTGAATTATTGGTCGGTTTGGTGCCTTGGACATGACCGAGGACCTTAAGATTTTGCATGAACCGAGGACTGGCAGCCACGTAAAACGAGAAAATGTGAAAAGTGTTTATATGTAGTAAAAACCTTAGAAAATCTCCGTGTTTCGTCATTCACCATCGAATCGATATAACGCGAGATCGTCACATTGGTCGCATTTCTCTCTGAAACGGTTACATTTATGGTCTGCCAGCCCTTGTCGCGTGCTGCGGTATGTGGGGACAATACAAGCAGCACAGTAGAACACAGGAGAAGCATCTAAGATGATGCAATCGCCAAGTAAGAAGAGCTACATTTATAGTTTTAGTTATCGATTATTGAATTATTGGTCGGTTTGGTGCCTTGGACATGACCGAGGACCTTAAGATTTTGCATGAACCGAGGACTGGCAGCCACGTAAGACGAGAAAATGTGAAAAGTGTTAATATGTAGTAAAAACCTTAGAAAATCTCCGTGTTTCGTCATTCACCATCGAATCGATATAACGCGAGATCGTCACATTGGTCGCATTTCTCTCTGAAACGGTTACATTTATGGTCTGCCAGCCCTTGTCGCGTGCTGCGGTATGTGGGGACAATACAAGCAGCACAGTAGAACACAGGAGAAGCATCTAAATTGATGCAATCGCCCAGTAAGAAGAGCTACATTTATAGTTTTAGTTATCGATTATTGAATTATTGGTCGGTTTGGTGCCTTGGACATGAGCGAGGACCTAAAGATTTCGCATGAACCGAGGACTGGCAGCCACGTAACACGAGAAAATGTGAAAAGTGTTAATATGTAGTAAAAACCTTAGAAAATCTCCGTGTTTTGTCATTCACCATCGAATCGATATAACGCGAGATCGTCACATTGGTCGCATTTCTCTCTGAAACGGTTACATTTATGGTCTGCCAGCCCTTGTCGCGTGCTGCGGTATGTGGGGACAATATAAGCAGCACAGTAGAACACAGGAGAAGCATCTAAGTTGATGCAATCGCCCAGTAAGAAGAGCTACATTTATAGTTTTAGTTATCGATTATTGAATTATTGGTCGGTTTGGTGCCTTGGACATGACCGAGGACCTTAAGATTTTGCATGAACCGAGGACTGGCAGCCACGTAACACGAGAAAATGTGAAAAGTGTTAATATGTAGCAAAAACCTTAGAAAATCTCCGTGTTTCGTCATCCACCATCGAATCGATATAACGCGAGATCGTCACATTGGTCGCATTTCTCTCTGAAATGGTTACATTTATGGTCTGCCAGCCCTTGACGCGTGCTGCGGTATGTGGGGACAATACAAGCAGCACAGTAGAACACAGGAGAAGCATCTAAGTTGATGCAATCGCCCAGTAAGAAGAGCTACAATTATAGTTTTAGTTATCGATTATTGAATTATTGGTCGGTTTGGTGCCTTGGACATGACCGAGGACCTTACGATTTTGCATGAACCGAGATCTGGCAGCCACGTAACACGAGAAAATGTGAAAAGTGTTAATATGTAGTAAAAACCTTAGAAAATCTCCGTGTTTCGTCATTCACCATCGAATCGATATAACGCGAGATCGTCACATTGGTCGCATTTCTCTCTAAAACGGTTACATTTATGGTCTGCCAGCCCTTGTCGCGTGCTGCGAGATGTGGGGACAATACAAGCAGCACAGGAGAAGCATCTAAGTTGATGCAATCGCCCAGTAAGAAGAGCTACAATTATAGTTTTAGTTATCGATTATTGAATTATTGGTCGGTTTGGTGCCTTGGACATGACCGAGGACCTTAAGATTTTGCATGAACCGAGGACTGGCAGCCACGTAACACGAGAAAATGTGAAAAGTGTTAATATGTAGTAAAAACCTTAGAAAATCTCCGTGTTTCGTCATTCACCATCGAATCGATATAACGCGAGATCGTCACATTGGTCGCATTTCTCTCTGAAACGGTTACATTTATGGTCTGCCAGCCCTTGTCGCGTGCTGCGGTATGTGGGGACAGTACAAGCAGCACAGTAGAACACAGGAGAAGCATCTAAGTTGATGCAATCGCCCAGTAAGAAGAGCTACATTTATAGTTTTAGTTATCGATTATTGAATTATTGGTCGGTTTGGTGCCTTGGACATGACAGAGGACCTTAAGATTTTGCATGAACCGAGGACTGGCAGCCACGTAACACGAGAAAATGTGAAAAGTGTTAATATGTAGTAAAAACCTTAGAAAATCTCCGTGTTTCGTCATTCACCATCGAATCGATATAACGCGAGATCGTCAAATTGGTCGCATTTCTCGCTGAAACGGTTACATTTATGGTCTGCCAGCCCTAATCGCGTGCTGCGGTATGTGGGGACAATACAAGCAGCACAGTAGAACACAGGAGAAGCATCTAAGTTGATGCAATCGCCCAGTAAGAAGAGCTACATTTATAGTTTTAGTTATCGATTATTGAATTATTGGTCGGTTTGGTGCCTTGGACATGACCGAGGACCTTAAGATTTTGCATGAACCGAGGACTGGCAGCCAGGTAACACGAGAAAATGTGAAAAGTGTTAATATGTAGTAAAAACCTTAGAAAATCTCCGTGTTTCGTCATTCACCATCGAATCGATATAACGCGAAATCGTCACATTGGTCGCATTTCTCTCTGAAACGGTTACATTTATGGTCTGCCAGCCCTTGTCGCGTGCTGCGGTATGTGGGGACAATACAAGCAGCACAGTAGAACACAGGAGAAGCTTAGGTTGATGCAATCGCCCAGTAAGAAGAGCTACAATTATTGTTTTAGTTATCGACTATTGAATTATTGGTCGGTTTGGTGCCTTGGACATGACCGAGGACCTTAAGATTTTGCATGAACCGAGGACTGGCAGCCAGGTAACACGAGAAAATGTGAAAAGTGTTAATATGTAGTAAAAACCTTAGAAAATCTCCGTGTTTCGTCATTCACCATCGAATCGATATAACGCGAGATCGTCACATTGGTCGCATTTCTCTCTGAAACGGTTACATTTATGGTCTGCCAGCCCTTGTCGCGTGCTGCGGTATGTGGGGACAATACAAGCAGCACAGTAGAACACAGGAGAAGCATCTAAGTTGATGCAATCGCCCAGTAAGAAGAGCTACATTTATAGTTTTATTTATCGATTATTGAATTATTGGTCGGTTTGGTGCCTTGGACATGACCGAGGACCTTAAGATTTTGCATGAACCGAGGACTGGCAGCCACGTAACACGAGAAAATGTGAAAAGTGTTAATATGTAGTAAAAACCTTAGAAAATCTCCGTGTTTCGTCATTCACCATCGAATCGATATAACGCGAGATCGTCACATTGGTCGCATTTCTCTCTGAAACGGTTACATTTATGGTCTGCCAGCCCTAATCGCGTGCTGCGGTATGTGGGGACAATACAAGCAGCACAGTAGAACACAGGAGAAGCATCTAAGTTGATGCAATCGCCCAGTAAGAAGAGCTACATTTATAGTTTTAGTTATCGATTATTGAATTATTGGTCGGTTTGGTGCCTTGGACATGACCGAGGACCTTAAGATTTTGCATGAACCGAGGACTGGCAGCCACGTAACACGAGAAAATGTGAAAAGTGTTAATATGTAGTAAAAACCTTAGAAAATCTCCGTGTTTCGTCATTCACCATCGAATCGATATAACGCGAGATCGTCACATTGGTCGCATTTCTCTCTGAAACGGTTACATTTATGGTCTGCCAGCCCTTGTCGCGTGCTGCGGTATGTGGGGACAATACAAGCAGCACAGTAGAACACAGGAGAAGCATCTAAGTTGATGCAATCGCCCAGTAAGAAGAGCTACATTTATAGTTTTAGTTATCGATTATTGAATTATTGGTCGGTTAGGTGCCTTGGACATGACCGAGGACCTTACGATTTTGCATGAACCGAGGACTGGCAGCCACGTAACACGAGAAAATGTGAAAAGTGTTAATATGTAGTAAAAACCTTAGAAAATCTCCGTGTTTCGTCATTCACCATCGAATCGATATAACGCGAGATCGTCACATTGGTCGCATTTCTCTCTGAAACGGTTACATTTATGGTCTGCCAGCCCTTGTCGCGTGCTGCGGTATGTGGGGACAATACAAGCAGCACAGTAGAACACAGGAGAAGCATCTAAGTTGATGCAATCGCCCAGTAAGAAGAGCTACATTTATAGTTTTAGTTATCGATTATTGAATTATTGGTCGGTTTGGTGCCTTGGACATGACCGAGGACATTAAGATTTTGCATGAACCAAGGACTGGCAGCCACGTAACACGAGAAAATGTGAAAACTGTTAATATGTAGTAAAAACCTTAGAAAATCTCCGTTTTCGTCATTCACCATCGAATCGATATAACGCGAGATCGTCACATTGGTCGCATTTCTCTCTGAAACGGTTACATTTATGGTCTGCCAGCCCTTGTCGCGTGCTGCGGTATGTGGGGACAATACAAGCAGCACAGTAGAACACAGGAGAAGCATCTAAGTTGATGCAATCGCCCAGTAAGAAGAGCTACATTTATAGTTTTAGTTATCGATTATTGAATTATTGGTCGGTTTGGTGCCTTGGACATGACCGAGGACCTTAAGATTTTGCATGAACCGAGGACTGGCAGCCATGTAACACGAGAAAATGTGAAAAGTGTTAATATGTAGTAAAAACCTTAGAAAATCTCCGTGTTTCGTGATTCATCATCGAATCGATATAACGCGAGATCGTCACATTGGTCGCATTTCTCTCTGAAACGGTTACTATTATGGTCTGCCAGCCCTTGTCGCGTGCTGCGGTATGTGGGGACAATACAAGCAGCACAGTAGAACACAGGAGAAGCATCTAAGTTGATGCAATCGCCCAGTAAGAAGAGCTACATTTATAGTTTTAGTTATCGATTATTGAATTATTGGTCGGTTTGGTGCCTTGGACATGACCGAGGACCTTAAGATTTTGCATGAACCGAGGACTGGCAGCCACGTAACACGAGAAAATGTGAAAAGTGTTAATATGTAGTAAAAACCTTAGAAAATCTCCGTGTTTCGTCATTCACCATCGAATCGATATAACGCGAGATCGTCACATTGGTCGCATTTCTCTCTGAAACGGTTACATTTATGGTCTGCCAGCCCTTGTCGCGTGCTGCGGTATGTGGGGACAATACAAGCAGCATAGCACAACACAGGAGAAGCATCTAAGTTGATGCAATCGCCCAGTAAGAAGAGCTACATTTATAGTTTTAGTTATCGATTATTGAATTATTGGTCGGTTTGGTGCCTTGGACATGACCGAGGACCTTAAGATTTTGCATGAACCGAGAACTGGCAGCCACGTAACACGAGAAAATGTGAAAAGTGTTAATATGTAGTAAAAACCTTAGAAAATCTCCGTGTTTCGTCATTCACCATCGAATCGATATAACGCGAGATCGTCACATTGGTCGCATTTCTCTCTGAAACGGTTACATTTATGGTCTGCCAGCCCTTGTCGCGTGCTGCGGGATGTGGGGACAATACAAGCAGCACAGTAGAACACAGGAGAAGCATCTAAGTTGATGCAATCGCCCAGTAAGAAGAGCTACATTTATAGTTTTAGTTATCGATTATTGAATTATTGGTCGGTTTGGTGCCTTGGACATCGAGGACCTTAAGATTTTGCATGAACCGAGAACTGGCAGCCACGTAACACGAGAAAATGTGAAAAGTGTTAATATGTAGTAAAAACCTTAGAAAATCTCCGTGTTTCGTCATTCACCATCGAATCGATATAACGCGAGATCGTCACATTGGTCACATTTCTCTCTGAAACGGTTACCTTTATGGTCTGCCAGCCCTTGTCGCGTGCTGCGGTATGTGGGGACAATACAAGCAGCACAGTAGAACACAGGAGAAGCATCTAAGTTGATGCAATCGCCCAGTAAGAAGAGCTACATTTATAGTTTTAGTTATCGATTATTGAATTATTGGTCGGTTTGGTGCCTTGGACATGACCGAGGACCTTACGATTTTGCATGAACCGAGGACTGGCAGCCACGTAACACGAGAAAATGTGAAAAGTGTTAATATGTAGTAAAAACCTTAGAAAATCTCCGTGTTTCGTCATTCACCATCGAATCGATATAACGCGAGATCGTCACATTGGTCGCATTTCTCTCTGAAACGGTTACATTTATGGTCTGCCAGCCCTTGTCGCGTGCTGCGGGATGTGGGGACAATACAAGCAGCACAGTAGAACACAGGAGAAGCATCTAAGTTGATGCAATCGCCCAGTAAGAAGAGCTACATTTATAGTTTTAGTTATCGATTATTGAATTATTGGTCGGTTTGGTGCCCTGGACATTACCGAGGACCTTAAGATTGTGCATGAACCGAGGACGGGTACCCACGTAACACGAGAAAATGTGAAAAATGTTAATATTTAGTAAAAACCTTAGAAAATCTCCTTGTTTCGTCATTCACCATCGAATCGATATAACGCGAGATCGTCACATTGGTCGCATTTCTCTCTGAAACGGTTACATTTATGGTCTGCCAGCCCTTGTCGCGTGCTGCGGTATGTGGGGACAATACAAGCAGCACAGTAGAACACAGGAGAAGCATCTAAGTTGATGCAATCGCCCAGTAAGAAGAGCTACATTTATAGTTTTAGTTATCGATTATTGAATTATTGGTCGGTTTGGTGCCTTGGACATGACCGAGGACCTTAAGATTTTGCATGAACCGAGGACTGGCAGCCACGTAACACGAGAAAATGTGAAAAGTGTTAATATGTAGTAAAAACCTTAGAAAATCTCCGTGTTTCGTCATTCACCATCGAATCGATATAACGCGAGATCGTCACATTGGTCGCATTTCTCTCTGAAACGGTTACATTTATGGTCTGCCAGCCCTTGTCGCGTGCTGCGGTATGTAGGGACAATACAAGCAGCACAGTAGAACACAGGAGAAGCATCTAAGTTGATGCAATCGCCCAGTAAGAAGAGCTACATTTATAGTTTTAGTTATCGATTATTGAATTATTGGTCGGTTTGGTGCCTTGGACATGACCGAGGACCTTAAGATTTTGCATGAACCGAGGACTGGCAGCCACGTAACACGAGAAAATGTGAAAAGTGTTAATATGTAGTAAAAACCTTAGAAAATCTCCGTGTTTCGTCATTCACCATCGAATCGATATAACGCGAGATCGTCACATTGGTCGCATTTCTCTCTGAAACGGTTACATTTATGGTCTGCCAGCCCTTGTCGCGTGCTGCGGTATGTGGGGACAATACAAGCAGCACAGTAGAACACAGGAGAAGCATCTAAGTTGATGCAATCGCCCAGTAAGAAGAGCTACATTTATAGTTTTAGTTATCGATTATTGAATTATTGGTCGGTTTGGTGCCTTGGACATGACCGAGGACGTTAAGATTTTGCATGAACCGAGGACTGGCAGCCACGTAACACGAGAAAATGTGAAAAGTGTTAATATGTAGTAAAAACCTTAGAAAATCTCCGTGTTTCGTCATTCACCATCGAATCGATATAACGCGAGATCGTCACATGGGTCGCATTTCTCCCTGAAACGGTTACATTTATGGTCTGCCAGCCCTTGTCGCGTGCTGCGGTATGTGGGGACAATACAAGCAGCACAGTAGAACACAGGAGAAGCATCTAAGTTGATGCAATCGCCCAGTAAGAAGAGCTACATTTATAGTTTTAGTTATCGATTATTGAATTATTGGTCGGTTTGGTGCCTTGGACATGACCGAGGACCTTACGATTTTGCATGAACCGAGGACTGGCAGCCACGTAACACGAGAAAATGTGAAAAGTGTTAATATGTAGTAAAAACCTTAGAAAATCTCCGTGTTTCGTCATTCACCATCGAATCGATATAACGCGAGATCGTCACATTGGTCGCATTTCTCTCTGAAACGGTTACATTTATGGTCTGCCAGCCCTTGTCGCGTGCTGCGGTATGTGGCGACAATACAAGCAGCACAGTAGAACACAGGAGAAGCATCTAAGTTGATGCAATCGCCCAGTAAGAAGAGCTACATTTATAGTTTTAGTTATCGATTATTGAATTATTGGTCGGTTTGGTGCCTTGGACATGACCGAGGACCTTAAGATTTTGCAAGAACCGAGGACTGGCAGCCACGTAACACGAGAAAATGTGAAAAGTGTTAATATGTAGTAAAAACCTTAGAAAATATCCGTGTTTCGTCATTCACCATCGAATCGATATAACGCGAGATCGTCACATTGGTCGCATTTCTCTCTGAAACGGTTACATTTATGGTCTGCCAGCCCTTGTCGCGTGCTGCGGTATGTGGGGATAATACAAGCAGCACAGTAGAACACAGGAGAAGCATCTAAGTTGATGCAATCGCCCAGTAAGAAGAGCTACATTTATAGTTTTAGTTATCGATTATTGAATTATTGGTCGGTTTGGTGCCTTGGACATTACCGAGGACCTTAAGATTGTGCATGAACCGAGGACGGGTACCCACGTAACACGAGAAAATGTGAAAAGTGTTAATATGTAGTAAAAACCTTAGAAAATCTCCGTGTTTCGTCATTCACCATCGAATCGATATAACGCGAGATCGTCACATTGGTCGCATTTCTCTCTGAAACGGTTACATTTATGGTCTGCCAGCCCTTGTCGCGTGCTGCGGTATGTGGGGACAATACAAGCAGCACAGTAGAACACAGGAGAAGCATCTAAGTTGATGCAATCGTCCAGTAAGAAGAGCTACATTTATAGTTTTAGTTATCGATTATTGAATTATTGGTCAGTTTGGTGCCTTGGACATGTCCGAGGACCTTAAGATTTTGCATGAACCGAGGACTGGTACCCACGTAACACGAGAAAATGTGAAAAGTGTTAATATGTAGTAAAAACCTTAGAAAATCTCCGTGTTTCGTCATTCACCATCGAATCGATATAACGCGAGATCGTCACATTGGTCGCATTTCTCTCTGAAACGGTTACATTTATGGTCTGCCAGCCCTTGTCGCGTGCTGCGGTATGTGGGGACAATACAAGCAGCACAGTTGAACACAGGAGAAGCATCTAAGTTGATGCAATCGCCCAGTAAGAAGAGCTACATTTATAGTTTTAGTTATCGATTATTGAATTATTGGTCGGTTTGGTGCCTTGGACATGACCGAGGACCTTAAGATTTTGCATGAACCGAGGACTGGTACCCACGTAACACGAGAAAATGTGAAAAGTGTTAATATGTAGTAAAAACCTTAGAAAATATCCGTGTTTCGTCATTCACCATCGAATCGATATAACGCGAGATCGTCACATTGGTCGCATTTCTCTCTGAAACGGTTACATTTATGGTCTGCCAGCCCTTGTCGCGTGCTGCGGTATGTGGGGACAATACAAGCAGCACAGTAGAACACAGGAGAAGCATCTAAGTTGATGCAATCGTCCAGTAAGAAGAGCTACATTTATAGTTTTAGTTATCGATTATTGAATTATTGGTCGGTTTGGTGCCTTGGACATGACCGAGGACCTTAAGATTTTGCATGAACCGAGGACTGGTACCCACGTAACACGAGAAAATGTGAAAAGTGTTAATATGTAGTAAAAACCTTAGAAAATCTCCGTGTTTCGTCATTCACCATCGAATCGATATAACGCGAGATCGTCACATTGGTCGCATTTCTCTCTGAAACGGTTACATTTATGGTCTGCCAGCCCTTGTCGCGTGCTGCGGTATGTGGGGACAATACAAGCAGCACAGTAGAACACAGGAGAAGCATCTAAGTTGATGCAATCGCCCAGTAAGAAGAGCTACATTTATAGTTTTAGTTATCGATTATTGAATTATTGGTCGGTTTGGTGCCTTGGACATGACCGAGGACCTTACGATTTTGCATGAACCGAGGACTGGCAGCCACGTAACACGAGAAAATGTGAAAAGTGTTAATATGTAGTAAAAACCTTAGAAAATCTCCGTGTTTCGTCATTCACCATCGAATCGATATAACGCGAGATCGTCACATTGGTCGCATTTCTCTCTGAAACGGTTACATTTATGGTCTGCCAGCCCTTGTCGCGTGCTGCGGTATGTGGGGACAATACAAGCAGCACAGTAGAACACAGGAGAAGCATCTAAGTTGATGCAATCGTCCAGTAAGAAGAGCTACATTTATAGTTTTAGTTATCGATTATTGAATTATTGGTCGGTTTGGTGCCTTGGACATGACCGAGGACCTTAAGATTTTGCATGAACCGAGGACTGGTACCCACGTAACACGAGAAAATGTGAAAAGTGTTAATATGTAGTAAAAACCTTAGAAAATCTCCGTGTTTCGTCATTCACCATCGAATCGATATAACGCGAGATCGTCACATTGGTCGCATTTCTCTCTGAAACGGTTACATTTATGGTCTGCCAGCCCTTGTTGCGTGCTGCGGTATGTGGGGACAATACAAGCAGCACAGTAGAACACAGGAGAAGCATCTAAGTTGATGCAATCGCCCAGTAAGAAGAGCTACATTTATAGTTTTAGTTATCGATTATTGAATTATTGGTCGGTTTGGTGCCTTGGACATGACCGAGGACCTTAAGATTTTGCATGAACCGAGAACTGGCAGCCACGTAACACGAGAAAATGTGAAAAGTGTTAATATGTAGTAAAAACCTTAGAAAATCTCCGTGTTTCGTCATTCACCATCGAATCGATATAACGCGAGATCGTCACATTGGTCGCATTTCTCTCTGAAACGGTTACATTTATGGTCTGCCAGCCCTTGTCGCGTGCTGCGGTATGTGGGGACAATACAAGCAGCACAGTAGAACACAGGAGAAGCATCTAAGTTGATGCAATCGCCCAGTAAGAAGAGCTACATTTATAGTTTTAGTTATCGATTATTGAATTATTGGTCGGTTTGGTGCCTTGGACATGACCGAGGACCTTAAGATTTTGCATGAACCGAGAACTGGCAGCCACGTAACACGAGAAAATGTGAAAAGTGTTAATATGTAGTAAAAACCTTAGAAAATCTCCGTGTTTCGTCATTCACCTTCGAATCGATATAACGCGAGATCGTCACATTGGTCGCATTTCTCTCCGAAACGGTTACATTTATGGTCTGCCAGCCCTTGTCGCGTGCTGCGGTATGTGGGGACAATACAAGCAGCACAGTAGAACACAGGAGAAGCATCTAAGTTGATGCAATCGTCCAGTAAGAAGAGCTACATTTATAGTTTTAGTTATCGATTATTGAATTATTGGTCGGTTTGGTGCCTTGGACATGACCGAGGACCTTAAGATTTTGCATGAACCGAGGACTGGTACCCACGTAACACGAGAAAATGTGAAAAGTGTTAATATGTAGTAAAAACCTTAGAAAATCTCCGTGTTTCGTCATTCACCATCGAATCGATATAACGCGAGATCGTCACATTGGTCGCATTTCTCTCTCAAACGGTTACATTTATGGTCTGCCAGCCCTTGTCGCGTGCTGCGGTATGTGGGGACAATACAAGCAGCACAGTAGAACACAGGAGAAGCATCTAAGTTGATGCAATCGCCCAGTAAGAAGAGCTACATTTATAGTTTTAGTTATCGATTATTGAATTATTGGTCGGTTTGGTGCCTTGGACATGACCGAGGACCTTAAGATTTTGCATGAACCGAGAACTGGCAGCCACGTAACACGAGAAAATGTGAAAAGTGTTAATATGTAGTAAAAACCTTAGAAAATCTCCGTGTTTCGTCATTCACCATCGAATCGATATAACGCGAGATCGTCACATTGGTCGCATTTCTCTCTGAAACGGTTACATTTATGGTCTGCCTGCCCTTGTCGCGTGCTGCGGTATGTGGGGACAATACAAGCAGCACAGTAGAACACAGGAGAAGCATCTAAGTTGATGCAATCGCCCAGTAAGAAGAGCTACATTTATAGTTTTAGTTATCGATTATTGAATTATTGGTCGGTTTGGTGCCTTGGACATGACCGAGGACCTTAAGATTTTGCATGAACCGAGAACTGGCAGCCACGTAACACGAGAAAATGTGAAAAGTGTTAATATGTAGTAAAAACCTTAGAAAATCTCCGTGTTTCGTCATTCACCTTCGAATCGATATAACGCGAGATCGTCACATTGGTCGCATTTCTCTCCGAAACGGTTACATTTATGGTCTGCCAGCCCTTGTCGCGTGCTGCGGTATGTGGGGACAATACAAGCAGCACAGTAGAACACAGGAGAAGCATCTAAGTTGATGCAATCGTCCAGTAAGAAGAGCTACATTTATAGTTTTAGTTATCGATTATTGAATTATTGGTCGGTTTGGTGCCTTGGACATGACCGAGGACCTTAAGATTTTGCATGAACCGAGGACTGGCAGCCACGTAACACGAGAAAATGTGAAAAGTGTTAATATGTAGTAAAAACCTTAGAAAATCTCCGTGTTTCGTCATTCACCATTGAATCGATATAACGCGAGATCGTCACATTGGTCGCATTTATCTCTGAAACGGTTACATTTATGGTCTGCCAGCCCTTGTCGCGTGCTGCGGTATGTGGGGACAATACAAGCAGCTCAGTAGAACACAGGAGAAGCATCTAAGTTGATGCAATCGTCCAGTAAGAAGAGCTACATTTATAGTTTTAGTTATCGATTATTGAATTATTGGTCGGTTTGGTGCCTTGGACATGACCGAGGACCTTAAGATTTTGCATGAACCGAGGACTGGTACCCACGTAACACGAGAAAATGTGAAAAGTGTTAATATGTAGTAAAAACCTTAGAAAATCTCCGTGTTTCGTCATTCACCATCGAATCGATATAACGCGAGATCGTCACATTGGTCGCATTTCTCTCTGAAACGGTTACATTTATGGTCTGCCAGCCCTTGTCGCGTGCTGCGGTATGTGGGGACAATACAAGCAGCACAGTAGAACACAGGAGAAGCATCTAAGTTGATGCAATCGCCCAGTAAGAAGAGCTACATTTATAGTTTTAGTTATCGATTATTGAATTATTGGTCGGTTTGGTGCCTTGGACATGACCGAGGACCTTAAGATTTTGCATGAACCGAGGACTGGCAGCCACGTAACACGAGAAAATGTGAAAAGTGTTAATATGTAGTAAAAACCTTAGAAAATCTCCGTGTTTCGTCATTCACCATCGAATCGATATAACGCGAGATCGTCACATTGGTCGCATTTCTCTCTGAAACGGTTACATTTATGGTCTGCCAGCCCTTGTCGCGTGCTGCGGTATGTGGGGACAATACAAGCAGCACAGTAGAACACAGGAGAAGCATCTAAGTTGATGCAATCGCCCAGTAAGAAGAGCTACATTTATAGTTTTAGTTATCGATTATTGAATTATTGGTCGGTTTGGTGCCTTGGACATGACTGAGGACCTTAAGATTTTGCATGAACCGAGGACTGGCAGCCACGTAACACGAAAAAATGTGAAAAGTGTTAATATGTAGTAAAAACCTTAGAAAATCTCCGTGTTTCGTCATTCACCATCGAATCGATATAACGCGAGATCGTCACATTGGTCGCATTTCTCTCTGAAACGGTTACATTTATGGTCTGCCAGCCCTTGTCGCGTGCTGCGGTATGTGGGGACAATACAAGCGGCACAGTAGAACACAGGAGAAGCATCTAAGTTGATGCAATCGCCCAGTAAGAAGAGCTACATTTATATTTTTAGTTATCGATTATTGAATTATTGGTCGGTTTGGTGCCTTGGACATGACCGAGGACCTTAAGATTTTGCATGAACCGAGGACTGGCAGCCACGTAACACGAGAAAATGTGAAAAGTGTTAATATGTAGTAAAAACCTTAGAAAATCTCCGTGTTTCGTCATTCACCATCGAATCGATATAACGCGAGATCGTCACATTGGTCGCATTTCTCTCTGAAACGGTTACATTTATGGTCTGCCAGCCCTTGTCGCGTGCTGCGGTATGTGGGGACAATACAAGCAGCACAGTAGAACACAGGAGAAGCATCTAAGTTGATGCAATCGCCCAGTAAGAAGAGCTACATTTATAGTTTTAGCTATCAATTATTGAATTATTGGTCGGTTTGGTGCCTTGGACATGACCGAGGACCTTAACATTTTGCATGAACCGAGGACTGGCAGCCACGTAACACGAGAAAATGTGAAAAGTGTTAATATGTAGTAAAAACCTTAGAAAATCTCCGTGTTTCGTCATTCACCATCGAATCGATATAACGCGAGATCGTCACATTGGTCGCATTTCTCTCTGAAACGGTTACATTTATGGTCTGCCAGCCCTTGTCGCGTGCTGCGGTATGTGGGGACAATACAAGCAGCACAGTAGAACACAGGAGAAGCATCTAAGTTGATGCAATCGCCCAGTAAGAAGAGCTACATTTATAGTTTTAGTTATCGATTATTGAATTATTGGTCGGTTTGGTGCCTTGGACATGACCGAGGACCTTAAGATTTTGCATGAACCGAGGACTGGCAGCCACGTAACACGAGAAAATGTGAAAAGTGTTAATATGTAGTAAAAACCTTAGAAAATCTCCGTGTTTCGTCATTCACCATCGAATCGACATAACGCGAGATCGTCACATTGGTCGCATTTCTCTCTGAAACGGTTACATTTATGGTCTGCCAGCCCTTGTCGCGTGCTGCGGTATGTGGGGACAATACAAGCAGCACAGTAGAACACAGGAGAAGCATCTAAGTTGATGCAATCGCCCAGTAAGAAGAGCTACATTTATAGTTTTAGTTATCGATTATTGAATTATTGGTCGGTTTGGTGCCTTGGACATGACCGAGGACCTTAAGATTTTGCATGAACCGAGGACTGGCAGCCACGTAACACGAGAAAATGTGAAAAGTGTTAATATGTAGTAAAAACCTTAGAAAATCTCCGTGTTTCGTCATTCACCATCGAATCGATATAACGCGAGATCGTCACATTGGTCGCATTTCTCTCTGAAACGGTTACATTTATGGTCTGCCAGCCCTTGTCGCGTGCTGCGGTATGTGGGGACAATACAAGCAGCACAGTAGAACACAGGAGAAGCATCTAAGTTGATGCAATCGCCCAGTAAGAAGAGCTACATTTATAGTTTTAGTTATCGATTATTGAATTATTGGTCGGTTTGGTGCCTTGGACATGACCGAGGACCTTAAGATTTTGCATGAACCGAGGACTGGCAGCCACGTAACACGAGAAAATGTGAAAAGTGTTAATATGTAGTAAAAACCTTAGAAAATCTCCGTGTTTCGTCATTCACCATCGAATCGATATAACGCGAGATCGTCACATTGGTCGCATTTCTCTCTGAAACGGTTACATTTATGGTCTGCCAGCCCTTGTCGCGTGCTGCGGTATGTGGGGACAATACAAGCAGCACAGTAGAACACAGGAGAAGCATCTAAGTTGATGCAATCGCCCAGTAAGAAGAGCTACATTTATAGTTTTAGTTATCGATTATTGAATTATTGGTCGGTTTGGTGCCTTGGACATGACCGAGGACCTTAAGATTTTGCATGAACCGAGGACTGGCAGCCACGTAACACGAGAAAATGTGAAAAGTGTTAATATGTAGTAAAAACCTTAGAAAATCTCCGTGTTTCGTCATTCACCATCGAATCGACATAACGCGAGATCGTCACATTGGTCGCATTTCTCTCTGAAACGGTTACATTTATGGTCTGCCAGCCCTTGTCGCGTGCTGCGGTATGTGGGGACAATAAAAGCAGCACAGTAGAACACAGGAGAAGCATCTAAGTTGATGCAATCGCCCAGTAAGAAGAGCTACATTTATAGTTTTAGTTATCGATTATTGAATTATTGGTCGGTTTGGTGCCTTGGACATGACCGAGGACCTTAAGATTTTGCATGAACCGAGGACTGGCAGCCACGTAACACGAGAGAATGTGAAAAGTGTTAATATGTAGTAAAAACCTTAGAAAATCTCCGTGTTTCGTCATTCACCATCGAATCGATATAACGCGAGATCGTCACATTGGTCGCATTTCTCTCTGAAACGGTTACATTTATGGTCTGCCAGCCCTTGTCGCGTGCTGCGGTATGTGGGGACAATACAAGCAGCACAGTAGAACACAGGAGAAGCATCTAAGTTGATGCAATCGCCCAGTAAGAAGAGCTACATTTATAGTTTTAGTTATCGATTATTGAATTATTGGTCGGTTTGGTGCCTTGGACATGACCGAGGACCTTAAGATTTTGCATGAACCGAGGACTGGCAGCCACGTAACACGAGAAAATGTGAAAAGTGTTAATATGTAGTAAAAACCTTAGAAAATCTCCGTGTTTCGTCATTCACCATCGAATCGATATAACGCGAGATCGTCACATTGGTCGCATTTCTCTCTGAAACGGTTACATTTATGGTCTGCCAGCCGTTGTCGCGTGCTGCGGTATGTGGGGACAATACAAGCAGCACAGTAGAACACAGGAGAAGCATCTAAGTTGATGCAATCGCCCAGTAAGAAGAGCTACATTTATAGTTTTAGTTATCGATTATTGAATTATTGGTCGGTTTGGTGCCTTGGACATGACCGAGGACCTTAAGATTTTGCATGAACCGAGAACTGGCAGCCACGTAACACGAGAAAATGTGAAAAGTGTTAATATGTAGTAAAAACCTTAGAAAATCTCCGTGTTTCGTCATTCACCATCGAATCGATATAACGCGAGATCGTCACATTGGTCGCATTTCTCTCTGAAACGGTTACATTTATGGTCTGCCAGCCCTTGTCGCGTGCTGCGGTATGTGGGGACAATACAAGCGGCACAGTAGAACACAGGAGAAGCATCTAAGTTGATGCAATCGCCCAGTAAGAAGAGCTACATTTATATTTTTAGTTATCGATTATTGAATTATTGGTCGGTTTGGTGCCTTGGACATTACCGAGGACCTTAAGATTTTGCATGAACCGAGGACTGGCAGCCACGTAACACGAGAAAATGTGAAAAGTGTTAATATGTAGTAAAAACCTTAGAAAATCTCCGTGTTTCGTCATTCACCATCGAATTGATATAACGCGAGATCGTCACATTGGTCGCATTTCTCTCTGAAACGGTTACATTTATGGTCTGCCAGCTCTTGTCGCGTGCTGCGGTATGTGGGGACAATACAAGCAGCACAGTAGAACACAGGAGAAGCATCTAAGTTGATGCAATCGCCCAGTAAGAAGAGCTACATTTATAGTTTTAGTTATCGATTATTGAATTATTGGTCGGTTTGGTGCCTTGGACATGACAGAGGACCTTAAGATTTTGCATGAACCGTGGACTGGTAGCCACGTAACACGAGAAAATGTGAAAAGTGTTAATATGTAGTAAAAACCTTAGAAAATCTCCGTGTTTCGTCATTCACCATCGAATCGATATAACGCGAGATCGTCACATTGGTCGCATTTCTGTCTGAAACGGTTACATTTATGGTCTGCCAGCCCTTGTCGCGTGCTGCGGTATGTGGGGACAATACAAGCAGCACAGTAGAACACAGGAGAAGCATCTAAGTTGATGCAATCGCCCAGTAAGAAGAGCTACATTTATAGTTTTAGTTATCAATTATTGAATTATTGGTCGGTTTGGTGCCTTGGACATGACCGAGGACCTTAAGATTTTGCATGAACCGAGGACTGGCAGCCACGTAACACGAGAAAATGTGAAAAGTGTTAATATGTAGTAAAAACCTTAGAAAATCTCCGTGTTTCGTCATTCACCATCGAATCGATATAACGCGAGATCGTCACATTGGTCGCATTTCTCTCTGAAACGGTTACATTTATGGTCTGCCAGCCCTTGTCGCGTGCTGCGGGATGTGGGGACAATACAAGCAGCACAGTAGAACACAGGAGAAGCATCTAAGTTGATGCAATCGCCCAGTAAGAAGAGCTACATTTATAGTTTTAGTTATCGATTATTGAATTATTGGTCGGTTTGGTGCCTTGGACATGACCGAGGACCTTAAGATTTTGCATGAACCGAGGACTGGCAGCCACGTAACACGAGAAAATGTGAAAAGTGTTAATATGTAGTAAAAACCTTAGAAAATCTCCGTGTTTCGTCATTCACCATCGAATCGACATAACGCGAGATCGTCACATTGGTCGCATTTCTCTCTGAAACGGTTACATTTATGGTCTGCCAGCCCTTGTCGCGTGCTGCGGTATGTGGGGACAATACAAGCAGCACAGTAGAACACAGGAGAAGCATCTAAGTTGATGCAATCGCCCAGTAAGAAGAGCTACATTTATAGTTTTAGTTATCGATTATTGAATTATTGGTCGGTTTGGTGCCTTGGACATGACCGAGGACCTTAAGATTTTGCATGAACCGAGGACTGGCAGCCACGTAACACGAGAAAATGTGAAAAGTGTTAATATGTAGTAAAAACCTTAGAAAATCTCCGTGTTTCGTCATTCACCATCGAATCGATATAACGCGAGATCGTCACATTGGTCGCATTTCTCTCTGAAACAGTTACATTTATGGTCTGCCAGCCCTTGTCGCGTGCTGCGGTATGTGGGGACAATACAAGCGGCACAGTAGAACACAGGAGAAGCATCTAAGTTGATGCAATCGCCCAGTAAGAAGAGCTACATTTATATTTTTAGTTATCGATTATTGAATTATTGGTCGGTTTGGTGCCTTGAACATGAGCGAAGACCTTAAGATTTTGCATGAACCGGGGACTGGCAGCCACGTAACACGAGAAAATGTGAAAAGTGTTAATATGTAGTAAAAACCTTAGAAAATCTCCGTGTTTCGTCATTCACCATCGAATCAATATAACGCGAGATCGTCACATTGGTCGCATTTCTCTCTGAAACGGTTACATTTATGGTCTGCCAGCCCTTGTCGCGTGCTGCGGTATGTGGGGACAATACAAGCAGCACAGTAGAACACAGGAGAAGCATCTAAGTTGATGCAATCGCCAAGTAAGAAGAGCTACATTTATAGTTTTAGTTATCGATTATTGAATTATTTGTCGGTTTGGTGCCTTGGACATGACCGAGGACCTTAAGATTTTGCATGAACCGAGAACTGGCAGCCACGTAACACGAGAAAATGTGAAAAGTGTTAATATGTAGTAAAAACCTTAGAAAATCTCCGTGTTTCGTCATTCACCATCGAATCGATATAACGCGAGATCGTCACATTGGTCGCATTTCTCTCTGAAACGGTTACATTTATGGTCTGCCAGCCCTTGTCGCGTGCTGCGGTATGTGGGGACAATACAAGCGGCACAGTAGAACACAGGAGAAGCATCTAAGTTGATGCAATCGCCCAGTAAGAAGAGCTACATTTATATTTTTAGTTATCGATTATTGAATTATTGGTCGGTTTGGTGCCTTGGACATTACCGAGGACCTTAAGATTTTGCATGAACCGAGGACTGGCAGCCACGTAACACGAGAAAATGTGAAAAGTGTTAATATGTAGTAAAAACCTTAGAAAATCTCCGTGTTTCGTCATTCACCATCGAATTGATATAACGCGAGATCGTCACATTGGTCGCATTTCTCTCTGAAACGGTTACATTTATGGTCTGCCAGCTCTTGTCGCGTGCTGCGGTATGTGGGGACAATACAAGCAGCACAGTAGAACACAGGAGAAGCATCTAAGTTGATGCAATCGCCCAGTAAGAAGAGCTACATTTATAGTTTTAGTTATCGATTATTGAATTATTGGTCGGTTTGGTGCCTTGGACATGACAGAGGACCTTAAGATTTTGCATGAACCGTGGACTGGTAGCCACGTAACACGAGAAAATGTGAAAAGTGTTAATATGTAGTAAAAACCTTAGAAAATCTCCGTGTTTCGTCATTCACCATCGAATCGATATAACGCGAGATCGTCACATTGGTCGCATTTCTGTCTGAAACGGTTACATTTATGGTCTGCCAGCCCTTGTCGCGTGCTGCGGTATGTGGGGACAATACAAGCAGCACAGTAGAACACAGGAGAAGCATCTAAGTTGATGCAATCGCCCAGTAAGAAGAGCTACATTTATAGTTTTAGTTATCAATTATTGAATTATTGGTCGGTTTGGTGCCTTGGACATGACCGAGGACCTTAAGATTTTGCATGAACCGAGGACTGGCAGCCACGTAACACGAGAAAATGTGAAAAGTGTTAATATGTAGTAAAAACCTTAGAAAATCTCCGTGTTTCGTCATTCACCATCGAATCGATATAACGCGAGATCGTCACATTGGTCGCATTTCTCTCTGAAACGGTTACATTTATGGTCTGCCAGCCCTTGTCGCGTGCTGCGGGATGTGGGGACAATACAAGCAGCACAGTAGAACACAGGAGAAGCATCTAAGTTGATGCAATCGCCCAGTAAGAAGAGCTACATTTATAGTTTTAGTTATCGATTATTGAATTATTGGTCGGTTTGGTGCCTTGGACATGACCGAGGACCTTAAGATTTTGCATGAACCGAGGACTGGCAGCCACGTAACACGAGAAAATGTGAAAAGTGTTAATATGTAGTAAAAACCTTAGAAAATCTCCGTGTTTCGTCATTCACCATCGAATCGACATAACGCGAGATCGTCACATTGGTCGCATTTCTCTCTGAAACGGTTACATTTATGGTCTGCCAGCCCTTGTCGCGTGCTGCGGTATGTGGGGACAATACAAGCAGCACAGTAGAACACAGGAGAAGCATCTAAGTTGATGCAATCGCCCAGTAAGAAGAGCTACATTTATAGTTTTAGTTATCGATTATTGAATTATTGGTCGGTTTGGTGACTTGGACATGACCGAGGACCTTAAGATTTTGCATGAACCGAGGACTGGCAGCCACGTAACACGAGAAAATGTGAAAAGTGTTAATATGTAGTAAAAACCTTAGAAAATCTCCGTGTTTCGTCATTCACCATCGAATCGATATAACGCGAGATCGTCACATTGGTCGCATTTCTCTCTGAAACGGTTACATTTATGGTCTGCCAGCCCTTGTCGCGTGCTGCGGTATGTGGGGACAATACAAGCAGCACAGTAGAACACAGGAGAAGCATCTAAGTTGATGCAATCGCCCAGTAAGAAGAGCTACATTTATAGTTTTAGTTATCGATTATTGAATTATTGGTCGGTTTGGTGCCTTGGACATGACCGAGGACGTTAAGATTTTGCATGAACCGAGGACTGGCAGCCACGTAACACGAGAAAATGTGAAAAGTGTTAATATGTAGTAAAAACCTTAGAAAATCTCCGTGTTTCGTCATTCACCATCGAATCGATATAACGCGAGATCGTCACATTGGTCGCATTTCTCTCTGAAACGGTTACATTTATGGTCTGCCAGCCCTTGTCGCTTGCTGCGGGATGTGGGGACAATACAAGCAGCACAGTAGAACACAGGAGAAGCATCTAAGTTGATGCAATCGCCCAGTAAGAAGAGCTACATTTATAGTTTTAGTTATCGATTATTGAATTATTGGTCGGTTTGGTGCCTTGGACATGACCGAGGACCTTAAGATTTTGCATGAACCGAGGACTGGCAGCCACGTAACACCAGAAAATGTGAAAAGTGTTAATATGTAGTAAAAACCTTAGAAAATCTCCGTGTTTCGTCATTCACCATCGAATCGACATAACGCGAGATCGTCACATTGGTCGCATTTCTCTCTGAAACGGTTACATTTATGGTCTGCCAGCCCTTGTCGCGTGCTGCGGTATGTGGGGACAATACAAGCAGCACAGTAGAACACAGGAGAAGCATCTAAGTTGATGCAATCGCCCAGTAAGAAGAGCTACATTTATAGTTTTAGTTATCGATTATTGAATTATTGGTCGGTTTGGTGCCTTGGACATGACCGAGGACCTTAAGATTTTGCATGAACCGAGGACTGGCAGCCACGTAACACGAGAAAATGTGAAAAGTGTTAATATGTAGTAAAAACCTTAGAAAATCTCCGTGTTTCGTCATTCACCATCGAATCGATATAACGCGAGATCGTCACATTGGTCGCATTTCTCTCTGAAACAGTTACATTTATGGTCTGCCAGCCCTTGTCGCGTGCTGCGGTATGTGGGGACAATACAAGCGGCACAGTAGAACACAGGAGAAGCATCTAAGTTGATGCAATCGCCCAGTAAGAAGAGCTACATTTATATTTTTAGTTATCGATTATTGAATTATTGGTCGGTTTGGTGCCTTGGACATGAGCGAAGACCTTAAGATTTTGCATGAACCGGGGACTGGCAGCCACGTAACACGAGAAAATGTGAAAAGTGTTAATATGTAGTAAAAACCTTAGAAAATCTCCGTGTTTCGTCATTCACCATCGAATCAATATAACGCGAGATCGTCACATTGGTCGCATTTCTCTCTGAAACGGTTACATTTATGGTCTGCCAGCCCTTGTCGCGTGCTGCGGTATGTGGGGACAATACAAGCAGCACAGTAGAACACAGGAGAAGCATCTAAGTTGATGCAATCGCCAAGTAAGAAGAGCTACATTTATAGTTTTAGTTATCGATTATTGAATTATTTGTCGGTTTGGTGCCTTGGACATGACCGAGGACCTTAAGATTTTGCATGAACCGAGGACTGGCACCCACGTAACACGAGAAAATGTGAAAAGTGTTAATATGTAGTAAAAACCTTAGAAAATCTCCGTGTTTCGTCATTCACCATCGAATCGATATAACGCGAGATCGTCACATTGGTCGCATTTCTCTCTGAAACGGTTACATTTATGGTCTGCCAGCCCTTGTCGCGTGCTGCGGTATGTGGGGACAATACAAGCAGCACAGTAGAACACAGGAGAAGCATCTAAGTTGATGCAATCGCCCAGTAAGAAGAGCTACATTTATAGTTTTAGTTATCAATTATTGAATTATTGGTCGGTTTGGTGCCTTGGACATGACCGAGGACCTTAAGATTTTGCATGAACCGAGGACTGGCAGCCACGTAACACGAGAAAATGTGAAAAGTGTTAATATGTAGTAAAAACCTTAGAAAATCTCCGTGTTTCGTCATTCACCATCGAATCGATATAACGCGAGATCGTCACATTGGTCGCATTTCTCTCTGAAACGGTTACATTTATGGTCTGCCAGCCCTTGTCGCGTGCTGCGGGATGTGGGGACAATACAAGCAGCACAGTAGAACACAGGAGAAGCATCTAAGTTGATGCAATCGCCCAGTAAGAAGAGCTACATTTATAGTTTTAGTTATCGATTATTGAATTATTGGTCGGTTTGGTGCCTTGGACATGACCGAGGACCTTAAGATTTTGCATGAACCGAGGACTGGCAGCCACGTAACACGAGAAAATGTGAAAAGTGTTAATATGTAGTAAAAACCTTAGAAAATCTCCGTGTTTCGTCATTCACCATCGAATCGACATAACGCGAGATCGTCACATTGGTCGCATTTCTCTCTGAAACGGTTACATTTATGGTCTGCCAGCCCTTGTCGCGTGCTGCGGTATGTGGGGACAATACAAGCAGCACAGTAGAACACAGGAGAAGCATCTACGTTGATGCAATCGCCCAGTAAGAAGAGCTACATTTATAGTTTTAGTTATCGATTATTGAATTATTGGTCGGTTTGGTGCCTTGGACATGACCGAGGACCTTAAGATTTTGCATGAACCGAGGACTGGCAGCCACGTAACACGAAAAAATGTGAAAAGTGTTAATATGTAGTAAAAACCTTAGAAAATCTCCGTGTTTCGTCATTCACCATCGAATCGATATAACGCGAGATCGTCACATTGGTCGCATTTCTCTCTGAAACGGTTACATTTATGGTCTGCCAGCCCTTGTCGCGTGCTGCGGTATGTGGGGACAATACAAGCGGCACAGTAGAACACAGGAGAAGCATCTAAGTTGATGCAATCGCCCAGTAAGAAGAGCTACATTTATATTTTTAGTTATCGATTATTGAATTATTGGTCGGTTTGGTGCCTTGGACATGACCGAGGACCTTAAGATTTTGCATGAACCGAGGACTGGCAGCCACGTAACACGAGAAAATGTGAAAAGTGTTAATATGTAGTAAAAACCTTAGAAAATCTCCGTGTTTCGTCATTCACCATCGAATCGATATAACGCGAGATCGTCACATTGGTCGCATTTCTCTCTGAAACGGTTACATTTATGGTCTGCCAGCCCTTGTCGCGTGCTGCGGTATGTGGGGACAATACAAGCAGCACAGTAGAACACAGGAGAAGCATCTAAGTTGATGCAATCGCCCAGTAAGAAGAGCTACATTTATAGTTTTAGTTATCAATTATTGAATTATTGGTCGGTTTGGTGCCTTGGACATGACCGAGGACCTTAACATTTTGCATGAACCGAGGACTGGCAGCCACGTAACACGAGAAAATGTGAAAAGTGTTAATATGTAGTAAAAACCTTAGAAAATCTCCGTGTTTCGTCATTCACCATCGAATCGATATAACGCGAGATCGTCACATTGGTCGCATTTCTCTCTGAAACGGTTACATTTATGGTCTGCCAGCCCTTGTCGCGTGCTGCGGGATGTGGGGACAATACAAGCAGCACAGTAGAACACAGGAGAAGCATCTAAGTTGATGCAATCGCCCAGTAAGAAGAGCTACATTTATAGTTTTAGTTATCGATTATTGAATTATTGGTCGGTTTGGTGCCTTGGACATGACCGAGGACCTTAAGATTTTGCATGAACCGAGGACTGGCAGCCACGTAACACGAGAAAATGTGAAAAGTGTTAATATGTAGTAAAAACCTTAGAAAATCTCCGTGTTTCGTCATTCACCATCGAATCGACATAACGCGAGATCGTCACATTGGTCGCATTTCTCTCTGAAACGGTTACATTTATGGTCTGCCAGCCCTTGTCGCGTGCTGCGGTATGTGGGGACAATACAAGCAGCACAGTAGAACACAGGAGAAGCATCTAAGTTGATGCAATCGCCCAGTAAGAAGAGCTACATTTATAGTTTTAGTTATCGATTATTGAATTATTGGTCGGTTTGGTGCCTTGGACATGACCGAGGACCTTAAGATTTTGCATGAACCGAGGACTGGCAGCCACGTAACACGAGAGAATGTGAAAAGTGTTAATATGTAGTAAAAACCTTAGAAAATCTCCGTGTTTCGTCATTCACCATCGAATCGATATAACGCGAGATCGTCACATTGGTCGCATTTCTCTCTGAAACGGTTACATTTATGGTCTGCCAGCCCTTGTCGCGTGCTGCGGTATGTGGGGACAATACAAGCAGCACAGTAGAACACAGGAGAAGCATCTAAGTTGATGCAATCGCCCAGTAAGAAGAGCTACATTTATAGTTTTAGTTATCGATTATTGAATTATTGGTCGGTTTGGTGCCTTGGACATGACCGAGGACCTTAAGATTTTGCAGGAACCGAGGACTGGCAGCCACGTAACACGAGAAAATGTGAAAAGTGTTAATATGTAGTAAAAACCTTAGAAAATCTCCGTGTTTCGTCATTCACCATCGAATCGATATAACGCGAGATCGTCACATTGGTCGCATTTCTCTCTGAAACGGTTACATTTATGGTCTGCCAGCCCTTGTCGCGTGCTGCGGTATGTGGGGACAATACAAGCAGCACAGTAGAACACAGGAGAAGCATCTAAGTTGATGCAATCGCCCAGTAAGAAGAGCTACATTTATAGTTTTAGTTATCGATTATTGAATTATTGGTCGGTTTGGTGCCTTGGACATGACCGAGGACCTTAAGATTTTGCATGAACCGAGGACTGGCAGCCACGTAACACGAGAAAATGTGAAAAGTGTTAATATGTAGTAAAAACCTTAGAAAATCTCCGTGTTTCGTCATTCACCATCGAATCGACATAACGCGAGATCGTCACATTGGTCGCATTTCTCTCTGAAACGGTTACATTTATGGTCTGCCAGCCCTTGTCGCGTGCTGCGGTATGTGGGGACAATAAAAGCAGCACAGTAGAACACAGGAGAAGCATCTAAGTTGATGCAATCGCCCAGTAAGAAGAGCTACATTTATAGTTTTAGTTATCGATTATTGAATTATTGGTCGGTTTGGTGCCTTGGACATGACCGAGGACCTTAAGATTTTGCATGAACCGAGGACTGGCAGCCACGTAACACGAGAGAATGTGAAAAGTGTTAATATGTAGTAAAAACCTTAGAAAATCTCCGTGTTTCGTCATTCACCATCGAATCGATATAACGCGAGATCGTCACATTGGTCGCATTTCTCTCTGAAACGGTTACATTTATGGTCTGCCAGCCCTTGTCGCGTGCTGCGGTATGTGGGGACAATACAAGCAGCACAGTAGAACACAGGAGAAGCATCTAAGTTGATGCAATCGCCCAGTAAGAAGAGCTACATTTATAGTTTTAGTTATCGATTATTGAATTATTGGTCGGTTTGGTGCCTTGGACATGACCGAGGACCTTAAGATTTTGCATGAACCGAGGACTGGCAGCCACGTAACACGAGAAAATGTGAAAAGTGTTAATATGTAGTAAAAACCTTAGAAAATCTCCGTGTTTCGTCATTCACCATCGAATCGATATAACGCGAGATCGTCACATTGGTCGCATTTCTCTCTGAAACGGTTACATTTATGGTCTGCCAGCCGTTGTCGCGTGCTGCGGTATGTGGGGACAATACAAGCAGCACAGTAGAACACAGGAGAAGCATCTAAGTTGATGCAATCGCCCAGTAAGAAGAGCTACATTTATAGTTTTAGTTATCGATTATTGAATTATTGGTCGGTTTGGTGCCTTGGACATGACCGAGGACCTTAAGATTTTGCATGAACCGAGAACTGGCAGCCACGTAACACGAGAAAATGTGAAAAGTGTTAATATGTAGTAAAAACCTTAGAAAATCTCCGTGTTTCGTCATTCACCATCGAATCGATATAACGCGAGATCGTCACATTGGTCGCATTTCTCTCTGAAACGGTTACATTTATGGTCTGCCAGCCCTTGTCGCGTGCTGCGGTATGTGGGGACAATACAAGCGGCACAGTAGAACACAGGAGAAGCATCTAAGTTGATGCAATCGCCCAGTAAGAAGAGCTACATTTATATTTTTAGTTATCGATTATTGAATTATTGGTCGGTTTGGTGCCTTGGACATTACCGAGGACCTTAAGATTTTGCATGAACCGAGGACTGGCAGCCACGTAACACGAGAAAATGTGAAAAGTGTTAATATGTAGTAAAAACCTTAGAAAATCTCCGTGTTTCGTCATTCACCATCGAATTGATATAACGCGAGATCGTCACATTGGTCGCATTTCTCTCTGAAACGGTTACATTTATGGTCTGCCAGCTCTTGTCGCGTGCTGCGGTATGTGGGGACAATACAACCAGCACAGTAGAACACAGGAGAAGCATCTAAGTTGATGCAATCGCCCAGTAAGAAGAGCTACATTTATAGTTTTAGTTATCGATTATTGAATTATTGGTCGGTTTGGTGCCTTGGACATGACAGAGGACCTTAAGATTTTGCATGAACCGTGGACTGGTAGCCACGTAACACGAGAAAATGTGAAAAGTGTTAATATGTAGTAAAAACCTTAGAAAATCTCCGTGTTTCGTCATTCACCATCGAATCGATATAACGCGAGATCGTCACATTGGTCGCATTTCTGTCTGAAACGGTTACATTTATGGTCTGCCAGCCCTTGTCGCGTGCTGCGGTATGTGGGGACAATACAAGCAGCACAGTAGAACACAGGAGAAGCATCTAAGTTGATGCAATCGCCCAGTAAGAAGAGCTACATTTATAGTTTTAGTTATCAATTATTGAATTATTGGTCGGTTTGGTGCCTTGGACATGACCGAGGACCTTAAGATTTTGCATGAACCGAGGACTGGCAGCCACGTAACACGAGAAAATGTGAAAAGTGTTAATATGTAGTAAAAACCTTAGAAAATCTCCGTGTTTCGTCATTCACCATCGAATCGATATAACGCGAGATCGTCACATTGGTCGCATTTCTCTCTGAAACGGTTACATTTATGGTCTGCCAGCCCTTGTCGCGTGCTGCGGGATGTGGGGACAATACAAGCAGCACAGTAGAACACAGGAGAAGCATCTAAGTTGATGCAATCGCCCAGTAAGAAGAGCTACATTTATAGTTTTAGTTATCGATTATTGAATTATTGGTCGGTTTGGTGCCTTGGACATGACCGAGGACCTTAAGATTTTGCATGAACCGAGGACTGGCAGCCACGTAACACGAGAAAATGTGAAAAGTGTTAATATGTAGTAAAAACCTTAGAAAATCTCCGTGTTTCGTCATTCACCATCGAATCGACATAACGCGAGATCGTCACATTGGTCGCATTTCTCTCTGAAACGGTTACATTTATGGTCTGCCAGCCCTTGTCGCGTGCTGCGGTATGTGGGGACAATACAAGCAGCACAGTAGAACACAGGAGAAGCATCTAAGTTGATGCAATCGCCCAGTAAGAAGAGCTACATTTATAGTTTTAGTTATCGATTATTGAATTATTGGTCGGTTTGGTGCCTTGGACATGACCGAGGACCTTAAGATTTTGCATGAACCGAGGACTGGCAGCCACGTAACACGAGAAAATGTGAAAAGTGTTAATATGTAGTAAAAACCTTAGAAAATCTCCGTGTTTCGTCATTCACCATCGAATCGATATAACGCGAGATCGTCACATTGGTCGCATTTCTCTCTGAAACGGTTACATTTATGGTCTGCCAGCCCTTGTCGCGTGCTGCGGTATGTGGGGACAATACAAGCAGCACAGTAGAACACAGGAGAAGCATCTAAGTTGATGCAATCGCCCAGTAAGAAGAGCTACATTTATAGTTTTAGTTATCGATTATTGAATTATTGGTCGGTTTGGTGCCTTGGACATGACCGAGGACCTTAAGATTTTGCATGAACCGAGGACTGGCAGCCACGTAACACGAGAAAATGTGAAAAGTGTTAATATGTAGTAAAAACCTTAGAAAATCTCCGTGTTTCGTCATTCACCATCGAATCGATATAACGCGAGATCGTCACATTGGTCGCATTTCTCTCTGAAACGGTTACATTTATGGTCTGCCAGCCCTTGTCGCTTGCTGCGGGATGTGGGGACAATACAAGCAGCACAGTAGAACACAGGAGAAGCATCTAAGTTGATGCAATCGCCCAGTAAGAAGAGCTACATTTATAGTTTTAGTTATCGATTATTGAATTATTGGTCGGTTTGGTGCCTTGGACATGACCGAGGACCTTAAGATTTTGCATGAACCGAGGACTGGCAGCCACGTAACACCAGAAAATGTGAAAAGTGTTAATATGTAGTAAAAACCTTAGAAAATCTCCGTGTTTCGTCATTCACCATCGAATCGACATAACGCGAGATCGTCACATTGGTCGCATTTCTCTCTGAAACGGTTACATTTATGGTCTGCCAGCCCTTGTCGCGTGCTGCGGTATGTGGGGACAATACAAGCAGCACAGTAGAACACAGGAGAAGCATCTAAGTTGATGCAATCGCCCAGTAAGAAGAGCTACATTTATAGTTTTAGTTATCGATTATTGAATTATTGGTCGGTTTGGTGCCTTGGACATGACCGAGGACCTTAAGATTTTGCATGAACCGAGGACTGGCAGCCACGTAACACGAGAAAATGTGAAAAGTGTTAATATGTAGTAAAAACCTTAGAAAATCTCCGTGTTTCGTCATTCACCATCGAATCGATATAACGCGAGATCGTCACATTGGTCGCATTTCTCTCTGAAACAGTTACATTTATGGTCTGCCAGCCCTTGTCGCGTGCTGCGGTATGTGGGGACAATACAAGCGGCACAGTAGAACACAGGAGAAGCATCTAAGTTGATGCAATCGCCCAGTAAGAAGAGCTACATTTATATTTTTAGTTATCGATTATTGAATTATTGGTCGGTTTGGTGCCTTGAACATGAGCGAAGACCTTAAGATTTTGCATGAACCGGGGACTGGCAGCCACGTAACACGAGAAAATGTGAAAAGTGTTAATATGTAGTAAAAACCTTAGAAAATCTCCGTGTTTCGTCATTCACCATCGAATCAATATAACGCGAGATCGTCACATTGGTCGCATTTCTCTCTGAAACGGTTACATTTATGGTCTGCCAGCCCTTGTCGCGTGCTGCGGTATGTGGGGACAATACAAGCAGCACAGTAGAACACAGGAGAAGCATCTAAGTTGATGCAATCGCCAAGTAAGAAGAGCTACATTTATAGTTTTAGTTATCGATTATTGAATTATTTGTCGGTTTGGTGCCTTGGACATGACCGAGGACCTTAAGATTTTGCATGAACCGAGAACTGGCAGCCACGTAACACGAGAAAATGTGAAAAGTGTTAATATGTAGTAAAAACCTTAGAAAATCTCCGTGTTTCGTCATTCACCATCGAATCGATATAACGCGAGATCGTCACATTGGTCGCATTTCTCTCTGAAACGGTTACATTTATGGTCTGCCAGCCCTTGTCGCGTGCTGCGGTATGTGGGGACAATACAAGCGGCACAGTAGAACACAGGAGAAGCATCTAAGTTGATGCAATCGCCCAGTAAGAAGAGCTACATTTATATTTTTAGTTATCGATTATTGAATTATTGGTCGGTTTGGTGCCTTGGACATTACCGAGGACCTTAAGATTTTGCATGAACCGAGGACTGGCAGCCACGTAACACGAGAAAATGTGAAAAGTGTTAATATGTAGTAAAAACCTTAGAAAATCTCCGTGTTTCGTCATTCACCATCGAATTGATATAACGCGAGATCGTCACATTGGTCGCATTTCTCTCTGAAACGGTTACATTTATGGTCTGCCAGCTCTTGTCGCGTGCTGCGGTATGTGGGGACAATACAAGCAGCACAGTAGAACACAGGAGAAGCATCTAAGTTGATGCAATCGCCCAGTAAGAAGAGCTACATTTATAGTTTTAGTTATCGATTATTGAATTATTGGTCGGTTTGGTGCCTTGGACATGACAGAGGACCTTAAGATTTTGCATGAACCGTGGACTGGTAGCCACGTAACACGAGAAAATGTGAAAAGTGTTAATATGTAGTAAAAACCTTAGAAAATCTCCGTGTTTCGTCATTCACCATCGAATCGATATAACGCGAGATCGTCACATTGGTCGCATTTCTGTCTGAAACGGTTACATTTATGGTCTGCCAGCCCTTGTCGCGTGCTGCGGTATGTGGGGACAATACAAGCAGCACAGTAGAACACAGGAGAAGCATCTAAGTTGATGCAATCGCCCAGTAAGAAGAGCTACATTTATAGTTTTAGTTATCAATTATTGAATTATTGGTCGGTTTGGTGCCTTGGACATGACCGAGGACCTTAAGATTTTGCATGAACCGAGGACTGGCAGCCACGTAACACGAGAAAATGTGAAAAGTGTTAATATGTAGTAAAAACCTTAGAAAATCTCCGTGTTTCGTCATTCACCATCGAATCGATATAACGCGAGATCGTCACATTGGTCGCATTTCTCTCTGAAACGGTTACATTTATGGTCTGCCAGCCCTTGTCGCGTGCTGCGGGATGTGGGGACAATACAAGCAGCACAGTAGAACACAGGAGAAGCATCTAAGTTGATGCAATCGCCCAGTAAGAAGAGCTACATTTATAGTTTTAGTTATCGATTATTGAATTATTGGTCGGTTTGGTGCCTTGGACATGACCGAGGACCTTAAGATTTTGCATGAACCGAGGACTGGCAGCCACGTAACACGAGAAAATGTGAAAAGTGTTAATATGTAGTAAAAACCTTAGAAAATCTCCGTGTTTCGTCATTCACCATCGAATCGACATAACGCGAGATCGTCACATTGGTCGCATTTCTCTCTGAAACGGTTACATTTATGGTCTGCCAGCCCTTGTCGCGTGCTGCGGTATGTGGGGACAATACAAGCAGCACAGTAGAACACAGGAGAAGCATCTAAGTTGATGCAATCGCCCAGTAAGAAGAGCTACATTTATAGTTTTAGTTATCGATTATTGAATTATTGGTCGGTTTGGTGACTTGGACATGACCGAGGACCTTAAGATTTTGCATGAACCGAGGACTGGCAGCCACGTAACACGAGAAAATGTGAAAAGTGTTAATATGTAGTAAAAACCTTAGAAAATCTCCGTGTTTCGTCATTCACCATCGAATCGATATAACGCGAGATCGTCACATTGGTCGCATTTCTCTCTGAAACGGTTACATTTATGGTCTGCCAGCCCTTGTCGCGTGCTGCGGTATGTGGGGACAATACAAGCAGCACAGTAGAACACAGGAGAAGCATCTAAGTTGATGCAATCGCCCAGTAAGAAGAGCTACATTTATAGTTTTAGTTATCGATTATTGAATTATTGGTCGGTTTGGTGCCTTGGACATGACCGAGGACGTTAAGATTTTGCATGAACCGAGGACTGGCAGCCACGTAACACGAGAAAATGTGAAAAGTGTTAATATGTAGTAAAAACCTTAGAAAATCTCCGTGTTTCGTCATTCACCATCGAATCGATATAACGCGAGATCGTCACATTGGTCGCATTTCTCTCTGAAACGGTTACATTTATGGTCTGCCAGCCCTTGTCGCTTGCTGCGGGATGTGGGGACAATACAAGCAGCACAGTAGAACACAGGAGAAGCATCTAAGTTGATGCAATCGCCCAGTAAGAAGAGCTACATTTATAGTTTTAGTTATCGATTATTGAATTATTGGTCGGTTTGGTGCCTTGGACATGACCGAGGACCTTAAGATTTTGCATGAACCGAGGACTGGCAGCCACGTAACACCAGAAAATGTGAAAAGTGTTAATATGTAGTAAAAACCTTAGAAAATCTCCGTGTTTCGTCATTCACCATCGAATCGACATAACGCGAGATCGTCACATTGGTCGCATTTCTCTCTGAAACGGTTACATTTATGGTCTGCCAGCCCTTGTCGCGTGCTGCGGTATGTGGGGACAATACAAGCAGCACAGTAGAACACAGGAGAAGCATCTAAGTTGATGCAATCGCCCAGTAAGAAGAGCTACATTTATAGTTTTAGTTATCGATTATTGAATTATTGGTCGGTTTGGTGCCTTGGACATGACCGAGGACCTTAAGATTTTGCATGAACCGAGGACTGGCAGCCACGTAACACGAGAAAATGTGAAAAGTGTTAATATGTAGTAAAAACCTTAGAAAATCTCCGTGTTTCGTCATTCACCATCGAATCGATATAACGCGAGATCGTCACATTGGTCGCATTTCTCTCTGAAACAGTTACATTTATGGTCTGCCAGCCCTTGTCGCGTGCTGCGGTATGTGGGGACAATACAAGCGGCACAGTAGAACACAGGAGAAGCATCTAAGTTGATGCAATCGCCCAGTAAGAAGAGCTACATTTATATTTTTAGTTATCGATTATTGAATTATTGGTCGGTTTGGTGCCTTGGACATGAGCGAAGACCTTAAGATTTTGCATGAACCGGGGACTGGCAGCCACGTAACACGAGAAAATGTGAAAAGTGTTAATATGTAGTAAAAACCTTAGAAAATCTCCGTGTTTCGTCATTCACCATCGAATCAATATAACGCGAGATCGTCACATTGGTCGCATTTCTCTCTGAAACGGTTACATTTATGGTCTGCCAGCCCTTGTCGCGTGCTGCGGTATGTGGGGACAATACAAGCAGCACAGTAGAACACAGGAGAAGCATCTAAGTTGATGCAATCGCCAAGTAAGAAGAGCTACATTTATAGTTTTAGTTATCGATTATTGAATTATTTGTCGGTTTGGTGCCTTGGACATGACCGAGGACCTTAAGATTTTGCATGAACCGAGGACTGGCACCCACGTAACACGAGAAAATGTGAAAAGTGTTAATATGTAGTAAAAACCTTAGAAAATCTCCGTGTTTCGTCATTCACCATCGAATCGATATAACGCGAGATCGTCACATTGGTCGCATTTCTCTCTGAAACGGTTACATTTATGGTCTGCCAGCCCTTGTCGCGTGCTGCGGTATGTGGGGACAATACAAGCAGCACAGTAGAACACAGGAGAAGCATCTAAGTTGATGCAATCGCCCAGTAAGAAGAGCTACATTTATAGTTTTAGTTATCAATTATTGAATTATTGGTCGGTTTGGTGCCTTGGACATGACCGAGGACCTTAAGATTTTGCATGAACCGAGGACTGGCAGCCACGTAACACGAGAAAATGTGAAAAGTGTTAATATGTAGTAAAAACCTTAGAAAATCTCCGTGTTTCGTCATTCACCATCGAATCGATATAACGCGAGATCGTCACATTGGTCGCATTTCTCTCTGAAACGGTTACATTTATGGTCTGCCAGCCCTTGTCGCGTGCTGCGGGATGTGGGGACAATACAAGCAGCACAGTAGAACACAGGAGAAGCATCTAAGTTGATGCAATCGCCCAGTAAGAAGAGCTACATTTATAGTTTTAGTTATCGATTATTGAATTATTGGTCGGTTTGGTGCCTTGGACATGACCGAGGACCTTAAGATTTTGCATGAACCGAGGACTGGCAGCCACGTAACACGAGAAAATGTGAAAAGTGTTAATATGTAGTAAAAACCTTAGAAAATCTCCGTGTTTCGTCATTCACCATCGAATCGACATAACGCGAGATCGTCACATTGGTCGCATTTCTCTCTGAAACGGTTACATTTATGGTCTGCCAGCCCTTGTCGCGTGCTGCGGTATGTGGGGACAATACAAGCAGCACAGTAGAACACAGGAGAAGCATCTACGTTGATGCAATCGCCCAGTAAGAAGAGCTACATTTATAGTTTTAGTTATCGATTATTGAATTATTGGTCGGTTTGGTGCCTTGGACATGACCGAGGACCTTAAGATTTTGCATGAACCGAGGACTGGCAGCCACGTAACACGAGAAAATGTGAAAAGTGTTAATATGTAGTAAAAACCTTAGAAAATCTCCGTGTTTCGTCATTCACCATCGAATCGATATAACGCGAGATCGTCACATTGGTCGCATTTCTCTCTGAAACGGTTACATTTATGGTCTGCCAGCCCTTGTCGCGTGCTGCGGTATGTGGGGACAATACAAGCAGCACAGTAGAACACAGGAGAAGCATCTAAGTTGATGCAATCGCCCAGTAAGAAGAGCTACATTTATAGTTTTAGTTATCGATTATTGAATTATTGGTCGGTTTGGTGCCTTGGACATGACCGAGGACTTAAGATTTTGCATGAACCGAGAACTGGCAGCCACGTAACACGAGAAAATGTGAAAAGTGTTAATATGTAGTAAAAACCTTAGAAAATCTCCGTGTTTCGTCATTCACCATCGAATCGATATAACGCGAGATCGTCACATTGGTCGCATTTCTCTCTGAAACGGTTACATTTATGGTCTGCCAGCCCTTGTCGCGTGCTGCGGTATGTGGGGACAATACAAGCAGCACAGTAGAACACAGGAGAAGCATCTAAGTTGATGCAATCGCCCAGTAAGAAGAGCTACATTTATAGTTTTAGTTATCGATTATTGAATTATTGGTCGGTTTGGTGCCTTGGACATGACCGAGGACCTTAAGATTTTGCATGAACCGAGGACTGGCAGCCACGTAACACGAGAAAATGTGAAAAGTGTTAATATGTAGTAAAAACCTTAGAAAATCTCCGTGTTTCGTCATTCACCATCGAATCGATATAACGCGAGATCGTCACATTGGTCGCATTTCTCTCTGAAACGGTTACATTTATGGTCTGCCAGCCCTTGTCGCGTGCTGCGGGATGTGGGGACAATACAAGCAGCACAGTAGAACACAGGAGAAGCATCTAAGTTGATGCAATCGCCCAGTAAGAAGAGCTACATTTATAGTTTTAGTTATCGATTATTGAATTATTGGTCGGTTTGGTGCCTTGGACATGACCGAGGACGTTAAGATTTTGCATGAACCGAGGACTGGCAGCCACGTAACACCAGAAAATGTGAAAAGTGTTAATATGTAGTAAAAACCTTAGAAAATCTCCGTGTTTCGTCATTCACCATCGAATCGACATAACGCGAGATCGTCACATTGGTCGCATTTCTCTCTGAAACGGTTACATTTATGGTCTGCCAGCCCTTGTCGCGTGCTGCGGTATGTGGGGACAATACAAGCAGCACAGTAGAACACAGGAGAAGCATCTAAGTTGATGCAATCGCCCAGTAAGAAGAGCTACATTTATAGTTTTAGTTATCGATTATTGAATTATTGGTCGGTTTGGTGCCTTGGACATGACCGAGGACCTTAAGATTTTGCATGAACCGAGGACTGGCAGCCACGTAACACGAGAAAATGTGAAAAGTGTTAATATGCAGTAAAAACCTTAGAAAATCTCCATGTTTCGTCATTCACCATCGAATCGATATAACGCGAGATCGTCACATTGGTCGCATTTCTCTCTGAAACGGTTACATTTATGGTCTGCCAGCCCTTGTCGCGTGCTGCGGTATGTGGGGACAATACAAGCAGCACAGTAGAACACAGGAGAAGCATCTAAGTTGATGCAATCGCCCAGTAAGAAGAGCTACATTTATAGTTTTAGTTATCGATTATTGAATTATTGGTCGGTTTGGTGCCTTGGACATGACCGAGGACCTTAAGATTTTGCATGAACCGAGGACTGGCAGCCACGTAACACGAGAAAATGTGAAAAGTGTTAATATGTAGTAAAAACCTTAGAAAATCTCCGTGTTTCGTCATTCACCATCGAATCGATATAACGCGAGATCGTCACATTGGTCGCATTTCTCTCTGAAACGGTTACATTTATGGTCTGCCAGCCCTTGTCGCGTGCTGCGGTATGTGGGGACAATACAAGCAGCACAGTAGAACACAGGAGAAGCATCTAAGTTGATGCAATCGCCCAGTAAGAAGAGCTACATTTATAGTTTTAGTTATCGATTATTGAATTATTGGTCGGTTTGGTGCCTTGGACATGACCGAGGACCTTAAGATTTTGCATGAACCGAGGACTGGCAGCCACGTAACACGAGAAAATGTGAAAAGTGTTAATATGTAGTAAAAACCTTAGAAAATCTCCGTGTTTCGTCATTCACCATCGATTCGATATAACGCGAGATCGTCACATTGGTCGCATTTCTCTCTGAAACGGTTACATTTATGGTCTGCCAGCCCTTGTCGCGTGCTGCGGTATGTGGGGACAATACAAGCAGCACAGTAGAACACAGGAGAAGCATCTAAGTTGATGCATTCGCCCAGTAAGAAGAGCTACATTTATAGTTTTAGTTATCGATTATTGAATTATTGGTCGGTTTGTTGCCTTGGACATGACCGAGGACCTTAAGATTTTGCATGAACCGAGGACTGGTACCCACGTAACACGAGAAAATGTGAAAAGTGTTAATATGTAGTAAAAACCTTAGAAAATCTCCGTGTTTCGTCATTCACCATCGAATCGATATAACGCGAGATCGTCACATTGGTCGCATTTCTCTCTGAAACGGTTACATTTATGGTCTGCCAGCCCTTGTCGCGTGCTGCGGTATGTGGGGACAATACAAGCAGCACAGTAGAACACAGGAGAAGCATCTAAGTTGATGCAATCGCCCAGTAAGAAGAACTACATTTATAGTTTTAGTTATCGATTATTGAATTATTGGTCGGTTTGGTGCCTTGGACATGACCGAGGACATTAAGATTTTGCATGAACCTAGGACTGGCAGCCACGTAACACGAGAAAATGTGAAAAGTGTTAATATGTAGTAAAAACCTTAGAAAATCTCCGTGTTTCGTCATTCACCATCGAATCGATATAACGCGAGATCGTCACATTGGTCGCATTTCTCTCTGAAACGGTTACATTTATGGTCTGCCAGCCCTTGTCGCGTGCTGCGGTATGTGGGGACAATACAAGCAGCACAGTAGAACACAGGAGAAGCATCTAAGTTGATGCAATCGCCCAGTAAGAAGAGCTACATTTATAGTTTTAGTTATCGATTATTGAATTATTGGTCGGTTTGGTGCCTTGGACATGACCGAGGACCTTAAGATTTTGCATGAACCGAGGACTGGCAGCCACGTAACACGAGAAAATGTGAAAAGTGTTAATATGTAGTAAAAACCTTAGAAAATCTCCGTGTTTCGTCATTCACCATCGAATCGATATAACGCGAGATCGTCACATTGGTCGCATTTCTCTCTGAAACGGTTACATTTATGGTCTGCCAGCCCTTGTCGCGTGCTGCGGTATGTGGGGACAATACAAGCAGCACAGTAGAACACAGGAGAAGCATCTAAGTTGATGCAATCGCCCAGTAAGAAGAGCTACATTTATAGTTTTAGTTATCGATTATTGAATTATTGGTCGGTTTGGTGCCTTGGACATGACCGAGGACCTTAAGATTTTGCATGAACCAAGGACTGGCAGCCACGTAACACGAGAAAATGTGAAAAGTGTTAATATGTAGTAAAAACCTTAGAAAATCTCCGTGTTTCGTCATTCACCATCGAATCGATATAACGCGAGATCGTCACATTGGTCGCATTTCTCTCTGAAACGGTTACATTTATGGTCTGCCAGCCCTTGTCTCGTGCTGCGGTATGTGGGGACAATACAAGCAGCACAGTAGAACACAGGAGAAGCATCTAAGTTGATGCAATCGCCCAGTAAGAAGAGCTACATTCATAGTTTTAGTTATCGATTATTGAATTATTGGTCGGTTTGGTGCCTTGGACATGACCGAGGACCTTAAGATTTTGCATGAACCGAGGACTGGCAGCCACGTAACACGAGAAAATGTGAAAAGTGTTAATATGTAGTAAAAACCTTAGAAAATCTCCGTGTTTCGTCATTCACCATCGAATCGATATAACGCGAGATCGTCACATTGGCCGCATTTCTCTCTGAAACGGTTACATTTATGGTCTGCCAGCCCTTGTCGCGTGCTGCGGTATGTGGGGACAATACAAGCAGCACAGTAGAACACAGGAGAAGCATCTAAGTTGATGCAATCGCCCAGTAAGAAGAGCTACATTTATAGTTTTAGTTATCGATTATTGAATTATTGGTCGGTTTGGTGCCTTGGACATGACCGAGGACCTTAAGATTTTGCATGAACCGAGGACTGGCAGCCACGTAACACGAGAAAATGTGAAAAGTGTTAATATGTAGTAAAAACCTTAGAAAATCTCCGTGTTTCGTCATTCACCATCGAATCGATATAACGCGAGATCGTCACATTGGTCGCATTTCTCTCTGAAACGGTTACATTTATGGTCTGCCAGCCCTTGTCGCGTGCTGCGGTATGTGGGGACAATACAAGCAGCACAGTAGAACACAGGAGAAGCATCTAAGTTGATGCAATCGCCCAGTAAGAAGAGCTACATTTATAGTTTTAGTTATCGATTATTGAATTATTGGTCGGTTTGGTGCCTTGGACATGACCGAGGACCTTAAGATTTTGCATGAACCGAGGACTGGCAGCCACGTAACACGAGAAAATGTGAAAAGTGTTAATATGTAGTAAAAACCTTAGAAAATCTCCGTGTTTCGTCATTCACCATCGAATCGATATAACGCGAGATCGTCACATTGGTCGCATTTCTCTCTGAAACGGTTACATTTATGGTCTGCCAGCCCTTGTCGCGTGCTGCGGTATGTGGGGACAATACAAGCAGCACAGTAGAACACAGGAGAAGCATCTAAGTTGATGCAATCGCCCAGTAAGAAGAGCTACATTTATAGTTTTAGTTATCGATTATTGAATTATTGGTCGGTTTGGTGCCTTGGACATGACCGAGGACCTTAAGATTTTGCATGAACCGAGGACTGGCAGCCACGTAACACGAGAAAATGTGAAAAGTGTTAATATGTAGTAAAAACCTTAGAAAATCTCCGTGTTTCGTCATTCACCATCGAATCGATATAACGCGAGATCGTCACATTGGTCGCATTTCTCTCTGAAACGGTTACATTTATGGTCTGCCAGCCCTTGTCGCGTGCTGCGGTATGTGGGGACAATACAAGCAGCACAGTAGAACACAGGAGAAGCGTCTAAGTTGATGCAATCGCCCAGTAAGAAGAGCTACATTTATAGTTTTAGTTATCGATTATTGAATTATTGGTCGGTTTGGTGCCTTGGACATGACCGAGGACCTTAAGATTTTGCATGAACCGAGGACTGGCAGCCACGTAACACGAGAAAATGTGAAAAGTGTTAATATGTAGTAAAAACCTTAGAAAATCTCCGTGTTTCGTCATTCACCATCGAATCGATATAACGCGAGATCGTCACATTGGTCGCATTTCTCTCTGAAACGGTTACATTTATGGTCTGCCAGCCCTTGTCGCGTGCTGCGGTATGTGGGGACAATACAAGCAGCACAGTAGAACACAGGAGAAGCATCTAAGTTGATGCAATCGCCCAGTAAGAAGAGCTACATTTATAGTTTTAGTTATCGATTATTGAATTATTGGTCGGTTTGGTGCCTTGGACATGACCGAGGACCTTAAGATTTTGCATGAACCAAGGACTGGCAGCCACGTAACACGAGAAAATGTGAAAAGTGTTAATATGTAGTAAAAACCTTAGAAAATCTCCGTGTTTCGTCATTCACCATCGAATCGATATAACGCGAGATCGTCACATTGGTCGCATTTCTCTCTGAAACGGTTACATTTATGGTCTGCCAGCCCTTGTCGCGTGCTGCGGTATGTGGGGACAATACAAGCAGCACAGTAGAACACAGGAGAAGCATCTAAGTTGATGCAATCGCCCAGTAAGAAGAGCTACATTCATAGTTTTAGTTATCGATTATTGAATTATTGGTCGGTTTGGTGCCTTGGACATGACCGAGGACCTTAAGATTTTGCATGAACCGAGGACTGGCAGCCACGTAACACGAGAAAATGTGAAAAGTGTTAATATGTAGTAAAAACCTTAGAAAATCTCCGTGTTTCGTCATTCACCATCGAATCGATATAACGCGAGATCGTCACATTGGTCGCATTTCTCTCTGAAACGGTTACATTTATGGTCTGCCAGCCCTTGTCGCGTGCTGCGGTATGTGGGGACAATACAAGCAGCACAGTAGAACACAGGAGAAGCATCTAAGTTGATGCAATCGCCCAGTAAGAAGAGCTACATTTATAGTTTTAGTTATCGATTATTGAATTATTGGTCGGTTTGGTGCCTTGGACATGACCGAGGACCTTAAGATTTTGCATGAACCGAGGACTGGTACCCACGTAACACGAGAAAATGTGAAAAGTGTTAATATGTAGTAAAAACCTTAGAAAATCTCCGTGTTTCGTCATTCACCATCGAATCGATATAACGCGAGATCGTCACATTGGTCGCATTTCTCTCTGAAACGGTTACATTTATGGTCTGCCAGCCCTTGTCGCGTGCTGCGGTATGTGGGCACAATACAAGCAGCACAGTAGAACACAGGAGAAGCATCTAAGTTGATGCAATCGCCCAGTAAGAAGAGCTACATTTATAGTTTTAGTTATCGATTATTGAATTATTGGTCGGTTTGGTGCCTTGGACATGACCGAGGACCTTAAGATTTTGCATGAACCGAGGACTGGCAGCCACGTAACACGAGAAAATGTGAAAAGTGTTAATATGTAGTAAAAACCTTAGAAAATCTCCGTGTTTCGTCATTCACCATCGAATCGATATAACGCGAGATCGTCACATTGGTCGCATTTCTCTCTGAAACGGTTACATTTATGGTCTGCCAGCCCTTGTCGCGTGCTGCGGTATGTGGGGACAATACAAGCAGCACAGTAGAACACAGGAGAAGCATCTAAGTTGATGCAATCGCCCAGTAAGAAGAGCTACATTTATAGTTTTAGTTATCGATTATTGAATTATTGGTCGGTTTGGTGCCTTGGACATGACCGAGGACCTTAAGATTTTGCATGAACCGAGGACTGGCAGCCACGTAACACGAGAAAATGTGAAAAGTGTTAATATGTAGTAAAAACCTTAGAAAATCTCCGTGTTTCGTCATTCACCATCGAATCGATATAACGCGAGATCGTCACATTGGTCGCATTTCTCTCTGAAACGGTTACATTTATGGTCTGCCAGCCCTTGTCGCGTGCTGCGGTATGTGGGGACAATACAAGCAGCACAGTAGAACACAGGAGAAGCATCTAAGTTGATGCAATCGCCCAGTAAGAAGAGCTACATTTATAGTTTTAGTTATCGATTATTGAATTATTGGTCGGTTTGGTGCCTTGGACATGACCGAGGACCTTAAGATTTTGCATGAACCGAGGACTGGTACCCACGTAACACGAGAAAATGTGAAAAGTGTTAATATGTAGTAAATACCTTAGAAAATCTCCGTGTTTCGTCATTCACCATCGAATCGATATAACGCGAGATCGTCACATTGGTCGCATTTCTCTCTGAAACGGTTACATTTATGGTCTGCCAGCCCTTGTCGCGTGCTGCGGTATGTGGGGACAATACAAGCAGCACAGTAGAACACAGGAGAAGCATCTAAGTTGATGCAATCGCCCAGTAAGAAGAACTACATTTATAGTTTTAGTTATCGATTATTGAATTATTGGTCGGTTTGGTGCCTTGGACATGACCGAGGACCTTAAGATTTTGCATGAACCTAGGACTGGCAGCCACGTAACACGAGAAAATGTGAAAAGTGTTAATATGTAGTAAAAACCTTAGAAAATCTCCGTGTTTCGTCATTCACCATCGAATCGATATAACGCGAGATCGTCACATTGGTCGCATTTCTCTCTGAAACGGTTACATTTATGGTCTGCCAGCCCTTGTCGCGTGCTGCGGTATGTGGGGACAATACAAGCAGCACAGTAGAACACAGGAGAAGCATCTAAGTTGATGCAATCGCCCAGTAAGAAGAGCTACATTTATAGTTTTAGTTATCGATTATTGAATTATTGGTCGGTTTGGTGCCTTGGACATGACCGAGGACCTTAATTTTGCATGAACCGAGGACTGGCAGCCACGTAACACGAGAAAATGTGAAAAGTGTTAATATGTAGTAAAAACCTAAGAAAATCTCCGTGTTTCGTCATTCACCATCGAATCGATATAACGCGAGATCGTCACATTGGTCGCATTTCTCTCTGAAACGGTTACATTTATGGTCTGCCAGCCCTTGTCGCGTGCTGCGGTATGTGGGGACAATACAAGCAGCACAGTAGAACACAGGAGAAGCATCTAAGTTGATGCAGTCGCCCAGTAAGAAGAGCTACATTTATAGTTTTAGTTATCAATTATTGAATTATTGGTCGGTTTGGTGCCTTGGACATGACCGAGGACCTTAATATTTTGCATGAACCGAGGACTGGCAGCCACGTAACACGAGAAAATGTGAAAAGTGTTAATATGTAGTAAAAACCCTAGAAAATCTCCGTGTTTCGTCATTCACCATCGAATCGATATAACGCGAGATCGTCACATTGGTCGCATTTCTCTCTGAAACGGTTACATTTATGGTCTGCCAGCCCTTGTCGCGTGCTGCGGTATGTGGGGACAATACAAGCAGCACAGTAGAACACAGGAGAAGCATCTAAGTTGATGCAATCGCCCAGTAAGAAGAGCTACATTTATAGTTTTAGTTATCGATTATTGAATTATTGGTCGGTTTGGTGCCTTGGACATGACCGAGGACCTTAAGATTTTGCATGAACCGAGGACTGGCAGCCACGTAACACGAGAAAATGTGAAAAGTGTTAATATGTAGTAAAAACCTTAGAAAATCTCCGTGTTTCGTCATTCACCATCGAATCGATATAACGCGAGATCGTCACATTGGTCGCATTTCTCTCTGAAACGGTTACATTTATGGTCTGCCAGCCCTTGTCGCGTGCTGCGGTATGTGGGGACAATACAAGCAGCACAGTAGAACACAGGAGAAGCATCTAAGTTGATGCAATCGCCCAGTAAGAAGAGCTACATTTATAGTTTTAGTTATCGATTATTGAATTATTGGTCGGTTTGGTGCCTTGGACATGACCGAGGACCTTAAGATTTTGCATGAACCGAGGACTGGCAGCCACGTAACACGAGAAAATGTGAAAAGTGTTAATATGTAGTAAAAACCTTAGAAAATCTCCGTGTTTCGTCATTCACCATCGAATCGATATAACGCGAGATCGTCACATTGGTCGCATTTCTCTCTGAAACGGTTACATTTATGGTCTGCCAGCCCTTGTCGCGTGCTGCGGTATGTGGGGACAATACAAGCAGCACAGTAGAACACAGGAGAAGCATCTAAGTTGATGCAATCGCCCAGTAAGAAGAGCTACATTTATAGTTTTAGTTATCGATTATTGAATTATTGGTCGGTTTGGTGCCTTGGACATGACCGAGGATCTTAAGATTTTGCATGAACGGAGGACTGGCAGCCACGTAACACGAGAAAATGTGAAAAGTGTTAATATGTAGTAAAAACCTTAGAAAATCTCCGTGTTTCGTCATTCACCATCGAATCGATATAAAGCGAGATCGTCACATTGGCCGCATTTCTCTCTGAAACGGTTACATTTATGGTCTGCCAGCCCTTGTCGCGTGCTGCGGTATGTGGGGACAATACAAGCAGCACAGTAGAACACAGGAGAAGCATCTAAGTTGATGCAATCGCCCAGTAAGAAGAGCTACATTTATAGTTTTAGTTATCGATTATTGAATTATTGGTCGGTTTGGTGCCTTGGACATGACCGAGGACCTTAAGATTTTGCATCAACCGAGGACTGGTACCCACGTAACACGAGAAAATGTGAAAAGTGTTAATATGTAGTAAAAACCTTAGAAAATCTCAGTGTTTCGTCATTCACCATCGAATCGATATAACGCGAGATCGTCACATTGGTCGCATTTCTCTCTGAAACGGTTACATTTATGGTCTGCCAGCCCTTGTCGCGTGCTGCGGTATGTGGGGACAATACAAGCAGCACAGTAGAACACAGGAGAAGCATCTAAGTTGATGCAATCGCCCAGTAAGAAGAGCTACATTTATAGTTTTAGTTATCGATTATTGAATTATTGGTCGGTTTGGTGCCTTGGACATGACCGAGGACCTTAAGATTTTGCATGAACCGAGGACTGGCAGCCACGTAACACGAGAAAATGTGAAAAGTGTTAATATGTAGTAAAAACCTTAGAAAATCTCCGTGTTTCGTCATTCACCATCGAATCGATATAACGCGAGATCGTCACATTGGTCGCATTTCTCTCTGAAACGGTTACATTTATGGTCTGCCAGCCCTTGTCGCGTGCTGCGGTATGTGGGGACAATACAAGCAGCACAGGAGAAGCATCTAAGTTGATGCAATCGCCCAGTAAGAAGAGCTACAATTATAGTTTTAGTTATCGATTATTGAATTATTGGTCGGTTTGGTGCCTTGGACATGACCGAGGACCTTAAGATTTTGCATGAACCGAGGACTGGCAGCCACGTAACACGAGAAAATGTGAAAAGTGTTAATATGTAGTAAAAACCTTAGAAAATCTCCGTGTTTCGTCATTCACCATCGAATCGATATAACGCGAGATCGTCACATTGGTCGCATTTCTCTCTGAAACGGTTACATTTATGGTCTGCCAGCCCTTGTCGCGTGCTGCGGTATGTGGGGACAATACAAGCAGCACAGTAGAACACAGGAGAAGCATCTAAGTTGATGCAATCGCCCAGTAAGAAGAGCTACATTTATAGTTTTAGTTATCGATTATTGAATTATTGGTCGGTTTGGTGCCTTGGACATGACAGAGGACCTTAAGATTTTGCATGAACCGAGGACTGGCAGCCACGTAACACGAGAAAATGTGAAAAGTGTTAATATGTAGTAAAAACCTTAGAAAATCTCCGTGTTTCGTCATTCACCATCGAATCGATATAACGCGAGATCGTCACATTGGTCGCATTTCTCTCTGAAACGGTTACATTTATGGTCTGCCAGCCCTAATCGCGTGCTGCGGTATGTGGGGACAATACAAGCAGCACAGTAGAACACAGGAGAAGCATCTAAGTTGATGCAATCGCCCAGTAAGAAGAGCTACATTTATAGTTTTAGTTATCGATTATTGAATTATTGGTCGGTTTGGTGCCTTGGACATGACCGAGGACCTTAAGATTTTGCATGAACCGAGGACTGGCAGCCACGTAACACGAGAAAATGTGAAAAGTGTTAATATGTAGTAAAAACCTTAGAAAATCTCCGTGTTTCGTCATTCACCATCGAATCGATATAACGCGAGATCGTCACATTGGTCGCATTTCTCTCTGAAACGGTTACATTTATGGTCTCCCAGCCCTTGTCGCGTGCTGCGTGATGTGGGGACAATACAAGCAGCACAGTAGAACACAGGAGAAGCATCTAAGTTGATGCAATCGCCCAGTAAGAAGAGCTACATTTATAGTTTTAGTTATCGATTATTGAATTATTGGTCGGTTTGGTGCCTTGGACATGACCGAGGACCTTAAGATTTTGCATGAACCGAGGACTGGCAGCCACGTAACACGAGAAAATGTGAAAAGTGTTAATATGTAGTAAAAACCTTAGAAAATCTCCGTATTTCGTCATTCACCATCGAATCGATATAACGCGAGATCGTCACATTGGTCGCATTTCTCTCTGAAACGGTTACATTTATGGTCTGCCAGCCCTTGTCGCGTGCTGCGGTATGTGGGGACAATACAAGCAGCACAGTAGAACACAGGAGAAGCATCTATGTTGATGCAATCGCCCAGTAAGAAGAGCTACATTTATAGTTTTAGTTATCGATTATTGAATTATTGGTCGGTTTGGTGCCTTGGACATGACCGAGGACCTTAAGATTTTGCATGAACCGAGAACTGGCAGCCACGTAACACGAGAAAATGTGAAAAGTGTTAATATGTAGTAAAAACCTTAGAAAATCTCCGTGTTTCGTCATTCACCATCGAATCGGTATAACGCGAGATCGTCACATTGGTCGCATTTCTCTCTGAAACGGTTACATTTATGGTCTGCCAGCCCTTGTCGCGTGCTGCGGGATGTGGGGACAATACAAGCAGCACAGTAGAACACAGGAGAAGCATCGAAGTTGATGTAATCGCCCAGTAAGAAGAGCTACATTTATAGTTTTAGTTATCGATTATTGAATTATTGGTCGGTTTGGTGCCTTGGACATGACCGAGGACCTTAAGATTTTGCATGAACCGAGGACTGGCAGCCACGTAACACGAGAAAATGTGAAAAGTGTTAATATGTAGTAAAAACCTTAGAAAATCTCCGTGTTTCGTCATTCACCATCGAATCGATATAACGCGAGATCGTCACATTGGTCGCATTTCTCTCTGAAACGGTTACATTTATGGTCTGCCAGCCCTTGTCGCGTGCTGCGGTATGTGGGGACAATACAAGCAGCACAGTAGAACACAGGAGAAGCATCTAAGTTGATGCAATCGCCCAGTAAGAAGAGCTACATTTATAGTTTTAGTTATCGATTATTGAATTATTGGTCGGTTTGGTGCCTTGGACATGACCGAGGACCTTAAGATTTTGCATGAACCGAGGACTGGCAGCCACGTAACACGAGAAAATGTGAAAAGTGTTAATATGTAGTAAAAACCTTAGAAAATCTCCGTGTTTCGTCATTCACCATCGAATCGATATAACGAGAGAGCGTCACATTGGTCGCATTTCTCTCTGAAACGGTTACATTTATGGTCTGCCAGCCCTTGTCGCGTGCTGCGGTATGTGGGGACAATACAAGCAGCACAGTAGAACACAGGAGAAGCATCTAAGTTGATGCAATCGCCCAGTAAGAAGAGCTACATTTATAGTTTTAGTTATCGATTATTGAATTATTGGTCGGTTTGGTGCCTTGGACATGACCGAGGACCTTAAGATTTTGCATGAACCGAGGACTGGCAGCCACGTAACACGAGAAAATGTGAAAAGTGTTAATATGTAGTAAAAACCTTAGAAAATCTCCGTATTTCGTCATTCACCATCGAATCGATATAACGCGAGATCGTCACATTGGTCGCATTTCTCTCTGAAACGGTTACATTTATGGTCTGCCAGCCCTTGTCGCGTGCTGCGGTATGTGGGGACAATACAAGCAGCACAGTAGAACACAGGAGAAGCATCTAAGTTGATGCAATCGCCCAGTAAGAAGAGCTACATTTATAGTTTTAGTTATCGATTATTGAATTATTGGTCGGTTTGGTGCCTTGGACATGACAGAGGACCTTAAGATTTTGCATGAACCGAGGACTGGCAGCCACGTAACACGAGAAAATGTGAAAAGTGTTAATATGTAGTAAAAACCTTAGAAAATCTCCGTGTTTCGTCATTCACCATCGAATCGATATAACGCGAGATCGTCACATTGGTCGCATTTCTCTCTGAAACGGTTACATTTATGGTCTGCCAGCCCTTGTCGCGTGCTGCGGTATGTGGGGACAATACAAGCAGCACAGTAGAACACAGGAGAAGCATCTAAGTTGATGCAATCGCCCAGTAAGAAGAGCTACATTTATAGTTTTAGTTATCGATTATTGAATTATTGGTCGGTTTGGTGCCTTGGACATGACCGAGGACCTTAAGATTTTGCATGAACCGAGGACTGGCAGCCACGTAACACGAGAAAATGTGAAAAGTGTTAATATGTAGTAAAAACCTTAGAAAATCTCCGTATTTCGTCATTCACCATCGAATCGATATAACGCGAGATCGTCACATTGGTCGCATTTCTCTCTGAAACGGTTACATTTATGGTCTGCCAGCCCTTGTCGCGTGCTGCGGTATGTGGGGACAATACAAGCAGCACAGTAGAACACAGGAGAAGCATCTAAGTTGATGCAATCGCCCAGTAAGAAGAGCTACATTTATAGTTTTAGTTATCGATTATTGAATTATTGGTCGGTTTGGTGCCTTGGACATGACAGAGGACCTTAAGATTTTGCATGAACCGAGGACTGGCAGCCACGTAACACGAGAAAATGTGAAAAGTGTTAATATGTAGTAAAAACCTTAGAAAATCTCCGTGTTTCGTCATTCACCATCGAATCGATATAACGCGAGATCGTCACATTGGTCGCATTTCTCTCTGAAACGGTTACATTTATGGTCTGCCAGCCCTAATCGCGTGCTGCGGTATGTGGGGACAATACAAGCAGCACAGTAGAACACAGGAGAAGCATCTAAGTTGATGCAATCGCCCAGTAAGAAGAGCTACATTTATAGTTTTAGTTATCGATTATTGAATTATTGGCCGGTTTGGTGCCTTGGACATGACCGAGGACCTTAAGATTTTGCATGAACCGAGGACTGGCAGCCACGTAACACGAGAAAATGTGAAAAGTGTTAATATGTAGTAAAAACCTTAGAAAATCTCCGTGTTTCGTCATTCACCATCGAATCGATATAACGCGAGATCGTCACATTGGTCGCATTTCTCTCTGAAACGGTTACATTTATGGTCTGCCAGCCCTTGTCGCGTGCTGCGTGATGTGGGGACAATACAAGCAGCACAGTAGAACACAGGAGAAGCATCTAAGTTGATGCAATCGCCCAGTAAGTAGAGCTACATTTATAGTTTTAGTTATCGATTATTGAATTATTGGTCGGTTTGGTGCCTTGGACATGACCGAGGACCTTAAGATTTTGCATGAACCGAGGACTGGCAGCCACGTAACACGAGAAAATGTGAAAAGTGTTAATATGTAGTAAAAACCTTAGAAAATCTCCGTATTTCGTCATTCACCATCGAATCGATATAACGCGAGATCGTCACATTGGTCGCATTTCTCTCTGAAACGGTTACATTTATGGTCTGCCAGCCCTTGTCGCGTGCTGCGGTATGTGGGGACAATACAAGCAGCACAGTAGAACACAGGAGAAGCATCTAAGTTGATGCAATCGCCCAGTAAGAAGAGGTACATTTATAGTTTTAGTTATCGATTATTGAATTATTGGTCGGTTTGGTGCCTTGGACATGACCGAGGACCTTAAGATTTTGCATGAACCGAGAACTGGCAGCCACGTAACACGAGAAAATGTGAAAAGTGTTAATATGTAGTAAAAACCTTAGAAAATCTCCGTGTTTCGTCATTCACCGTCGAATCGATATAACGCGAGATCGTCACATTGGTCGCATTTCTCTCTGAAACGGTTACATTTATGGTCTGCCAGCCCTTGTCGCGTGCTGCGGGATGTGGGGACAATACAAGCAGCACAGTAGAACACAGGAGAAGCATCGAAGTTGATGCAATCGCCCAGTAAGAAGCGCTACATTTATAGTTTTAGTTATCGATTATTGAATTATTGGTCGGTTTGGTGCCTTGGACATGACCGAGGACCTTAAGATTTTGCATGAACCGAGGACTGGCAGCCACGTAACACGAGAAAATGTGAAAAGTGTTAATATGTAGTAAAAACCTTAGAAAATCTCCGTGTTTCGTCATTCACCATCGAATCGATATAACGCGAGATCGTCACATTGGTCGCATTTCTCTCTGAAACGGTTACATTTATGGTCTGCCAGCCCTTGTCGCGTGCTGCGGTATGTGGGGACAATACAAGCAGCACAGTAGAACACAGGAGAAGCATCTAAGTTGATGCAATCGCCCAGTAAGAAGAGCTACATTTATAGTTTTAGTTATCGATTATTGAATTATTGGTCGGTTTGGTGCCTTGGACATGAGCGAGGACCTTAAGATTTTGCATGAACCGAGGACTGGCAGCCACGTAACACGAGAAAATGTGAAAAGTGTTAATATGTAGTAAAAACCTTAGAAAATCTCCGTGTTTCGTCATTCACCATCGAATCGATATAACGCGAGATCGTCACATTGGTCGCATTTCTCTCTGAAACGGTTACATTTATGGTCTGCCAGCCCTTGTCGCGTGCTGCGGTATGTGGGGACAATACAAGCAGCACAGTAGAACACAGGAGAAGCATCTAAGTTGATGCAATCGCCCAGTAAGAAGAGCTACATTTATAGTTTTAGTTATCGATTATTGAATTATTGGTCGGTTTGGTGCCTTGGACATGACCGAGGACCTTAAGATTTTGCATGAACCGAGGACTGGCAGCCACGTAACACGAGAAAATGTGAAAAGTGTTAATATGTAGTAAAAACCTTAGAAAATCTCCGTGTTTCGTCATTCACCATCGAATCGATATAACGCGAGATCGTCACATTGGTCGAATTTCTCTATGAAACGGTTACATTTATGGTCTGCCAGCCCTTGTCGCGTGCTGCGGTATGTGGGGACAATACAAGCAGCACAGTAGAACACAGGAGAAGCATCTAAGTTGATGCAATCGCCCAGTAAGAAGAGCTACATTTATAGTTTTAGTTATCGATTATTGAATTATTGGTCGGTTTGGTGCCTTGGACATGACCGAGGACCTTAAGATTTTGCATGAACCGAGGACTGGCAGCCACGTAACACGAGAAAATGTGAAAAGTGTTAATATGTAGTAAAAACCTTAGAAAATCTCCGTGTTTCGTCATTCACCATCGAATCGATATAACGCGAGATCGTCACATTGGTCGCATTTCTCTCTGAAACGGTTACATTTATGGTCTGCCAGCCCTTGTCGCGTGCTGCGGTATGTGGGGACAATACAAGCAGCACAGGAGAAGCATCTAAGTTGATGCAATCGCCCAGTAAGAAGAGCTACAATTATAGTTTTAGTTATCGATTATTGAATTATTGGTCGGTTTGGTGCCTTGGACATGACCGAGGACCTTAAGATTTTGCATGAACCGAGGACTGGCAGCCACGTAACACGAGAAAATGTGAAAAGTGTTAATATGTAGTAAAAACCTTAGAAAATCTCCGTGTTTCGTCATTCACCATCGAATCGATATAACGCGAGATCGTCACATTGGTCGAATTTCTCTATGAAACGGTTACATTTATGGTCTGCCAGCCCTTGTCGCGTGCTGCGGTATGTGGGGACAATACAAGCAGCACAGTAGAACACAGGAGAAGCATCTAAGTTGATGCAATCGCCCAGTAAGAAGAGCTACATCTATAGTTTTAGTTATCGATTATTGAATTATTGGTCGGTTTAGTGCCTTGGACATGACAGAGGACCTTAAGATTTTGCATGAACCGAGGACTGGCAGCCACGTAACACGAGAAAATGTGAAAAGTGTTAATATGTAGTAAAAACCTTAGAAAATCTCCGTGTTTCGTCATTCACCATCGAATCGATATAACGCGAGATCGTCACATTGGTCGCATTTCTCTCTGAAACGGTTACATTTATGGTCTGCCAGCCCTTGTCGCGTGCTGCGGTATGTGGGGACAATACAAGCAGCACAGTAGAACACAGGAGAAGCATCTAAGTTGATGCAATCGCCCAGTAAGAAGAGCTACATTTATAGTTTTAGTTATCGATTATTGAATTATTGGTCGGTTTGGTGCCTTGGACATGAGCGAGGACCTTAAGATTTTGCATGAACCGAGGACTGGCAGCCAGGTAACACGAGAAAATGTGAAAAGTGTTAATATGTAGTAAAAACCTTAGAAAATCTCCGTGTTTCGTCATTCACCATCGAATCGATATAACGCGAGATCGTCACATTGGTCGCATTTCTCTCTGAAACGGTTACATTTATGGTCTGCCAGCCCTTGTCGCGTGCTGCGGTATGTGGGGACAATACAAGCAGCACAGTAGAACACAGGAGAAGCATCTAAGTTGATGCAATCGCCCAGTAAGAAGAGCTACATTTATAGTTTTAGTTATCGATTATTGAATTATTGGTCGGTTTGGTGCCTTGGACATGACCGAGGACCTTAAGATTTTGCATGAACCGAGGACTGGCAGCCACGTAACACGAGAAAATGTGAAAAGTGTTAATATGTAGTAAATACCTTAGAAAATCTCCGTGTTTCGTCATTCACCATCGAATCGATATAACGCGAGATCGTCACATTGGTCGCATTTCTCTCTGAAACGGTTACATTTATGGTCTGCCAGCCCTTGTCGCGTGCTGCGGTATGTGGGGACAATACAAGCAGCACAGGAGAAGCATCTAAGTTGATGCAATCGCCCAGTAAGAAGAGCTACAATTATAGTTTTAGTTATCGATTATTGAATTATTGGTCGGTTTGGTGCCTTGGACATGACCGAGGACCTTAAGATTTTGCATGAACCGAGGACTGGCAGCCACGTAACACGAGAAAATGTGAAAAGTGTTAATATGTAGTAAAAACCTTAGAAAATCTCCGTGTTTCGTCATTCACCATCGAATCGATATAACGCGAGATCGTCACATTGGTCGCATTTCTCTCTGAAACGGTTACATTTATGGTCTGCCAGCCCTTGTCGCGTGCTGCGGTATGTGGGGACAATACAAGCAGCACAGTAGAACACAGGAGAAGCATCTAAGTTGATGCAATCGCCCAGTAAGAAGAGCTACATTTATAGTTTTAGTTATCGATTATTGAATTATTGGTCGGTTTGGTGCCTTGGACATGACAGAGGACCTTAAGATTTTGCATGAACCGAGAACTGGCAGCCACGTAACACGAGAAAATGTGAAAAGTGTTAATATGTAGTAAAAACCTTAGAAAATCTCCGTGTTTCGTCATTCACCATCGAATCGATATAACGCGAGATCGTCACATTGGTCGCATTTCTCTCTGAAACGGTTACATTTATGGTCTGCCAGCCCTTGTCGCGTGCTGCGGTATGTGGGGACAATACAAGCAGCACAGTAGAACACAGGAGAAGCATCTAAGTTGATGCAATCGCCCAGTAAGAAGAGCTACATTTATAGTTTTAGTTATCGATTATTGAATTATTGGTCGGTTTGGTGCCTTGGACATGACCGAGGCCCTTAGAAATTTTGCATTAACTGAGGACTGGCAGCCACGTAACACGAGAAAATGTGAAAAGTGTTAATATGTAGTAAAAACCTTAGAAAATCTCCGTATTTCGTCATTCACCATCCAATCGATATAACGCGAGATCGTCACATTGGTCGCATTTCTCTCTGAAACGGTTACATTTATGGTCTGCCAGCCCTTGTCGCGTGCTGCGGTATGTGGGGACAATACAAGCAGCACAGTAGAACACAGGAGAAGCATCTAAGTTGATGCAATCGCCCAGTAAGAAGAGCTACATTTATAGTTTTAGTTATCGATTATTGAATTATTGGTCGGTTTGGTGCCTTGGACATTACCGAGGACCTTAAGATTGTGCAGTAATCGAGGACGGGTACCCACGTAACACGAGAAAATGTGAAAAGTGTTAATATGTAGTAAAAACCTTAGAAAATCTCCGTGTTTCGTCATTCACCATCGAATCGATATAACGCGAGATCGTCACATTGGTCGCATTTCTCTCTGAAACGGTTACATTTATGGTCTGCCAGCCCTTGTCGCGTGCTGCGGTATGTGGAGACAATACAAGCAGCACAGTAGAACACAGGAGAAGCATCTAAGTTGATGCAATCGCCCAGTAAGAAGAGCTACATTTATAGTTTTAGTTATCGATTATTGAATTATTGGTCGGTTTGGTGCCTTGGACATGACCGAGGACCTTAAGATTGTGCATGAACCGAGGACTGGTACCCACGTAACACGAGAAAATGTGAAAAGTGTTAATATGTAGTAAAAACCTTAGAAAATCTCCGTGTTTCGTCATTCACCATCGAATCGATATAACGCGAGATCGTCACATTGGTCGCATTTCTCTCTGAAACGGTTACATTTATGGTCTGCCAGCCCTTGTCGCGTGCTGCGGTATGTGGGGACAATACAAGCAGCACAGTAGAACACAGGAGAAGCATCTAAGTTGATGCAATCGCCCAGTAAGAAGAGCTACATTTATAGTTTTAGTTATCGATTATTGAATTATTGGTCGGTTTGGTGCCTTGGACATGACCGAGGACCTTAAGATTTTGCATGAACCGAGGACTGGCAGCCACGTAACACGAGAAAATGTGAAAAGTGTTAATATGTAGTAAAAACCTTAGAAAATCTCCGTGTTTCGTCATTCACCATCGAATCGATATAACACGAGATCGTCACATTGGTCGCATTTCTCTCTGAAACGGTTACATTTATGGTCTGCCAGCCCTTGTCGCGTGCTGCGGTATGTGGGGACAATACAAGCAGTACAGTAGAACACAGGAGAAGCATCTAAGTTGATGCAATCGCCCAGTAAGAAGAGCTACATTTATAGTTTTAGTTATCGATTATTGAATTATTGGTCGGTTTGGTGCCTTGGACATGACCGAGGCCCTTAGAAATTTTGCATTAACTGAGGACTGGCAGCCACGTAACACGAGAAAATGTGAAAAGTGTTAATATGTAGTAAAAACCTTAGAAAATCTCCGTATTTCGTCATTCACCATCCAATCGATATAACGCGAGATCGTCACATTGGTCGCATTTCTCTCTGAAACGGTTACATTTATGGTCTGCCAGCCCTTGTCGCGTGCTGCGGTATGTGGGGACAATACAAGCAGCACAGTAGAACACAGGAGAAGCATCTAAGTTGATGCAATCGCCCAGTAAGAAGAGCTACATTTATAGTTTTAGTTATCGATTATTGAATTATTGGTCGGTTTGGTGCCTTGGACATTACCGAGGACCTTAAGATTGTGCAGTAATCGAGGACGGGTACCCACGTAACACGAGAAAATGTGAAAAGTGTTAATATTTAGTAAAAACCTTAGAAAATCTCCGTGTTTCGTCATTCACCATCGAATCGATATAACGCGAGATCGTCACATTGGTCGCATTTCTCTCTGAAACGGTTACATTTATGGTCTGCCAGCCCTTGTCGCGTGCTGCGGTATGTGGGGACAATACAAGCAGCACAGTAGAACACAGGAGAAGCATCTAAGTTGATGCAATCGCCCAGTAAGAAGAGCTACATTTATAGTTTTAGTTATCGATTATTGTATTATTGGTCGGTTTGGTGCCTTGGACATGACCGAGGACCTTAAGATTTTGCATGAACCGAGGACTGGCAGCCACGTAACACGAGAAAATGTGAAAAGTGTTAATATGTAGTAAAAACCTTAGAAAATCTCCGTGTTTCGTCATTCACCATCGAATCGATATAACGCGAAATCGTCACATTGGTCGCATTTCTCTCTGAAACGGTTACATTTATGGTCTGCCAGCCCTTGTCGCGTGCTGCGGTATGTGGGGACAATACAAGCAGCACAGTAGAACACAGGAGAAGCATCTAAGTTGATGCAATCGCCCAGTAAGAAGAGCTACATTTATAGTTTTAGTTATCGATTATTGAATTATTGGTCGGTTTGGTGCCTTGGACATGACCGAGGACCTTAAGATTTTGCATGAACCGAGGACTGGCAGCCACGTAACACGAGAAAATGTGAAAAGTGTTAATATGTAGTAAAAACCTTAGAAAATCTCCGTGTTTCGTCATTCACCATCGAATCGATATAACGCGAGATCGTCACATTGGTCGCATTTCTCTCTGAAACGGTTACATTTATGGTCTGCCAGCCCTTGTCGCGTGCTGCGGTATGTGGGGACAATACAAGCAGCACAGTAGAACACAGGAGAAGCATCTAAGTTGATGCAATCGCCCAGTAAGAAGAGCTACATTTATAGTTTTAGTTATCGATTATTGAATTATGGTCGGTTTGGTGCCTTGGACATGACCGAGGACCTTAAGATTTTGCATGAACCGAGGACTGGCAGCCACGTAACACGAGAAAATGTGAAAAGTGTTAATATGTAGTAAAAACCTTAGAAAATCTCCGTGTTTCGTCATTCACCATCGAATCGATATAACGCGAGATCGTCACATTGGTCGCATTTCTCTCTGAAACGGTTACATTTATGGTCTGCCAGCCCTTGTCGCGTGCTGCGGTATGTGGGGACAATACAAGCAGCACAGTAGAACACAGGAGAAGCATCTAAGTTGATGCAATCGCCCAGTAAGAAGAGCTACATTTATAGTTTTAGTTATCGATTATTGAATTATTGGTCGGTTTGGTGCCTTGGACATGACCAAGGCCCTTAGAAATTTTGCATGAACTGAGGACTGGCAGCCACATAACACGAGAAAATGTGAAAAGTGTTAATATGTAGTAAAAACCTTAGAAAATCTCCGTGTTTCGTCATTCACCATCGAATGGATATAACGCGAGATCGTCAAATTGGTCGCATTTCTCTCTGAAACGGTTACATTTATGGTCTGCCAGCCCTTGTCGCGTGCTGCGGTATGTGGGGACAATACAAGCAGCACAGTAGAACACAGGAGAAGCATCTAAGTTGATGCAATCGCCCAGTTAGAAGAGCTACATTTATAGTTTTAGTTATCGATTATTGAATTATTGGTCGGTTTGGTGCCTTGGACATGACAGAGGACCTTAAGATTTTGCATGAACCGAGGACTGGCAGCCACGTAACACGAGAAAATGTGAAAAGTGTTAATATGTAGTAAAAACCTTAGAAAATCTCCATGTTTCGTCATTCACCATCGAATCGATATAACGCGAGATCGTCACATTGGTCGCATTTCTCTCTGAAACGGTTACATTTATGGTCTGCCAGCCCTTGTCGCGTGCTGCGTGATGTGGGGACAATACAAGCAACACAGTAGAACACAGGAGAAGCATCTAAGTTGATGCAATCGCCCAGTAAGAAGAGCTACATTTATAGTTTTAGCTATCGATTATTGAATTATTGGTCGGTTTGGTGCCTTGGACATGACCGAGGACCTTAAGATTTTGCATGAACCGAGGACTGGCAGCCACGTAACACGAGAAAATGTGAAAAGTGTTAATATGTAGTAAAAACCTTAGGCAAATCTCCGTGTTTCGTCATTCACCATCGAATCGATATAACGCGAGATCGTCACATTGGTCGCATTTCTCTCTGAAACGGTTACATTTATGGTCTGCCAGCCCTGTCGCGTGCTGCGGTATGTGGGGACAATACAAGCAGCACAGTAGAACACAGGAGAAGCATCTAAATTGATGCAATCGCCCAGTTAGAAGATCTACATTTATAGCTTTAGTTATCGATTATTGAATTATTGGTTGGTTTGGTGCCTTGGACATGACAGAGGACCTTAAGATTTTGCATGAACCGAGGACTGGCAGCCACGTAACACGAGAAAATGTGAAAAGTGTTAATATGTAGTAAAAACCTTAGAAAATCTCCGTGTTTCGTCATTCACCATCGAATCGATATAACGCGAGATCGTCACATTGGTCGCATTTCTCTCTGAAACGGTTACATTTATGGTCTGCCAGCCCTTGTCGCGTGCTGCGGTATGTGGGGACAATACAAGCAGCACAGTAGAACACAGGAGAAGCATCTAAGTTGATGCAATCGCCCAGTAAGAAGAGCTACATTTATAGTTTTAGCTATCGATTATTGAATTATTGGTCGGTTTGGTGCCTTGGACATGACCGAGGACCTTAAGATTTTGCATGAACCGAGGACTGGCAGCCACGTAACACGAGAAAATGTGAAAAGTGTTAATATGTAGTAAAAACCTTAGAAAATCTCCGTGTTTCGTCATTCACCATCGAATCGATATAACGCGAGATCGTCACATTGGTCGCATTTCTCTCTGAAACGGTTACATTTATGGTCTGCCAGCCCTTGTCGCGTGCTGCGGTATGTGGGGACAATACAAGCAGCCCAGTAGAACACAGGAGAAGCATCTAAGTTGATGCAATCGCCCAGTAAGAAGAGCTACAATTATAGTTTTAGTTATCGATTATTGAATTATTGGTCGGTTTGGTGCCTTGGACATGAGCGAGGACCTTAAGATTTTGCATGAACCGAGGACTGGCAGCCACGTAACACGAGAAAATGTGAAAAGTGTTAATATGTAGTAAAAACCTTAGAAAATCTCCGTGTTTCGTCATTCACCATCGAATCGATATAACGCGAGATCGTCACATTGGTCGCATTTCTCTCTGAAACGGTTACATTTATGGTCTGCCAGCCCTTGTCGCGTGCTGCGGTATGTGGGGACAATACAAGCAGCACAGTAGAACACAGGAGAAGCATCTAAGTTGATGCAATTGCCCAGTAAGAAGAGCTACATTTATAGTTTCAGTTATCGATTATTGAATTATTGGTCGGTTTGGTGCCTTGGACATGACCGAGGACCTTAAGATTTTGCATGAACCGAGGACTGGCAGCCACGTAACACGAGAAAATGTGAAAAGTGTTAATATGTAGTAAAAACCTTAGAAAATCTCCGTGTTTCGTCATTCACCATCGAATCGATATAACGCGAGTTCGTCACATTGGTCGCATTTCTCTCTGAAACGGTTACATTTATGGTCTGCCAGCCCTTGTCGCGTGCTGCGGTATGTGGGGACAATACAAGCAGCACAGTAGAACACAGGAGAAGCATCTAAGTTGATGCAATCGCCCAGTTAGAAGAGCTACATTTATAGTTTTAGTTATCGATTATTGAATTATTGGTCGGTTTGGTGCCTTGGACATGACCGAGGACCTTAAGATTTTGCATGAACCGAGGACTGGCAGCCACGTAACACGAGAAAATGTGAAAAGTGTTAATATGTAGTAAAAACCTTAGGCAAATCTCCGTGTTTCGTCATTCACCATCGAATCGATATAACGCGAGATCGTCACATTGGTCGCATTTCTCTCTGAAACGGTTACATTTATGGTCTGCCAGCCCTGTCGCGTGCTGCGGTATGTGGGGACAATACAAGCAGCACAGTAGAACACAGGAGAAGCATCTAAATTGATGCAATCGCCCAGTTAGAAGATCTACATTTATAGTTTTAGTTATCGATTATTGAATTATTGGTTGGTTTGGTGCCTTGGACATGACAGAGGACCTTAAGATTTTGCATGAACCGAGGACTGGCAGCCACGTAACACGAGAAAATGTGAAAAGTGTTAATATGTAGTAAAAACCTTAGAAAATCTCCGTGTTTCGTCATTCACCATCGAATCGATATAACGCGAGATCGTCACATTGGTCGCATTTCTCTCTGAAACGGTTACATTTATGGTCTGCCAGCCCTTGTCGCGTGCTGCGGTATGTGGGGACAATACAAGCAGCACAGTAGAACACAGGAGAAGCATCTAAGTTGATGCAATCGCCCAGTAAGAAGAGCTACATTTATAGTTTTAGCTATCGATTATTGAATTATTGGTCGGTTTGGTGCCTTGGACATGACAGAGGACCTTAAGATTTTGCATGAACCGAGGACTGGCAGCCACGTAACACGAGAAAATGTGAAAAGTGTTAATATGTAGTAAAAACCTTAGAAAATCTCCGTGTTTCGTCATTCACTATCAAATCGATATAACGCGAGATCGTCACATTGGTCGCATTTCTCTCTGAAACGGTTACATTTATGGTCTGCCAGCCCTTGTCGCGTGCTGCGGTATGTGGGGACAATACAAGCAGCACAGTAGAACACAGGAGAAGCATCTAAGTTGATGCAATCGCCCAGTAAGAAGAGCTACATTTATAGTTTTAGTTATCGATTATTGAATTATTGGTCGGTTTGGTGCCTTGGACATGACCGAGGACCTTAAGATTTTGCATGAACCGAGGACTGGCAGCCACGTAACACGAGAAAATGTGAAAAGTGTTAATATGTAGTAAAAACCTTAGAAAATCTCCGTGTTTCGTCATTCACCATCGAATCGATATAACGCGAGATCGTCACATTGGTCGCATTTCTCTCTGAAACGGTTACATTTATGGTCTGCCAGCCCTTGTCGCGTGCTGCGGTATGTGGGGACAATACAAGCAGCACAGTAGAACACAGGAGAAGCATCTAAGTTGATGCAATCGCCCAGTAAGAAGAGCTACATTTATAGTTTTAGTTATCGATTATTGAATTATCGGTCGGTTTGGTGCCTTGGACATGACCGCGGACCTTAAGATTTTGCATGAACCGAGGACTGGCAGCCACGTAACACGAGAAAATGTGAAAAGTGTTAATATGTAGTAAAAACCTTAGAAAATCTCCGTGTTTCGTCATTCACCATCGAATCGATATAACGCGAGATCGTCACATTGGTCGCATTTCTCTCTGAAACGGTTACATTTATGGTCTGCCAGCCCTTGTCGCGTGCTGCGGTATGTGGGGACAATACAAGCAGCACAGTAGAACACAGGAGAAGCATCTAAGTTGATGCAATCGCCCAGTAAGAAGAGCTACATTTATAGTTTTAGTTATCGATTATTGAATTATTGGTCGGTTTGGTGCCTTGGACATGACCGATTACCTTAAGATTTTGCATGAACCGAGGACTGGCAGCCACGTAACACGAGAAAATGTGAAAAGTGTTAATATGTAGTAAAAACCTTAGGCAAATCTCCGTGTTTCGTCATTCACCATCGAATCGATATAACGCGAGATCGTCACATTGGTCGCATTTCTCTCTGAAACGGTTACATTTATGGTCTGCCAGCCCTTGTCGCGTGCTGCGGTATGTGGGGACAATACAAGCAGCACAGTAGAACACAGGAGAAGCATCTAAGTTGATGCAATCGCCCAGTAAGAAGAGCTACATTTATAGTTTTAGTTATCGATTATTGAATTATTGGTCGGTTTGGTGCCTTGGACATGACAGAGTACCTTAAGATTTTGCATGAACCGAGGACTGCCAGCCACGTAACACGAGAAAATGTGAAAAGTGTTAATATGTAGTAAAAACCTTAGAAAATCTCCGTGTTTCGTCATTCACCATCGAATCGATATAACGCGAGATCGTCACATTGGTCGCATTTCTCTCTGAAACGGTTACATTTATGGTCTGCCAGCCCTTGTCGCGTGCTGCGGTATGTGGGGACAATACAAGCAGCACAGTAGAACACAGGAGAAGCATCTAAGTTGATGCAATCGCCCAGTAAGAAGAGCTACATTTATAGTTTTAGTTATCGATTATTGAATTATTGGTCGGTTTGGTGCCTTGGACATGACCGAGGACCATAAGATTTTGCATGAACCGAGGACTGGCAGCCACGTAACACGAGAAAATGTGAAAAGTGTTAATATGTAGTAAAAACCTTAGAAAATCTCCGTGTTTCGTCATTCACCATCGAATCGATATAACGCGAGATCGTCACATTGGTCGCATTTCTCTCTGAAACGGTTACATTTATGGTCTGCCAGCCCTTGTCGCGTGCTGCGGTATGTGGGGACAATACAAGCAGCACAGTAGAACACAGGAGAAGCATCTAAGTTGATGCAATCGCCCAGTAAGAAGAGCTACATTTATAGTTTTAGTTATCGATTATTAAATTATTGGTCGGTTTGGTGCCTTGGACATGACAGAGGACCTTAAGATTTTGCATGAACCGAGGACTGGCAGCCACGTAACACGAGAAAATGTGAAAAGTGTTAATATGTAGTAAAAACCTTAGAAAATCTCCGTGTTTCGTCATTCACCATCGAATCGATATAACGCGAGATCGTCACATTGGTCGCATTTCTCTCTGAAACGGTTACATTTATGGTCTGCCAGCCCTTGTCGCGTGCTGCGCTATGTGGGGACAATAGAAGCAGCACCGTAGAACACAGGAGAAGCATCTAAGTTGATGCAATCGCCCAGTAAGAAGAGCTACATTTATAGTTTTAGTTATCGATTATTGAATTATTGGTCGGTTTGGTGCCTTGGACATGACCGAGGCCCTTAGAAATTTTGCATGAACTGAGGACTGGCAGCCACGTAACACGAGAAAATGTGAAAAGTGTTAATATGTAGTAAAAACCTTAGGCAAATCTCCGTGTTTCGTCATTCACCATCGAATCGATATAACGCGAGATCGTCACATTGGTCGCATTTCTCTCTGAAACGGTTACATTTATGGTCTGCCAGCCCTGTCGCGTGCTGCGGTATGTGGGGACAATACAAGCAGCACAGTAGAACACAGGAGAAGCATCTAAATTGATGCAATCGCCCAGTTTGAAGATCTACATTTATAGTTTTAGTTATCGATTATTGAATTATTGGTTGGTTTGGTGCCTTGGACATGACAGAGGACCTTAAGATTTTGCATGAACCGAGGACTGGCAGCCACGTAACACAAGAAAATGTGAAAAGTGATAATATGTAGTAAAAACCTTAGAAAATCTTCGTGTTTCGTCATTCACCATCGAATCGATATAACGCGAAATCGTCACATTGGTCGCATTTCTCTCTGAAACGGTTACATTTATGGTCTGCCAGCCCTTGTCGCGTGCTGCGGTATGTGGGGACAATACAAGCAGCACAGTAGAACACAGGAGAAGCATCTAAGTTGATGCAATCGCCCAGTAAGAAGAGCTACATTTATAGTTTTAGCTATCGATTATTGAATTATTGGTCGGGTTGGTGCCTTGGACATGACCGAGGACCTTAAGATTTTGCATGAACCGAGGACTGGCAGCCACGTAACACGAGAAAATGTGAAAAGTGTTAATATGTAGTAAAAACCTTAGAAAATCTCCGTGTTTCGTCATTCACCATCGAATCGATATAACGCGAGATCGTCACATTGGTCGCATTTCTCTCTGAAACGGTTACATTTATGGTCTGCCAGCCCTTGTCGCGTGCTGCGGTATGTGGGGACAATACAAGCAGCACAGTAGAACACAGGAGAAGCATCTAAGTTGATGCAATCGCCCAGTAAGAAGAGCTACAATTATAGTTTTAGTTATCGATTATTGAATTATTGGTCGGTTTGGTGCCTTGGACATGACCGAGGACCTTAAGATTTTGCATGAACCGAGGACTGGCAGCCACGTAACACGAGAAAATGTGAAAAGTGTTAATATGTAGTAAAAACCTTAGAAAATCTCCGTGTTTCGTCATTCACCATCGAATCGATATAACGCGAGATCGTCACATTGGTCGCATTTCTCTCTGAAACGGTTACATTTATGGTCTGCCAGCCCTTGTCGCGTGCTGCGGTATGTGGGGACAATACAAGCAGCACAGTAGAACACAGGAGAAGCATCTAAGTTGATGCAATCGCCCAGTAAGAAGAGCTACATTTATAGTTTTAGTTATCGATTATTGAATTATTGGTCGGTTTGGTGCCTTGGACAAGACAGAGGACCTTAAGATTTTGCATGAACCGAGGACTGGCAGCCACGTAACACGAGAAAATGTGAAAAGTGTTAATATGTAGTAAAAACCTTAGAAAATCTCCGTGTTTCGTCATTCACCATCGAATCGATATAACGCGAGTTCGTCACATTGGTCGCATTTCTCTCTGAAACGGTTACATTTATGGTCTGCCAGCCCTTGTCGCGTGCTGCGGTATGTGGGGACAATACAAGCAGCAGAGTAGAACACAGGAGAAGCATCTAAGTTGATGCAATCGCCCAGTAAGAAGAGCTACATTTATAGTTTTAGTTAGCGATTATTGAATTATTGGTCGGTTTGGTGCCTTGGACATTACCGAGGACCTTAAGATTTAGCATGAACCGAGGACTGGCAGCCACGTAACACGAGAAAATGTGAAAAGTGTTAATATGTAGTAAAAACCTTAGAAAATCTCCGTGTTTCGTCATTCACCATCGAATCGATATAACGCGAGATCGTCACATTGGTCGCATTTCTCTCTGAAACGGTTACATTTATGGTCTGCCAGCCCTTGTCGCGTGCTGCGGTATGTGGGGACAATACAAGCAGCACAGTAGAACACAGGAGAAGCATCTAAGTTGATGCAATCGCCCAGTAAGAAGAGCTACATTTATAGTTTTAGTTATCGATTACTGAATTATTGGTCGGTTTGGTGACTTGGACATGACCGCTGACCTTAAGATTTTGCATGAACCGAGGACTGGTAGCCACGTAAGACGAGAAAATGTGAAAAGTGTTAATATGTAGTAAAAACCTTAGAAAATCTCCGTGTTTCGTCATTCACCATCAAATAGACATAACGCGAGATCGTCACATTGGTCGCATTTCTCTCTGAAACGGTTACATTTATGGTCTGCCAGCCCTTGTCGCGTGCTGCGGTATGTGGGGACAATACAAGCAGCACAGTAGAACACAGGAGAAGCATCTAAGTTGATGCAATCGCCCAGTAAGAAGAGCTACATTTATAGTTTTAGTTATCGATTATTGAATTATTGGTCGGTTTGGTGCCTTGGACATGACCGAGGACCTTAAGATTTTGCATGAACCGAGGACTGGCAGCCACGTAACACGAGAAAATGTGAAAAGTGTTAATATGTAGTAAAAACCTTAGAAAATCTCCGTGTTTCGTCATTCACCATCGAATCGATATAACGCGAGATCGCCACATTGGTCGCATTTCTCTCTGAAACGGTTACATTTATGGTCTGCCAGCCCTTGTCGCGTGCTGCGGTATGTGGGGACAATACAAGCAGCACAGTAGAACACAGGAGAAGCATCTAAGTTGATGCAATCGCCCAGTAAGAAGAGCTACATTTATAGTTTTAGTTATCGATTATTGAATTATTGGTCGGTTTGGTGCCTTGGACATGACCGAGGACCTTAAGATTTTGCATGAACCGAGGACTGGCAGCCACGTAACACGAGAAAATGTGAAAAGTGTTAATATGTAGTAAAAACCTTAGAAAATCTCCGTGTTTCGTCATTCACCATCGAATCGATATAACGCGAGATCGTCACATTGGTCGCATTTCTCTCTGAAACGGTTACATTTATGGTCTGCCAGCCCTTGTCGCGTGCTGCGGTATGTGGGGACAATACAAGCAGCACAGTAGAACACAGGAGAAGCATCTAAGTTGATGCAATCGCCCAGTAAGAAGAGCTACATTTATAGTTTTAGTTATCGATTATTGAATTATTGGTCGGTTTGGTGCCTTGGACATGACCGAGGACCTTAAGATTGTGCATGAACCGAAGACTGGTACCCACGTAACACGAGAAAATGTGAAAAGTGTTAATATGTAGTAAAAACCTCAGAAAATCTCCGTGTTTCGTCATTCACCATCGAATCGATATAACGCGAAATCGTCACATTGGTCGCATTTCTCTCTGAAACGGTTACATTTATGGTCTGCCAGCCCTTGTCGCGTGCTGCGGTATGTGGGGACAATACAAGCAGCACAGTAGAACACAGGAGAAGCATCTAAGTTGATGCAATCGCCCAGTAAGAAGAGCTACATTTATAGTTTTAGTTATCGATTATTGAATTATTGGTCGGTTTGGTGCCTTGGACATGACCGAGGACCTTAAGGTTTTGCATGAACCGAGGACTGGCAGCCACGTAACACGAGAAAATGTGAAAAGTGTTAATATGAAGTAAAAACCTCAGAAAATCTCCGTGTTTCGTCATTCACCATCGAATCGATATAACGCGAGATCGCCACATTGGTCGCATTTCTCTCTGAAACGGTTACATTTATGGTCTGCCAGCCCTTGTCGCGTGCTGCGGTATGTGGGGACAATACAAGCAGCACAGTAGAACACAGGAGAAGCATCTAAGTTGATGCAATCGCCCAGTAAGAAGAGCTACATTTATAGTTTTAGTTATCGATTATTGAATTATTGGTCGGTTTGGTGCCTTGGACATGACCGAGGACCTTAAGATTTTGCATGAACCGAGGACTGGCAGCCACGTAACACGAGAAAATGTGAAAAGTGTTAATATGTAGTAAAAACCTTAGAAAATCTCCGTGTTTCGTCATTCACCATCGAATCGATATAACGCGAGATCGTCACATTGGTCGCATTTCTCTCTGAAACGGTTACATTTATGGTCTGCCAACCCTTGTCGCGTGCTGCGGTATGTGGGGACAATACAAGCAGCACAGTAGAACACAGGAGAAGCATCTAAGTTGATGCAATCGCCCAGTAAGAAGAGCTACATTTATAGTTTTAGTTATCGATTATTGAATTATTGGTCGGTTTGGTGCCTTGGACATGACCGAGGACCTTAAGATTTTGCATGAACCGAGGACTGGCAGCCACGTAACACGAGAAAATGTGAAAAGTGTTAATATGTAGTAAAAACCTTAGAAAATCTCCGTGTTTCGTCATTCACCATCGAATCGATATAACGCGAGATCGTCACATTGGTCGCATTTCTCTCTGAAACGGTTACATTTATGGTCTGCCAGCCCTTGTCGCGTGCTGCGGTATGTGGGGACAATACAAGCAGCACAGTAGAACACAGGAGAAGCATCTAAGTTGATGCAATCGCCCAGTAAGGAGAGCTACATTTATAGTTTTAGTTTTCGATTATTGAATTATTGGTCGGTTTGGTGCCTTGGACATGACCGAGGACCTTAAGATTGTGCATGAACCGAGGACTGGTACCCACGTAACACGAGAAAATGTGAAAAGTGTTAATATGTAGTAAAAACCTTAGAAAATCTCCGTGTTTCGTCATTCACCATCGAATCGATATAACGCGAGATCGTCACATTGGTCGCATTTCTCTCTGAAACGGTTACATTTATGGTCTGCCAGCCCTTGTCGCGTGCTGCGGTATGTGAGGACAATACAAGCAGCACAGTAGAACACAGGAGAAGTATCTAAGTTGATGCAATCGCCCAGTAAGAAGAGCTACATTTATAGTTTTAGTTATCGATTATTGAATTATTGGTCGGTTTGGTGCCTTGGACATGAACGAGGACCTTAAGATTTTGCATGAACCGAGGACTGGCAGCCACGTAACACGAGAAAATGTGAAAAGTGTTAATATGTAGTAAAAACCTTAGAAAATCTCCGTGTTTCGTCATTCACCATCGAATCGATATAACGCGAGATCGTCACATTGGTCGCATTTCTCTCTGAAACGGTTACATTTATGGTCTGCCAGCCCTTGTCGCGTGCTGCGGTATGTGGGGACAATACAAGCAGCACAGTAGAACACAGGAGAAGCATCTAAGTTGATGCAATCGCCCAGTAAGAAGAGCTACATTTATAGTTTTAGTTATCGATTATTGAATTATTGGTCGGTTTGGTGCCTTGGACATGACCGAGGACCTTAAGATTTTCCATGAACCGAGGACTGGCAGCCACGTAACACGAGAAAATGTGAAAAGTGTTAATATGTAGTAAAAACCTTAGAAAATCTCCGTGTTTCGTCATTCACCATCGAATCGATATAACGCGAGATCGCCACATTGGTCGCATTTCTCTCTGAAACGGTTACATTTATGGTCTGCCAGCCCTTGTCGCGTGCTGCGGTATGTGGGGACAATACAAGCAGCACAGTAGAACACAGGAGAAGCATCTAAGTTGATGCAATCGCCCAGTAAGAAGAGCTACATTTATAGTTTTAGTTATCGATTATTGAATTATTGGTCGGTTTGGTGCCTTGGACATGACCGAGGACCTTAAGATTGTGCATGAACCGAGGACTGGCAGCCACGTAACACGAGAAAATGTGAAAAGTGTTAATATGTAGTAAAAACCTTAGAAAATCTCCGTGTTTCGTCATTCACCATCGAATCGATATAACGCGAGATCGTCACATTGGTCGCATTTCTCTCTGAAACGGTTACATTTATGGTCTGCCAGCCCTTGTCGCGTGCTGCGGTATGTGGGGACAATACAAGCAGCACAGTAGAACACAGGAGAAGCATCTAAGTTGATGCAATCGCCCAGTAAGAAGAGCTACATTTATAGTTTTAGTTATCGATTATTGAATTATTGGTCGGTTTGGTGCCTTGGACATGACCGAGGACCTTAAGATTGTGCATGAACCGAAGACTGGTACCCACGTAACACGAGAAAATGTGAAAAGTGTTAATATGTAGTAAAAACCTCAGAAAATCTCCGTGTTTCGTCATTCACCATCGAATCGATATAACGCGAAATCGTCACATTGGTCGCATTTCTCTCTGAAACGGTTACATTTATGGTCTGCCAGCCCTTGTCGCGTGCTGCGGTATGTGGGGACAATACAAGCAGCACAGTAGAACACAGGAGAAGCATCTAAGTTGATGCAATCGCCCAGTAAGAAGAGCTACATTTATAGTTTTAGTTATCGATTATTGAATTATTGGTCGGTTTGGTGCCTTGGACATGACCGAGGACCTTAAGATTTTGCATGAACCGAGGACTGGCAGCCACGTAACACGAAAAAATGTGAAAAGTGTTAATATGTAGTAAAAACCTTAGAAAATCTCCGTGTTTCGTCATTCACCATCGAATCGATATAACGCGAGATCGTCACATTGGTCGCATTTCTCTCTGAAACGGTTACATTTATGGTCTGCCAGCCCTTGTCGCGTGCTGCGGTATGTGGGGACAATACAAGCAGCACAGTAGAACACAGGAGAAGCATCTAAGTTGATGCAATCGCCCAGTAAGAAGAGCTACATTTATAGTTTTAGTTATCGATTATTGAATTATTGGTCGGTTTGGTGCCTTGGACATGACCGAGGACCTTAAGATTGTGAATGAACCGAAGACTGGTACCCACGTAACACGAGAAAATGTGAAAAGTGTTAATATGTAGTAAAAACCTTAGAAAATCTCCGTGTTTCGTCATTCACCATCGAATCGATATAACGCGAGATCGTCACATTGGTCGCATTTCTCTCTGAAACGGTTACATTTATGGTCTGCCAGCCCTTGTCGCGTGCTGCGGTATGTGGGGACAATACAAGCAGCACAGTAGAACACAGGAGAAGCATCTAAGTTGATGCAATCGCCCAGTAAGGAGAGCTACATTTATAGTTTTAGTTTTCGATTATTGAATTATTGGTCGGTTTGGTGCCTTGGACATGACCGAGGACCTTAAGATTGTGCATGAACCGAGGACTGGTACCCACGTAACACGAGAAAATGTGAAAAGTGTTAATATGTAGTAAAAACCTTAGAAAATCTCCGTGTTTCGTCATTCACCATCGAATCGATATAACGCGAGATCGTCACATTGGTCGCATTTCTCTCTGAAACGGTTACATTTATGGTCTGCCAGCCCTTGTCGCGTGCTGCGGTATGTGGGGACAATACAAGCAGCACAGTAGAACACAGGAGAAGCATCTAAGTTGATGCAATCGCCCAGTAAGAAGAGCTACATTTATAGTTTTAGTTATCGATTATTGAATTATTGGTCGGTTTGGTGCCTTGGACATGACCGAGGACCTTAAGATTTTGCATGAACCGAGGACTGGCAGCCACGTAACACGAGAAAATGTGAAAAGTGTTAATATGTAGTAAAAACCTTAGAAAATCTCCGTGTTTCGTCATTCACCATCGAATCGATATAACGCGAGATCGTCACATTGGTCGCATTTCTCTCTGAAACGGTTACATTTATGGTCTGCCAGCCCTTGTCGCGTGCTGCGGTATGTGGGGACAATACAAGCAGCACAGTAGAACACAGGAGAAGCATCTAAGTTGATGCAATCGCCCAGTAAGGAGAGCTACATTTATAGTTTTAGTTTTCGATTATTGAATTATTGGTCGGTTTGGTGCCTTGGACATGACCGAGGACCTTAAGATTGTGCATGAACCGAGGACTGGTACCCACGTAACACGAGAAAATGTGAAAAGTGTTAATATGTAGTAAAAACCTTAGAAAATCTCCGTGTTTCGTCATTCACCATCGAATCGATATAACGCGAGATCGTCACATTGGTCGCATTTCTCTCTGAAACGGTTACATTTATGGTCTGCCAGCCCTTGTCGCGTGCTGCGGTATGTGGGGACAATACAAGCAGCACAGTAGAACACAGGAGAAGCATCTAAGTTGATGCAATCGCCCAGTAAGAAGAGCTACATTTATAGTTTTAGTTATCGATTATTGAATTATTGGTCGGTTTGGTGCCTTGGACATGACCGAGGACCTTAAGGTTTTGCATGAACCGAGGACTGGCAGCCACGTAACACGAGAAAATGTGAAAAGTGTTAATATGAAGTAAAAACCTCAGAAAATCTCCGTGTTTCGTCATTCACCATCGAATCGATATAACGCGAGATCGCCACATTGGTCGCATTTCTCTCTGAAACGGTTACATTTATGGTCTGCCAGCCCTTGTCGCGTGCTGCGGTATGTGGGGACAATACAAGCAGCACAGTAGAACACAGGAGAAGCATCTAAGTTGATGCAATCGCCCAGTAAGAAGAGCTACATTTATAGTTTTAGTTATCGATTATTGAATTATTGGTCGGTTTGGTGCCTTGGACATGACCGAGGACCTTAAGATTTTGCATGAACCGAGGACTGGCAGCCACGTAACACGAGAAAATGTGAAAAGTGTTAATATGTAGTAAAAACCTTAGAAAATCTCCGTGTTTCGTCATTCACCATCGAATCGATATAACGCGAGATCGTCACATTGGTCGCATTTCTCTCTGAAACGGTTACATTTATGGTCTGCCAACCCTTGTCGCGTGCTGCGGTATGTGGGGACAATACAAGCAGCACAGTAGAACACAGGAGAAGCATCTAAGTTGATGCAATCGCCCAGTAAGAAGAGCTACATTTATAGTTTTAGTTATCGATTATTGAATTATTGGTCGGTTTGGTGCCTTGGACATGACCGAGGACCTTAAGATTTTGCATGAACCGAGGACTGGCAGCCACGTAACACGAGAAAATGTGAAAAGTGTTAATATGTAGTAAAAACCTTAGAAAATCTCCGTGTTTCGTCATTCACCATCGAATCGATATAACGCGAGATCGTCACATTGGTCGCATTTCTCTCTGAAACGGTTACATTTATGGTCTGCCAGCCCTTGTCGCGTGCTGCGGTATGTGGGGACAATACAAGCAGCACAGTAGAACACAGGAGAAGCATCTAAGTTGATGCAATCGCCCAGTAAGGAGAGCTACATTTATAGTTTTAGTTTTCGATTATTGAATTATTGGTCGGTTTGGTGCCTTGGACATGACCGAGGACCTTAAGATTGTGCATGAACCGAGGACTGGTACCCACGTAACACGAGAAAATGTGAAAAGTGTTAATATGTAGTAAAAACCTTAGAAAATCTCCGTGTTTCGTCATTCACCATCGAATCGATATAACGCGAGATCGTCACATTGGTCGCATTTCTCTCTGAAACGGTTACATTTATGGTCTGCCAGCCCTTGTCGCGTGCTGCGGTATGTGAGGACAATACAAGCAGCACAGTAGAACACAGGAGAAGTATCTAAGTTGATGCAATCGCCCAGTAAGAAGAGCTACATTTATAGTTTTAGTTATCGATTATTGAATTATTGGTCGGTTTGGTGCCTTGGACATGAACGAGGACCTTAAGATTTTGCATGAACCGAGGACTGGCAGCCACGTAACACGAGAAAATGTGAAAAGTGTTAATATGTAGTAAAAACCTTAGAAAATCTCCGTGTTTCGTCATTCACCATCGAATCGATATAACGCGAGATCGTCACATTGGTCGCATTTCTCTCTGAAACGGTTACATTTATGGTCTGCCAGCCCTTGTCGCGTGCTGCGGTATGTGGGGACAATACAAGCAGCACAGTAGAACACAGGAGAAGCATCTAAGTTGATGCAATCGCCCAGTAAGAAGAGCTACATTTATAGTTTTAGTTATCGATTATTGAATTATTGGTCGGTTTGGTGCCTTGGACATGACCGAGGACCTTAAGATTTTCCATGAACCGAGGACTGGCAGCCACGTAACACGAGAAAATGTGAAAAGTGTTAATATGTAGTAAAAACCTTAGAAAATCTCCGTGTTTCGTCATTCACCATCGAATCGATATAACGCGAGATCGCCACATTGGTCGCATTTCTCTCTGAAACGGTTACATTTATGGTCTGCCAGCCCTTGTCGCGTGCTGCGGTATGTGGGGACAATACAAGCAGCACAGTAGAACACAGGAGAAGCATCTAAGTTGATGCAATCGCCCAGTAAGAAGAGCTACATTTATAGTTTTAGTTATCGATTATTGAATTATTGGTCGGTTTGGTGCCTTGGACATGACCGAGGACCTTAAGATTGTGCATGAACCGAGGACTGGCAGCCACGTAACACGAGAAAATGTGAAAAGTGTTAATATGTAGTAAAAACCTTAGAAAATCTCCGTGTTTCGTCATTCACCATCGAATCGATATAACGCGAGATCGTCACATTGGTCGCATTTCTCTCTGAAACGGTTACATTTATGGTCTGCCAGCCCTTGTCGCGTGCTGCGGTATGTGGGGACAATACAAGCAGCACAGTAGAACACAGGAGAAGCATCTAAGTTGATGCAATCGCCCAGTAAGAAGAGCTACATTTATAGTTTTAGTTATCGATTATTGAATTATTGGTCGGTTTGGTGCCTTGGACATGACCGAGGACCTTAAGATTGTGCATGAACCGAAGACTGGTACCCACGTAACACGAGAAAATGTGAAAAGTGTTAATATGTAGTAAAAACCTCAGAAAATCTCCGTGTTTCGTCATTCACCATCGAATCGATATAACGCGAAATCGTCACATTGGTCGCATTTCTCTCTGAAACGGTTACATTTATGGTCTGCCAGCCCTTGTCGCGTGCTGCGGTATGTGGGGACAATACAAGCAGCACAGTAGAACACAGGAGAAGCATCTAAGTTGATGCAATCGCCCAGTAAGAAGAGCTACATTTATAGTTTTAGTTATCGATTATTGAATTATTGGTCGGTTTGGTGCCTTGGACATGACCGAGGACCTTAAGATTTTGCATGAACCGAGGACTGGCAGCCACGTAACACGAAAAAATGTGAAAAGTGTTAATATGTAGTAAAAACCTTAGAAAATCTCCGTGTTTCGTCATTCACCATCGAATCGATATAACGCGAGATCGTCACATTGGTCGCATTTCTCTCTGAAACGGTTACATTTATGGTCTGCCAGCCCTTGTCGCGTGCTGCGGTATGTGGGGACAATACAAGCAGCACAGTAGAACACAGGAGAAGCATCTAAGTTGATGCAATCGCCCAGTAAGAAGAGCTACATTTATAGTTTTAGTTATCGATTATTGAATTATTGGTCGGTTTGGTGCCTTGGACATGACCGAGGACCTTAAGATTGTGAATGAACCGAAGACTGGTACCCACGTAACACGAGAAAATGTGAAAAGTGTTAATATGTAGTAAAAACCTTAGAAAATCTCCGTGTTTCGTCATTCACCATCGAATCGATATAACGCGAGATCGTCACATTGGTCGCATTTCTCTCTGAAACGGTTACATTTATGGTCTGCCAGCCCTTGTCGCGTGCTGCGGTATGTGGGGACAATACAAGCAGCACAGTAGAACACAGGAGAAGCATCTAAGTTGATGCAATCGCCCAGTAAGGAGAGCTACATTTATAGTTTTAGTTTTCGATTATTGAATTATTGGTCGGTTTGGTGCCTTGGACATGACCGAGGACCTTAAGATTGTGCATGAACCGAGGACTGGTACCCACGTAACACGAGAAAATGTGAAAAGTGTTAATATGTAGTAAAAACCTTAGAAAATCTCCGTGTTTCGTCATTCACCATCGAATCGATATAACGCGAGATCGTCACATTGGTCGCATTTCTCTCTGAAACGGTTACATTTATGGTCTGCCAGCCCTTGTCGCGTGCTGCGGTATGTGGGGACAATACAAGCAGCACAGTAGAACACAGGAGAAGCATCTAAGTTGATGCAATCGCCCAGTAAGAAGAGCTACATTTATAGTTTTAGTTATCGATTATTGAATTATTGGTCGGTTTGGTGCCTTGGACATGACCGAGGACCTTAAGATTTTGCATGAACCGAGGACTGGCAGCCACGTAACACGAGAAAATGTGAAAAGTGTTAATATGTAGTAAAAACCTTAGAAAATCTCCGTGTTTCGTCATTCACCATCGAATCGATATAACGCGAGATCGTCACATTGGTCGCATTTCTCTCTGAAACGGTTACATTTATGGTCTGCCAGCCCTTGTCGCGTGCTGCGGTATGTGGGGACAATACAAGCAGCACAGTAGAACACAGGAGAAGCATCTAAGTTGATGCAATCGCCCAGTAAGGAGAGCTACATTTATAGTTTTAGTTTTCGATTATTGAATTATTGGTCGGTTTGGTGCCTTGGACATGACCGAGGACCTTAAGATTGTGCATGAACCGAGGACTGGCAGCCACGTAACACGAGAAAATGTGAAAAGTGTTAATATGTAGTAAAAACCTTAGAAAATCTCCGTGTTTCGTCATTCACCATCGAATCGATATAACGCGAGATCGTCACATTGGTCGCATTTCTCTCTGAAACGGTTACATTTATGGTCTGCCAGCCCTTGTCGCGTGCTGCGGTATGTGAGGACAATACAAGCAGCACAGTAGAACACAGGAGAAGCATCTAAGTTGATGCAATCGCCCAGTAAGAAGAGCTACATTTATAGTTTTAGTTATCGATTATTGAATTATTGGTCGGTTTGGTGCCTTGGACATGACCGAGGACCTTAAGATTTTGCATGAACCGAGGACTGGCAGCCACGTAACACGAGAAAATGTGAAAAGTGTTAATATGTAGTAAAAACCTTAGAAAATCTCCGTGTTTCGTCATTCACCATCGAATCGATATAACGCGAAATCGTCACATTGGTCGCATTTCTCTCTGAAACGGTTACATTTATGGTCTGCCAGCCCTTGTCGCGTGCTGCGGTATGTGGGGACAATACAAGCAGCACAGTAGAACACAGGAGAAGCATCTAAGTTGATGCAATCGCCCAGTAAGAAGAGCTACATTTATAGTTTTAGTTATCGATTATTGAATTATTGGTCGGTTTGGTGCCTTGGACATGACCGAGGACCTTAAGATTTTCCATGAACCGAGGACTGGCAGCCACGTAACACGAGAAAATGTGAAAAGTGTTAATATGTAGTAAAAACCTTAGAAAATCTCCGTGTTTCGTCATTCACCATCGAATCGATATAACGCGAGATCGCCACATTGGTCGCATTTCTCTCTGAAACGGTTACATTTATGGTCTGCCAGCCCTTGTCGCGTGCTGCGGTATGTGGGGACAATACAAGCAGCACAGTAGAACACAGGAGAAGCATCTAAGTTGATGCAATCGCCCAGTAAGAAGAGCTACATTTATAGTTTTAGTTATCGATTATTGAATTATTGGTCGGTTTGGTGCCTTGGACATGACCGAGGACCTTAAGATTTTGCATGAACCGAGGACTGGCAGCCACGTAACACGAGAAAATGTGAAAAGTGTTAATATGTAGTAAAAACCTTAGAAAATCTCCGTGTTTCGTCATTCACCATCGAATCGATATAACGCGAGATCGTCACATTGGTCGCATTTCTCTCTGAAACGGTTACATTTATGGTCTGCCAGCCCTTGTCGCGTGCTGCGGTATGTGGGGACAATACAAGCAGCACAGTAGAACACAGGAGAAGCATCTAAGTTGATGCAATCGCCCAGTAAGAAGAGCTACATTTATAGTTTTAGTTATCGATTATTGAATTATTGGTCGGTTTGGTGCCTTGGACATGACCGAGGACCTTAAGATTGTGCATGAACCGAAGACTGGTACCCACGTAACACGAGAAAATGTGAAAAGTGTTAATATGTAGTAAAAACCTCAGAAAATCTCCGTGTTTCGTCATTCACCATCGAATCGATATAACGCGAAATCGTCACATTGGTCGCATTTCTCTCTGAAACGGTTACATTTATGGTCTGCCAGCCCTTGTCGCGTGCTGCGGTATGTGGGGACAATACAAGCAGCACAGTAGAACACAGGAGAAGCATCTAAGTTGATGCAATCGCCCAGTAAGAAGAGCTACATTTATAGTTTTAGTTATCGATTATTGAATTATTGGTCGGTTTGGTGCCTTGGACATGACCGAGGACCTTAAGATTTTGCATGAACCGAGGACTGGCAGCCACGTAACACGAGAAAATGTGAAAAGTGTTAATATGTAGTAAAAACCTTAGAAAATCTCCGTGTTTCGTCATTCACCATCGAATCGATATAACGCGAGATCGTCACATTGGTCGCATTTCTCTCTGAAACGGTTACATTTATGGTCTGCCAGCCCTTGTCGCGTGCTGCGGTATGTGGGGACAATACAAGCAGCACAGTAGAACACAGGAGAAGCATCTAAGTTGATGCAATCGCCCAGTAAGAAGAGCTACATTTATAGTTTTAGTTATCGATTATTGAATTATTGGTCGGTTTGGTGCCTTGGACATGACCGAGGACCTTAAGATTGTGAATGAACCGAAGACTGGTACCCACGTAACACGAGAAAATGTGAAAAGTGTTAATATGTAGTAAAAACCTTAGAAAATCTCCGTGTTTCGTCATTCACCATCGAATCGATATAACGCGAGATCGTCACATTGGTCGCATTTCTCTCTGAAACGGTTACATTTATGGTCTGCCAGCCCTTGTCGCGTGCTGCGGGATGTGGGGACAATACAGGCAACACAGTAGAACACAGGAGAAGCATCTAAGTTGATGCAATCGCCCAGTAAGAAGAGCTACATTTATAGATTTAGTTATCGATTATTGAATTATTGGTCGGTTTGGTGCCTTGGACATGACCGAGGACCTTAAGATTTTGCATGAACCGAGGACTGGCAGCCACGTAACACGAGAAAATGTGAAAAGTGTTAATATGTAGTAAAAACCTTAGAAAATCTCCGTGTTTCGTCATTCACCATCGAATCGATATAACGCGAGATCGTCACATTGGTCGCATTTCTCTCTGAAACGGTTACATTTATGGTCTGCCAGCCCTTGTCGCGTGCTGCGGTATGTGGGGACAATACAAGCAGCACAGTAGAACACAGGAGAAGCATCTAAGTTCATGCAATCGCCCAGTAAGAAGAGCTACAATTATAGTTTAACTATCGATTATTGAATTATTGGTCGGTTTGGTGACTTGGACATGACCGAGGACCTTAAGATTTTGCATGAACCGAGGACTGGCAGCCACGTAACACGAGAAAATGTGAAAAGTGTTAATATGTAGTAAAAACCTTAGAAAATCTCCGTGTTTCGTCATTCACCATCGAATCGATATAACGCGAGATCGTCACATTGGTCGCATTTCTCTCTGAAACGGTTACATTTATGGTCTGCCAGCCCTTGTCGCGTGCTGCGGTATGTGGGGACAATACAAACAGCACAGTAGAACACAGGAGAAGCATCTAAGTTGATGCAATCGCCCAGTAAGAAGAGCTACATTTATAGTTTTAGTTATCGATCATTGAATTATTGGTCGGTTTGGTGCCTTGGACATGACCGAGGACCTTAAGATTTTGCATGAACCGAGGACTGGCAGCCACGTAACACGAGAAAATGTGAAAAGTGTTAATATGTAGTAAAAACCTTAGAAAATCTCCGTGTTTCGTCATTCACCATCGAATCGATATAACGCGAGATCGTCACATTGGTCGCATTTCTCTCTGAAACGGTTACATTTATGGTCTGCCAGCCCTTGTCGCGTGCTGCGGTATGTGGGGACAATAAAAGCAGCACAGTAGAACACAGGAGAAGCATCTAAGTTGATGCAATCGCCCAGTAAGAAGAGCTACATTTATAGTTTTAGTTTTCGATTATTGAATTATTGGTCGGTTTGGTGCCTTGGACATGACCGAGGACCTTAAGATTTTGCATGAACAGAGGACTGGCAGCCACGTAACACGAGAAAATGTGAAAAGTGTTAATATGTAGTAAAAACCTTAGAAAATCTCCATGTTTCGTCATTCACCGTCGAATCGATATAACGCGAGATCGTCACATTGGTCGCATTTCTCTCTGAAACGGTTACATTTATGGTCTGCCAGCCCTTGTCGCGTGCTGCGGTATGTGGGGACAATACAAGCAGCACAGTAGAACACAGGAGAAGCATCTAAGTTGATGCAATCGCCCAGTAAGAAGAGCTACATTTATAGTTTTAGTTATCGATTATTGAATTATTGGTCGGTTTGGTGCCTTGGACATGACCGAGGACCTTAAGATTTTGCATGAACCGAGGACTGGCAGCCACGTAACACGAGAAAATGTGAAAAGTGTTAATATGTAGTAAAAACCTTAGAAAATCTCCGTGTTTCGTCATTCACCATCGAATCGATATAACGCGAGATCGTCACATTGGTCGCATTTCTCTCTGAAACGGTTACATTTATGGTCTGCCAGCCCTTGTCGCGTGCTGCGGTATGTGGGGACAATACAAGCAGCACAGTAGAACACAGGAGAAGCATCTAAGTTGATGCAATCGCCCAGTAAGAAGAGCTACATTTATAGTTTTAGTTTTCGATTATTGAATTATTGGTCGGTTTGGTGCCTTGGACATGACCGAGGACCTTAAGATTGTGCATGAACCGAGGACTGGTACCCACGTAACACGAGAAAATGTGAAAAGTGTTAATATGTAGTAAAAACCTTAGAAAATCTCCGTGTTTCGTCATTCACCATCGAATCGATATAACGCGAGATCGTCACATTGGTCGCATTTCTCTCTGAAACGGTTACATTTATGGTCTGCCAGCCCTTGTCGCGTGCTGCGGTATGTGGGGACAATACAAGCAGCACAGTAGAACACAGGAGAAGCATCTAAGTTGATGCAATCGCCCAGTAAGAAGAGCTACATTTATAGTTTTAGCTATCGATTATTGAATTATTGGTCGGTTTGGTGCCTTGGACATGACCGAGGACCTTAAGATTTTGCATGAACCGAGGACTGGCAGCCACGTAACACGAGAAAATGTGAAAAGTGTTAATATGTAGTAAAAACCTTAGAAAATCTCCGTGTTTCGTCATTCACCATCGAATCGATATAACGCGAGATCGTCACATTGGTCGCATTTCTCTCTGAAACGGTTACATTTATGGTCTGCCAGCCCTTGTCGCGTGCTGCGGTATGTGGGGACAATACAAGCAGCACAGTAGAACACAGGAGAAGCATCTAAGTTGATGCAATCGCCCAGTAAGAAGAGCTACATTTATAGTTTTAGTTATCGATTATTGAATTATTGGTCGGTTTGGTGCCTTGGACATGACCGAGGACCTTAAGATTTTGCATGAACCGAGGACTGGCAGCCACGTAACACGAGAAAATGTGAAAAGTGTTAATATGTAGTAAAAACCTTAGAAAATCTCCGTGTTTCGTCATTCACCATCGAATCGATATAACGCGAGATCGTCACATTGGTCGCATTTCTCTCTGAAACGGTTACATTTATGGTCTGCCAGCCCTTGTCGCGTGCTGCGGTATGTGGGGACAATACAAGCAGCACAGTAGAACACAGGAGAAGCATCTAAGTTGATGCAATCGCCCAGTAAGAAGAGCTACATTTATAGTTTTAGTTATCGATTATTAAATTATTGGTCGGTTTGGTGCCTTGGACATGACCGAGGACCTTAAGATTGTGAATGAACCGAAGACTGGTACCCACGTAACACGAGAAAATGTGAAAAGTGTTAATATGTAGTAAAAACCTTAGAAAATCTCCGTGTTTCGTCATTCACCATCGAATCGATATAACGCGAGATCGTCACATTGGTCGCATTTCTCTCTGAAACGGTTACATTTATGGTCTGCCAGCCCTTGTCGCGTGCTGCGGTATGTGGGGACAATACAAGCAGCACAGTAGAACACAGGAGAAGCATCTAAGTTGATGCAATCGCCCAGTAAGAAGAGCTACATTTATAGTTTCAGTTATCGATTATTGAATTATTGGTCGGTTTGGTGCCTTGGACATGACCGAGGACCTTAAGATTTTGCATGAACCGAGGACTGGCAGCCACGTAACACGAGAAAATGTGAAAAGTGTTAATATGTAGTAAAAACCTTAGAAAATCTCCGTGTTTCGTCATTCACCATCGAATCGATATAACGCGAGATCGTCACATTGGTCGCATTTCTCTCTGAAACGGTTACATTTATGGTCTGCCAGCCCTTGTCGCGTGCTGCGGTATGTGGGGACAATACAAGCAGCACAGTAGAACACAGGAGAAGCATCTAAGTTGATGCAATCGCCCAGTAAGAAGAGCTACATTTATAGTTTTAGTTATCGATTATTAAATTATTGGTCGGTTTGGTGCTTTGGACATGACCGAAGACCTTAAGATTTTGCATGAACCGAGGACTGGCAGCCACGTAACACGAGAAAATGTGAAAAGTGTTAATATGTAGTAAAAACCTTAGAAAATCTCCGTGTTTCGTCATTCACCATCGAATCGATATAACGCGAGATCGTCACATTGGTCGCATTTCTCTCTGAAACGGTTACATTTATGGTCTGCCAGCCCTTGTCGCGTGCTGCGGGATGTGGGGACAATACAAGCAACACAGTAGAACACAGGAGAAGCATCTAAGTTGATGCAATCGCCCAGTAAGAAGAGCTACATTTATAGTTTTAGTTATCGATTATTGAATTATTGGTCGGTTTGGTGCCTTGGACATGACCGAGGACCTTAAGATATTGCATGAACCGAGGACTGGCAGCCACGTAACACGAGAAAATGTGAAAAGTTTTAATATGTAGTAAAAACCTTAGAAAATCTCCGTGTTTCGTCATTCACCATCGAATCGATATAACGCGAGATCGTCACATTGGTCGCATTTCTCTCTGAAACGGTTACATTTATGGTCTGCCAGCCCTTGTCGCGTGCTGCGGTATGTGGGGACAATACAAGCAGCACAGTAGAACACAGGAGAAACATCTAAGTTGATGCAATCGCCCAGTAAGAAGAGCTACATTTATAGTTTTAGTTATCGATTATTAAATTATTGGTCGGTTTGGTGCCTTGGACATGACCGAGGACCTTAAGATTTTGCATGAACCGAGGACTGGCAGCCACGTAACACGAGAAAATGTGAAAAGTGTTAATATGTAGTAAAAACCTTAGAAAATCTCCGTGTTTCGTCATTCACCATCGAATCGATATAACGCGAGATCGCCACATTGGTCGCATTTCTCTCTGAAACGGTTACATTTATGGTCTGCCAGCCCTTGTCGCGTGCTGCGGTATGTGGGGACAATACAAGCAGCACAGTAGAACACAGGAGAAGCATCTAAGTTGATGCAATCGCCCAGTAAGAAGAGCTACATTTATAGTTTTAGTTATCGATTATTGAATTATTGGTCGGTTTGGTGCCTTGGACATGACCGAGGACCTTAAGATTTTGCATGAACCGAGGACTGGCAGCCACGTAACACGAGAAAATGTGAAAAGTGTTAATATGTAGTAAAAACCTTAGAAAATCTCCGTGTTTCGTCATTCACCATCGAATCGATATAACGCGAGATCGTCACATTGGTCGCATTTCTCTCTGAAACGGTTACATTTATGGTCTGCCAGCCCTTGTCGCGTGCTGCGGTATGTGGGGACAATACAAGCAGCACAGTAGAACACAGGAGAAGCATCTAAGTTGATGCAATCGCCCAGTAAGAAGAGCTACATTTATAGTTTTAGTTATCGATTATTAAATTATTGGTCGGTTTGGTGCCTTGGACATGACCGAGGACCTTAAGATTGTGAATGAACCGAAGACTGGTACCCACGTAACACGAGAAAATGTGAAAAGTGTTAATATGTAGTAAAAACCTTAGAAAATCTCCGTGTTTCGTCATTCACCATCGAATCGATATAACGCGAGATCGTCACATTGGTCGCATTTCTCTCTGAAACGGTTACATTTATGGTCTGCCAGCCCTTGTCGCGTGCTGCGGGATGTGGGGACAATACAGGCAACACAGTAGAACACAGGAGAAGCATCTAAGTTGATGCAATCGCCCAGTAAGAAGAGCTACATTTATAGTTTTAGTTATCGATTATTGAATTATTGGTCGGTTTGGTGCCTTGGACATGACCGAGGACCTTAAGATTTTGCATGAACCGAGGACTGGCAGCCACGTAACACGAGAAAATGTGAAAAGTGTTAATATGTAGTAAAAACCTTAGAAAATCTCCGTGTTTCGTCATTCACCATCGAATCGATATAACGCGAGATCGTCACATTGGTCGCATTTCTCTCTGAAACGGTTACATTTATGGTCTGCCAGCCCTTGTCGCGTGCTGCGGTATGTGGGGACAATACAAGCAGCACAGTAGAACACAGGAGAAGCATCTAAGTTGATGCAATCGCCCAGTAAGAAGAGCTACATTTATAGTTTTAGTTATCGATTATTAAATTATTGGTCGGTTTGGTGCCTTGGACATGACCGAGGACCTTAAGATTTTGCATGAACCGAGGACTGGCAGCCACGTAACACGAGAAAATGTGAAAAGTGTTAATATGTAGTAAAAACCTTAGAAAATCTCCGTGTTTCGTCATTCACCATCGAATCGATATAACGCGAGATCGCCACATTGGTCGCATTTCTCTCTGAAACGGTTACATTTATGGTCTGCCAGCCCTTGTCGCGTGCTGCGGTATGTGGGGACAATACAAGCAGCACAGTAGAACACAGGAGAAGCATCTAAGTTGATGCAATCGCCCAGTAAGAAGAGCTACATTTATAGTTTTAGTTATCGATTATTGAATTATTGGTCGGTTTGGTGCCTTGGACATGACCGAGGACCTTAAGATTTTGCATGAACCGAGGACTGGCAGCCACGTAACACGAGAAAATGTGAAAAGTGTTAATATGTAGTAAAAACCTTAGAAAATCTCCGTGTTTCGTCATTCACCATCGAATCGATATAACGCGAGATCGTCACATTGGTCGCATTTCTCTCTGAAACGGTTACATTTATGGTCTGCCAGCCCTTGTCGCGTGCTGCGGTATGTGGGGACAATACAAGCAGCACAGTAGAACACAGGAGAAGCATCTAAGTTGATGCAATCGCCCAGTAAGAAGAGCTACATTTATAGTTTTAGTTATCGATTATTAAATTATTGGTCGGTTTGGTGCCTTGGACATGACCGAGGACCTTAAGATTTTGCATGAACCGAGGACTGGCAGCCACGTAACACGAGAAAATGTGAAAAGTGTTAATATGTAGTAAAAACCTTAGAAAATCTCCGTGTTTCGTCATTCACCATCGAATCGATATAACGCGAGATCGCCACATTGGTCGCATTTCTCTCTGAAACGGTTACATTTATGGTCTGCCAGCCCTTGTCGCGTGCTGCGGTATGTGGGGACAATACAAGCAGCACAGTAGAACACAGGAGAAGCATCTAAGTTGATGCAATCGCCCAGTAAGAAGAGCTACATTTATAGTTTTAGTTATCGATTATTGAATTATTGGTCGGTTTGGTGCCTTGGACATGACCGAGGACCTTAAGATTTTGCATGAACCGAGGACTGGCAGCCACGTAACACGAGAAAATGTGAAAAGTGTTAATATGTAGTAAAAACCTTAGAAAATCTCCGTGTTTCGTCATTCACCATCGAATCGATATAACGCGAGATCGTCACATTGGTCGCATTTCTCTCTGAAACGGTTACATTTATGGTCTGCCAGCCCTTGTCGCGTGCTGCGGTATGTGGGGACAATACAAGCAGCACAGTAGAACACAGGAGAAGCATCTAAGTTGATGCAAACGCCCAGTAAGAAGAGCTACATTTATAGTTTTAGTTATCGATTATTAAATTATTGGTCGGTTTGGTGCCTTGGACATGACCGAGGACCTTAAGATTGTGAATGAACCGAAGACTGGTACCCACGTAACACGAGAAAATGTGAAAAGTGTTAATATGTAGTAAAAACCTTAGAAAATCTCCGTGTTTCGTCATTCACCATCGAATCGATATAACGCGAGATCGTCACATTGGTCGCATTTCTCTCTGAAACGGTTACATTTATGGTCTGCCAGCCCTTGTCGCGTGCTGCGGGATGTGGGGACAATACAGGCAACACAGTAGAACACAGGAGAAGCATCTAAGTTGATGCAATCGCCCAGTAAGAAGAGCTACATTTATAGATTTAGTTATCGATTATTGAATTATTGGTCGGTTTGGTGCCTTGGACATGACCGAGGACCTTAAGATTTTGCATGAACCGAGGACTGGCAGCCACGTAACACGAGAAAATGTGAAAAGTGTTAATATGTAGTAAAAACCTTAGAAAATCTCCGTGTTTCGTCATTCACCATCGAATCGATATAACGCGAGATCGTCACATTGGTCGCATTTCTCTCTGAAACGGTTACATTTATGGTCTGCCAGCCCTTGTCGCGTGCTGCGGTATGTGGGGACAAAACAAGCAGCACAGTAGAACACAGGAGAAGCATCTAAGTTGATGCAATCGCCCAGTAAGAAGAGCTACAATTATAGTTTAATTATCGATTATTGAATTATTGGTCGGTTTGGTGCCTTGGACATGACCGAGGACCTTAAGATTTTGCATGAACCGAGGACTGGCAGCCACGTAACACGAGAAAATGTGAAAAGTGTTAATATGTAGTAAAAACCTTAGAAAATCTCCGTGTTTCGTCATTCACCATCGAATCAGAATAACGCGAGATCGTCACATTGGTCGCATTTCTCTCTGAAACGGTTACATTTGTGGTCTGCCAGCCCTTTTCGCGTGCTGCGGTATGTGGGGACAATACAAGCAGCACAGTAGAACACAGGAGAAGCATCTAAGTTGATGCAATCGCCCAGTAAGAAGAGCTACATTTATAGTTTTAGTTATCGATTATTGAATTATTGGTCGGTTTGGTGCCTTGGACATGACCGAGGACCTTAAGATTGTGCATGAACCGAGGACTGGTACCCACGTAATACGAGAAAATGTGAAAAGTGTTAATATGTAGTAAAAACCTTAGAAAATCTCCGTGTTTCGTCATTCACCATCGAATCGATATAACGCGAGATCGTCACATTGGTCGCATTTCTCTCTGAAACGGTTACATTTATGATCTGCCAGCCCTTGTCGCGTGCTGCGGTATGTGGGGACAATACAAGCAGCACAGTAGAACACAGGAGAAGCATCTAAGTTGATGCAATCGCCCAGTAAGAAGAGCTACATTTATAGTTTTAGTTTTCGATTATTGAATTATTGGTCGGTTTGGTGCCTTGGACATGACCGAGGACCTTAAGATTTTGCATGAACAGAGGACTGGCAGCCACGTAACACGAGAAAATGTGAAAAGTGTTAATATGTAGTAAAAACCTTAGAAAATCTCCATGTTTCGTCATTCACCGTCGAATCGATATAACGCGAGATCGTCACATTGGTCGCATTTCTCTCTGAAACGGTTACATTTGTGGTCTGCCAGCCCTTGTCGCGTGCTGCGGGATGTGGGGACAATACAAGCAGCACAGTAGAACACAGGAGAAGCATCTAAGTTGATGCAATCGCCCAGTAAGAAGAGCTACATTTATAGTTTTAGTTATCGATTATTGAATTATTGGTCGGTTTGGTGCCTTGGACATGACCGAGGACCTTAAGATTTTGCATGAACCGAGGACTGGCAGCCACGTAACACGAGAAAATGTGAAAAGTGTTAATATGTAGTAAAAACCTTAGAAAATCTCCGTGTTTCGTCATTCACCATCGAATCGATATAACGCGAGATCGTCACATTGGTCGCATTTCTCTCTGAAACGGTTACATTTATGGTCTGCCAGCCCTTGTCGCGTGCTGCGGTATGTGGGGACAATACAAGCAGCACAGTAGAACACAGGAGAAGCATCTAAGTTGATGCAATCGCCCAGTAAGAAGAGCTACATTTATAGTTTTAGTTATCGATTATTGAATTATTGGTCGGTTTGGTGCCTTGGACATGACCGAGGACCTTAAGATTGTGCATGAACCGAGGACTGGTACCCACGTAACACGAGAAAATGTGAAAACTGTTAATATGTAGTAAAAACCTTAGAAAATCTCCGTGTTTCGTCATTCACCATCGAATCGATATAACGCGAGATCGTCACATTGGTCGCATTTCTCTCTGAAACGGTTACATTTATGGTCTGCCAGCCCTTGTCGCGTGCTGCGGTATGTGGGGACAATACAAGCAGCACAGTAGAACAAAGGAGAAGCATCTAAGTTGATGCAATCGCCCAGTAAGAAGAGCTACATTTATAGTTTTAGTTATCGATTATTGAATTATTGGTCGGTTTGGTGCCTTGGACATGACCGAGGACCTTAAGATTTTGCATGAACCGAGGACTGGCAGCCACGTAACACGAGAAAATGTGAAAAGTGTTAATATGTAGTAAAAACCTTAGAAAATCTCCGTGTTTCGTCATTCACCATCGAATCGATATAACGCGAGATCGTCACATTGGTCGCATTTCTCTCTGAAACGGTTACATTTATGGTCTGCCAGCCCTTGTCGCGTGCTGCGGTATGTGGGGACAATACAAGCAGCACAGTAGAACACAGGAGAAGCATCTAAGTTGATGCAATCGCCCAGTAAGAAGAGCTACATTTATAGTTTTAGTTATCGATTATTAAATTATTGGTCGGTTTGGTGCCTTGGACATGACCGAAGACCTTAAGATTTTGCATGAACCGAGGACTGGCAGCCACGTAACACGAGAAAATGTGGAAAGTGTTAATATGTAGTAAAAACCTTAGAAAATCTCCGTGTTTCGTCATTCACCATCGAATCGATATAACGCGAGATCGTCACATTGGTCGCATTTCTCTCTGAAACGGTTACATTTATGGTCTGCCAGCCCTTGTCGCGTGCTGCGGTATGTGGGGACAATACAAGCAGCACAGTAGAACACAGGAGAAGCATCTAAGTTGATGCAATCGCCCAGTAAGAAGAGCTACATTTATAGTTTTAGTTATCGATTATTGAATTATTGGTCGGTTTGGTGCCTTGGACATGACCGAGGACCTTAAGATTTTGCATGAACCGAGGACTGGCAGCCACGTAACACGAGAAAATGTGAAAAGTGTTAATATGTAGTAAAAACCTTAGAAAATCTCCGTGTTTCGTCATTCACCATCGAATCGATATAACGCGAGATCGTCACATTGGTCGCATTTCTCTCTGAAACGGTTACATTTATGGTCTGCCAGCCCTTGTCGCGTGCTGCGGTATGTGGGGACAATACAAGCAGCACAGTAGAACACAGGAGAAGCATCTAAGTTGATGCAATCGCCCAGTAAGAAGAGCTACATTTATAGTTTTAGTTATCGATTATTGAATTATTGGTCGGTTTGGTGCCTTGGACATGACCGAGGACCTTAAGATTGTGCATGAACCGAGGACTGGTACCCACGTAACACGAGAAAATGTGAAAAGTGTTAATATGTAGTAAAAACCTTAGAAAATCTCCGTGTTTCGTCATTCACCATCGAATCGATATAACGCGAGATCGTCACATTCGTCGCATTTCTCTCTGAACCGGTTACATTTATGGTCTGCCAGCCCTTGTCGCGTGCTGCGGTATGTGGGGACAATACAAGCAGCACAGTAGAACACAGGAGAAGCATCTAAGTTGATGCAATCGCCCAGTAAGAAGAGCTACATTTATAGTTTTAGTTATCGATTATTGAATTATTGGTCGGTTTGGTGCCTTGGACATGACCGAGGACCTTAAGATTTTGCATGAACCGAGGACTGGCAGCCACGTAACACGAGAAAATGTGAAAAGTGTTAATATGTAGTAAAAACCTTAGAAAATCTCCGTGTTTCGACATTCACCATCGAATCGATATAACGCGAGATCGTCACATTGGTCGCATTTCTCTCTGAAACGGTTACATTTATGGTCTGCCAGCCCTTGTCGCGTGCTGCGGTATGTGGGGACAATACAAGCAGCACAGTAGAACACAGGAGATGCATCTAAGTTGATGCAATCGCCCAGTAAGAAGAGCTACATTTATAGTTTTAGTTATCGATTATTGAATTATTGGTCGGTTTGGTGCCTTGGACATGACCGAGGACCTTAAGATTTTGCATGAACCGAGGACTGGCAGCCACGTAACACGAGAAAATGTGGAAAGTGTTAATATGTAGTAAAAACCTTAGAAAATCTCCGTGTTTCTTCATTCACCATCGAATCGATATAACGCGAGATCGTCACATTGGTCGCATTTCTCTCTGAAACGGTTACATTTATGGTCTGCCAGCCCTTGTCGCGTGCTGCGGTATGTGGGGACAATACAAGCAGCACAGTAGAACACAGGAGAAGCATCTAAGTTGATGCAATCGCCCAGTAAGAAGAGCTACATTTATAGTTTTAGTTACCGATTATTGAATTATTGGTCGGTTTGGTGCCTTGGACATGACCGAGGACCTTAAGATTTTGCATGAACCGAGGACTGGCAGCCACGTAACACGAGAAAATGTGAAAAGTGTTAATATGTAGTAAAAACCTTAGAAAATCTCCGTGTTTCGTCATTCACCATCGAATCGATATAACGCGAGATCGTCACATTGGTCGCATTTCTCTCTGAAACGGTTACATTTATGGTCTGCCAGCCCTTGTCGCGTGCTGCGGTATGTGGGGACAATACAAGCAGCACAGTAGAACACAGGAGAAGCATCTAAGTTGATGCAATCGCCCAGTAAGAAGAGCTACATTTATAGTTTTAGTTATCGATTATTGAATTATTGGTCGGTTTGGTGCCTTGGACATGACCGAGGACCTTAAGATTTTGCATGAACAGAGGACTGGCAGCCACGTAACACGAGAAAATGTGAAAAGTGTTAATATGTAGTAAAAACCTTAGAAAATCTCCATGTTTCGTCATTCACCGTCGAATCGATATAACGCGAGATCGTCACATTGGTCGCATTTCTCTCTGAAACGGTTACATTTGTGGTCTGCCAGCCCTTGTCGCGTGCTGCGGTATGTGGGGACAATACAAGCAGCACAGTAGAACACAGGAGAAGCATCTAAGTTGATGCAATCGCCCAGTAAGAAGAGCTACATTTATAGTTTTAGTTATCGATTATTGAATTATTGGTCGGTTTGGTGCCTTGGACATGACCGAGGACCTTAAGATTTTGCATGAACCGAGGACTGGCAGCCACGTAACACGAGAAAATGTGAAAAGTGTTAATATGTAGTAAAAACCTTAGAAAATCTCCGTGTTTCGTCATTCACCATCGAATCGATATAACGCGAGATCGTCACATTGGTCGCATTTCTCTCTGAAACGGTTACATTTATGGTCTGCCAGCCCTTGTCGCGTGCTGCGGTATGTGGGGACAATACAAGCAGCACAGTAGAACACAGGAGAAGCATCTAAGTTGATGCAATCGCCCAGTAAGAAGAGCTACATTTATAGTTTTAGTTATCGATTATTGAATTATTGGTCGGTTTGGTGCCTTGGACATGACCGAGGACCTTAAGATTGTGCATGAACCGAGGACTGGTACCCACGTAACACAAGAAAATGTGAAAAGTGTTAATATGTAGTAAAAACCTTAGAAAATCTCCGTGTTTCGTCATTCACCATCGAATCGATATAACGCGAGATCGTCACATTCGTCGCATTTCTCTCTGAACCGGTTACATTTATGGTCTGCCAGCCCTTGTCGCGTGCTGCGGTATGTGGGGACAATACAAGCAGCACAGTAGAACACAGGAGAAGCATCTAAGTTGATGCAATCGCCCAGTAAGAAGAGCTACATTTATAGTTTTAGTTATCGATTATTGAATTATTGGTCGGTTTGGTGCCTTGGACATGACCGAGGACCTTAAGATTTTGCATGAACCGAGGACTGGCAGCCACGTAACACGAGAAAATGTGAAAAGTGTTAATATGTAGTAAAAACCTTAGAAAATCTCCGTGTTTCGACATTCACCATCGAATCGATATAACGCGAGATCGTCACATTGGTCGCATTTCTCTCTGAAACGGTTACATTTATGGTCTGCCAGCCCTTGTCGCGTGCTGCGGTATGTGGGGACAATACAAGCAGCACAGTAGAACACAGGAGTTGCATCTAAGTTGATGCAATCGCCCAGTAAGAAGAGCTACATTTATAGTTTTAGTTATCGATTATTGAATTATTGGTCGGTTTGGTGCCTTGGACATGACCGAGGACCTTAAGATTTTGCATGAACCGAGGACTGGCAGCCACGTAACACGAGAAAATGTGGAAAGTGTTAATATGTAGTAAAAACCTTAGAAAATCTCCGTGTTTCGTCATTCACCATCGAATCGATATAACGCGAGATCGTCACATTGGTCGCATTTCTCTCTGAAACGGTTACATTTATGGTCTGCCAGCCCTTGTCGCGTGCTGCGGTATGTGGGGACAATACAAGCAGCACAGTAGAACACAGGAGAAGCATCTAAGTTGATGCAATCGCCCAGTAAGAAGAGCTACATTTATAGTTTTAGTTATCGATTATTGAATTATTGGTCGGTTTGGTGCCTTGGACATGACCGAGGACCTTAAGATTTTGCATGAACCGAGGACTGGCAGCCACGTAACACGAGAAAATGTGAAAAGTGTTAATATGTAGTAAAAACCTTAGAAAATCTCGTTGTTTCGTCATTCACCATCGAATCGATATAACGCGAGATCGTCACATTGGTCGCATTTCTCTCTGAAACGGTTACATTTATGGTCTGCCAGCCCTTGTCGCGTGCTGCGGTATGTGGGGACAATACAAGCAGCACAGTAGAACACAGGAGAAGCATCTAAGTTGATGCAATCGCCCAGTAAGAAGAGCTACATTTATAGTTTTAGTTATCGATTATTGAATTATTGGTCGGTTTGGTGCCTTGGACATGACCGAGGACCTTAAGATTTTGCATGAACCGAGGACTGGCAGCCACGTAACACGAGAAAATGTGAAAAGTGTTAATATGTAGTAAAAACCTTAGAAAATCTCCGTGTTTCGTCATTCACCATCGAATCGATATAACGCGAGATCGTCACATTGGTCGCATTTCTCTCTGAAACGGTTACATTTATGGTCTGCCAGCCCTTGTCGCGTGCTGCGGTATGTGGGGACAATACAAGCAGCACAGTAGAACACAGGAGAAGCATCTAAGTTGATGCAATCGCCCAGTAAGAAGAGCTACATTTATAGTTTTAGTTATCGATTATTAAATTATTGGTCGGTTTGGTGCCTTGGACATGACCGAAGACCTTAAGATTTTGCATGAACCGAGGACTGGCAGCCACGTAACACGAGAAAATGTGGAAAGTGTTAATATGTAGTAAAAACCTTAGAAAATCTCCGTGTTTCGTCATTCACCATCGAATCGATATAACGCGAGATCGTCACATTGGTCGCATTTCTCTCTGAAACGGTTACATTTATGGTCTGCCAGCCCTTGTCGCGTGCTGCGGTATGTGGGGACAATACAAGCAGCACAGTAGAACACAGGAGAAGCATCTAAGTTGATGCAATCGCCCAGTAAGAAGAGCTACATTTATAGTTTTAGTTATCGATTATTGAATTATTGGTCGGTTTGGTGCCTTGGACATGACCGAGGACCTTAAGATTTTGCATGAACCGAGGACTGGCAGCCACGTAACACGAGAAAATGTGAAAAGTGTTAATATGTAGTAAAAACCTTAGAAAATCTCCGTGTTTCGTCATTCACCATCGAATCGATATAACGCGAGATCGTCACATTGGTCGCATTTCTCTCTGAAACGGTTACATTTATGGTCTGCCAGCCCTTGTCGCGTGCTGCGGTATGTGGGGACAATACAAGCAGCACAGTAGAACACAGGAGAAGCATCTAAGTTGATGCAATCGCCCAGTAAGAAGAGCTACATTTATAGTTTTAGTTATCGATTATTGAATTATTGGTCGGTTTGGTGCCTTGGACATGACCGAGGACCTTAAGATTGTGCATGAACCGAGGACTGGTACCCACGTAACACGAGAAAATGTGAAAAGTGTTAATATGTAGTAAAAACCTTAGAAAATCTCCGTGTTTCGTCATTCACCATCGAATCGATATAACGCGAGATCGTCACATTCGTCGCATTTCTCTCTGAACCGGTTACATTTATGGTCTGCCAGCCCTTGTCGCGTGCTGCGGTATGTGGGGACAATACAAGCAGCACAGTAGAACACAGGAGAAGCATCTAAGTTGATGCAATCGCCCAGTAAGAAGAGCTACATTTATAGTTTTAGTTATCGATTATTGAATTATTGGTCGGTTTGGTGCCTTGGACATGACCGAGGACCTTAAGATTTTGCATGAACCGAGGACTGGCAGCCACGTAACACGAGAAAATGTGAAAAGTGTTAATATGTAGTAAAAACCTTAGAAAATCTCCGTGTTTCGACATTCACCATCGAATCGATATAACGCGAGATCGTCACATTGGTCGCATTTCTCTCTGAAACGGTTACATTTATGGTCTGCCAGCCCTTGTCGCGTGCTGCGGTATGTGGGGACAATACAAGCAGCACAGTAGAACACAGGAGATGCATCTAAGTTGATGCAATCGCCCAGTAAGAAGAGCTACATTTATAGTTTTAGTTATCGATTATTGAATTATTGGTCGGTTTGGTGCCTTGGACATGACCGAGGACCTTAAGATTTTGCATGAACCGAGGACTGGCAGCCACGTAACACGAGAAAATGTGGAAAGTGTTAATATGTAGTAAAAACCTTAGAAAATCTCCGTGTTTCGTCATTCACCATCGAATCGATATAACGCGAGATCGTCACATTGGTCGCATTTCTCTCTGAAACGGTTACATTTATGGTCTGCCAGCCCTTGTCGCGTGCTGCGGTATGTGGGGACAATACAAGCAGCACAGTAGAACACAGGAGAAGCATCTAAGTTGATGCAATCGCCCAGTAAGAAGAGCTACATTTATAGTTTTAGTTATCGATTATTGAATTATTGGTCGGTTTGGTGCCTTGGACATGACCGAGGACCTTAAGATTTTGCATGAACCGAGGACTGGCAGCCACGTAACACGAGAAAATGTGAAAAGTGTTAATATGTAGTAAAAACCTTAGAAAATCTCCGTGTTTCGTCATTCACCATCGAATCGATATAACGCGAGATCGTCACATTGGTCGCATTTCTCTCTGAAACGGTTACATTTATGGTCTGCCAGCCCTTGTCGCGTGCTGCGGTATGTGGGGACAATACAAGCAGCACAGTAGAACACAGGAGAAGCATCTAAGTTGATGCAATCGCCCAGTAAGAAGAGCTACATTTATAGTTTTAGTTATCGATTATTGAATTATTGGTCGGTTTGGTGCCTTGGACATGACCGAGGACCTTAAGATTTTGCATGAACCGAGGACTGGCAGCCACGTAACACAAGAAAATGTGAAAAGTGTTAATATGTAGTAAAAACCTTAGAAATCTCCGTGTTTCGTCATTCACCATCGAATCGATATAACGCGAGATCGTCACATTGGTCGCATTTCTCTCTGAAACGGTTACATTTATGGTCTGCCAGCCCTTGTCGCGTGCTGCGGTATGTGGGGACAATACAAGCGGCACAGTAGATTACAGGAGAAGCATCTAAGTTGATGCAATCGCCCAGTAAGAAGAGCTACATTTATAGTTTTAGTTATCGATTATTGAATTATTGGTCGGTTTGGTGCCTTGGACATGACCGAGGACCTTAAGATATTGCATGAACCGAGGACTGGCAGCCACGTAACACGAGAAAATGTGAAAAGTGTTAATATGTAGTAAAAACCTTAGAAAATCTCCGTGTTTCGTCATTCACCATCGAATCGATATAACGCGAGATCGTCACATTGGTCGCATTTCTCTCTGAAACGGTTACATTTATGGTCTGCCAGCCCTTGTCGCGTGCTGCGGTATGTGGGGACAATACAAGCAGCACAGTAGAACACAGGAGAAGCATCTAAGTTGATGCAACCGCCCAGTAAGAAGAGCTACATTTATAGTTTTAGTTATCGATTATTAAATTATTGGTCGGTTTGGTGCCTTGGACATGACCGAGGACCTTAAGATTTTGCATGAACCGAGGACTGGCAGCCACGTAACACGTGAAAATGTGAAAAGTGTTAATATGTAGTAAAAACCTTAGAAAATCTCCGTGTTTCGTCATTCACCATCGAATCGATATAACGCGAGATCGTCACATTGGTCGCATTTCTCTCTGAAACGGTTACATTTATGGTCTGCCAGCCCTTGTCGCGTGCTGCGGTATGTGGGGACAATACAAGCAGCAAAGTAGAACACAGGAGAAGCATCTAAGTTGATGCAATCGCCCAGTAAGAAGAGCTACATTTATAGTTTTAGTTATCGATTATTGAATTATTGGTCGGTTTGGTGCCTTGGACATGACCGAGGACCTTAAGATTTTGCATGAACCGAGGACTGGCAGCCACGTAACACGAGAAAATGTGAAAAGTGTTAATATGTAGTAAAAACCTTAGAAAATCTCCGTGTTTCGTCATTCACCATCGAATCGATATAACGCGAGGTCGTCGCATTGGTCGCATTTCTCTCTGAAACGGTTACATTTATGGTCTGCCAGCCCTTTTCGCGTGCTGCGGTATGTGGGGACAAAACAAGCAGCACAGTAGAACACAGGAGAAGCATCTAAGTTGATGCAATCGCCCAGTAAGAAGAGCTGCATTTATAGTTTTAGTTATCGATTATTGAATTATTGGTCGGTTTGGTGCCTTGGACATGACCGAGGACCTTAAGATTTTGCATGAACCGAGGACTGGCAGCCAGGTAACACGAGAAAATGTGAAAAGTGTTAATATGTAGTAAAAACCTTAGAAAATCTCCGTGTTTCGTCATTCACCATCGAATCGATATAACGCGAGATCGTCACACTGGTCGCATTTCTCTCTGAAACGGTTACATTTATGGTCTGCCAGCCCTTGTCGCGTGCTGCGGTATGTGGGGACAATACAAGCAGCACAGTAGAACACAGGAGAAGCATCTAAGTTGATGCAATCGCCCAGTAAGAAGAGCTACATTTATAGTTTTAGTTATCGATTATTGAATTATTGGTCGGTTTGGTGCCTTGGACATGACCGAGGACCTTAAGATTGTGCATGAACCGAGGACTGGTACCCACGTTACACGAGAAAATGTGAAAAGTGTTAATATGTAGTAAAAACCTTAGAAAATCTCCGTGTTTCGTCATTCACCATCAAATAGATATAACGCGAGATCGTCACATTGGTCGCATTTCTCTCTGAAACGGTTACATTTATGGTCTGCCAGCCCTTGTCGCGTGCTGCAGTATGTGGGGACAATACAAGCAGCACAGTAGAACACAGGAGATGCATCTAAGTTGATGCAATCGCCCAGTAAGAAGAGCTACATTTATAGTTTTAGTTATCGATTATTAAATTATTGGTCGGTTTGGTGCCTTGGACATGACCGAGGACCTTAAGATTTTGCATGAACCGAGGACTGGCAGCCACGTAAGACGAGAAAATGTGAAAAGTGTTAATATGTAGTAAAAACCTTAGAAAATCTCCGTGTTTCGTCATTCACCATCGATTCGATATAACGCGAGATCGTCACATTGGTCGCATTTCTCTCTGAAACGGTTACATTTATGGTCTGCCAGCCCCTGTCGCGTGCTACGGTATGTGGGGACAATACAAGCAGCACAGTAGAACACAGGAGAAGCATCTAAGTTGATGCAATCGCCCAGTAAGAAGAGCTAAATTTATAGTTTTAGTTATCTATTATTGAATTATTGGTCGGTTTGGTGCCTTGGACATGACCGAGGACCTTAAGATTGTGCATGAACCGAGGACTGGTACCCACGTTACACGAGAAAATGTGAAAAGTGTTAATATGTAGTAAAAACCTTAGACAATCTCCGTGTTTCGTCATTCGCCATCGAATCGATATAACGCGAGATCGTCACATTGGTCGCATTTCTCTCTGAAACGGTTACATTTATGGTCTGCCAGCCCTTGTCGCGTGCTGCAGTATGTGGGGACAATACAAGCAGCACAGTAGAACACAGGAGAAGCATCTAAGTTGATGCAATCGCCCAGTAAGAAGAGCTACATTTATAGTTTTAGTTATCGATTATTAAATTATTGGTCGGTTTGGTGCCTTGGACATGACCGAGGACCTTAAGATTTTGCATGAACCGAGGACTGGCAGCCACGTAACACGAGAAAATGTGAAAAGTGTTAATATGTAGTAAAAACCTTAGAAAATCTCCGTGTTTCGTCATTCACCATCGATTCGATATAACGCGAGATCGTCACATTGGTCGCATTTCTCTCTGAAACGGTTACATTTATGGTCTGCCAGCCCTTGTCGCGTGCTGCAGTATGTGGGGACAATACAAGCAGCACAGTAGAACACAGGAGAAGCGTCTAAGTTGATGCAATCGCCCAGTAAGAAGAGCTACATTTATAGTTTTAGTTATCGATTATTAAATTATTGGTCGGTTTGGTGCCTTGGACATGACCGAGGACCTTAACATTTTGCATGAACCGAGGACTGGCAGCCACGTAACACGAGAAAATGTGAAAAGTGTTAATATGTAGTAAAAACCTTAGAAAATCTCCGTGTTTCGTCATTCACCATCGAATCGATATAACGCGAGATCGTCACATTGGTCGCATTTCTCTCTGAAACGGTTACATTTATGGTCTGCCAGCCCTTGTCGCGTGCTGCGGTATGTGGGGACAATACAAGCAGCACAGTAGAACACAGGAGAAGCATCTAAGTTGATGCAATCGCCCAGTAAGAAGAGCTACATTTATAGTTTTAGTTATCGATTATTGAATTATTGGTCGGTTTGGTGCCTCGGACATGACCGAGGACCTTAAGATTTTGCATGAACCGAGGACTGGCAGCCACGTAACACGAGAAAATGTGAAAACTGTTAATATGTAGTAAAAACCTTAGAAAATCTCCGTGTTTCGTCATTCACCATCGAATCGATATAACGCGAGATCGTCACATTGGTCGCATTTCTCTCTGAAACGGTTACATTTATGGTCTGCCAGCCCTTGTCGCGTGCTGCGGTATGTGGGGACAATACAAGCAGCACAGTAGAACACAGGAGAAGCATCTAAGTTGATGCAATCGCCCAGTAAGAAGAGCTACATTTATAGTTTTAGTTATCGATTATTGAATTATTGGTCGGTTTGGTGCCTTGGACATGACCGAGGACCTTAAGATTGTGCATGAACCGAGGACTGGTACCCACGTAACACGAGAAAATGTGAAAAGTGTTAATATGTAGTAAAAATCTTAGAAAATCTCCGTGTTTCGTCATTCACCATCGAATCGATATAACGCGAGATCGTCACATTGGTCGCATTTCTCTCTGAAACGGTTACATTTATGGTCTGCCAGCCCTTGTCGCGTGCTGCGGTATGTGGGGACAATACAAGCAGCACAGTAGAACACAGGAGAAGCATCTAAGTTGATGCAATCGCCCAGTAAGAAGAGCTACATTTATAGTTTTAGTTATCGATTATTAAATTATTGGTCGGTTTGGTGCCTTGGACATGACCGAGGACCTTAAGATTTTGCATGAACCGAGGACTGGCAGCCACGTAACACGAGAAAATGTGAAAAGTGTTAATATGTAGTAAAAACCTTAGAAAATCTCCGTGTTTCGTCATTCACAATCGAATCGATATAACGCGACATCGTCACATTGGTCGCATTTCTCTCTGAAACGGTTACATTTATGGTCTGCCAGCCCTTGTCGCGTGCTGCGGTATGTGGGGACAATACAAGCGGCACAGTAGATTACAGGAGAAGCATCTAAGTTGATGCAATCGCCCAGTAAGAAGAGCTACATTTATAGTTTTAGTTATCGATTATTGAATTATTGGTCGGTTTGGTGCCTTGGACATGACCGAGGACCTTAAGATTTTGCATGAACCGAGGACTGGCAGCCACGTAACACGAGAAAATGTGAAAAGTGTTAATATGTAGTAAAAACCTTAGAAAATCTCCGTGTTTCGTCATTCACCATCGAATCGATATAACGCGAGATCGTCACATTGGTCGCATTTCTCTCTGAAACGGTTACATTTATGGTCTGCCAGCCCTTGTCGCGTGCTGCGGTATGTGGGGACAATACAAGCAGCACAGTAGAACACAGGAGAAGCATCTAAGTTGATGCAATCGCCCAGTAAGAAGAGCTACATTTATAGTTTTAGTTATCGATTATTGAATTATTGGTCGGTTTGGTGCCTTGGACATGACCGAGGACCTTAAGATTTTGCATGAACCGAGGACTGGCAGCCACGTAACACGAGAAAATGTGAAAAGTGTTAATATGTAGTAAAAACCTTAGAAAATCTCCGTGTTTCGTCATTCACCATCGAATCGATATAACGCGAGATCGTCACATTGGTCGCATTTCTCTCTGAAACGGTTACATTTATGGTCTGCCAGCCCTTGTCGCGTGCTGCGGTATGTGGGGACAATACAAGCAGCACAGTAGAACACAGGAGAAGCATCTAAGTTGGTGCAATCGCCCAGTAAGAAGAGCTACATTTACAGTTTTAGTTATCGATTATTGAATTATTGGTCGGTTTGGTGCCTTGGACATGACCGAGGACCTTAAGATTTTGCATGAACCGAGGACTGGCAGCCACGTAACACGAGAAAATGTGAAAAGTGTTAATATGTAGTAAAAACCTTAGAAAATCTCGTTGTTTCGTCATTCAAAATCGAATCGATATAACGCGAGATCGTCACATTGGTCGCATTTCTCTCTGAAACGGTTACATTTATGGTCTGCCAGCCCTTGTCGCGTGCTGCGGTATGTGGGGACAATACAAGCAGCACAGTAGAACACAGGAGAAGCATCTAAGTTGATGCAATTGCCCAGTAAGAAGAGCTACATTTATAGTTTTAGTTATCGATTATTGAATTATTGGTCGGTTTGGTGCCTTGGACATGACCGAGGACCTTAAGATATTGCATGAACCGAGGACTGGCAGCCACGTAACACGAGAAAATGTGAAAAGTGTTAATATGTAGTAAAAACCTTAGAAAATCTCCGTGTTTCGTCATTCACCATCGAATCGATATAACGCGAGATCGTCACATTGGTCGCATTTCTCTCTGAAACGGTTACATTTATGGTCTGCCAGCCCTTGTCGCGTGCTGCGGTATGTGGGGACAATACAAGCAGCACAGTAGAACACAGGAGAAGCATCTAAGTTGATGCAATCGCCCAGTAAGAAGAGCTACATTTACAGTTTTAGTTATCGATTATTGAATTATTGGTCGGTTTGGTGCCTTGGACATGACCGAGGACCTTAAGATTTTGCATGAACCGAGGACTGGCAGCCACGTAACACGAGAAAATGTGAAAAGTGTTAATATGTAGTAAAAACCTTAGAAAATCTCCGTGTTTCGTCATTCACCATCGAATCGATATAACGCGAGATCGTCACATTGGTCGCATTTCTCTCTGAAACGGTTACATTTATGGTCTGCCAGCCCTTGTCGCGTGCTGCGGTATGTGGGGACAATACAAGCAGCACAGTAGAACACAGGAGAAGCATCTAAGTTGATGCAATCGCCCAGTAAGAAGAGCTACATTTACAGTTTTAGTTATCGATTATTGAATTATTGGTCGGTTTGGTGCCTTGGACATGACCGAGGACCTTAAGATTTTGCATGAACCGAGGACTGGCAGCCACGTAACACGAGAAAATGTGAAAAGTGTTAATATGTAGTAAAAACCTTAGAAAATCTCCGTGTTTCGTCATTCACCATCGAATCGATATAACGCGACATCGTCACATTGGTCGCATTTCTCTCTGAAATGGTTACATTTATGGTCTGCCAGCCCTTGTCGCGTGCTGCGGTATGTGGGGACAATACAAGCGGCACAGTAGATTACAGGAGAAGCATCTAAGTTGATGCAATCGCCCAGTAAGAAGAGCTACATTTATAGTTTTAGTTATCGATTATTGAATTATTGGTCGGTTTGGTGCCTTGGACATGACCGAGGACCTTAAGATTTTGCATGAACCGAGGACTGGCAGCCACGTAACACGAGAAAATGTGAAAAGTGTTAATATGTAGTAAATACCTTAGAAAATCTCCGTGTTTCGTCATTCACCATCGAATCGATATAACGCGACATCGTCACATTGGTCGCATTTCTCTCTGAAACGGTTACATTTATGGTCTGCCAGCCCCTGTCGCGTGCTGCGGTATGTGGGGACAATACAAGCGGCACAGTAGATTACAGGAGAAGCATCTAAGTTGATGCAATCGCCCAGTAAGAAGGGCTACATTTATAGTTTTAGTTATCGATTATTGAATTATTGGTCGGTTTGGTGCCTTGGACATGACCGAGGACCATAAGATTTTGCATGAACCGAGGACTGGCAGCCACGTAACACGAGAAAATGTGAAAAGTGTTAATATGTAGTAAAAACCTTAGAAAATCTCCGTGTTTCGTCATTCACCATCGAATCGATATAACGCGAGATCGTCACATTGGTCGCATTTCTCTCTGAAACGGTTACATTTATGGTCTGCCAGCCCTTGTCGCGTGCTGCGGTATGTGGGGACAATACAAGCAGCACAGTAGAACACAGGAGAAGCATCTAAGTTGATGCAATCGCCCAGTAAGAAGAGCTACATTTACAGTTTTAGTTATCGATTATTGAATTATTGGTCGGTTTGGTGCCTTGGACATGACCGAGGACCTTAAGATTTTGCATGAACCGAGGACTGGCAGCCACGTAACACGAGAAAATGTGAAAAGTGTTAATATGTAGTAAAAACCTTAGAAAATCTCGTTGTTTCGTCATTCACCATCGAATCGATATAACGCGAGATCGTCACATTGGTCGCATTTCTCTCTGAAACGGTTACATTTATGGTCTGCCAGCCCTTGTCGCGTGCTGCGGTATGTGGGGACAATACAAGCAGCACAGTAGAACACAGGAGAAGCATCTAAGTTGATGCAATCGCCCAGTAAGAAGAGCTACATTTATAGTTTTAGTTATCGATTATTGAATTATTGGTCGGTTTGGTGCCTTGGACATGACCGAGGACCTTAAGATTTTGCATGAACCGAGGACTGGCAGCCACGTAACACGAGAAAATGTGAAAAGTGTTAATATGTAGTAAAAACCTTAGAAAATCTCCGTGTTTCGTCATTCACCATCGAATCGATATAACGCGAGATCGTCACATTGGTCGCATTTCTCTCTGAAACGGTTACATTTATGGTCTGCCAGCCCTTGTCGCGTGCTGCGGTATGTGGGGACAATACAAGCAGCACAGTAGAACACAGGAGAAGCATCTAAGTTGATGCAATCGCCCAGTAAGAAGAGCTACATTTATAGTTTTAGTTATCGATTATTGAATTATTGGTCGGTTTGGTGCCTTGGACATGACCGAGGACCTTAAGATATTGCATGAACCGAGGACTGGCAGCCACGTAACACGAGAAAATGTGAAAAGTATTAATATGTAGTAAAAACCTTAGAAAATCTCCGTGTTTCGTCATTCACCATCGAATCGATATAACGCGAGATCGTCACATTGGTCGCATTTCTCTCTGAAACGGTTACATTTATGGTCTGCCAGCCCTTGTCGCGTGCTGCGGTATGTGGGGACAATACAAGCAGCACAGTAGAACACAGGAGAAGCATCTAAGTTGATGCAATCGCCCAGTAAGAAGAGCTACATTTACAGTTTTAGTTATCGATTATTGAATTATTGGTCGGTTTGGTGCCTTGGACATGACCGAGGACCTTAAGATTTTGCATGAACCGAGGACTGGCAGCCACGTAACACGAGAAAATGTGAAAAGTGTTAATATGTAGTAAAAACCTCAGAAAATCTCGTTGTTTCGTCATTCACCATCGAATCGATATAACGCGAGATCGTCACATTGGTCGCATTTCTCTCTGAAACGGTTACATTTATGGTCTGCCAGCCCTTGTCGCGTGCTGCGGTATGTGGGGACAATACAAGCAGCACAGTAGAACACAGGAGAAGCATCTAAGTTGATGCAATCGCCCAGTAAGAAGAGCTACATTTATAGTTTTAGTTATCGATTATTGAATTAATGGTCGGTTTGGTGCCTTGGACATGACCGAGGACCTTAAGATTGTGCATGAACCGAGGACTGGCAGCCACGTAACACGAGAAAATGTGAAAAGTGTTAATATGTAGTAAAAACCTTAGAAAATCTCCGTGTTTCGTCATTCACCATCGAATCGATATAACGCGAGATCGTCACATTGGTCGCATTTCTCTCTGAAACGGTTACATTTATGGTCTGCCAGCCCTTGTCGCGTGCTGCGGTATGTGGGGACAATACAAGCAGCACAGTAGAACACAGGAGAAGCATCTAAGTTGATGCAATCGCCCAGTAAGAAGAGCTACATTTACAGTTTTAGTTATCGATTATTGAATTATTGGTCGGTTTGGTGCCTTGGACATGACCGAGGACCTTAAGATTTTGCATGAACCGAGGACTGGCAGCCACGTAACACGAGAAAATGTGAAAAGTGTTAATATGTAGTAAAAACCTTAGAAAATCTCCGTGTTTCGTCATTCACCATCGAATCGATATAACGCGAGATCGTCACATTGGTCGCATTTCTCTCTGAAACGGTTACATTTATGGTCTGCCAGCCCTTGTCGCGTGCTGCGGTATGTGGGGACAATACAAGCAGCACAGTAGAACACAGGAGAAGCATCTAAGTTGATGCAATCGCCCAGTAAGAAGAGCTACATTTACAGTTTTAGTTATCGATTATTGAATTATTGGTCGGTTTGGTGCCTTGGACATGACCGAGGACCTTAAGATTTTGCATGAACCGAGGACTGGCAGCCACGTAACACGAGAAAATGTGAAAAGTGTTAATATGTAGTAAAAACCTTAGAAAATCTCCGTGTTTCGTCATTCACCATCGAATCGATATAACGCGACATCGTCACATTGGTCGCATTTCTCTCTGAAACGGTTACATTTATGGTCTGCCAGCCCTTGTCGCGTGCTGCGGTATGTGGGGACAATACAAGCGGCACAGTAGATTACAGGAGAAGCATCTAAGTTGATGCAATCGCCCAGTAAGAAGAGCTACATTTATAGTTTTAGTTATCGATTATTGAATTATTGGTCGGTTTGGTGCCTTGGACATGACCGAGGACCTTAAGATTTTGCATGAACCGAGGACTGGCAGCCACGTAACACGAGAAAATGTGAAAAGTGTTAATATGTAGTAAATACCTTAGAAAATCTCCGTGTTTCGTCATTCACCATCGAATCGATATAACGCGACATCGTCACATTGGTCGCATTTCTCTCTGAAACGGTTACATTTATGGTCTGCCAGCCCTTGTCGCGTGCTGCGGTATGTGGGGACAATACAAGCGGCACAGTAGATTACAGGAGAAGCATCTAAGTTGATGCAATCGCCCAGTAAGAAGGGCTACATTTATAGTTTTAGTTATCGATTATTGAATTATTGGTCGGTTTGGTGCCTTGGACATGACCGAGGACCATAAGATTTTGCATGAACCGAGGACTGGCAGCCACGTAACACGAGAAAATGTGAAAAGTGTTAATATGTAGTAAAAACCTTAGAAAATCTCCGTGTTTCGTCATTCACCATCGAATCGATATAACGCGAGATCGTCACATTGGTCGCATTTCTCTCTGAAACGGTTACATTTATGGTCTGCCAGCCCTTGTCGCGTGCTGCGGTATGTGGGGACAATACAAGCAGCACAGTAGAACACAGGAGAAGCATCTAAGTTGATGCAATCGCCCAGTAAGAAGAGCTACATTTACAGTTTTAGTTATCGATTATTGAATTATTGGTCGGTTTGGTGCCTTGGACATGACCGAGGACCTTAAGATTTTGCATGAACCGAGGACTGGCAGCCACGTAACACGAGAAAATGTGAAAAGTGTTAATATGTAGTAAAAACCTTAGAAAATCTCGTTGTTTCGTCATTCACCATCGAATCGATATAACGCGAGATCGTCACATTGGTCGCATTTCTCTCTGAAACGGTTACATTTATGGTCTGCCAGCCCTTGTCGCGTGCTGCGGTATGTGGGGACAATACAAGCAGCACAGTAGAACACAGGAGAAGCATCTAAGTTGATGCAATCGCCCAGTAAGAAGAGCTACATTTACAGTTTTAGTTATCGATTATTGAATTATTGGTCGGTTTGGTGCCTTGGACATGACCGAGGACCTTAAGATTTTGCATGAACCGAGGACTGGCAGCCACGTAACACGAGAAAATGTGAAAAGTGTTAATATGTAGTAAAAACCTTAGAAAATCTCGTTGTTTCGTCATTCACCATCGAATCGATATAACGCGAGATCGTCACATTGGTCGCATTTCTCTCTGAAACGGTTACATTTATGGTCTGCCAGCCCTTGTCGCGTGCTGCGGTATGTGGGGACAATACAAGCAGCACAGTAGAACACAGGAGAAGCATCTAAGTTGATGCAATCGCCCAGTAAGAAGAGCTACATTTATAGTTTTAGTTATCGATTATTAAATTATTGGTCGGTTTGGTGCCTTGGACATGACCGAGGACCTTAAGATTTTGCATGAACCGAGGACTGGCAGCCATGTAACACGAGAAAATGTGAAAAGTGTTAATATGTAGTAAAAACCTTAGAAAATCTCCGTGTTTCGTCATTCACCATCGAATCGATATAACGCGAGATCGTCACATTGGTCGCATTTCTCTCTGAAACGGTTACATTTATGGTCTGCCAGCCCTTGTCGCGTGCTGCGGTGTGTGGGGACAATACAAGCGGCACAGTAGATTACAGGAGAAGCATCTAAGTTGATGCAATCGCCCAGTAAGAAGAGCTACATTTATAGTTTTAGTTATCGATTATTGAATTATTGGTCGGTTTGGTGCCTTGGACATGACCGAGGACCTTAAGATTTTGCATGAACCGAGGACTGGCAGCCACGTAACACGAGAAAATGTGAAAAGTGTTAATATGTAGTAAAAACCTTAGAAAATCTCCGTGTTTCGTCATTCACCATCGAATCGATATAACGCGAGATCGTCACATTGGTCGCATTTCTCTCTGAAACGGTTACATTTATGGTCTGCCAGCCCTTGTCGCGTGCTGCGTTATGTGGGGACAATACAAGCAGCACAGTAGAACACAGGAGAAGCATCTAAGTTGATGCAATCGCCCAGTAAGAAGAGCTACATTTATAGTTTTAGTTATCGATTATTGAATTATTGGTCGGTTTGGTGCCTTGGACATGACCGAGGACCTTAAGATTTTGCATGAACCGAGGACTGGCAGCCACGTAACACGAGAAAATGTGAAAAGTGTTAATATGTAGTAAAAACCTTAGAAAATCTCCGTGTTTCGTCATTCACCATCGAATCGATATAACGCGAAATCGTCACATTGGTCGCATTTCTCTCTGAAACGGTTACATTTATGGTCTGCCAGCCCCTGTCGCGTGCTGCGGTATGTGGGGACAATACAAGCAGCACAGTAGAACACAGGAGAAGCATCTAAGTTGATGCAATCGCCCAGTAAGAAGAGCTACATTTATAGTTTTAGTTATCGATTATTGAATTATTGGTCGGTTTGGTGCCTTGGATATGACCGAGGACCTTAATATATTGCATGAACCGAGGACTGGCAGCCACGTAACACGAGAAAATGTGAAAAGTGTTAATATGTAGTAAAAACCTTAGAAAATCTCCGTGTTTCGTCATTCACCATCGAATCGATATAACGCGAGATCGTCACATTGGTCGCATTTCTCTCTGAAACGGTTACATTTATGGTCTGCCAGCCCTTGTCGCGTGCTGCGGTATGTGGGCACAATACAAGCAGCACAGTAGAACACAGGAGAAGCATCTAAGTTGATGCAATCGCCCAGTAAGAAGAGCTACATTTACAGTTTTAGTTATCGATTATTGAATTATTGGTCGGTTTGGTGCCTTGGACATGACCGAGGACCTTAAGATTTTGCATGAACCGAGGACTGGCAGCCACGTAACACGAGAAAATGTGAAAAGTGTTAATATGTAGTAAAAACCTTAGAAAATCTCCGTGTTTCGTCATTCACCATCGAATCGATATAACGCGAGATCGTCACATTGGTCGCATTTCTCTCTGAAACGGTTACATTTATGGTCGCCAGCCCTTGTCGCGTGCTGCGGTATGTGGGGACAATACAAGCAGCACAGTAGAACACAGGAGAAGCATCTAAGTTGATGCAATCGCCCAGTAAGAAGAGCTACATTTACAGTTTTAGTTATCGATTATTGAATTATTGGTCGGTTTGGTGCCTTGGACATGACCGAGGACCTTAAGATTTTGCATGAACCGAGGACTGGCAGCCACGTAACACGAGAAAATGTGAAAAGTGTTAATATGTAGTAAAAACCTTAGAAAATCTCGTTGTTTCGTCATTCACCATCGAATCGATATAACGCGAGATCGTCACATTGGTCGCATTTCTCTCTGAAACGGTTACATTTATGGTCTGCCAGCCCTTGTCGCGTGCTGCGGTATGTGGGGACAATACAAGCAGCACAGTAGAACACAGGAGAAGCATCTAAGTTGATGCAATCGCCCAGTAAGAAGAGCTACATTTATAGTTTTAGTTATCGATTATTGAATTATTGGTCGGTTTGGTGCCTTGGACATGACCGAGGACCTTAAGATTTTGCATGAACCGAGGACTGGCAGCCACGTAACACGAGAAAATGTGAAAAGCGTTAATATGTAGTAAAAACCTTAGAAAATCTCCGTGTTTCGTCATTCACCATCGAATCGATATAACGCGAGATCGTCACATTGGTCGCATTTCTCTCTGAAACGGTTACATTTATGGTCAGCCAGCCCTTGTCGCGTGCTGCGGTATGTGGGGACAATACAAGCAGCACAGTAGAACACAGGAGAAGCATCTAAGTTGATGCAATCGCCCAGTAAGAAGAGCTACATTTATAGTTTTAGTTATCGATTATTAAATTATTGGTCGGTTTGGTGCCTTGGACATGACCGAGGACCTTAAGATTTTGCATGAACCGAGGACTGGCAGCCACGTAACACGAGAAAATGTGAAAAGTGTTAATATGTAGTAAATACCTTAGAAAATCTCCGTGTTTCGTCATTCACCATCGAATCGATATAACGCGAGATCGTCACATTGGTCGCATTTCTCTCTGAAACGGTTACATTTATGGTCTGCCAGCCCTTGTCGCGTGCTGCGGTATGTGGGGACAATACAAGCAGCACAGTAGAACACAGGAGAAGCATCTAAGTTGATGCAATCGCCCAGTAAGAAGAGCTACATTTATAGTTTTAGTTATCGATTATTGAATTATTGGTCGGTTTGGTGTCTTGGACATGACCGAGGACCTTACGATTGTGCATGAACCGAGGACTGGTACCCACGTAACACGAGAAAATGTGAAAAGTGTTAATATGTAGTAAAAACCTCAGAAAAACTCCGTGTTTCGTCATTCACCATCGATTCGATATAACGCGACATCGTCACATTGGTCGCATTTCTCTCTGAAACGGTTACATTTATGGTCTGCCAGCCCTTGTCGCGTGCTGCGGTATGTGGGGACAATACAAGCAGCACAGTAGAACACAGGAGAAGCATCTAAGTTGATGCAATCGCCCAGTAAGAAGAGCTACATTTATAGTTTTAGTTATCGATTATTAAATTATTGGTCGGTTTGGTGCCTTGGACATGACCGAGGACCTTAAGATTTTGCATGAACCGAGGACTGGCAGCCACGTAACACGAGAAAATGTGAAAAGTGTTAATATGTAGTAAAAACCTTAGAAAATCTCCGTGTTTCGTCATTCACCATCGAATCGATATAACGCGAGATCGTCACATTGGTCGCATTTCTCTCTGAAACGGTTACATTTATGGTCTGCCAGCCCTTGTCGCGTGCTGCGGTATGTAGGGACAATACAAGCAGCACAGTAGAACACAGGAGAAGCATCTAAGTTGATGCAATCGCCCAGTAAGAAGAGCTACATTTATAGTTTTAGTTATCGATTATTGAATTATTGGTCGGTTTGGTGCCTTGGACATGACCGAGGACCTTAAGATTTTGCATGAACCGAGGACTGGCAGCCACGTAACACGAGAAAATGTGAAAAGTGTTAATATGTAGTAAAAACCTTAGAAAATCTCCGTGTTTCGTCATTCACCATCGAATCGATATAACGCGAGATCGTCACATTGGTCGCATTTCTCTCTGAAACGGTTACATTTATGGTCTGCCAGCCCTTGTCGCGTGCTGCGGTATGTGGGGACAATACAAGCAGCACAGTAGAACACAGGAGAAGCATCTAAGTTGATGCAATCGCCCAGTAAGAAGAGCTACATTTATAGTTTTAGTTATCGATTATTGAATTATTGGTCGGTTTGGTGCCTTGGACATGACCGAGGACCTTAAGATTTTGCATGAACCGAGGACTGGCAGCCACGTAACACGAGAAAATGTGAAAAGTGTTAATATGTAGTAAAAAACTTAGAAAATCTCCGTGTTTCGTCATTCACCATCGAATCGATATAACGCGAGATCGTCACATTGGTCGCATTTCTCTCTGAAACGGTTACATTTATGGTCTGCCAGCCCTTGTCGCGTGCTGCGGTATGTGGGAACAATACAAGCAGCACAGTAGAACACAGGAGAAGCATCTAAGTTGATGCAATCGCCCAGTAAGAAGAGCTACATTTATAGTTTTAGTTATCGATTATTGAATTATTGGTCGGTTTGGTGCCTTGGACATGACCGAGGACCTTAAGATTTTGCATGAACCGAGGACTGGCAGCCACGTAACACGAGAAAATGTGAAAAGTGTTAATATGTAGTAAAAACCTTAGAAAATCTCCGTGTTTCGTCATTCACCATCGAATCGATATAACGCGAGATCGTCACATTGGTCGCATTTCTCTCTGAAACGGTTACATTTATGGTCTGCCAGCCCTTGTCGCGTGCTGCGGTATGTGGGGACAATACAAGCAGCACAGTAGAACACAGGAGAAGCATCTAAGTTGATGCAATCGCCCAGTAAGAAGAGCTACATTTATAGTTTTAGTTATCGATTATTGAATTATTGGTCGGTTTGGTGCCTTGGACATGACCGAGGACCTTAAGATTTTGCATGAACCGAGGACTGGCAGCCACGTAACACGAGAAAATGTGAAAAGTGTTAATATGTAGTAAAAACCTTAGAAAATCTCCGTGTTTCGTCATTCACCATCGAATCGATATAACGCGAGATCGTCACATTGGTCGCATTTCTCTCTGAAACGGTTACATTTATGGTCTGCCAGCCCTTGTCGCGTGCTGCGGTATGTGGGAACAATACAAGCAGCACAGTAGAACACAGGAGAAGCATCTAAGTTGATGCAATCGCCCAGTAAGAAGAGCTACATTTATAGTTTTAGTTATCGATTATTGAATTATTGGTCGGTTTGGTGCCTTGGACATGACCGAGGACCTTAAGATTTTGCATGAACCGAGGACTGGCAGCCACGTAACACGAGAAAATGTGAAAAGTGTTAATATGTAGTGAAAACCTTAGAAAATCTCCGTGTTTCGTCATTCACCATCGAATCGATATAACGCGAGATCGTCACATTGGTCGCATTTCTCTCTGAAACGGTTACATTTATGGTCTGCCAGCCCTTGTCGCGTGCTGCGGTATGTGGGGACAATACAAGCAGCACAGTAGAACACAGGAGAAGCATCTAAGTTGATGCAATCGCCCAGTAAGAAGAGCTACATTTATAGTTTTAGTTATCGATTATTGAATTATTGGTCGGTTTGGTGCCTTGGGCATGACCGAGGACCTTAAGATTTTGCATGAACCGAGGACTGGCAGCCACGTAACACGAGAAAATGTGAAAAGTGTTAATATGTAGTAAAAACCTTAGAAAATCTCCGTGTTTCGTCATTCACCATCGAATCGATATAACGCGAGATCGTCACATTGGTCGCATTTCTCTCTGAAACGGTTACATTTATGGTCTGCCAGCCCTTGTCGCGTGCTGCGGTATGTGGGGACAATACAAGCAGCACAGTAGAACACAGGAGAAGCATCTAAGTTGATGCAATCGCCCAGTAAGAAGAGATACATTTACAGTTTTATTTATCGATTATTGAATTAGTGGTCGGTTTGGTGCCTTGGACATGACCGAGGACCTTAAGATTTTGCATGAACCGAGGACTGGCAGCCATGTAACACGAGAAAATGTGAAAAGTGTTAATATGTAGTAAAAACCTTAGAAAATCTCCGTGTTTCGTCATTCACCATCGAATCGATATAACGCGAGATCGTCACATTGGTCGCATTTCTCTCTGAAACGGTTACATTTATGGTCTGCCAGCCCTTGTCGCGTGCTGCGGTGTGTGGGGACAATACAAGCGGCACAGTAGATTACAGGAGAAGCATCTAAGTTGATGCAATCGCCCAGTAAGAAGAGCTACATTTATAGTTTTAGTTATCGATTATTGAATTATTGGTCGGTTTGGTGCCTTGGACATGACCGAGGACCTTAAGATTTTGCATGAACCGAGGACTGGCAGCCACGTAACACGAGAAAATGTGAAAAGTGTTAATATGTAGTAAAAACCTTAGAAAATCTCCGTGTTTCGTCATTCACCATCAAATCGATATAACGCGAGATCGTCACATTGGTCGCATTTCTCTCTGAAACGGTTACATTTATGGTCTGCCAGCCCTTGTCGCGTGCTGCGGTATGTGGGAACAATACAAGCAGCACAGTAGAACACAGGAGAAGCATCTAAGTTGATGCAATCGCCCAGTAAGAAGAGCTACATTTATAGTTTTAGTTATCGATTATTGAATTATTGGTCGGTTTGGTGCCTTGGACATGACCGAGGACCTTAAGATTTTGCATGAACCGAGGACTGGCAGCCACGTAACACGAGAAAATGTGAAAAGTGTTAATATGTAGTGAAAACCTTAGAAAATCTCCGTGTTTCGTCATTCACCATCGAATCGATATAACGCGAGATCGTCACATTGGTCGCATTTCTCTCTGAAACGGTTACATTTATGGTCTGCCAGCCCTTGTCGCGTGCTGCGGTATGTGGGGACAATACAAGCAGCACAGTAGAACACAGGAGAAGCATCTAAGTTGATGCAATCGCCCAGTAAGAAGAGCTACATTTATAGTTTTATTTATCGATTATTGAATTAGTGGTCGGTTTGGTGCCTTGGACATGACCGAGGACCTTAAGATTTTGCATGAACCGAGGACTGGCAGCCATGTAACACGAGAAAATGTGAAAAGTGTTAATATGTAGTAAAAACCTTAGAAAATCTCCGTGTTTCGTCATTCACCATCGAATCGATATAACGCGAGATCGTCACATTGGTCGCATTTCTCTCTGAAACGGTTACATTTATGGTCTGCCAGCCCTTGTCGCGTGCTGCGGTGTGTGGGGACAATACAAGCGGCACAGTAGATTACAGGAGAAGCATCTAAGTTGATGCAATCGCCCAGTAAGAAGAGCTACATTTATAGTTTTAGTTATCGATTATTGAATTATTGGTCGGTTTGGTGCCTTGGACATGACCGAGGACCTTAAGATTTTGCATGAACCGAGGACTGGCAGCCACGTAACACGAGAAAATGTGAAAAGTGTTAATATGTAGTAAAAACCTTAGAAAATCTCCGTGTTTCGTCATTCACCATCGAATCGATATAACGCGAGATCGTCACATTGGTCGCATTTCTCTCTGAAACGGTTACATTTATGGTCTGCCAGCCCTTGTCGCGTGCTGCGGTATGTGGGGACAATACAAGCAGCACAGTAGAACACAGGAGAAGCATCTAAGTTGATGCAATCGCCCAGTAAGAAGAGCTACATTTATAGTTTTAGTTATCGATTATTGAATTATTGGTCGGTTTGGTGCCTTGGACATGACCGAGGACCTTAAGATTTTGCATGAACCGAGGACTGGCAGCCACGTAACACGAGAAAATGTGAAAAGTGTTAATATGTAGTAAAAACCTTAGAAAATCTCCGTGTTTCGTCATTCACCATCGAATCGATATAACGCGAAATCGTCACATTGGTCGCATTTCTCTCTGAAACGGTTACATTTATGGTCTGCCAGCCCCTGTCGCGTGCTGCGGTATGTGGGGACAATACAAGCAGCACAGTAGAACACAGGAGAAGCATGTAAGTTGATGCAATCGCCCAGTAAGAAGAGCTACATTTATAGTTTTAGTTATCGATTATTGAATTATTGGTCGGTTTGGTGCCTTGGATATGACCGAGGACCTTAATATATTGCATGAACCGAGGACTGGCAGCCACGTAACACGAGAAAATGTGAAAAGTGTTAATATGTAGTAAAAACCTTAGAAAATCTCCGTGTTTCGTCATTCACCATCGATTCGATATAACGCGACATCGTCACATTGGTCGCATTTCTCTCTGAAACGGTTACATTTATGGTCTGCCAGCCCTTGTCGCGTGCTGCGGTATGTGGGGACAATACAAGCAGCACAGTAGAACACAGGAGAAGCATCTAAGTTGATGCAATCGCCCAGTAAGAAGAGCTACATTTATAGTTTTAGTTATCGATTATTGAATTATTGGTCGGTTTGGTGTCTTGGACATGACCGAGGACCTTACGATTGTGCATGAACCGAGGACTGGTACCCACGTAACACGAGAAAATGTGAAAAGTGTTAATATGTAGTAAAAACCTCAGAAAAACTCCGTGTTTCGTCATTCACCATCGATTCGATATAACGCGACATCGTCACATTGGTCGCATTTCTCTCTGAAACGGTTACATTTATGGTCTGCCAGCCCTTGTCGCGTGCTGCGGTATGTGGAGACAATACAAGCAGCACAGTAGAACACAGGAGAAGCATCTAAGTTGATGCAATCGCCCAGTAAGAAGAGCTACATTTATAGTTTTAGTTATCGATTATTAAATTATTGGTCGGTTTGGTGCCTTGGACATGACCGAGGACCTTAACATTTTGCATGAACCGAGGACTGGCAGCCACGTAACACGAGAAAATGTGAAAAGTGTTAATATGTAGTAAAAACCTTAGAAAATCTCCGTGTTTCGTCATTCACCATCGAATCGATATAACGCGAGATCGTCACATTGGTCGCATTTCTCTCTGAAACGGTTACATTTATGGTCTGCCAGCCCTTGTCGCGTGCTGCGGTATGTAGGGACAATACAAGCAGCACAGTAGAACACAGGAGAAGCATCTAAGTTGATGCAATCGCCCAGTAAGAAGAGCTACATTTATAGTTTTAGTTATCGATTATTGAATTATTGGTCGGTTTGGTGCCTTGGACATGACCGAGGACCTTAAGATTTTGCATGAACCGAGGACTGGCAGCCACGTAACACGAGAAAATGTGAAAAGTGTTAATATGTAGTAAAAACCTTAGAAAATCTCCGTGTTTCGTCATTCACCATCGAATCGATATAACGCGAGATCGTCACATTGGTCGCATTTCTCTCTGAAACGGTTACATTTATGGTCTGCCAGCCCTTGTCGCGTGCTGCGGTATGTGGGGACAATACAAGCAGCACAGTAGAACACAGGAGAAGCATCTAAGTTGATGCAATCGCCCAGTAAGAAGAGCTACATTTATAGTTTTAGTTATCGATTATTGAATTATTGGTCGGTTTGGTGCCTTGGACATGACCGAGGACCTTAAGATTTTGCATGAACCGAGGACTGGCAGCCACGTAACACGAGAAAATGTGAAAAGTGTTAATATGTAGTAAAAAACTTAGAAAATCTCCGTGTTTCGTCATTCACCATCGAATCGATATAACGCGAGATCGTCACATTAGTCGCATTTCTCTCTGAAACGGTTACATTTATGGTCTGCCAGCCCTTGTCGCGTGCTGCGGTATGTGGGGACAATACAAGCAGCACAGTAGAACACAGGAGAAGCATCTAAGTTGATGCAATCGCCCAGTAAGAAGAGCTACATTTATAGTTTTAGTTATCGATTATTGAATTATTGGTCGCTTTGGTGCCTTGGACATGACCGAGGACCTTAAGATTTTGCATGAACCGAGGACTGGCAGCCACGTAACACGAGAAAATGTGAAAAGTGTTAATATGTAGTAAAAACCTTAGAAAATCTCCGTGTTTCGTCATTCACCATCGAATCGATATAACGCGAGATCGTCACATTGGTCGCATTTCTCTCTGAAACGGTTACATTTATGGTCTGCCAGCCCTTGTCGCGTGCTGCGGTATGTGGGGACAATACAAGCAGCACAGTAGAACACAGGAGAAGCATCTAAGTTGATGCAATCGCCCAGTAAGAAGAGCTACATTTATAGTTTTAGTTATCGATTATTGAATTATTGGTCGGTTTGGTGCCTTGGACATGACCGAGGACCTTAAGATTTTGCATGAACCGAGGACTGGCAGCCACGTAACACGAGAAAATGTGAAAAGTGTTAATATGTAGTAAAAACCTTAGAAAATCTCCGTGTTTCGTCATTCACCATCGAATCGATATAACGCGAGATCGTCACATTGGTCGCATTTCTCTCTGAAACGGTTACATTTATGGTCTGCCAGCCCTTGTCGCGTGCTGCGGTATGTGGGAACAATACAAGCAGCACAGTAGAACACAGGAGAAGCATCTAAGTTGATGCAATCGCCCAGTAAGAAGAGCTACATTTATAGTTTTAGTTATCGATTATTGAATTATTGGTCGGTTTGGTGCCTTGGACATGACCGAGGACCTTAAGATTTTGCATGAACCGAGGACTGGCAGCCACGTAACACGAGAAAATGTGAAAAGTGTTAATATGTAGTGAAAACCTTAGAAAATCTCCGTGTTTCGTCATTCACCATCGAATCGATATAACGCGAGATCGTCACATTGGTCGCATTTCTCTCTGAAACGGTTACATTTATGGTCTGCCAGCCCTTGTCGCGTGCTGCGGTATGTGGGGACAATACAAGCAGCACAGTAGAACACAGGAGAAGCATCTAAGTTGATGCAATCGCCCAGTAAGAAGAGCTACATTTATAGTTTTAGTTATCGATTATTAAATTATTGGTCGGTTTGGTGCCTTGGACATGACCGAGGACCTTAAGATTTTGCATGAACCGAGGACTGGCAGCCACGTAACACGAGAAAATGTGAAAAGTGTTAATATGTAGTAAAAACCTTAGAAAATCTCCGTGTTTCGTCATTCACATCGAATCGATATAACGCGAGATCGTCACATTGGTCGCATTTCTCTCTGAAACGGTTACATTTATGGTCTGCCAGCCCTTGTCGCGTGCTGCGGTATGTGGGGACAATACAAGCAGCACAGTAGAACACAGGAGAAGCATCTAAGTTGATGCAATCGCCCAGTAAGAAGAGCTACATTTATAGTTTTAGTTATCGATTATTGAATTATTGGTCGGTTTGGTGCCTTGGACATGACCGAGGACCTTAAGATTTTGCATGAACCGAGGACTGGCAGCCACGTAACACGAGAAAATGTGAAAAGTGTTAATATGTAGTAAAAACCTTAGAAAATCTCCGTGTTTCGTCATTCACCATCGAATCGATATAACGCGAGATCGTCACATTGGTCGCATTTCTCTCTGAAACGGTTACATTTATGGTCTGCCAGCCCTTGTCGCGTGCTGCGGTATGTGGGGACAATACAAGCAGCACAGTAGAACACAGGAGAAGCATCTAAGTTGATGCAATCGCCCAGTAAGAAGAGCTACATTTATAGTTTTAGTTATCGATTATTGAATTATTGGTCGGTTTGGTGCCTTGGACATGACCGAGGACCTTAAGATTTTGCATGAACCGAGGACTGGCAGCCACGTAACACGAGAAAATGTGAAAAGTGTTAATATGTAGTAAAAACCTTAGAAAATCTCCGTGTTTCGTCATTCACCATCGAATCGATATAACGCGAGATCGTCACATTGGTCGCATTTCTCTCTGAAACGGTTACATTTATGGTCTGCCAGCCCTTGTCGCGTGCTGCGGTATGTGGGGACAATACAAGCAGCACAGTAGAACACAGGAGAAGCATCTAAGTTGATGCAATCGCCCAGTAAGAAGAGCTACATTTATAGTTTTAGTTATCGATTATTGAATTATTGGTCGGTTTGGTGCCTTGGACATGACCGAGGACCTTAAGATTGTGAATGAACCGAAGACTGGTACCCACGTAACACGAGAAAATGTGAAAAGTGTTAATATGTAGTAAAAACCTTAGAAAATCTCCGTGTTTCGTCATTCACCATCGAATTGATATAACGCGAGATCGTCACATTGGTCGCATTTCTCTCTGAAACGGTTACATTTATGGTCTGCCAGCCCTTGTCGCGTGCTGCGGTATGTGGGGACAATACAAGCAGCACAGTAGAACACAGGAGAAGCATCTAAGTTGATGCAATCGCCCAGTAAGAAGAGCTACATTTATAGTTTTAGTTATCGATTATTGAATTATTGGTCGGTTTGGTGCCTTGGACATGACCGAGGACCTTAAGATTGTGCATGAACCGAGGACTGGTACCCACGTAACACGAGAAAATGTGAAAAGTGTTAATATGTAGTAAAAACCTTAGAAAATCTCCGTGTTTCGTCATTCACCATCGAATCGATATAACGCGAGATCGTCACATTGGTCGCATTTCTCTCTGAAACGGTTACATTTATGGTCTGCCAGCCCTTGTCGCGTGCTGCGGTATGTGGGGACAATACAAGCGGCACAGTAGAACACAGGAGAAGCATCTAAGTTGATGCAATCGCCCAGTAAGAAGAGCTACATTTATAGTTTTAGTTATCGATTATTGAATTATTGGTCGGTTTGGTGCCTTGAACATGACCGAGGACCTTAAGATTTTGCATGAACCGAGGACTGGCAACCACGTAACACGAGAAAATGTGAAAAGTGTTAATATGTAGTAAAAACCTTAGAAAATCTCCGTGTTTCGTCATTCACCATCGAATCGATATAACGCGAGATCGTCACATTGGTCGCATTTCTCTCTGAAACGGTTACATTTATCGTCTGCCAGCCCTTGTCGCGTGCTGCGGTATGTGGGGACAATACAAGCAGCACAGTAGAACACAGGAGAAGCATCTAAGTTGATGCAATCGCCCAGTAAGAAGAGCTACATTTATAGTTTTAGTTATCGATTATTGAATTATTGGTCGGTTTGGTGCCTTGGACATGACCGAGGACCTTAAGATTTTGCATGAACCGAGGACTGGCAGCCACGTAACACGAGAAAGTGTGAAAAGTGTTAATATGTAGTAAAAACCTTAGAAAATCTCGGTGTTTCGTCATTCACCATCGAATCGATATAACACGAGATCGTCACATTGGTCGCATTTCTCTCTGAAACGGTTACATTTATGGTCTGCCAGCCCTTGTCGCGTGCTGCGGTATGTGGGGACAATACAAGCAGCACAGTAGAACACAGGAGAAGCATCTAAGTTGATGCAATCGCCCAGTAAGAAGAGCTACATTTATAGTTTTAGTTATCGATTATTAAATTATTGGTCGGTTTGGTGCCTTGGACATGACCGAGGACCTTAAGATTTTGCATGAACCGAGGACTGGCAGCCACGTAACACGAGAAAATGTGAAAAGTGTTAATATGTAGTAAAAACCTTAGAAAATCTCCGTGTTTCGTCATTCACCATCGAATCAATATAACGCGAGATCGACACATTGGTCGCATTTCTCTCTGAAACGGTTACATTTATGGTCTGCCAGCCCTAGTCGCGTGCTGCGGTATGTGGGGACAATACAAGCAGCACAGTAGAACACAGGAGAAGCATCTAGGTTGATGCAATCGCCCAGTAAGAAGAGCTACATTTATAGTTTTAGTTATCGATTATTGAATTATTGGTCGGTTTGGTGCCTTGGACATGACCGAGGACCTTAAGATTTTGTATGAACCGAGGACTGGCAGCCACGTAACACGAGAAAATGTGAAAAGTGTTAATATGTAGTAAAAACCTTAGAAAATCTCCGTGTTTCGTCATTCACCATCGAATCGATATAACGCGAGATCGTCACATTGGTCGCATTTCTCTCTGAAACGGTTACATTTATGGTCTGCCAGCCCTTGTCGCGTGCTGCGGTATGTGGGGACAATACAAGCGGCATAGTAGAACACAGGAGAAGCATCTAAGTTGATGCAATCGCCCAGTAAGAAGAGCTACATTTATAGTTTTAGTTATCGATTATTGAATTATTGGTCGGTTTGGTGCCTTGGACATGACCGAGGACCTTAAGATTTTGCTTGAACCGAGGACTGGCAGCCACGTAACACGAGAAAATGTGAAAAGTGTTAATATGTAGTAAAAACCTTAGAAAATCTCCGTGTTTCGTCATTCACCATCGAATCGATATAACGCGAGATCGTCACATTGGTCGCTTTTCTCTCTGAAACGGTTACATTTATGGTCTGCCAGCCCTTGTCGCGTGCTGCGGTATGTGGGGACAATACAAGCAGCACAGTAGAACACAGGAGAAGCATCTAAGTTCATGCAATCGCCCAGTAAGAAGAGCTACATTTATAGTTTTAGTTATCGATTATTGAATTAGTGGTCGGTTTGGTGCCTTGGACATGACCGAGGACCTTAAGATTTTGCATGAACCGAGGACTGGCAGCCACGTAACACGAGAAAATGTGAAAAGTGTTAATATGTAGTAAAAACCTTAGAAAATCTCCGTGTTTCGTCATTCGCCATCGAATCGATATAACGCGAGATCGTCACATTGGTCGCATTTCTCTCTGAAACGGTTACATTTATGGTCTGCCAGCCCTTGTCGCGTGCTGCGGTATGTGGGGACAATACAAGCAGCACAGTAGAACACAGGAGAAGCATCTAAGTTGATGCAATCGCCCAGTAAGAAGAGCTACATTTATAGTTTTAGTTATCGATTATTAAATTATTGGTCGGTTTGGTGCCTTGGACATGACCGAGGACCTTAAGATTTTGCATGAACCGAGGACTGGCAGCCACGTAACACGAGAAAATGTGAAAAGTGTTAATATGTAGTAAAAACCTTAGAAAATCTCCGTGTTTCGTCATTCACCATCGAATCGATATAACGCGAGATCGTCACATTGGTCGCATTTCTCTCTGAAACGGTTACATTTATGGTCTGCCAGCCCTAGTCGCGTGCTGCGGTATGTGGGGACAATACAAGCAGCACAGTAGAACACAGGAGAAGCATCTAAGTTGATGCAATCGCCCAGTAAGAAGAGCTACATTTATAGTTTTAGTTATCGATTATTGAATTATTGGTCGGTTTGGTGCCTTGGACATGACCGAGGACCTTAAGATTTTGTATGAACCGAGGACTGGCAGCCACGTAACACGAGAAAATGTGAAAAGTGTTAATATGTAGTAAAAACCTTAGAAAATCTCCGTGTTTCGTCATTCACCATCGAATCGATATAACGCGAGATCGTCACATTGGTCGCATTTCTCTCTGAAACGGTTACATTTATGGTCTGCCAGCCCTTGTCGCGTGCTGCGGTATGTGGGGACAATACAAGCAGCACAGTAGAACACAGGAGAAGCATCTAAGTTGATGCAATCGCCCAGTAAGAAGAGCTACAATTATAGTTTTAGTTATCGATTATTGAATTATTGGTCGGTTTGGTGCCTTGGACATGACCGAGGACCTTAAGATTTTGCATGAACCGAGGACTGGCAGCCTCGTAACACGAGAAAATGTGAAAAGTGTTAATATGTAGTAAATACCTTAGAAAATCTCCGTGTTTCGTCATTCACCATCGAATCGATATAACGCGAGATCGTCACATTGGTCGCATTTCTCTCTGAAACGGTTACATTTATGGTCTGCCAGCCCTTGTCGCGTGCTGCGGTATGTGGGGACAATACAAGCAGCACAGTAGAACACAGGAGAAGCATCTAAGTTGATGCAATCGCCCAGTAAGAAGAGCTACATTTATAGTTTTAGTCATCGATTATTGAATTATTGGTCGGTTTGGTGCCTCGGACATGACCGAGGACCTTAAGATTTTGCATGAACCGAGGACTGGCAGCCACGTAACACGAGAAAGTGTGAAAAGTGTTAATATGTAGTAAATACCTTAGAAAATCTCCGTGTTTCGTCATTCACCATCGAATCGATATAACGCGAGATCGTCACATTGGTCGCATTTCTCTCTGAAACGGTTACATTTATGGTCTGCCAGCCCTTGTCGCGTGCTGCGGTATGAGGGGACAATACAAGCAGCACAGTAGAACACAGGAGAAGCATCTAAGTTGATGCAATCGCCCAGTAAGAAGAGCTACATTTATAGTTTTAGTTATCGATTATTGAATTATTAGTCGGTTTGGTGCCTTGGACATGACCGAGGACCTTAAGATTTTGCATGAACCGAGGACTGGCAGCCACGTAACACGAGAAAATGTGAAAAGTGTTAATATGTAGTAAAAACCTTAGAAAATCTCCGTGTTTCATCATTCACCATCGAATCGATATAACGCGAGATCGTCACATTGGTCGCATTTCTCTCTGAAACGGTTACATTTATGGTCTGCCAGCCCTTATCGCGTGCTGCGGTATGTGGGGACAATACAAGCAGCACAGTAGAACACAGGAGAAGCATCTAAGTTGATGCCATCGCCCAGTAAGAAGAGCTACAATTATAGTTTTAGTTATCGATTATTGAATTATTGGTCGGTTTGGTGCCTTGGACATGACCGAGGACCTTAAGATATTGCATGAACCGAGGACTGGCAGCCACGTAACACCAAGTGTGAAAAGTGTTAATATGTAGTAAAAACCTTAGAAAATCTCCGTGTTTCGTCATTCACAATCAAATCGATATAACGCGAGATCGTCACATTGGTCGCATTTCTCTCTGAAACGGTTACATTTATGGTCTGCCAGCCCTTGTCGCGTGCTGCGGTATGTGGGGACAATACAAGCGGCATAGTAGAACACAGGAGAAGCATCTAAGTTGATGCAATCGCCCAGTAAGAAGAGCTACATTTATAGTTTTAGTTATCGATTATTGAATTATTGGTCGGTTTGGTGCCTTGGACATGACCGAGGACCCTAAGATTTTGTATGAACCGAGGACTGGCAGCCACGTAACACGAGAAAATGTGAAAAGTGTTAATATGTAGTAAAAAACTTAGAAAATCTCCGTGTTTCGTCATGCACCATCGAATCGATATAACGCGAGATCGTCACATTGGTCGCATTTCTCTCTGAAACGGTTACATTTATGGTCTGCCAGCCCTTGTCGCGTGCTGCGGTATGTGGGGACAATACAAGCAGCACAGTAGAACACAGGAGAAGCATCTAAGTTGATGCAATCGCCCAGTAAGAAGAGCTACAATTATAGTTTTAGTTATCGATTATTGAATTATTGGTCGGTTTGGTGCCTTGGACATGACCGAGGACCTTAAGATTTTGCATGAACCGAGGACTGGCAGCCACGTAACACAAGAAAATGTGAAAAGTGTTAATATGTTGTAAAAACCTTAGAAAATCTCCGTGTTTCGTCATTCACCATCGAATCGATATAACGCGAGATCGTCACATTGGTCGCATTTATCTCTGAAACGGTTACATTTATGGTCTGCCAGCCCTTGTCGCGTGCTGCGGTATGTGGGGACAATACAAGCAGCACAGTAGAACACAGGAGAAGCATCTAAGTTGATGCAATCGCCCAGTAAGAAGAGCTACATTTATAGTTTTAGTTATCGATTATTGAATTATTGGTCGGTTTGGTGCCTTGGACATGACCGAGGACCTTAAGATTTTGCATGAACCGAGGACTGGCAGCCACGTAACACGAGAAAATGTGAAAAGTGTTAATATGTAGTAAAAACCTTAGAAAATCTCCGTGTTTCGTCATTCACCATCGAATCGATATAACGCGAGATCGTCACATTGGTCGCACTTCTCTCTGAACCGGTTACATTTATGGTCTGCCAGCCCTTGTCGCGTGCTGCGGTATGTGGGGACAATACAAGCGGCATAGTAGAACACAGGAAAAGCATCTAAGTTGATGCAATCGCCCAGTAAGAAGAGCTACATTTATAGTTTTAGTTATCGATTATTGAATTATTGGTCGGTTTGGTGCCTTGGACATGACCGAGGACCTTAAGATTTTGCATGAACCGAGGACTGGCAGCCTCGTAACACGAGAAAATGTGAAAAGTGTTAATATGTAGTAAATACCTTAGAAAATCTCCGTGTTTCGTCATTCACCATCGAATCGATATAACGCGAGATCGTCACATTGGTCGCATTTCTCTCTGAAACGGTTACATTTATGGTCTGCCAGCCCTTGTCGCGTGCTGCGGTATGTGGGGACAATACAAGCAGCACAGTAGAACACAGGAGAAGCATCTAAGTTGATGCAATCGCCCAGTAAGAAGAGCTACATTTATAGTTTTAGTTATCGATTATTGAATTATTGGTCGGTTTGGTGCCTTGGACATGACCGAGGACCTTAAGATTTTGCATGAACCGAGGACTGGCAGCCACGTAACACCAAGTGTGAAAAGTGTTAATATGTAGTAAAAACCTTAGAAAATCTCCGTGTTTCGTCATTCACCATCAAATCGATATAACGCGAGATCGTCACATTGGTCGCATTTCTCTCTGAAACGGTTACATTTATGGTCTGCCAGCCCTTGTCGCGTGCTGCGGTATGTGGGGACAATACAAGCAGCACAGTAGAACACAGGAGAAGCATCTAAGTTGATGCAATCGCCCAGTAAGAAGAGCTACATTTATAGTTTTAGTTATCGATTATTGAATTATTGGTCGGTTTGGTGCCTTGGACATGACCGAGGACCTTAAGATTGTGCATGAACCGAGGACTGGTACCCACGTAACACGAGAAAATGTGAAAAGTGTTAATATGTAGTAAAAACCTTAGAAAATCTCCGTGTTTCGTCATTCACCATCGAATCGATATAACGCGAGATCGTCACATTGGTCGCATTTCTCTCTGAAACGGTTACATTTATGGTCTGCCAGCCCTTGTCGCGTGCTGCGGTATGTGGGGACAATACAAGCAGCACAGTAGAACACAGGAGAAGCATCTAAGTTGATGCAATCGCCCAGTAAGAAGAGCTACATTTATAGTTTTAGTTATCGATTATTGAATTATTGGTCGGTTTGGTGCCTTGGACATGACCGAGGACCTTAAGATTTTGCATGAACCGAGGACTGGCAGCAACGTAACACGAGAAAATGTGAAAAGTGTTAATATGTAGTAAATACCTTAGAAAATCTCCGTGTTTCGTCATTCACCATCAAATCGATATAACGCGAGATCGTCACATTGGTCGCATTTCTCTCTGAAACGGTTACATTTATGGTCTGCCAGCCCTTGTCGCGTGCTGCGGTATGTGGGGACAATACAAGCAGCACAGTAGAACACAGGAGAAGCATCTAAGTTGATGCAATCGCCCAGTAAGAAGAGCTACATTTATAGTTTTAGTTATCGATTATTGAATTATTGGTCGGTTTGGTGCCTTGGACATGACCGAGGACCTTAAGATTGTGCATGAACCGAGGACTGGCAGCAACGTAACACGAGAAAATGTGAAAAGTGTTAATATGTAGTAAAAACCTTAGAAAATCTCCGTGTTTCGTCATTCACCATCAAATCGATATAACGCGAGATCGTCACATTGGTCGCATTTCTCTCTGAAACGGTTACATTTATGGTCTGCCAGCCATTGTCGCGTGCTGCGATATGTGGGGACAATACAAGCAGCACAGTAGAACACAGGAGAAGCATCTAAGTTGATGCAATCGCCCAGTAAGAAGAGCTACATTTATAGTTTTAGTTATCGATTATTGAATTATTGGTCGGTTTGGTGCCTTGGACATGACCGAGGACCTTAAGATTTTGCATGAACCGAGGACTGGCAGCCACGTAACACGAGAAAATGTGAAAAGTGTTAATATGTAGTAAAAACCTTAGAAAATCTCCGTGTTTCGTCATTCACCATCGAATCGATACAACGCGAGATCGTCACATTGGTCGCATTTCTCTCTGAAACGGTTACATTTATGGTCTGCCAGCCCTTGTCGCGTGCTGCGGTATGTGGGGACAATACAAGCAGCACAGTAGAACACAGGAGAAGCATCTAAGTTGATGCAATCGCCCAGTAAGAAGAGCTACATTTATAGTTTTAGTTATCGATTATTGAATTATTGGTCGGTTTGGTGCCTTGGACATGACCGAGGACCTTAAGACTGTGCATGAACCGAGGACTGGTACCCACGTAACACGAGAAAATGTGAAAAGTGTTAATATGTAGTAAAAACCTTAGAAAATCTCCGTGTTTCGTCATTCACCATCGAATCGATATAACGCGAGATCGTCATATTGGTTGCATTTCTCTCTGAAACGGTTACATTTATGGTCTGCCAGCCCTTGTCGCGTGCTGCGGTATGTGGGGACAATACAAGCAGCACAGTAGAACACAGGAGAAGCATCTAAGTTGATGCAATCGCCCAGTAAGAAGAGCTACATTTATAGTTTTAGTTATCGATTATTGAATTAGTGGTCGGTTTGGTGCCTTGGACATGACCGAGGACCTTAAGATTTTGCATGAACCGAGGACTGGCAGCCACGTAACACGAGAAAATGTGAAAAGTGTTAATATGTAGTAAAAACCTTAGAAAATCTCCGTGTTTCGTCATTCACCATCGAATCGATATAACGCGAGATCGTCACATTGGTCACATTTCTCTCTGAAACGGTTACATTTATGGTCTGCCAGCCCTTGTCGCGTGCTGCGGTATGTGGGGACAATACAAGCAGCACAGTAGAACACAGGAGAAGCATCTAAGTTGATGCAATCGCCCAGTAAGGAGAGCTACATTTATAGTTTTAGTTATCGATTATTAAATTATTGGTCGGTTTGGTGCCTTGGACATGACCGAGGACCTTAAGATTTTGTATGAACCGAGGACTGGCAGCCACGTAACACGAGAAAATGTGAAAAGTGTTAATATGTAGTAAAAACCTTAGAAAATCTCCGTGTTTCGTCATTCACCATCGAATCGATATAACGCGAGATCGTCACATTGGTCGCATTTCTCTCTGAAACGGTTACATTTATGGTCTGCCAGCCCTAGTCGCGTGCTGCGGTATGTGGGGACAATACAAGCAGCACAGTAGAACACAGGAGAAGCATCTAAGTTGATGCAATCGCCCAGTAAGAAGAGCTACATTTATAGTTTTAGTTATCGATTATTGAATTATTGGTCGGTTTGGTGCCTTGGACATGACCGAGGACCTTAAGATTTTGTATGAACCGAGGACTGGCAGCCACGTAACACGAGAAAATGTGAAAAGTGTTAATATGTAGTAAAAACCTTAGAAAATCTCCGTGTTTCGTCATTCACCATCGATCGATATAACGCGAGATCGTCACATTGGTCGCATTTCTCTCTGAAACGGTTACATTTATGGTCTGCCAGCCCTTGTCGCGTGCTGCGGTATGTGGGGACAATACAAGCGGCATAGTAGAACACAAGAGAAGCATCTAAGTTGATGCAATCGCCCAGTAAGAAGAGCTACATTTATAGTTTTAGTTATCGATTATTGAATTATTGGTCGGTTTGGTGCCTTGGACATTACCGAGGACCTTAAGATTTTGCATGAACCGAGGACTGGCAGCCACGTAACACGAGAAAATGTGAAAAGTGTTAATATGTAGTAAAAACCTTAGAAAATCTCCGTGTTTCGTCATTCACCATCGAATCGATATAACGCGAGATCGTCACATTGGTCGCATTTCTCTCTGAAACGGTTACATTTATGGTCTGCCAGCCCTTGTCGCGTGCTGCGGTATTTGGGGACAATACAAGCAGCACAGTAGAACACAGGAGAAGCATCTAAGTTGATGCAATCGCCCAGTAAGAAGAGCTACATTTATAGTTTTAGTTATCGATTATTGAATTATTGGTCGGTTTGGTGCCTTGGACATGACCGAGGACCTTAAGATTTTGCATGAACCGAGGACTGGCAGCCACGTAACACGAGAAAATGTGAAAAGTGTTAATATGTAGTAAATACCTTAGAAAATCTCCGTGTTTCGTCATTCACCATCGAATCGATATAACGCGAGATCGTCACATTGGTCGCATTTCTCTCTGAAACGGTTACATTTATGGTCTGCCAGCCCTTGTCGCGTGCTGCGGTATGTGGGGACAATACAAGCAGCACAGTAGAACACAGGAGAAGCATCTAAGTTGATGCAATCGCCCAGTAAGAAGAGCTACATTTATAGTTTTAGTTATCGATTATTGAATTATTAGTCGGTTTGGTGCCTTGGACATGACCGAGGACCTTAAGATTTTGCATGAACCGAGGACTGGCAGCCACGTAACACGAGAAAATGTGAAAAGTGTTAATATGTAGTAAAAACCTTAGAAAATCTCCGAGTTTCATCATTCACCATCGAATCGATATAACGCGAGATCGTCACATTGGTCGCATTTCTCTCTGAAACGGTTACATTTATGGTCTGCCAGCCCTTATCGCGTGCTGCGGTATGTGGGGACAATACAAGCAGCACAGTAGAACACAGGAGAAGCATCTAAGTTGATGCAATCGCCCAGTAAGAAGAGCTACAATTATAGTTTTAGTTATCGATTATTGAATTATTGGTCGGTTTGGTGCCTTGGACATGACCGAGGACCTTAAGATTTTGCATGAACCGAGGACTGGCAGCCACGTAACACGAGAAAATGTGAAAAGTGTTAATATGTTGTAAAAACCTTAGAAAATCTCCGTGTTTCGTCATTCACCATCGAATCGATATAACGCGAGATCGTCACATTGGTCGCATTTCTCTCTGAAACGGTTACATTTATGGTCTGCCAGCCCTTGTCGCGTGCTGCGCTATGTGGGGACAATACAAGCGGCATAGTATAACACAGGAGAAGCATCTAAGTTGATGCAATCGCCCAGTAAGAAGAGCTACATTTATAGTTTTAGTTATCGATTATTGAATTATTGGTCGGGTTGGTGCCTTGGACATGACCGAGGACCTTAAGATTTTGTATGAACCGAGGACTGGCAGCCACGTAACACGAGAAAATGTGAAAAGTGTTAATATGTAGTAAAAACCTTAGAAAATCTCCGTGTTTCGTCATTCACCATCGAATCGATATAACGCGAGATCGTCACATTGGTCGCATTTCTCTCTGAAACGGTTACATTTATGGTCTGCCAGCCCTTGTCGCGTGCTGCGGTATGTGGGGACAATAGAAGCAGCACAGTAGAACATAGGAGAAGCATCTAAGTTGATGCAATCGCCCAGTAAGAAGAGCTACAATTATAGTTTTAGTTATCGATTATTGAATTATTGGTCGGTTTGGTGCCTTGGACATGACCGAGGACCTTAAGATTTTGCATGAACCGAGGACTGGCAGCCACGTAACACGAGAAAATGTGAAAAGTGTTAATATGTTGTAAAAACCTTAGAAAATCTCCGTGTTTCGTCATTCACCATCGAATCGATATAACGCGAGATCGTCACATTGGTCGCATTTCTCTCTGAAAAGGTTACATTTATGGTCTGCCAGCCCTTGTCGCGTGCTGCGGTATGTGGGGACAATACAAGCAGCACAGTAGAACACAGGAGAAGCATCTAAGTTGATGCAATCGCCCAGTAAGAAGAGCTACATTTATAGTTTTAGTTATCGATTATTGAATTATTGGTCGGTTTGGTGCCTTGGACATGACCGAGGACCTTAAGATTTTGCATGAACCGAGGACTGGCAGCCACGTAACACGAGAAAATGTGAAAAGTGTTAATATGTAGTAAAAACCTTAGAAAATCTCCGTGTTTCGTCATTCACCATCGAATCGATATAACGCGAGATCGTCACATTGGTCGCACTTCTCTCTGAAACGGTTACATTTATGGTCTGCCAGCCCTTGTCGCGTGCTGCGGTATGTGGGGACAATACAAGCGGCACAGTAGAACACAGGAGAAGCATCTAAGTTGATGCAATCGCCCAGTAAGAAGAGCTACATTTATAGTTTTAGTTATCGATTATTGAATTATTGGTCGGTTTGGTGCCTTGGACATGACCGAGGACCTTAAGATTTTGCATGAACCGAGGACTGGCAGCCTCGTAACACGAGAAAATGTGAAAAGTGTTAATATGTAGTAAATACCTTAGAAAATCTCCGTGTTTCGTCATTCACCATCGAATCGATATAACGCGAGATCGTCACATTGGTCGCATTTCTCTCTGAAACGGTTACATTTATGGTCTGCCAGCCCTTGTCGCGTGCTGCGGTATGTGGGGACAATACAAGCAGCACAGTAGAACACAGGAGAAGCATCTAAGTTGATGCAATCGCCCAGTAAGAAGAGCTACATTTATAGTTTTAGTCATCGATTATTGAATTATTGGTCGGTTTGGTGCCTCGGACATGACCGAGGACCTTAAGATTTTGTATGAACCGAGGACTGGCAGCCACGTAACACGAGAAAATGTGAAAAGTGTTAATATGTAGTAAAAACCTTAGAAAATCTCCGTGTTTCGTCATTCACCATCGAATCGATATAACGCGAGATCGTCACATTGGTCGCATTTCTCTCTGAAACGGTTACATTTATGACCTGCCAGCCCTTGTCGCGTGCTGCGGTATGTGGGGACAATACAAGCAGCACAGTAGAACACAGGAGAAGCATCTAAGTTGATGCAATCGCCCAGTAAGAAGAGCTACAATTATAGTTTTAGTTATCGATTATTGAATTATTGGTCGGTTTGGTGCCTTGGACATGACCGAGGACCTTAAGATTTTGCATGAACCGAGGACTGGCAGCCACGTAACACAAGAAAATGTGAAAAGTGTTAATATGTTGTAAAAACCTTAGAAAATCTCCGTGTTTCGTCATTCACCATCGAATCGATATAACGCGAGATCGTCACATTGGTCGCATTTATCTCTGAAACGGTTACATTTATGGTCTGCCAGCCCTTGTCGCGTGCTGCGGTATGTGGGGACAATACAAGCAGCACAGTAGAACACAGGAGAAGCATCTAAGTTGATGCAATCGCCCAGTAAGAAGAGCTACATTTATAGTTTTAGTTATCGATTATTGAATTATTGGTCGGTTTGGTGCCTTGGACATGACCGAGGACCTTAAGATTTTGCATGAACCGAGGACTGGCAGCCACGTAACACGAGAAAATGTGAAAAGTGTTAATATGTAGTAAAAACCTTAGAAAATCTCCGTGTTTCGTCATTCACCATCGAATCGATATAACGCGAGATCGTCACATTGGTCGCACTTCTCTCTGAACCGGTTACATTTATGGTCTGCCAGCCCTTGTCGCGTGCTGCGGTATGTGGGGACAATACAAGCGGCATAGTAGAACACAGGAAAAGCATCTAAGTTGATGCAATCGCCCAGTAAGAAGAGCTACATTTATAGTTTTAGTTATCGATTATTGAATTATTGGTCGGTTTGGTGCCTTGGACATGACCGAGGACCTTAAGATTTTGCATGAACCGAGGACTGGCAGCCTCGTAACACGAGAAAATGTGAAAAGTGTTAATATGTAGTAAATACCTTAGAAAATCTCCGTGTTTCGTCATTCACCATCGAATCGATATAACGCGAGATCGTCACATTGGTCGCATTTCTCTCTGAAACGGTTACATTTATGGTCTGCCAGCCCTTGTCGCGTGCTGCGGTATGTGGGGACAATACAAGCAGCACAGTAGAACACAGGAGAAGCATCTAAGTTGATGCAATCGCCCAGTAAGAAGAGCTACAATTATAGTTTTAGTTATCGATTATTGAATTATTGGTCGGTTTGGTGCCTTGGACATGACCGAGGACCTTAAGATTTTGCATGAACCGAGGACAGGCAGCCACGTAACACGAGAAAATGTGAAAAGTGTTAATATGTTGTAAAAACCTTAGAAAATCTCCGTGTTTCGTCATTCACCATCGAATCGATATAACGCGAGATCATCACATTGGTCGCATTTCTCTCTGAAACAGTTACATTTATGGTCTGCAGGCCCTTGTCGCGTGCTGCGGTATGTGGGGACAATACAAGCGGCATAGTAGAACACAGGAGAAGCATCTAAGTTGATGCAATCGCCCAGTAAGAAGAGCTACATTTATAGTTTTAGTTATCGATTATTGAATTATTGGTCGGTTTGGTGCCTTGGACATGACCGAGGACCTTAAGATTTTGTATGAACCGAGGACTGGCAGCCACGTAACACGAGAAAATGTGAAAAGTGTTAATATGTAGTAAAAACCTTAGAAAATCTCCGTGTTTCGTCATTCACCATCGAATCGATATAACGCGAGATCGTCACATTGGTCGCATTTCTCTCTGAAACGGTTACATTTATGGTCTGCCAGCCCTTGTCGCGTGCTGCGGTATGTGGGGACAATACAAGCAGCACAGTAGAACACAGGAGAAGCATCTAAGTTGATGCAATCGCCCAGTAAGAAGAGCTACAATTATAGTTTTAGTTATCGATTATTGAATTATTGGTCGGTTTGGTGCCTTGGACATGACCGAGGACCTTAAGATTTTGCATGAACCGAGGACTGGCAGCCACGTAACACAAGAAAATGTGAAAAGTGTTAATATGTTGTAAAAACCTTAGAAAATCTCCGTGTTTCGTCATTCACCATCGAATCGATATAACGCGAGATCGTCACATTGGTCGCATTTATCTCTGAAACGGTTACATTTATGGTCTGCCAGCCCTTGTCGCGTGCTGCGGTATGTGGGGACAATACAAGCAGCACAGTAGAACACAGGAGAAGCATCTAAGTTGATGCAATCGCCCAGTAAGAAGAGCTACATTTATAGTTTTAGTTATCGATTATTGAATTATTGGTCGGTTTGGTGCCTTGGACATGACCGAGGACCTTAAGATTTTGCATGAACCGAGGACTGGCAGCCTCGTAACACGAGAAAATGTGAAAAGTGTTAATATGTAGTAAATACCTTAGAAAATCTCCGTGTTTCGTCATTCACCATCGAATCGATATAACGCGAGATCGTCACATTGGTCGCATTTCTCTCTGAAACGGTTACATTTATGGTCTGCCAGCCCTTGTCGCGTGCTGCGGTATGTGGGGACAATACAAGCAGCACAGTAGAACACAGGAGAAGCATCTAAGTTGATGCAATCGCCCAGTAAGAAGAGCTACATTTATAGTTTTAGTTATCGATTATTGAATTATTGGTCGGTTTGGTGCCTTGGACATGACCGAGGACCTTAAGATTTTGTTGAACCGAGGACTGGCAGCCACGTAACACGAGAAAATGTGAAAAGTGTTAATATGTAGTAAAAACCTTAGAAAATCTCCGTGTTTCGTCATTCACCATCAAATCGATATAACGCGAGATCGTCACATTGGTCGCATTTCTCTCTGAAACGGTTACATTTATGGTCTGCCAGCCCTTGTCGCGTGCTGCGGTATGTGGGGACAATACAAGCAGCACAGTAGAACACAGGAGAAGCATCTAAGTTGATGCAATCGCCCAGTAAGAAGAGCTACATTTATAGTTTTAGTTATCGATTATTGAATTATTGGTCGGTTTGGTGCCTTGGACATGACCGAGGACCTTAAGATTGTGCATGAACCGAGGACTGGCAGCCACGTAACACGAGAAAATGTGAAAAGTGTTAATATGTAGTAAAAACCTTAGAAAATCTCCGTGTTTCGTCATTCACCATCAAATCGATATAACGCGAGATCGTCACATTGGTCGCATTTCTCTCTGAAACGGTTACATTTATGGTCTGCCAGCCATTGTCGCGTGCTGCGGTATGTGGGGACAATACAAGCAGCACAGTAGAACACAGGAGAAGCATCTAAGTTGATGCAATCGCCCAGTAAGAAGAGCTACATTTATAGTTTTAGTTATCGATTATTGAATTATTGGTCGGTTTGGTGCCTTGGACATGACCGAGGACCTTAAGATTTTGCATGAACCGAGGACTGGCAGCCACGTAACACGAGAAAATGTGAAAAGTGTTAATATGTAGTAAAAACCTTAGAAAATCTCCGTGTTTCGTCATTCACCATCGAATCGATATAACGCGAGATCGTCACATTGGTCGCATTTCTCTCTGAAACGGTTACATTTATGGTCTGCCAGCCCTTGTCGCGTGCTGCGGTATGTGGGGACAATACAAGCAGCACAGTAGAACACAGGAGAAGCATCTAAGTTGATGCAATCGCCCAGTAAGAAGAGCTACATTTATAGTTTTAGTTATCGATTATTGAATTAATGGTCGGTTTGGTGCCTTGGACATGACCGAGGACCTTACGATTGTGCATGAACCGAGGACTGGTACCCACGTAACACGAGAAAATGTGAAAAGTGTTAATATGTAGTAAAAACCTTAGAAAATCTCCGTGTTTCGTCATTCACCATCGAATCGATATAACGCGAGATCGTCACATTGGTCGCATTTCTCTCTGAAACGGTTACATTTATGGTCTGCCAGCCCTTGTCGCGTGCTGCGGTATGTGGGGACAATACAAGCAGCACAGTAGAACACAGGAGAAGCATCTAAGTTGATGCAATCGCCCAGTAAGAAGAGCTACATTTATAGTTTTAGTTATCGATTATTGAATTATTGGTCGGTTTGGTGCCTTGGACATGACCGAGGACCTTAAGATTTTGCATGAACCGAGGACTGGCAGCCACGTAACACGAGAAAATGTGAAAAGTGTTAATATGTAGTAAAAACCTTAGAAAATCTCCGTGTTTCGTCATTCACCATCGAATCGATATAACGCGAGATCGTCACATTGGTCGCATTTCTCTCTGAAACGGTTACATTTATGGTCTGCCAGCCCTTGTCGCGTGCTGCGGTATGTGGGGACAATACAAGCAGCACAGTAGAACACAGGAGAAGCATCTAAGTTGATGCAATCGCCCAGTAAGAAGAGCTACATTTATAGTTTTAGTTATCGATTATTGAATTATTGGTCGGTTTGGTGCCTTGGACATGACCGAGGACCTTAAGATTGTGCATGAACCGAGGACTGGCAGCCACGTAACACGAGAAAATGTGAAAAGTGTTAATATGTAGTAAAAACCTTAGAAAATCTCCGTGTTTCGTCATTCACCATCAAATCGATATAACGCGAGATCGTCACATTGGTCGCATTTCTCTCTGAAACGGTTACATTTATGGTCTGCCAGCCATTGTCGCGTGCTGCGATATGTGGGGACAATACAAGCAGCACAGTAGAACACAGGAGAAGCATCTAAGTTGATGCAATCGCCCAGTAAGAAGAGCTACATTTATAGTTTTAGTTATCGATTATTGAATTATTGGTCGGTTTGGTGCCTTGGACATGACCGAGGACCTTAAGATTTTGCATGAACCGAGGACTGGCAGCCACGTAACACGAGAAAATGTGAAAAGTGTTAATATGTAGTAAAAACCTTAGAAAATCTCCGTGTTTCGTCATTCACCATCGAATCGATATAACGCGAGATCGTCACATTGGTCGCATTTCTCTCTGAAACGGTTACATTTATGGTCTGCCAGCCCTTGTCGCGTGCTGCGGTATGTGGGGACAATACAAGCAGCACAGTAGAACACAGGAGAAGCATCTAAGTTGATGCAATCGCCCAGTAAGAAGAGCTACATTTATAGTTTTAGTTATCGATTATTGAATTATTGGTCGGTTTGGTGCCTTGGACATGACCGAGGACCTTAAGATTTTGCATGAACCGAGGACTGGCAGCCACGTAACACGAGAAAATGTGAAAAGTGTTAATATGTAGTAAAAACCTTAGAAAATCTCCGTGTTTCGTCATTCACCATCGAATCGATATAACGCGAGATCGTCACATTGGTCGCATTTCTCTCTGAAACGGTTACATTTATGGTCTGCCAGCCCTTGTCGCGTGCTGCGGTATGTGGGGACAATACAAGCAGCACAGTAGAACACAGGAGAAGCATCTAAGTTGATGCAATCGCCCAGTAAGAAGAGCTACATTTATAGTTTTAGTTATCGATTATTGAATTATTGGTCGGTTTGGTGCCTTGGACATGACCGAGGACCTTAAGATTTTGCATGAACCGAGGACTGGCAGCCACGTAACACGAGAAAATGTGAAAAGTGTTAATATGTTGTAAAAACCTTAGAAAATCTCTGTGTTTCGTCATTCACCATCGAATCGATATAACGCGAGATCGTCACATTGGTCGCATTTCTCTCTGAAACGGTTACATTTATGGTCTGCCAGCCCTTGTCGCGTGCTGCGGTATGTGGGGACAATACAAGCAGCACAGTAGAACACAGGAGAAGCATCTAAGTTGATGCAATCGCCCAGTAAGAAGAGCTACATTTATAGTTTTAGTTATCGATTATTGAATTATTGGTCGGTTTGGTGCCTTGGACATGACCGAGGACCTTAAGATTTTGCATGAACCGAGGACTGGCAGCCACGTAACACGAGAAAATGTGAAAAGTGTTAATATGTAGTAAAAACCTTAGAAAATCTCCGTGTTTCGTCATTCACCATCGAATCGATATAACGCGAGATCGTCACATTGGTCGCATTTCTCTCTGAAACGGTTACATTTATGGTCTGCCAGCCCTTGTCGCGTGCTGCGGTATGTGGGGACAATACAAGCAGCACAGTAGAACACAGGAGAAGCATCTAAGTTGATGCAATCGCCCAGTAAGAAGAGCTACATTTATAGTTTTAGTTATCGATTATTGAATTATTGGTCGGTTTGGTGCCTTGGACATGACCGAGGACCTTAAGATTTTGCATGAACCGAGGACTGGCAGCCACGTAACACGAGAAAATGTGAAAAGTGTTAATATGTAGTAAAAACCTTAGAAAATCTCCGTGTTTCGTCATTCACCATCGAATCGATATAACGCGAGATCGTCACATTGGTCGCATTTCTCTCTGAAACGGTTACATTTATGGTCTGCCAGCCCTTGTCGCGTGCTGCGGTATGTGGGGACAATACAAGCAGCACAGTAGAACACAGGAGAAGCATCTAAGTTGATGCAATCGCCCAGTAAGAAGAGCTACATTTATAGTTTTAGTTATCGATTATTGAATTATTGGTCGGTTTGGTGCCTTGGACATGACCGAGGACCTTAAGATTTTTCATGAACCGAGGACTGGCAGCCACGTAACACGAGAAAATGTGAAAAGTGTTAATATGTAGTAAAAACCTTAGAAAATCTCCGTGTATCGTCATTCACCATCGAATCGATATAACGCGAGATCGTCACATTGGTCGCATTTCTCTCTGAAACGGTTACATTTATGGTCTGCCAGCCCTAGTCGCGTGCTGCGGTATGTGGGGACAATACAAGCAGCACAGTAGAACACAGGAGAAGCATCTAAGTTGATGCAATCGCCCAGTAAGAAGAGCTACATTTATAGTTTTAGTTATCGATTATTGAATTATTGGTCGGTTTGGTGCCTTGGACATGACCGAGGACCTTAAGATTTTGCATGAACCGAGGACTGGCAGCCACGTAACACGAGAAAATGTGAAAAGTGTTAATATGTAGTAAAAACCTTAGAAAATCTCCGTGTTTCGTCATTCACCATCGAATCGATATAACGCGAGATCGTCACATTGGTCGCATTTCTCTCTGAAACGGTTACATTTATGGTCTGCCAGCCCTTGTCGCGTGCTGCGGTATGTGGGGACAATACAAGCAGCACAGTAGAACACAGGAGAAGCATCTAAGTTGATGCAATCGTCAGTAAGAAGAGCTACAATTATAGTTTTAGTTATCGATTATTGAATTATTGGTCGGCTTGGTGCCTTGGACATGACCGAGGACCTTAAGATTTTGCATGAACCGAGGACTGGCAGCCACGTAACACGAGAAAATGTGAAAAGTGTTAATATGTTGTAAAAACCTTAGAAAATCTCCGTGTTTCGTCATTCACCATCGAATCGATATAACGCGAGATCGTCACATTGGTCGCATTTCTCTCTGAAACGGTTACATTTATGGTCTGCCAGCCCTTGTCGCGTGCTGCGGTATGTGGGGACAATACAAGCAGCACAGTAGAACACAGGAGAAGCATCTAAGTTGATGCAATCGCCCAGTAAGAAGAGCTACATTTATAGTTTTAGTTATCGATTATTGAATTATTGGTCGGTTTGGTGCCTTGGACATGACAGAGGACCTTAAGATTTTGCATGAACCGAGGACTGGCAGCCACGTAACACGAGAAAATGTGAAAAGTGTTAATATGTAGTAAAAACCTTAGAAAATCTCTGTGTTTCGTCATTCACCATCGAATCGATATAACGCGAGATCGTCACATTGGTCGCATTTCTCTCTGAAACGGTTACATTTATGGTCTGCCACCCCTAGTCGCGTGCTGCGGTATGTGGGGACAATACAAGCGGCACAGTAGAACACAGGAGAAGCATCTAAGTTGATGCAATCGCCCAGTAAGAAGAGCTACATTTATAGTTTTAGTTATCGATTATTGAATTATTGGTCGGTTTGGTGCCTTGGACATGACAGAGGACCTTAAGATTTTGCATGAACCGAGGACTGGCAGCCACGTAACACGAGAAAATGTGAAAAGTGTTAATATGTAGTAAAAACCTTAGAAAATCTCCGTGTTTCGTCATTCACCATCGAATCGATATAACGCGAGATCGTCACATTGGTCGCATTTCTCTCTGAAACGGTTACATTTATGGTCTGCCAGCCCTTGTCGCGTGCTGCGGTATGTGGGGACAATACAAGCAGCACAGTAGAACACAGGAGAAGCATCTAAGTTGATGCAATCGCCCAGTAAGAAGAGCTACATTTATAGTTTTAGTTATCGATTATTGAAATATTGGTCGGTTTGGTGCCTTGGACATGACCGAGGACCTTAAGATTGTGCATGAACCGAGGACTGGTACCCACGTAACACGAGCAAATGTGAAAAGTGTTAATATGTAGTAAAAACCTTAGAAAATCTCCGTGTTTCGTCATTCACCATCGAATCGAATATAACGCGAGATCGTCACATTGGTCGCATTTCTCTCTGAAACGGTTACATTTATGGTCTGCCAGCCCTTGTCGCGTGCTGCGGTATGTGGGGACAATACAAGCGGCACAGTAGAACACAGGAGAAGCATCTAAGTTGATGCAATCGCCCAGTAAGAAGAGCTACATTTATAGTTTTAGTTATCGATTATTGTATTATTGGTCGGTTTGGTGCCTTGGACATGACCGAGGACCTTAAGATTTTGCATGAACCGAGGACTGGCAGCCACGTAACACGAGAAAATGTGAAAAGTGTTAATATGTTGTAAAAACCTTAGAAAATCTCCGTGTTTCGTCATTCACCATCGAATCGATATAACGCGAGATCGTCACATTGGTCGCATTTCTCTCTGAAACGGTTACATTTATGGTCTGCCAGCCCTTGTCGCGTGCTGCGGTATGTGGGGACAATACAAGCAGCACAGTAGAACACAGGAGAAGCATCTAAGTTGATGCAATCGCCCAGTAAGAAGAGCTACATTTATAGTTTTAGTTATCGATTATTGAATTATTGGTCGGTTTGGTGCCTTGGACATGACCGAGGACCTTAAGATTTTGCATGAACCGAGGACTGGCACCCACGTAACACGAGAAAGTGTGAAAAGTGTTAATATGTAGTAAAAACCTTAGAAAATCTCCGTGTTTCGTCATTCACCATCGAATCGATATAACGCGAGATCGTCACATTGGTCGCATTTCTCTCTGAAACGGTTACATTTATGGTCGGCCAGCCCTTGTCGCGTGCTGCGGTATGTGGGGACAATACAAGCAGCACAGTAGAACACAGGAGAAGCATCTAAGTTGATGCAATCGCCCAGTAAGAAGAGCTACATTTATAGTTTTAGTTATCGATTATTAAATTATTGGTCGGTTTGGTGCCTTGGACATGACCGAGGACCTTAAGATTTTGCATGAACCGAGGACTGGCAGCCACGTAACACGAGAAAATGTGAAAAGTGTTAATATGTTGTAAAAACCTTAGAAAATCTCCGTGTTTCGTCATTCACCATCGAATCGATATAACGCGAGATCGTCACATTGGTCGCATTTCTCTCTGAAACGGTTACATTTATGGTCTGCCAGCCCTTGTCGCGTGCTGCGGTATGTGGGGACAATACAAGCAGCACAGTAGAACACAGGAGAAGCATCCAAGTTGATGCAATCGCCCAGTAAGAAGAGCTACATTTATAGTTTTAGTTATCGATTATTGAATTATTGGTCGGTTTGGTGCCTTGGACATGACAGAGGACCTTAAGATTTTGCATGAACCGAGGACTGGCAGCCACGTAACACGAGAAAATGTGAAAAGTGTTAATATGTAGTAAAAACCTTAGAAAATCTCCGTGTTTCGTCATTCACCATCGAATCGATATAACGCGAGATCGTCAAATTGGTCGCATTTCTCTCTGAAACGGTTACATTTATGGTCTGCCACCCCTAGTCGCGTGCTGCGGTATGTGGGGACAATACAAGCGGCACAGTAGAACACAGGAGAAGCATCTAAGTTGATGCAATCGCCCAGTAAGAAGAGCTACATTTATAGTTTTAGCTATCGATTATTGAATTATTGGTCGATTTGGTGCCTTGGACATGAGCGAGGACCTTAAGATTTTGCATGAACCGAGGACTGGCAGCCACGTAACACGAGAAAATGTGAAAAGTGTTAATATGTAGTAAAAACCTTAGAAAATCTCCGTGTTTCGTCATTCACCATCGAATCGATATAACGCGAGATCGTCACATTGGTCGCATTTCTCTCTGAAACGGTTACATTTATGGTCTGACAGCCCTTGTCGCGTGCTGCGGTATGTGGGGACAATACAAGCAGCACAGTAGAACACAGGAGAAGCATCTAAGTTGATGCAATCGCCCAGTAAGAAGAGCTACATTTATAGTTTTAGTTATCGATTATTGAATTATTGGTCGGTTTGGTGCCTTGGACATGACCGAGGACCTTAAGATTTGCATGAACCGAGGACTGGCAGCCACGTAACACGAGAAAATGTGAAAAGTGTTAATATGTAGTAAAAACCTTAGAAAATCTCCGTGTTTCTTCATTCACCATCGAATCGATATAACGCGAGATCGTCACATTGGTCGCATTTCTCTCTGAAACGGTTACATTTATGGTCTGCCAGCCCTTGTCGCGTGCTGCGGTATGTGGGGACAATACAAGCAGCACAGTAGAACACAGGAGAAGCATCTAAGTTGATGCAATCGCCCAGTAAGAAGAGCTACATTTATAGTTTTAGTTATCGATTATTGAATTATTGGTCGGTTTGGTGCCTTGGACATGACCGAGGACCTTAAGATTTTGCATGAACCGAGGACTGGCAGCCACGTAACACGAGAAAATGTGAAAAGTGTTAATATGTAGTAAAAACCTTCGAAAATCTCCGTGTTTCGTCATTCACCATCGAATCGATATAACGCGAGATCGTCACATTGGTCGCATTTCTCTCTGAAACGGTTACATTTATGGTCTGCCAGCCCTTGTCGCGTGCTGCGATTTGTGGGGACAATACAAGCAGCACAGTAGAACACAGGAGAAGCATCTAAGTTGATGCAATCGCCCGGTAAGAAGAGCTACATTTATAGTTTTAGTTATCGATTATTAAATTATTGGTCGGTTTGGTGCCTTGGACATGACCGAGGACCTTAAGATTTTGCATGAACCGAGGACTGGCAGCCACGTAACACGAGAAAATGTGAAAAGTGTTAATATGTAGTAAAAACCTTAGAAAATCTCCGTGTTTCGTCATTCACCATCGAATCGATATAACGCGAGATCGTCACATTAGTCGCATTTCTCTCTGAAACGGTTACATTTATGGTCTGCCAGCCCTTGTCGCGTGCTGCGGTATGTGGGGACAATACAAGAAGCACAGTAGAACACAGGAGAAGCATCTAAGTTGATGCAATCGCCCAGTAAGAAGAGCTACATTTATAGTTTTAGTTATCGATTATTGAATTATTGGTCGGTTTGGTGCCTTGGACATGACCGAGGACCTTAAGATTTTGCATGAACCGAGGACTGGCAGCCACGTAACACGAGAAAATGTGAAAAGTGTTAATATGTAGTAAAAACCTTAGAAAATCTCCGTGTTTCGTCATTCACCATCGAATCGATACAACGCGAGATCGTCACATTGGTCGCATTTCTCTCTGAAACGGTTACATTTATGGTCTGCCAGCCCTTGTCGCGTGCTGCGGTATGTGGGGACAATACAAGCGGCACAGCAGAACACAGGAGAAGCATCTAAGTTGATTCAATCGCCCAGTAAGAAGAGCTACAATTATAGTTTTAGTTATCGATTATTGAATTATTGGTCGGTTTGGTGCCTTGAACATGACCGAGGACCTTAAGATTTTGCATGAACCGAGGACTGGCAGCCACGTAACACGAGAAAATGTGAAAAGTGTTAATATGTAGTAAAAACCTTAGAAAATCTCCGTGTTTCGTCATTCACCATCGAATCGATATAACGCGAGATCGTCACATTGGTCGCATTTCTCTCTGAAACGGTTACATTTGTGGTCTGCCAGCCCTTATCGCGTGCTGCGGTATGTGGGGACAATACAAGCGGCATAGTAGAACACAGGAGAAGCATCTAAGTTGATGCAATCGCCCAGTAAGAAGAGCTACATTTATAGTTTTAGTTATCGATTATTGAATTATTGGTCTGTTTGGTGCCTTGGACATGACCGAGGACCTTAAGATTTTGCATGAACCGAGGACTGGCAGCCACGTAACACGAGAAAATGTGAAAAGTGTTAATATGTAGTAAAAACCTTAGAAAATCTCCGTGTTTCGTCATTCACCATCGAATCGATATAACGCGAGATCGTCACATTGGTCGCATTTCTCTCTGAAACGGTTACTTTTATGGTCTGCCAGCCCTTGTCGCGTGCTGCGGTATGTGGGGACAATACAAGCAGCACAGTAGAACACAGAAGAAGCATCTAAGTTGATGCAATCGCCCAGTAAGAAGAGCTACATTTATAGTTTTAGTTATCGATTATTGAATTATTGGTCGGTTTGGTGCCTTGGACATGACCGAGGACCTTAAGATTTTGCATGAACCGAGGACTGGCAGCCACGTAACACGAGAAAATGTGAAAAGTGTTAATATGTAGTAAATACCTTAGAAAATCTCCGTGTTTCGTCATTCACCATCGAATCGATATAACGCGAGATCGTCACATTGGTCGCATTTCTCTCTGAAACGGTTACATTTATGGTCTGCCAGCCCTTGTCGCGTGCTGCGGTATGTGGGGACAATACAAGCAGCACAGTAGAACACAGGAGAAGCATCTAAGTTGATGCAATCGCCCAGTAAGAAGAGCTACATTTATAGTTTTAGTTATCGATTATTGAATTATTATTCGGTTTGGTGCCTTGGACATGACCGAGGACCTTAAGATTGTGCATGAACCGAGGACTGGTACCCACGTAACACGATAAAATGTGAAAAGTGTTAATATGTAGTAAAAACCTTAGAAAATCTCCGTGTTTCGTCATTCACCATCGAATCGATATAACGCGAGATCGTCACATTGGTCGCATTTCTCTCTGAAACGGTTACATTTATGGTCTGCCAGCCCTTGTCGCGTGCTGCGGTATGTGGGGACAATACAAGCAGCACAGTAGCACACAGGAGAAGCATCTAAGTTGATGCAATCGCCCAGTAAGAAGAGCTACATTTATAGTTTTAGTTATCGATTATTAAATTATTGGTCGCTTTGGTGCCTTGGACATGACCGAGGACCTTAAGATTTTGCATGAACCGAGGACTGGCAGCCACGTAACACGAGAAAATGTGAAAAGTGTTAATATGTAGTAAAAACCTTAGAAAATCTCCGTGTTTCGTCATTCACCATCGAATCGATATAACGCGAGATCGTCACATTGGTCGCATTTCTCTCTGAAACGGTTACATTTATGGTCTGCCAGCCCTTGTCGCGTGCTGCGGTATGTGGGGACAATACAAGCAGCACAGTAGAACACAGGAGAAGCATCTAAGTTGATGCAATCGCCCAGTAAGAAGAGCTACATTTATAGTTTTAGTTATCGATTATTGAATTATTGGTCGGTTTGGTGCCTTGGACATGACCGAGGACCTTAAGATTTTGCATGAACCGAGGACTGGCAGCCACGTAACACGAGAAAATGTGAAAAGTGTTAATATGTTGTAAAAACCTTAGAAAATCTCCGTGTTTCGTCATTCACCATCGAATCGATATAACGCGAGATCGTCACATTGGTCGCATTTCTCTCTGAAACGGTTACATTTATGGTCTGCCAGCCCTTGTCGCGTGCTGCGGTATGTGGGGACAATACAAGCGGCATAGTAGAACACAGGAGAAGCATCTAAGTTGATGCAATCGCCCAGTAAGAAGAGCTACATTTATAGTTTTAGTTATCGATTATTGAATTATTATTCGGTTTGGTGCCTTGGACATGACCGAGGACCTTAAGATTTTGCATGAACCGAGGACTGGCAGCCACGTAACACGAGAAAATGTGAAAAGTGTTAATATGTTGTAAAAACCTTAGAAAATCTCCGTGTTTCGTCATTCACCATCGAATCGATATAAGGGGAGATCGTCACATTGGTCCCATTTCTCTCTGAAACGGTTACATTTATGGTCTGCCAGCCCTTGTCGCGTGCTGCGGTATGTGGGGACAAGACAAGCAGCACAGTAGAACACAGGAGAAGCATCTAAGTTGATGCAATCGCCCAGTAAGAAGAGCTACATTTATAGTTTTAGTTATCGATTATTGAATTATTAGTCGGTTTGGTGCCTTGGACATGACCGAGGACCTTAAGATTTTGCATGAACCGAGGACTGGCAGCCACGTAACACGAGAAAATGTGAAAAGTGTTAATATGTTGTAAAAACCTTAGAAAATCTCCGTGTTTCGTCATTCACCATCGAATCGATATAACGCGAGATCGTCACATTGGTCGCATTTCTCTCTGAAACGGTTACATTTATGGTCTGCCAGCCCTTGTCGCGTGCTGCGGTATGTGGGGACAATACAAGCGGCATAGTAGAACACAGGAGAAGCATCTAAGTTGATGCAATCGCCCAGTAAGAAGAGCTACATTTATAGTTTTAGTTATCGATTATTGAATTATTGGTCGGTTTGGTGCCTTGGACATGACCGAGGACCTTAAGATTTTTCATGAACCGAGGACTGGCAGCCACGTAACATGAGAAAATGTGAAAAGTGTTAATATGTAGTAAAAACCTTAGAAAATCTCCGTGTTTCGTCATTCACCATCGAATCGATATAACGCGAGATCGTCACATTGGTCGCATTTCTCTCTGAAACGGTTACTTTTATGGTCTGCCAGCCCTTGTCGCGTGCTGCGGTATGTGGGGACAATACAAGCAGCACAGTAGAACACAGGAGAAGCATCTAAGTTGATGCAATCGCTCAGTAAGAAGAGCTACATTTATAGTTTTAGTTATCGATTATTGAATTATTGGTCGGTTTGGTGCCTTGGACATGACCGAGGACCTTAAGATTTTGCATGAACCGAGGACTGGCAGCCACGTAACACGAGAAAATGTGAAAAGTGTTAATATGTAGTAAATACCTTAGAAAATCTCCGTGTTTCGTCATTCACCATCGAATCGATATAACGCGAGATCGTCACATTGGTCGCATTTCTCTCTGAAACGGTTACATTTATGGTCTGCCAGCCCTTGTCGCGTGCTGCGGTATGTGGGGACAATACAAGCAGCACAGTAGAACACAGGAGAAGCATCTAAGTTGATGCAATCGCCCAGTAAGAAGAGCTACATTTATAGTTTTAGTTATCGATTATTGAATTATTATTCGGTTTGGTGCCTTGGACATGACCGAGGACCTTAAGATTTTGCATGAACCGAGGACTGGCAGCCACGTAACACGAGAAAATGTGAAAAGTGTTAATATGTAGTAAAAACCTTAGAAAATCTCCGTGTTTCATCATTCACCATCGAATCGATATAACGCGAGATCAACACATTGGTCGCATTTCTCTCTGAAACGGTTACATTTATGGTCTGCCAGCCCTTATCGCGTGCTGCGGTATGTGGGGACAATACAAGCAGCACAGTAGAACACAGGAGAAGCATCTAAGTTGATGCAATCGCCCAGTAAGAAGAGCTACATTTATAGATTTAGTTATCGATTATTGAATTATTGGTCGGTTTGGTGCCTTGGACATGACAGAGGACCTTAAGATTTTGCATGAACCGAGGACTGGCAGCCACGTAACACGAGAAAATGTGAAAAGTGTTAATATGTAGTAAAAACCTTAGAAAATCTCCGTGTTTCGACATTCACCATCGATTCGATACAACGCGAGATCGTCACATTGGTCGCATTTCTCTCTGAAACGGTTACATTTATGGTCTGCCAGCCCTTGTCGCGTGCTGCGGTATGTGGGGACAATACAAGCAGCACAGTAGAACACAGGAGAAGCATCTAAGTTGATGCAATCGCCCAGTAAGAAGAGCTACATTTATAGTTTTAGTTATCGATTATTGAATTATTGGTCGGTTTGGTGCCTTGGACATGACCGAGGACCTTAAGATTGTGCATGAACCGAGGACTGGTACCCACGTAACGCGAGAAAATGTGAAAAGTGTTAATATGTAGTAAAAACCTTAGAAAATCTCCGTGTTTCGTCATTCACCATCGAATCGATATAACGCGAGATCGTCACATTGGTCGCATTTCTCTCTGAAACGGTTACATTTATGATCTGCCAGCCCTTGTCGCGTGCTGCGGTATGTGGGGACAATACAAGCAGCACAGTAGCACACAGGAGAAGCATCTAAGTTGATGCAATCGCCCAGTAAGAAGAGCTACATTTATAGTTTTAGTTATCGATTATTAAATTATTGGTCGGTTTGGTGCCTTGGACATGACCGAGGACCTTAAGATTTTGCATGAACCGAGGACTGGCAGCCACGTAACACGAGAAAATGTGAAAAGTGTTAATATGTAGTAAAAACCTTAGAAAATCTCCGTGTTTCGTCATTCACCATCGAATCGATATAACGCGAGATCGTCACATTGGTCGCATTTCTCTCTGAAACGGTTACATTTATGGTCTGCCAGCCCTTGTCGCGTGCTGCGGTATGTGGGGACAATACAAGCAGCACAGTAGAACACAGGAGAAGCATCTAAGTTGATGCAATCGCCCAGTAAGAAGAGCTACATTTATAGTTTTAGTTATCGATTATTGAATTATTGGTCGGTTTGGTGCCTTGGACATGACCGAGGACCTTAAGATTTTGCATGAACCGAGGACTGGCAGCCACGTAACACGAGAAAATGTGAAAAGTGTTAATATGTTGTAAAAACCTTAGAAAATCTCCGTGTTTCGTCATTCACCATCGAATCGATATAACGCGAGATCGTCACATTGGTCGCATTTCTCTCTGAAACGGTTACATTTATGGTCTGCCAGCCCTTGTCGCGTGCTGCGGTATGTGGGGACAATACAAGCGGCATAGTAGAACACAGGAGAAGCATCTAAGTTGATGCAATCGCCCAGTAAGAAGAGCTACATTTATAGTTTTAGTTATCGATTATTGAATTATTATTCGGTTTGGTGCCTTGGACATGACCGAGGACCTTAAGATTTTGCATGAACCGAGGACTGGCAGCCACGTAACACGAGAAAATGTGAAAAGTGTTAATATGTAGTAAAAACCTTAGAAAATCTCCGTGTTTCATCATTCACCATCGAATCGATATAACGCGAGATCGTCACATTGGTCGCATTTCTCTCTGAAACGGTTACATTTATGGTCTGCCAGCCCTTATCGCGTGCTGCGGTATGTGGGGACAATACAAGCAGCACAGTAGAACACAGGAGAAGCATCTAAGTTGATGCAATCGCCCAGTAAGAAGAGCTACATTTATAGATTTAGTTATCGATTATTGAATTATTGGTCGGTTTGGTGCCTTGGACATGACAGAGGACCTTAAGATTTTGCATGAACCGAGGACTGGCAGCCACGTAACACGAGAAAATGTGAAAAGTGTTAATATGTAGTAAAAACCTTAGAAAATCTCCGTGTTTCGTCATTCACCATCGAATCGATACAACGCGAGATCGTCACATTGGTCGCATTTCTCTCTGAAACGGTTACATTTATGGTCTGCCAGCCCTTGTCGCGTGCTGCGGGATGTGGGGACAATACAAGCAGCACAGTAGAACACAGGAGAAGCATCTAAGTTGATGCAATCGCCCAGTAAGAAGAGCTACATTTATAGTTTTAGTTATCGATTATTGAATTATTGGTCGGTTTGGTGCCTTGGACATGACCGAGGACCTTAAGATTGTGCATGAACCGAGGACTGGTACCCACGTAACACGAGAAAATGTGAAAAGTGTTAATATGTAGTAAAAACCTTAGAAAATCTCCGTGTTTCGTCATTCACCATCGAATCGATATAACGCGAGATCGTCACATTGGTCGCATTTCTCTCTGAAACGGTTACATTTATGGTCTGCCAGCCCTTGTCGCGTGCTGCGGTATGTGGGGACAATACAAGCAGCACAGTAGAACACAGGAGAAGCATCTAAGTTGATGCAATCGCCCAGTAAGAAGAGCTACATTTATAGTTTTAGTTATCGATTATTAAATTATTGGTCGGTTTGGTGCCTTGGACATGACCGAGGACCTTAAGATTTTGCATGAACCGAGGACTGGCAGCCACGTAACACGAGAAAATGTGAAAAGTGTTAATATGTAGTAAAAACCTTAGAAAATCTCCGTGTTTCGTCATTCACCATCGAATCGATATAACGCGAGATCGTCACATTGGTCGCATTTCTCTCTGAAACGGTTACATTTATGGTCTGCCAGCCCTTGTCGCGTGCTGCGGTATGTGGGGACAATACAAGCAGCACAGTAGAACACAGGAGAAGCATCTAAGTTGATGCAATCGCCCAGTAAGAAGAGCTACATTTATAGTTTTAGTTATCGATTATTGAATTATTGGTCGGTTTGGTGCCTTGGACATGACCGAGGACCTTAAGATTTTGCATGAACCGAGGACTGGCAGCCACGTAACACGAGAAAATGTGAAAAGTGTTAATATGTAGTAAATACCTTAGAAAATCTCCGTGTTTCGTCATTCACCATCGAATCGATATAAGGGGAGATCGTCACATTGGTCCCATTTCTCTCTGAAACGGTTACATTTATGGTCTGCCAGCCCTTGTCGCGTGCTGCGGTATGTGGGGACAATACAAGCAGCACAGTAGAACACAGGAGAAGCATCTAAGTTGATGCAATCGCCCAGTAAGAAGAGCTACATTTATAGTTTTAGTTATCGATTATTGAATTATTAGTCGGTTTGGTGCCTTGGACATGACCGAGGACCTTAAGATTTTGCATGAACCGAGGACTGGCAGCCACGTAACACGAGAAAATGTGAAAAGTGTTAATATGTAGTAAAAACCTTAGAAAATCTCCGTGTTTCGTCATTCACCATCGAATCGATATAACGCGAGATCGTCACATTGACCGCACTTCTCTCTGAAACGGTAACATTTGGTCTGCCAGCCCTTGTCGCGTGCTGCGGTATGTGGGGACAATACAAGCGGCACAGTAGAACACAGGAGAAGCATCTAAGTTGATGCAATCGCCCAGTAAGAAGAGCTACATTTATAGTTTTAGTTATAGATTATTGAATTATTGGTCGGTTTGGTGCCTTGGACATGACCGAGGACCTTAAGATTTTGCATGAACCGAGGACTGGCAGCCACGTAACACGAGAAAATGTGAAAAGTGTTAATATGTAGTAAATACCTTAGAAAATCTCCGTGTTTCGTCATTCACCATCGAATCGATATAACGCGAGATCGTCACATTGGTCGCATTTCTCTCTGAAACGGTTACATTTATGGTCTGCCAGCCCTTGTCGCGTGCTGCGGTATGTGGGGACAATACAAGCAGCACAGTAGAACACAGGAGAAGCATCTAAGTTGATGCAATCGCCCAGTAAGAAGAGCTACATTTATAGTTTTAGTTATCGATTATTAAATTATTAGTCGGATTGGTGCCTTGGACATGACCGAGGACCTTAAGATTTTGCATGAACCGAGGACTGGCAGCCACGTAACACGAGAAAATGTGAAAAGTGTTAATATGTAGTAAATACCTTAGAAAATCTCCGTGTTTCATCATTCACCATCGAATCGATATAATGCGAGATCGTCACATTGGTCGCATTTCTCTCTGAAACGGTTACATTTATGGTCTGCCAGCCCTTGTCGCGTGCTGCGGTATGTGGGGACAATACAAGCAGCACAGTAGAACACAGGAGAAGCATCTAAGTTGATGCAATCGCCCAGTAAGAAGAGCTACATTTATAGTTTTAGTTATCGATTATTGAATTATTGGTCGGTTTGGTGCCTTGGACATGACCGAGGACCTTAAGATTTTGCATGAACCGAGGACTGGCAGCCACGTAACACGAGAAAGTGTGAAAAGTGTTAATATGTAGTAAAAACCTTAGAAAATCTCCGTGTTTCGTCATTCACCATCAAATCGATATAACGCGAGATCGTCACATTGGTCGCATTTCTCTCTGAAACGGTTACATTTATGGTCTGCCAGCCCTTGTCGCGTGCTGCGGTATGTGGGGACAATACAAGCAGCACAGTAGAACACAGGAGAAGCATCTAAGTTGATGCAATCGCCCAGTAAGAAGAGCTACATTTATAGTTTTAGTTATCGATTATTGAATTATTGGTCGGTTTGGTGCCTTGGACATGACCGAGGACCTTAAGATTGTGCATGAACCGAGGACTGGCAGCCACGTAACACGAGAAAATGTGAAAAGTGTTAATATGTAGTAAAAACCTTAGAAAATCTCCGTGTTTCGTCATTCACCATCGAATCGATATAACGCGAGATCGTCACATTGGTCGCAATTCTCTCTGAAACGGTTACATTTATGGTCTGCCAGCCATTGTCGCGTGCTGCGGTTTGTGGGGACAATACAAGCAGCACAGTAGAACACAGGAGAAGCATCTAAGTTGATGCAATCGCCCAGTAAGAAGATCTACATTTATAGTTTTAGTTATCGATTATTGAATTATTGGTCGGTTTGGTGCCTTGGACATGACCGAGGACCTTAAGATTTTGCATGAACCGAGGACTGGCAGCCACGTAACACGAGAAAATGTGAAAAGTGTTAATATGTAGTAAAAACCTTAGAAAATCTCCGTGTTTCATCATTAACCATCGAATCGATATAACGCGAGATCATCACATTGGTCGCATTTCTCTCTGAAACGGTTACATTTATGGTCTGCCAGCCCTTGTCGCGTGCTGCGGTATGAGGGGACAATACAAGCGGCACAGTAGAACACAGGAGAAGCATCTAAGTTGATGCAATCGCCCAGTAAGAAGAGCTACATTTATAGTTTTAGTTATCGATTATTGAATTATTGGTCGGTTTGGTGCCTTGGACATGACCGAGGACCTTAAGATTATGCATGAACCAAGGACTGGCAGCCACGTAACACGAGAAAATGTGAAAAGTGTTAATATGTAGTAAATACCTTAGAAAATCTCCGTGTTTCGTCATTCACCATCGAATCGATATAACGCGAGATCGTCACATTGGTCGCATTTCTCTCTGAAACGGTTACATTTATGGTCTGCCAGCCCTTATCGCGTGCTGCGGTATGTGGGGACAATACAAGCAGCACAGTAGAACACAGGAGAAGCATTTAAGTTGATGCAATCGCCCAGTAAGAAGAGCTACAATTATAGTTTTTGTTATCGATTATTGAATTATTGGTCGGTTTGGTGCCTTGGACATGACCGAGGACCTTAAGATTTTGCATGAACCGAGGACTGGCAGCCACGTAACACGAGAAAATGTGAAAAGTGTTAATATGTTGTAAAAACCTTAGAAAATCTCCGTGTTTCGTCATTCACCATCGAATCGATATAACGCGAGATCGTCACATTGGTCGCATTTCTCTCTGAAACGGTTACATTTATGGTCTGCCAGCCCTTGTCGCGTGCTGCGGTATGTGGGGACAATACAAGCAGCACAGTAGAACACAGGAGAAGCATCTAAGTTGATGCAATCGCCCAGTAAGAAGAGCTACATTTATAGTTTTAGTTATCGATTATTGAATTATTGGTCGGTTTGGTGCCTTGGACATGACAGAGGACCTTAAGATTTTGCATGAACCGAGGACTGGCAGCCACGTAACACGAGAAAATGTGAAAAGTGTTAATATGTAGTAAAAACCTTAGAAAATCGCCGTGTTTCGTCATTCACCATCGAATCGATATAACGCGAGATCGTCACATTGGTCGCATTTCTCTCTGAAACGGTTACATTTATGGTCTGCCAGCCCTTGTCGCGTGCTGCGGTATGTGGGGACAATACAAGCAGCACAGTAGAACACAGGAGAAGCATCTAAGTTGATGCAATCGCCCAGTAAGAAGAGCTACATTTATAGTTTTAGTTATCGATTATTAAATTATTAGTCGGTTTGGTGCCTTGGACATGACCGAGGACCTTAAGATTTTGCATGAACCGAGGACTGGCAGCCACGTAACACGAGAAAATGTGAAAAGTGTTAATATGTAGTAAAAACCTTAGAAAATCTCCGTGTTTCATCATTCACCATCGAATCGATATAATGCGAGATCGTCACATTGGTCGCATTTCTCTCTGAAACGGTTACATTTATGGTCTGCCAGCCCTTGTCGCGTGCTGCGGTATGTGGGGACAATACAAGCAGCACAGTAGAACACAGGAGAAGCATCTAAGTTGATGCAATCGCCCAGTAAGAAGAGCTACATTTATAGTTTTAGTTATCGATTATTGAATTATTGGTCGGTTTGGTGCCTTGGACATGACCGAGGACCTTAAGATTTTGCATGAACCCAGGAATGGCAGCCACGTAACACGAGAAAGTGTGAAAAGTGTTAATATGTAGTAAAAACCTTAGAAAATCTCCGTGTTTCGTCATTCACCATCAAATCGATATAACGCGAGATCGTCACATTGGTCGCATTTCTCTCTGAAACGGTTACATTTATGGTCTGCCAGCCCTTGTCGCGTGCTGCGGTATGTGGGGACAATACAAGCAGCACAGTAGAACACAGGAGAAGCATCTAAGTTGATGCAATCGCCCAGTAGGAAGAGCTACATTTATAGTTTTAGTTATCGATTATTGAATTATTGGTCGGTTTGGTGCCTTGGACATGACCGAGGACCTTAAGATTGTGCATGAACCGAGGACTGGTACCCACGTAACACGAGAAAATGTTAAAAGTGTTAATATGTAGTAAAAACCTTAGAAAATCTCCGTGTTTCGTCATTCACCATCGAATCGATATAACGCGAGATCGTCACATTGGTCGCAATTCTCTCTGAAACGGTTACATTTATGGTCTGCCAGCCATTGTCGCGTGCTGCGATATGTGGGGACAATACAAGCAGCACAGTAGAACACAGGAGAAGCATCTAAGTTGATGCAATCGCCCAGTAAGAAGAGCTACATTTATAGTTTTAGTTATCGATTATTAAATTATTGGTCGGTTTGGTGCCTTGGACATGACCGAGCACCTTAAGATTTTGCATGAACCGAGGACTGGCAGCCACGTAACACGAGAAAATGTGAAAAGTGTTAATATGTAGTAAAAACCTTAGAAAATCTCCGTGTTTCGTCATTCACCATCGAATCGATATAACGCGAGATCGTCACATTGGTCGCATTTCTCTCTGAAACGGTTACATTTATGGTCTGCCAGCCCTTGTCGCGTGCTGCGGTATGTGGGGACAATACAAGCAGCACAGTAGAACACAGGAGAAGCATTTAAGTTGATGCAATCGCCCAGTAAGAAGAGCTACATTTATAGTTTTAGTTATCGATTATTGAATTATTGGTCGGTTTGGTGCCTTGGACATATTAACACTTTTCACATTTTCTCGTGTTACGTGGCTGCCAGTCCTCGGTTCATGCAAAATCTTAAGGTCCTCGGTCATGTCCAAGGCACCAAACCGACCAATAATTCAATAATCGATAACTAAAACTATAAATGTAGCTCTTCTTACTGGGCGATTGCATCAACTTAGATGCTTCTCCTGTGTTCTACTGTGCTGCTTGTATTGTCCCCACATACCGCAGCACGCGACAAGGGCTGGCAGACCATAAATGTAACCGTTTCAGAGAGAAATGCGACCAATGTGACGATCTCGCGTAGTAAAAACCTTAGAAAATCTCCGTGTTTCGTCATTCACCATCGAATCGATATAACGCGAGATCATCACATTGGTCGCATTTCTCTCTGAAACGGTTACATTTATGGTCTGCCAGCCCTTGTCGCGTGCTGCGGTATGAGGGGACAATACAAGCGGCACAGTAGAACACAGGAGAAGCATCTAAGTTGATGCAATCGCCCAGTAAGGAGAGCTACATTTATAGTTTTAGTTATCGATTATTGAATTATTGGTCGGTTTGGTGCCTGACCGAGGACCTTAAGATTTTGCATGAACCAAGGACTGGCAGCCACGTAACACGAGAAAATGTGAAAAGTGTTAATATGTAGTAAATACCTTAGAAAATCTCCGTGTTTCGTCATTCACCATCGAATCGATATAACGCGAGATCGTCACATTGGTCGCATTTCTCTCTGAAACGGTTACATTTATGGTCTGCGAGCCCTTATCGCGTGCTGCGGTATGTGGGGACAATACAAGCAGCACAGTAGAACACAGGAGAAGCATCTAAGTTGATGCAATCGCCCAGTAAGAAGAGCTACAATTATAGTTTTAGTTATCGATTATTGAATTATTGGTCAGTTTGGTGCCTTGGACATGACCGAGGACCTTAAGATTTTGCATGAACCGAGGACTGGCAGTCACGTAACACGAGAAAATGTGAAAAGTGTTAATATGTAGTAAAAACCTTAGAAAATCTCCGTGTTTCGTCATTCACCATCGAATCGATATAACGCGAGATCGTCACATTGGTCGCATTTCTCTCTGAAACGGTTACATTTATGGTCTGCCAGCCCTTGTCGCGTGCTGCGGTATGTGGGGACAATACAAGCAGCACAGTAGAACACAGGAGAAGCATCTAAGTTGATGCAATCGCCCAGTAAGAAGAGCTACATTTATAGTTTTAGTTATCGATTATTAAATTATTGGTCGGTTTGGTGCCTTGGACATGACCGAGGACCTTAAGATTTTGCATGAACCGAGGACTGGCAGCCACGTAACACGAGAAAATGTGAAAAGTGTTAATATGTAGTAAAAACCTTAGAAAATCTCCGTGTTTCGTCATTCACCATCGAATCGATATAACGCGAGATCGTCACATTGGTCGCATTTCTCTCTGAAACGGTTACATTTATGGTCTGCCAGCCCTTGTCGCGTGCTGCGGTATGTGGGGACAATACAAGCAGCACAGTAGAACACAGGAGAAGCATCTAAGTTGATGCAATCGCCCAGTAAGAAGAGCTACATTTATAGTTTTAGTTATCGATTATTGAATTATTGGTCGGTTTGGTGCCTTGGACATGACCGAGGACCTTAAGATTTTGCATGAACCGAGGACTGGCAGCCACGTAACACGAGAAAATGTGAAAAGTGTTAATATGTAGTAAAAACCTTAGAAAATCTCCGTGTTTCGTCATTCACCATCGAATCGATATAACGCGAGATCGTCACATTGGTCGCATTTCTCTCTGAAACGGTTACATTTATGGTCTGCCAGCCCTTATCGCGTGCTGCGGTATGTGGGGACAATACAAGCAGCACAGTAGAACACAGGAGAAGCATCTAAGTTGATGCAATCGCCCAGTAAGAAGAGCTACAATTATAGTTTTAGTTATCGATTATTGAATTATTGGTCAGTTTGGTGCCTTGGACATGACCGAGGACCTTAAGATTTTGCATGAACCGAGGACTGGCAGCCCCGTAACACGAGAAAATGTGAAAAGTGTTAATATGTTGTAAAAACCTTAGAAAATCTCCGTGTTTCGTCATTCACCATCGAATCGATATAACGCGAGATCGTCACATTGGTCGCATTTCTCTCTGAAACGGTTACATTTATGGTCTGCCAGCCCTTGTCGCGTGCTGCGGTATGTGGGGACAATACAAGCAGCACAGTAGAACACAGGAGAAGCATCTAAGTTGATGCAATCGCCCAGTAAGAAGAGCTACATTTATAGTTTTAGTTATCGATTATTAAATTATTGGTCGGTTTGGTGCCTTGGACATGACCGAGGACCTTAAGATTTTGCATGAACCGAGGACTGGCAGCCACGTAACACGAGAAAATGTGAAAAGTGTTAATATGTAGTAAAAACCTTAGAAAATCTCCGTGTTTCGTCATTCACCATCGAATCGATATAACGCGAGATCGTCACATTGGTCGCATTTCTCTCTGAAACGGTTACATTTATGGTCTGCCAGCCCTTGTCGCGTGCTGCGGTATGTGGGGACAATACAAGCGGCACAGTAGAACACAGGAGAAGCATCTAAGTTGATGCAATCGCCCAGTAAGAAGAGCTACATTTATAGTTTTAGTTATCGATTATTGAATTATTGGTCGGTTTGGTGCCTTGGACATGACCGAGGACCTTAAGATTTTGCATGAACCGAGGACTGGCAGCCACGTAACACGAGAAAATGTGAAAAGTGTTAATATGTAGTAAAAACCTTAGAAAATCTCCGTGTTTCGTCATTCACCATCGAATCGATATAACGCGAGATCGTCACATTGGTCGCATTTCTCTCTGAAACGGTTACATTTATGGTCTGCCAGCCCTTGTCGCGTGCTGCGGTATGTAGGGACAATACAAGCGGCACAGTAGAACACAGGAGAAGCATCTAAGTTGATGCAATCGCCCAGTAAGAAGAGCTACATTTATAGTTTTAGTTATCGATTATTGAATTATTGGTCGGTTTGGTGCCTTGGACATGACCGAGGACCTTAAGATTTTGCATGAACCGAGGACTGGCAGCCACGTAACACGAGAAAATGTGAAAAGTGTTAATATGTAGTAAAAACCTTAGAAAATCTCCGTGTTTCGTCATTCACCATCGAATCGATATAACGCGAGATCGTCACATTGGTCGCATTTCTCTCTGAAACGGTTACATTTATGGTCTGCCAGCCCTTGTCGCGTGCTGCGGTATGTGGGGACAATACAAGCAGCACAGTAGAACACAGGAGAAGCATTTAAGTTGATGCAATCGCCCAGTAAGAAGAGCTACATTTATAGTTTTAGTTATCGATTATTGAATTATTGGTCGGTTTGGTGCCTTGGACATGACCGAGGACCTTAAGATTTTGCATGAACCGAGGACTGGCAGCCACGTAACACGAGAAAATGTGAAAAGTGTTAATATGTAGTAAAAACCTTAGAAAATCTCCGTGTTTCGTCATTCACCATCGAATCGATATAACGCGAGATCGTCACATTGGTCGCATTTCTCTCTGAAACGGTTACATTTATGGTCTGCCAGCCCTTGTCGCGTGCTGCGGTATGTGGGGACAATACAAGCAGCACAGTAGAACACGGGAGAAGCATCTAAGTTGATGCAATCGCCCAGTAAGAAGAGCTACATTTATAGTTTTAGTTATCGATTATTAAATTATTGGTCGGTTTGGTGCCTTGGACATGACCGAGGACCTTAAGATTTTGCATGAACCGAGGACTGGCAGCCCCGTAACACGAGAAAATGTGAAAAGTGTTAATATGTTGTAAAAACCTTAGAAAATCTCCGTGTTTCGTCATTCACCATCGAATCGATATAACGCGAGATCGTCACATTGGTCGCATTTCTCTCTGAAACGGTTACATTTATGGTCTGCCAGCCCTTGTCGCGTGCTGCGGTATGTGGGGACAATACAAGCAGCACAGTAGAACACAGGAGAAGCATCTAAGTTGATGCAATCGCCCAGTAAGAAGAGCTACATTTAAAGTTTTAGTTATCGATTATTGAATTATTGGTCGGTTTGGTGCCTTGGACATGACCGAGGACCTTAAGATTTTGCATGAACCGAGGACTGGCAGCCACGTAACACGAGAAAATGTGAAAAGTGTTAATATGTAGTAAAAACCTTAGAAAATCTCCGTGTTTCGTCATTCACCATCGAATCGATATAACGCGAGATCGTCACATTGGTCGCATTTCTCTCTGAAACGGTTACATTTATGGTCTGCCAGCCCTTGTCGCGTGCTGCGGTATGTGGGGACAATACAAGCAGCACAGTAGAACACGGGAGAAGCATCTAAGTTGATGCAATCGCCCAGTAAGAAGAGCTACATTTATAGTTTTAGTTATCGATTATTAAATTATTGGTCGGTTTGGTGCCTTGGACATGACCGAGGACCTTAAGATTTTGCATGAACCGAGGACTGGCAGCCACGTAACACGAGAAAATGTGAAAAGTGTTAATATGTTGTAAAAACCTTAGAAAATCTCCGTGTTTCGTCATTCACCATCGAATCGATATAACGCGAGATCGTCACATTGGTCGCATTTCTCTCTGAAACGGTTACATTTATGGTCTGCCAGCCCTTGTCGCGTGCTGCGGTATGTGGGGACAATACAAGCAGCACAGTAGAACACAGGAGAAGCATCTAAGTTGATGCAATCGCCCAGTAAGAAGAGCTACATTTATAGTTTTAGTTATCGATTATTGAATTATTGGTCGGTTTGGTGCCTTGGACATGACCGAGGACCTTAAGATTTTGCATGAACCGAGGACTGGCAGCCACGTAACACGAGAAAATGTGAAAAGTGTTAATATGTAGTAAAAACCTTAGAAAATCTCCGTGTTTCGTCATTCACCATCGAATCGATATAACGCGAGATCGTCACATTGGTCGCATTTCTCTCTGAAACGGTTACATTTATGGTCTGCCAGCCCTTGTCGCGTGCTGCGGTATGTGGGGACAATACAAGCAGCACAGTAGAACACAGGAGAAGCATCTAAGTTGATGCAATCGCCCAGTAAGAAGATCTACATTTATAGTTTTAGTTATCGATTATTGAATTATTGGTCGGTTTGGTGCCTTGGACATGACCGAGGACCTTAAGATTATGCATGAACCGAGGACTGGCAGCCACGTAACACGAGAAAATGTGAAAAGTGTTAATATGTAGTAAAAACCTTAGAAAATCTCCGTGTTTCATCATTAAATATCGAATCGATATAACGCGAGATCATCACATTGGTCGCATTTCTCTCTGAAACGGTTACATTTATGGTCTGCCAGCCCTTGTCGCGTGCTGCGGTATGAGGGGACAATACAAGCGGCACAGTAGAACACAGGAGAAGCATCTAAGTTGATGCAATCGCCCAGTAAGAAGAGCTACATTTATAGTTTTAGTTATCGATTATTGAATTATTGGTCGGTTTGGTGCCTTGGACATGACCGAGGACCTTAAGATTATGCATGAACCAAGGACTGGCAGCCACGTAACACGAGAAAATGTGAAAAGTGTTAATATGTAGTAAATACCTTAGAAAATCTCCGTGTTTCGTCATTCACCATCGAATCGATATAACGCGAGATCGTCACATTGGTCGCATTTCTCTCTGAAACGGTTACATTTATGGTCTGCCAGCCCTTATCGCGTGCTGCGGTATGTGGGGACAATACAAGCAGCACAGTAGAACACAGGAGAAGCATCTAAGTTGATGCAATCGCCCAGTAAGAAGAGCTACAATTATAGTTTTTGTTATCGATTATTGAATTATTGGTCGGTTTGGTGCCTTGGACATGACCGAGGACCTTAAGATTTTGCATGAACCGAGGACTGGCAGCCACGTAACACGAGAAAATGTGAAAAGTGTTAATATGTTGTAAAAACCTTAGAAAATCTCCGTGTTTCGTCATTCACCATCGAATCGATATAACGCGAGATCGTCACATTGGTCGCATTTCTCTCTGAAACGGTTACATTTATGGTCTGCCAGCCCTTGTCGCGTGCTGCGGTATGTGGGGACAATACAAGCAGCACATTAGAACACAGGAGAAGCATCTAAGTTGATGCAATCGCCCAGTAAGAAGAGCTACATTTATAGTTTTAGTTATCGATTATTGAATTATTGGTCGGTTTGGTGCCTTGGACATGACAGAGGACCTTAAGATTTTGCATGAACCGAGGACTGGCAGCCACGTAACACGAGAAAATGTGAAAAGTGTTAATATGTAGTAAAAACCTTAGAAAATCTCCGTGTTTCGTCATTCACCATCGAATCGATATAACGCGAGATCGTCACATTGGTCGCATTTCTCTCTGAAACGGTTACATTTATGGTCTGCCAGCCCTTGTCGCGTGCTGCGGTATGTGGGGACAATACAAGCAGCACAGTAGAACACAGGAGAAGCATCTAAGTTGATGCAATCGCCCAGTAAGAAGAGCTACATTTATAGTTTTAGTTATCGATTATTAAATTATTAGTCGGTTTGGTGCCTTGGACATGACCGAGGACCTTAAGATTTTGCATGAACCGAGGACTGGCAGCCACGTAACACGAGAAAATGTGAAAAGTGTTAATATGTAGTAAAAACCTTAGAAAATCTCCGTGTTTCATCATTCACCATCGAATCGATATAATGCGAGATCGTCACATTGGTCGCATTTCTCTCTGAAACGGTTACATTTATGGTCTGCCAGCCCTTGTCGCGTGCTGCGGTATGTGGGGACAATACAAGCAGCACAGTAGAACACAGGAGAAGCATCTAAGTTGATGCAATCGCCCAGTAAGAAGAGCTACATTTATAGTTTTAGTTATCGATTATTGAATTATTGGTCGGTTTGGTGCCTTGGACATGACCGAGGACCTTAAGATTGTGCATGAACCGAGGACTGGTACCCACGTAACACGAGAAAATGTGAAAAGTGTTAATATGTAGTAAAAACCTTAGAAAATCTCCGTGTTTCGTCATTCACCATCGAATCGATATAACGCGAGATCGTCACATTGGTCGCAATTCTCTCTGAAACGGTTACATTTATGGTCTGCCAGCCATTGTCGCGTGCTGCGATATGTGGGGACAATACAAGCAGCACAGTAGAACACAGGAGAAGCATCTAAGTTGATGCAATCGCCCAGTAAGAAGAGCTACATTTATAGTTTTAGTTATCGATTATTAAATTATTGGTCGGTTTGGTGCCTTGGACATGACCGAGGACCTTAAGATTTTGCATGAACCGAGGACTGGCAGCCACGTAACACGAGAAAATGTGAAAAGTGTTAATATGTAGTAAAAACCTTAGAAAATCTCCGTGTTTCGTCATTCACCATCGAATCGATATAACGCGAGATCGTCACATTGGTCGCATTTCTCTCTGAAACTGTTACATTTATGGTCTGCCAGCCCTTGTCGCGTGCTGCGGTATGTGGGGACAATACAAGCAGCACAGTACAACACAGGAGAAGCATCTAAGTTGATGCAATCGCCCAGTAAGAAGAGCTACATTTATAGTTTTAGTTATCGATTATTGAATTATTGGTCGGTTTGGTGCCTTGGACATGACCGAGGACCTTAAGATTTTGCTTGAACCGAGGACTGGCAGCCACGTAACACGAGAAAATGTGAAAAGTGTTAATATGTTGTAAAAACCTTAGAAAATCTCCGTGTTTCGTCATTCACCATCGAATCGATATAACGCGAGATCGTCACATTGGTCGCATTTCTCTCTGAAACGGTTACATTTATGGTCTGCCAGCCCTTGTCGCGTGCTGCGGTATGTGGGGACAATACAAGCAGCACAGTAGAACACAGGAGAAGCATCTAAGTTGATGCAATCGCCCAGTAAGAAGAGCTACATTTATAGTTTTAGTTATCGATTATTGAATTATTGGTCGGTTTGGTGCCTTGGACATGACCGAGGACCTTAAGATTTTGCATGAACCGAGGACTGGCAGCCACGTAACACGAGAAAATGTGAAAAGTGTTAATATGTAGTAAAAACCTTAGAAAATCTCCGTGTTTCGTCATTCACCATCGAATCGATATAACGCGAGATCATCACATTGGTCGCATTTCTCTCTGAAACGGTTACATTTATGGTCTGCCAGCCCTTGTCGCGTGCTGCGGTATGAGGGGACAATACAAGCGGCACAGTAGAACACAGGAGAAGCATCTAAGTTGATGCAATCGCCCAGTAAGGAGAGCTACATTTATAGTTTTAGTTATCGATTATTGAATTATTGGTCGGTTTGGTGCCTGACCGAGGACCTTAAGATTTTGCATGAACCAAGGACTGGCAGCCACGTAACACGAGAAAATGTGAAAAGTGTTAATATGTAGTAAATACCTTAGAAAATCTCCGTGTTTCGTCATTCACCATCGAATCGATATAACGCGAGATCGTCACATTGGTCGCATTTCTCTCTGAAACGGTTACATTTATGGTCTGCGAGCCCTTATCGCGTGCTGCGGTATGTGGGGACAATACAAGCAGCACAGTAGAACACAGGAGAAGCATCTAAGTTGATGCAATCGCCCAGTAAGAAGAGCTACAATTATAGTTTTAGTTATCGATTATTGAATTATTGGTCAGTTTGGTGCCTTGGACATGACCGAGGACCTTAAGGTTTTGCATGAACCGAGGACTGGCAGTCACGTAACACGAGAAAATGTGAAAAGTGTTAATATGTAGTAAAAACCTTAGAAAATCTCCGTGTTTCGTCATTCACCATCGAATCGATATAACGCGAGATCGTCACATTGGTCGCATTTCTCTCTGAAACGGTTACATTTATGGTCTGCCAGCCCTTGTCGCGTGCTGCGGTATGTGGGGACAATACAAGCAGCACAGTAGAACACAGGAGAAGCATCTAAGTTGATGCAATCGCCCAGTAAGAAGAGCTACATTTATAGTTTTAGTTATCGATTATTAAATTATTGGTCGGTTTGGTGCCTTGGACATGACCGAGGACCTTAAGATTTTGCATGAACCGAGGACTGGCAGCCACGTAACACGAGAAAATGTGAAAAGTGTTAATATGTAGTAAAAACCTTAGAAAATCTCCGTGTTTCGTCATTCACCATCGAATCGATATAACGCGAGATCGTCACATTGGTCGCATTTCTCTCTGAAACGGTTACATTTATGGTCTGCAGGCCCTTGTCGCGTGCTGCGGTATGTGGGGACAATACAAGCAGCACAGTAGAACACAGGAGAAGCATCTAAGTTGATGCAATCGCCCAGTAAGAAGAGCTACATTTATAGTTTTAGTTATCGATTATTGAATTATTGGTCGGTTTGGTGCCTTGGACATGACCGAGGACCTTAAGATTTTGCATGAACCGAGGACTGGCAGCCACGTAACACGAGAAAATGTGAAAAGTGTTAATATGTAGTAAAAACCTTAGAAAATCTCCGTGTTTCGTCATTCACCATCGAATCGATATAACGCGAGATCGTCACATTGGTCGCATTTCTCTCTGAAACGGTTACATTTATGGTCTGCCAGCCCTTATCGCGTGCTGCGGTATGTGGGGACAATACAAGCAGCACAGTAGAACACAGGAGAAGCATCTAAGTTGATGCAATCGCCCAGTAAGAAGAGCTACAATTATAGTTTTAGTTATCGATTATTGAATTATTGGTCAGTTTGGTGCCTTGGACATGACCGAGGACCTTAAGATTTTGCATGAACCGAGGACTGGCAGCCCCGTAACACGAGAAAATGTGAAAAGTGTTAATATGTTGTAAAAACCTTAGAAAATCTCCGTGTTTCGTCATTCACCATCGAATCGATATAACGCGAGATCGTCACATTGGTCGCATTTCTCTCTGAAACGGTTACATTTATGGTCTGCCAGCCCTTGTCGCGTGCTGCGGTATGTGGGGACAATACAAGCAGCACAGTAGAACACAGGAGAAGCATCTAAGTTGATGCAATCGCCCAGTAAGAAGAGCTACATTTATAGTTTTAGTTATCGATTATTAAATTATTGGTCGGTTTGGTGCCTTGGACATGACCGAGGACCTTAAGATTTTGCATGAACCGAGGACTGGCAGCCACGTAACACGAGAAAATGTGAAATGTGTTAATATGTAGTAAAAACCTTAGAAAATCTCCGTGTTTCGTCATTCACCATCGAATCGATATAACGCGAGATCGTCACATTGGTCGCATTTCTCTCTGAAACGGTTACATTTATGGTCTGCCAGCCCTTGTCGCGTGCTGCGGTATGTGGGGACAATACAAGCGGCACAGTAGAACACAGGAGAAGCATCTAAGTTGATGCAATCGCCCAGTAAGAAGAGCTACATTTATAGTTTTAGTTATCGATTATTGAATTATTGGTCGGTTTGGTGCCTTGGACATGACCGAGGACCTTAAGATTGTGCATGAACCGAGGACTGGCAGCCACGTAACACGAGAAAATGTGAAAAGTGTTAATATGTAGTAAAAACCTTAGAAAATCTCCGTGTTTCGTCATTCACCATCGAATCGATATAACGCGAGATCGTCACATTGGTCGCATTTCTCTCTGAAACGGTTACATTTATGGTCTGCCAGCCCTTGTCGCGTGCTGCGGTATGTAGGGACAATACAAGCGGCACAGTAGAACACAGGAGAAGCATCTAAGTTGATGCAATCGCCCAGTAAGAAGAGCTACATTTATAGTTTTAGTTATCGATTATTGAATTATTGGTCGGTTTGGTGCCTTGGACATGACCGAGGACCTTAAGATTTTGCATGAACCGAGGACTGGCAGCCACGTAACACGAGAAAATGTGAAAAGTGTTAATATGTAGTAAAAACCTTAGAAAATCTCCGTGTTTCGTCATTCACCATCGAATCGATATAACGCGAGATCGTCACATTGGTCGCATTTCTCTCTGAAACGGTTACATTTATGGTCTGCCAGCCCTTGTCGCGTGCTGCGGTATGTGGGGACAATACAAGCAGCACAGTAGAACACAGGAGAAGCATTTAAGTTGATGCAATCGCCCAGTAAGAAGAGCTACATTTATAGTTTTAGTTATCGATTATTGAATTATTGGTCGGTTTGGTGCCTTGGACATGACCGAGGGCCTTAAGATTTTGCATGAACCGAGGACTGGCAGCCACGTAACACGAGAAAATGTGAAAAGTGTTAATATGTGGTAAAAACCTTAGAAAATCTCCGTGTTTCGTCATTCACCATCGAATCGATATAACGCGAGATCGTCACATTGGTCGCATTTCTCTCTGAAACGGTTACATTTATGGTCTGCCAGCCCTTGTCGCGTGCTGCGGTATGTGGGGACAATACAAGCAGCACAGTAGAACACGGGAGAAGCATCTAAGTTGATGCAATCGCCCAGTAAGAAGAGCTACATTTATAGTTTTAGTTATCGATTATTAAATTATTGGTCGTTTGGTGCCTTGGACATGACCGAGGACCTTAAGATTTTGCATGAACCGAGGACTGGCAGCCACGTAACACGAGAAAATGTGAAAAGTGTTAATATGTTGTAAAAACCTTAGAAAATCTCCGTGTTTCGTCATTCACCATCGAATCGATATAACGCGAGATCGTCACATTGGTCGCATTTCTCTCTGAAACGGTTACATTTATGGTCTGCCAGCCCTTGTCGCGTGCTGCGGTATGTGGGGACAATACAAGCAGCACAGTAGAACACAGGAGAAGCATCTAAGTTGATGCAATCGCCCAGTAAGAAGAGCTACATTTATAGTTTTAGTTATCGATTATTAAATTATTGGTCGGTTTGGTGCCTTGGACATGACCGAGGACCTTAAGATTTTGCATGAACCGAGGACTGGCAGCCACGTAACACGAGAAAATGTGAAAAGTGTTAATATGTTGTAAAAACCTTAGAAAATCTCCGTGTTTCGTCATTCACCATCGAATCGATATAACGCGAGATCGTCACATTGGTCGCATTTCTCTCTGAAACGGTTACATTTATGGTCTGCCAGCCCTTGTCGCGTGCTGCGGTATGTGGGGACAATACAAGCAGCACAGTAGAACACAGGAGAAGCATCTAAGTTGATGCAATCGCCCAGTAAGAAGAGCTACATTTATAGTTTTAGTTATCGATTGTTGAATTATTGGTCGGTTTGGTGCCTTGGACATGACCGAGCACCTTAAGATTTTGCATGAACCGAGGACTGGTACCCACGTAACACGAGAAAATGTGAAAAGTGTTAATATGTAGTAAAAACCTTAGAAAATCTCCGTGTTTCGTCATTCACCATCGAATCGATATAACGCGAGATCGTCACATTGGTCGCATTTCTCTCTGAAACGGTTACATTTATGGTCTGCCAGCCCTTGTCGCGTGCTGCGGTATGTGGGGACAATACAAGCAGCACAGTAGAACACAGGAGAAGCATCTAAGTTGATGCAATCGCCCAGTAAGAAGAGCTACATTTATAGTTTTAGTTATCGATTATTGAATTATTGGTCGGTTTGGTGCCTTGGACATGACCGAGGACCTTAAGATTTTGCATGAACCGAGGACTGGCAGCCACGTAACACGAGAAAATGTGAAAAGTGTTAATATGTAGTAAAAACCTTAGAAAATCTCCGTGTTTCGTCATTCACCATCGAATCGATATAACGCGAGATCGTCACATTGGTCGCATTTCTCTCTGAAACGGTTACATTTATGGTCTGCCAGCCCTTGTCGCGTGCTGCGGTATGTGGGGACAATACAAGCGGCACAGTAGAACACAGGAGAAGCATCTAAGTTGATGCAATCGCCCAGTAAGAAGAGCTACATTTATAGTTTTAGTTATCGATTATTGAATTATTGGTCGGTTTGGTGCCTTGGACATGACCGAGGACCTTAAGATTTTGCATGAACCGAGGACTGGCAGCCACGTAACACGAGAAAATGTGAAAAGTGTTAATATGTAGTAAGAACCTTAGAAAATCTCCGTGTTTCGTCATTCACCATCGAATCGATATAACGCGAGATCGTCACATTGGTCGCATTTCTCTCTGAAACGGTTACATTTATGGTCTGCCAGCCCTTGTCGCGTGCTGCGGTATGTAGGGACAATACAAGCGGCACAGTAGAACACAGGAGAAGCATCTAAGTTGATGCAATCGCCCAGTAAGAAGAGCTACATTTATAGTTTTAGTTATCGATTATTGAATTATTGGTCGGTTTGGTGCCTTGGACATGACCGAGGACCTTAAGATTTTGCATGAACCGAGGACTGGCAGCCACGTAACACGAGAAAATGTGAAAAGTGTTAATATGTAGTAAAAACCTTAGAAAATCTCCGTGTTTCGTCATTCACCATCGAATCGATATAACGCGAGATCGTCACATTGGTCGCATTTCTCTCTGAAACGGTTACATTTATGGTCTGCCAGCACTTGTCGCGTGCTGCGGTATGTGGGGACAATACAAGCAGCACAGTAGAACACAGGAGAAGCATTTAAGTTGATGCAATCGCCCAGTAAGAAGAGCTACATTTATAGTTTTAGTTATCGATTATTGAATTATTGGTCGGTTTGGTGCCTTGGACATGACCGAGGGCCTTAAGATTTTGCATGAACCGAGGACTGGCAGCCACGTAACACGAGAAAATGTGAAAAGTGTTAATATGTAGTAAAAACCTTAGAAAATCTCCGTGTTTCGTCATTCACCATCGAATCGATATAACGCGAGATCGTCACATTGGTCGCATTTCTCTCTGAAACGGTTACATTTATGGTCTGCCAGCCCTTATCGCGTGCTGCGGTATGTGGGGACAATACAAGCAGCACAGTAGAACACAGGAGAAGCATCTAAGTTGATGCAATCGCCCAGTAAGAAGAGCTACATTTATAGTTTTAGTTATCGATTATTGAATTATTGGTCGGTTTGGTGCCTTGGACCTGACCGATGACCTTAAGATTTTGCATGAACCGAGGACTGGCAGCCACGTAACTCGAGAAAATGTGAAAAGTGTTAATATGTTGTAAAAACCTTAGAGAATCTCCGTGTTTCGTCATTCATCATCGAATCGATATAACGCGAGATCGTCACATTGGTCGCATTTCTCTCTGAAACGGTTACATTTATGGTCTGCCAGCCCTTGTCGCGTGCTGCGGTATGTGGGGACAATACGAGCAGCACAGTAGAACACAGGAGAAGCATCTAAGTTGATGCAATCGCCCAGTAAGAAGAGCTACATTTATAGTTTTAGTTATCGATTATTGAATTATTGGTCGGTTTGGTGCCTTGGACATGACCGAGGACCTTAAGATTTTGCATGAACCGAGGACTGGCAGCCACGTAACACGAGAAAATGTGAAAAGTGTTAATATGTAGTAAAAACCTTAGAAAATCTCCGTGTTTCGTCATTCACCACCAAATCGATATAACGCGAGATCGTCACATTGGTCGCATTTCTCTCTGAAACGGTTACATTTATGGTCTGCCAGCCCTTGTCGCGTGCTGCGGTATGTGGGGACAATACAAGCAGCACAGTAGAACACAGGAGAAGCATCTAAGTTGATGCAATCGCCCAGTAAGAAGAGCTACATTTATAGTTTTAGTTATCGATTATTGAATTATTGGTCGGTTTGGTGCCTTGGACATGACAGAGGACCTTAAGATTTTGCATGAACCGAGGACTGGCAGCCACGTAACACGAGAAAATGTGAAAAGTGTTAATATGTAGTAAAAACCTTAGAAAATCTCCGTGTTTCGTCATTCACCATCGAATCGATATAACGCGAGATCGTCACATTGGTCGCATTTCTCTCTGAAACGGTTACATTTATGGTCTGCCAGCCCTTGTCGCGTGCTGCGGTATGTGGGGACAATACAAGCAGCACAGTAGAACACAGGAGAACCATCTAAGTTGATGCAATCGCCCAGTAAGAAGAGCTACATTTATAGTTTTAGTTATCGATTATTAAATTATTGGTCGGTTTGGTGCCTTGGACATGACCGAGGACCTTAAGATTTTGCATGAACCGAGGACTGGCAGCCACGTAACACGAGAAAATGTGAAAAGTGTTAATATGTAGTAAAAACCTTAGAAAATCTCCGTGTTTCGTCATTCACCATCGAATCGATATAACGCGAGATCGTCACATTGGTCGCATTTCTCTCTGAAACGGTTACATTTATGGTCTGCCAGCCCTTGTCGCGTGCTGCGGTATGTGGGGACAATACAAGCAGCACAGTAGAACACAGGAGAAGCATCTAAGTTGATGCAATCGCCCAGTAAGAAGAGCTACATTTATAGTTTTAGTTATCGATTATTGAATTATTGGTCGGTTTGGTGCCTTGGACATGACCGAGGACCTTAAGATTTTGCATGAACCGAGGACTGGCAGCCACGTAACACGAGAAAATGTGAAAAGTGTTAATATGTAGTAAAAACCTTAGAAAATCTCCGTGTTTCGTCATTCACCATCGAATCGATATAACGCGAGATCGTCACATTGGTCGCATTTCTCTCTGAAACGGTTACATTTATGGTCTGCCAGCCCTTGTCGCGTGCTGCGGTATGTGGGGACAATACAAGCGGCATAGTAGAACACAGGAGAAGCATCTAAGTTGATGCAATCGCCCAGTAAGAAGAGCTACATTTATAGTTTTAGTTATCGATTATTGAATTATTGGTCGGTTTGGTGCCTTGGACATGACCGAGGACCTTAAGATTTTGCATGAACCGAGGACTGGCAGCCACGTAACACGAGAAAATGTGAAAAGTGTTAATATGTAGTAAAAACCTTAGAAAATCTCCGTGTTTCGTCATTCACCATCGAATCGATATAACGCGAGATCGTCACATTGGTCGCATTTCTCTCTGAAACGGTTACATTTATGGTCTGCCAGCCCTTGTCGCGTGCTGCGGTATGTGGGGACAATACAAGCAGCACAGTAGAACACAGGAGAAGCATCTAAGTTGATGCAATCGCCCAGTGGTGGTGGTTGTTGGGATGTTTAAGGGGGACTAAACAGCTACGGTCATCAGTCCCCCATTCCAAAAACAGGCGAGACAAAGGCGCGGAGCATATAAAACCCCAAGGGGAAGGAGACTCCCCCTCCCCCCAGGCACTAAAAAACACAAAATAGCCAACGAACACTACAGAAAAGAAGAGTACAGACGAACACCAAACAGAAAGAAACAGAAGAAAAGAAAATGGCCGGAGACTGGTTGACTGACCACAAGAACAAAAAAAGGGAAAGAGTCAACCATCCGACGACACAACAAAACAGCAACAAATATTGAGAGACACGAGGACAAAAGACACAGAAAGGGAAAGGTGCAGGACCTCCCTAAATCGAACCATAAAAAGGACTACCACGGATAAAATGTAAAACATTGTCAGCCATGGAGACATCGTCGGATAAAATCGAAGCCAAAGTGCCCGGGAGATTAAAAGATTGCCGGAGTGTGCGCAGTCGAGGACACTCCAGCAAAATGTGACCGACCGTCAGCCGGGACCCACACCGACACAAGGGGGGATCCTCCTGACGCAACAGATGGCCGTGCGTCAGGTATGTATGGCCGATGCGCAGCCGACACAGGACCACCGAGTCCCTGCGAGAAGCCCGCAGGGAGGAACGCCACACATCGGTCGTCTCCTTGACAGCCCGCAGTTTATTCGGGGCTGTCATGCCACGCCACGCAGCAGCCCACTTCCCAAGCACCTTACGGCGCAACGCCAGCTGCTGGTCGCAAGCCGTAAGGCCGATCTCCAAAGCTGGGGCGTCGATCGCCCCTTTGGCCAGCCTGTCTACACGTTCGTTCCCTGGGATGCCAACATGACCTGGCGTCCAAACCAAGACCACCGAACGACCAGAACGGGCAATGGCGGAAACAGACTCCTGAATGGAGGACACCAGAGGAGAGGAGGGATAGCAGCGGTCGATGGCCTGAAGGCTGTTCAGGGAGTCACTGCAGATGACAATGGACGTACCTGAGCAGGAACGCATATGCTCAAGAGCGCGCAATATGGCCACCAGCTCTGCAGTAAAAATACTGCAGCCAGCCGGCAAGGAGCGCTGTTCAACGTGGGCAGCGTGAGCAAAAGCGTAGGCAGTGCGACCATCAACCAGGGAACCATCGGTGTAGACAGTCTCGCATTCAGAAAAGGAGGCGAGGAGCGCAAGAAATTGGCGACGGAGGGCCACAGGCGGAACCGAGGCCTTTGGTCCCTGTGCCAAGTCCAGACGTACGGATGGCCGGGACAAACACCAGGGAGGCGTAGGTGCACGTCCCGGAAGGGAGGCAGAAGAGGGAAGGAGCCCAGTTCCGACAGCAGGGACTGGACGCGGACAGCTACGGAAAGCCCAGACCTAGGTCGCCGTTCGGGCAGATGGAGGACCATGGCAGGGAAAAGCAGGCGACGATTGGGATGGTCCGGCGAGCAATGCACGTGGACAGCATAGTCGGCGAGCAGTCGATGGCGGCGAATCCGCAGCGGGGGAACCCCGGCCTCCACCAGTAGACTATCCACGGGGCTGGTACGAAAAGCACCAGTTGCAAGCCGGACCCCACAGTGGTGTATGGGGTCTAACAACTTCAACACTGAGGGTGATGCAGACCCATAGGCCAGGCTCCCATAATCAAGCCTGGACTGCACAAGGGCTCTGTACAGTCGCAACAGCGTGCAGCGATCCGCACCCCAAGATGTGTGGCTGAGGCAGCGGAGGGCGTTGAGGTGCCGCCAGCACTTTTGCTTCAGCTGAGTAATATGGGGAACCCATGTGAGCCGGGCATCAAACACGAGTCCTAAGAAGCGGCAAGTGTCCACCACTTCAAGCAGGTTGCCGTCGAGGTAAAGTTCAGGATGAGGGTGGACCGTCCGACGCCTGCAGAAGTGCATAACTCGAGTCTTGGCTGCAGAGAACTGAAAACCGTGAGTCAGAGCCCACGATTCTGCCTTGCATACGGCTACTTGCAGCCTGCGTTCGGCGACCCCCGTAGTCGTGGAGCTAAATGAGATGCAGAAATCGTCGGCATACAAAGAAGGAGACACCGACGACCCCACGGCTGCAGCCAGACCATTAATGGCCACTAGAAATAACGAGACGCTCAACACCGAGCCCTGCGGGACCCCATTCTCCTGTGTATAAGATGAACTAGAGGCGGCACCGACTTGCACCCGGAAAGAGCGGTGCAATAGAAAGGTTTGAAGAAAAGCTGGGAGCCGACCACGAAGACCCCACTCATGCAACGTAGCAAGGATGTGATGCCTCCATGTGGTGTCATACGCCTTCCGCAGATCGAAGAATACGGCAACGAGATGCTGACGTCGGGCAAAGGCCGTACGGATAGCAGATTCCAGCCGCACCAAATTGTCCGCTGCAGACCGGCCCCGACGGAAGCCACCCTGGGATGGAGCGAGGAGACCGCGCGACTCAACACAAACGCCGCCCCACCATACGTTCGAGCAATTTGCATAAAACGTTGGTGAGGGTAATGGGACGATAGCTGTCCACCGCCAGTGGGTCCGCATCGGGCTTCAAGATGGGGACAATAAGACCCTCACGCCATTGCGACGGGAACACGCCCTCGCTCCAAATGCGGTTAAAGATGGCGAGGATGTGTCGCTGGCAGTCCCTGGAAAGATGCTTCAGCATCTGTGCGTGTATACAGTCTGGTCCTGGTGCTGTATCAGGGCAATCGTCGAGGGCAGCAAGGAATTCCAGCTCGCTGAAAGGAGCATTGTATTTCTCCGAACGACGCGTGTGGAACGATAACGGCGTCCGCTCGGCTCGCTCCTTGAGAGAGCGAAAGGCGGGGGGATAAGTTGCAGTCGCAGAGCTCTGAGCAAAGTGCGCAGCAAGGTGTTCAGCAATGGCGGCAGCGTCCGTGCAGACAGCGCCGTCCAAGGAGATCCCAGCGACACCCATAGGGGTCTGGTGTCCATAAATCCGCCGTATCCGGGACCACACGAGCGAGGGGGAGACACGAGAGCCCAAGGATGAAACATACCGCTCCCAGCACTCCTGCTTACGCCGTGTAATAAGACGACGGGCGAAGGCACGGAGCCTCTTAAAGGCGATGAGGGTCTCGAGAGACGGGTGCCGCCGATGACGCTGGAGAGCCCGCCGACGGTCGCGAATAGTTTCAGCAATCTCCGGCGACCACCAGGGTACAGCCTTCCTCCGAGGGAGTCCAGAAGAGCGGGGGATGGCAGCCTCGGCCGCCGAAATGATGGACGTGGTGAAGTCACAGACCATATCGTCAATGTCACCCTGCGGGGGAGACTCAACGGTCGCCGCGGAAGTAAAACTCGGCCAGTCAGCCCTGTGGAGAGCCCAGCGGGGCAGGCGCCCAGAAGAATGACACTGGGGCAGTGACAAATAGATGGGAAAATGGTCACTACCACACAGGTCAGGATGCACTCTCCAGTGGAGAGATGGGACAAGGCCGGGGCTGCAAAGAGAGAGATCGATGGCCGAGAACGACCCGTGGGCCACACTGAAATGTGTGGGAGCACCGGTGTTCAGGAGGCTAAGGTCGAGCTGAGCCAACAAATGCTCCACGGCACGACCGCGGTCATCGGAGACAGTCCCACCCCATAGAGGGTTGTGGGCATTGAAATCGCCCAGCAACAAGAAAGGTGGTGGCAGTTGTGCTATCAGAGCAGCCAGGACGTGCTGCGCGACAGCACCATCCGGTGGAAGGTAAATACTGCAGACGGTAATAGCCTGTGGCGTCCACACCCGTACAGCGACAGCCTCTAAAGGCGTCTGGAGAGGGACAGACTCGCTGTGCAGAGTGTGAAGGACATATATGCAGACGCCACCAGACACCCTTTCATAAGCTGCCCGGTTCTTAAAATAACCCCGATAGCCACGGAGGGCAGGGGTTCGCATTGCTGGAAACCAAGTTTCCTGCAGAGCAATGCAAAGGAAAGGATGAAGGCTGATAAGTTGACGGAGCTCAGCGAGATGGTGGAAGAAACCGCTGCAGTTCCACTGGAGGATGGTATTAGCCATGGATGGGAAAGGCGTGAAGGGACTGGGGAGGGGGGGCAGATTACGCCTCCGAGGCCCCTGCTGCTACTGAGTCACCACCTGGAGAACAGCCAGCCAGTGCGTCCGAGGGACTGGCGAGATCCATGTCCTCAGCAGACGCCAGAATCTCCACCTCATCCTCAGACGCAGAGCTTGTAGGAAGCGGTGGAATGGGCGCCACCGCAATGTCGGTAGCCTTGGGGAGTTTCTTCTTCTTCTGCTTCTCGCGCTGTGCCTTTGGTGGTTCAGGCTGCGAGGGCGTCACTGGGTCAGTCTCTGGGACAGACGACGACCGTGTGTCCCGACGACCAGGGACCGGCGGTTGTTTGAGCCACTTGCGGCTGTCGGCTTTGGAACCGGTCGGAACTTGTGAAGGGAGGTCCCCAAGGGACCCCTTCCTGACGAGAGTAGCCGAAGAAGTCTTACGCTTATCCGGCTGGGAAGGGGGGACTGATGTACCCGATGGTTGGGGGGGTGTTGCTCCTGAAGTAGATGGAGCAGGAGCAACAGGAGGTTTAGTGCCCCCCACCATCAAGGGGGCAGGTGTGGCACTTCGACTCAGAGAGCTGACGAGAGCAGATGGAATTGTAGGAGTGACAGTTGCAGCATAAGAAGCCGTCATGCGCACTGGGTGAAGCCGGTCATATTTCCGCTTCGCCTCAGTGTACGTCAGGCGGTCGAGAGTCTTTATCTCCATGATCTTCCGCTCCTTCTGCAGAATCGGTCAGTCTGGCGAGCAAGGCGGATGGTGCGCACCACAGTTCACACAGATTGGAGGTGGGGCACAGGGATGATCAGGATGGGAAGGTCGACCGCAATCGCGACAGACGAGGTCGGAAGCACAGCGTGAAGACATGTGGCCGAACTTCCAACACTTGAAGCACTGCATCGGGGGAGGGATATAAGGCCTGACATCACAACGGTACACCATCACCTTGACCTTCTCAGGTAACGTGTCACCCTCGAAGGCCAAGATGAAGGCACCGGTGGCAACTTGACGATCCCTCGGACCCCGGTGGACGCGCCGGACGAAATGGACACCTCGGCGCTCCAAGTTGGCGCGCAGCTCGTCATCGGACTGTAAAAGGAGATCCCTGTGGAAGATAATGCCCTGGACCATGTTCAGACTTTTATGGGGCGTGATAGTGACGGAGACATCCCCCAGTTTAGTACAAGCGAGCAAGGCCCGCGACTGGGCGGAGGATGCAGTTTTTATCAACACCGATCCGGACCGCATCTTTGACAAGCCCTCCACCTCCCCAAACTTGTCCTCTAAATGCTCGACAAAGAACTGAGGCTTCACGGACATAAAAGATTCCCCATCAGCTCTGGTACAGACAAGATATCTGGGCGAATACGTTTCACTGTCATTCAACGCCTTTCGTTCCTCCCATGGTGTTGCCAGGGATGGGAACGATTTGGGGTCATAAACATTACCCTAAAAATGAGCCCTCGAACGCTTAGAGACTGCTGACGGCTGGCCGCCAGCGAGAGATGATGTACCACGCTTCATTGCGGGTCATCCGCCCTGATGCCACCTACTCCGACCACGGGCTCTCCCCACGGGCGCCACCCAGCCGCAGCAATAGCCACCTGGCAGGACGGCCATTGCCGGGAGTCCTGATGCCCCAAGGAGATGGGCATCTACTCCTTGGCATACGTGGGGAGTTAACGGCGCAGGCATCAGTAGAGCGATCCCTGTGTTGTCAGGGGGCTACAACCAAGAGGGTACATGGTGGCCCCACCACAACGCGCTGGCTACCGTGCTGGATCTTAGGTGCAAAACTGTCCAAGGTCGTCGTCGCAATTAAAAGAAACACTGCAGAGTGCAGCGTGGTAATCGCCCAAGAGTTCGAAAACGAGCGGGACACCGTTGCAACGACGAGAAAGCCGGCTAAAGGTCTAATTGCACGACGGATACAGTGCACCATGTAAGGCGCCCTTCCCCAATTGGCTCGCTCTTCGGAATAATTTAGAAACATGGAGGTCAAACCCGAGAGGGGACCATCACATAAGGCCGAAACATTTGAGACTCCTTTTAGTCGCCTCTTACGACAGGCAGGAATACCGCGGGCCTATTCTTACCCCCGAACCCGCAGGGGGGGGGGGGGATCGCCCAGTAAGAAGAGCTACATTTATAGTTTTAGTTATCGATTATTGAATTATTGGTCGGTTTGGTGCCTTGGACATGACCGAGGACCTTAAGATTGTGCATGAACCGAGGACTGGTCCCCACGTAACACGAGAAAATGTGAAAAGTGTTAATATGTAGTAAAAACCTTAGAAAATCTCCGTGTTTCGTCATTCACCATCGAATCGATATAACGCGAGATCGTCACATTGGTCGCATTTCTCTCTGAAACGGTTACATTTATGGTCTGCCAGCCCTTGTCGCGTGCTGCGGTATGTGGGGACAATACAAGCAGCACAGTAGAACACAGGAGAACCATCTAAGTTGATGCAATCGCCCAGTAAGAAGAGCTACATTTATAGTTTTAGTTATCGATTATTGAATTATTGGTCGGTTTGGTGCCTTGGACATGACCGAGGACCTTAAGATTTTGCATGAACCGAGGACTGGCAGCCACGTAACACGAGAAAATGTGAAAAGTGTTAATATGTAGTAAAAACCTTAGAAAATCTCCGTGTTTCGTCATTCACCATCGAATCGATATAACGCGAGGTCGTCACATTGGTCGCATTTCTCTCTGAAACGGTTACATTTATGGTCTGCCAGCCCTTGTCGCGTGCTGCGGTATGTGGGGACAATACAAGCGGCACAGTAGATTACAGGAGAAGCATCTAAATGATGCAATCGCCCAGTAAGAAGAGCTACATTTATAGTTTTAGTTATCGATTATTGAATTATTGGTCGGTTTGGTGCCTTGGACATGACAGAGGACCTTAAGATTTTGCATGAACCGAGGACTGGCAGCCACGTAACACGAGAAAATGTGAAAAGTGTTAATTGTAGTAAAAACCTTAGAAAATCTCCGTGTTTCGTCATTCACCATCGAATCGATATAACGCGAGATCGTCACATTGGTCGCATTTCTCTCTGAAACGGTTACATTTATGGTCTGCCAGCCCTTGTCGCGTGCTGCGGTATGTGGGGACAATACAAGCAGCACAGTAGAACACAGGAGAAGCATCTAAGTTGATGCAATCGCCCAGTAAGAAGAGCTACATTTATAGTTTTAGTTATCGATTATTGAATTATTGGTCGGTTTGGTGCCTTGGACATGACCGAGGACCTTAAGATTTTGCATGAACCGAGGACTGGCAGCCACGTAACACGAGAAAATGTGAAAAGTGTTAATATGTAGTAAGAACCTTAGAAAATCTCGTTGTTTCGTCATTCACCATCGAATCGATATAACGCGAGATCGTCACATTGGTCGCATTTCTCTCTGAAACGGTTACATTTATGGTCTGCCAGCCCTTGTCGCGTGCTGCGGTATGTGGGGACAATACAAGCAGCACAGTAGAACACAGGAGAAGCATTTAAGTTGATGCAATCGCCCAGTAAGAAGAGCTACATTTATAGTTTTAGCTATCGATTATTGAATTATTGGTCGGTTTGGTGCCTTGGACATGACCGAGGACCTTAAGATTTTGCATGAACCGAGGACTGGCAGCCACGTAACACGAGAAAATGTGAAAAGTGTTAATATGTAGTAAAAACCTTAGAAAATCTCCGTGTTTCGTCATTGACCATCGAATCGATATAACGCGAGATCGTCACATTGGTCGCATTTCTCTCTGAAACGGTTACATTTATGGTCTGCCAGCCCTTGTCGCGTGCTGCGGTATGTGGGGACAATACAAGCGGCACAGTAGAACACAGGAGAAGCATCTAAGTTGATGCAATCGCCCAGTAAGAAGAGCTACATTTATAGTTTTAGTTATCGATTATTGAATTATTGGCCGGTTTGGTGCCTTGGACATGACAGAGGACCTTAAGATTTTGCATGAACCGAGGACTGGCAGCCACGTAACACGAGAAAATGTGAAAAGTGTTAATATGTAGTAAAAACCTTAGAAAATCTCCGTGTTTCGTCATTCACCATCGAATCGATATAACGCGAGATCGTCACATTGGTCGCATTTCTCTCTGAAACGGTTACATTTATGGTCTGCCAGCCCTTGTCGCGTGCTGCGGTATGTGGGGACAATACAAGCAGCTCAGTAGAACACAGGAGAAGCATCTAAGTTGATGCAATCGCCCAGTAAGAAGAGCTACATTTATAGTTTTAGTTATCGATTATTGAATTATTGGTCGGTTTGGTGCCTTGGACATGACCGAGGACCTTAAGATTTTGCATGAACCGAGGACTGGCAGCCACGTAACACGAGAAAATGTGAAAAGTGTTAATATGTAGTAAATACCTTAGAAAATCTCCGTGTTTCGTCATTCACCATCGAATCGATATAACGCGAGATCGTCACATTGGTCGCATTTCTCTCTGAAACGGTTACATTTATGGTCTGCCAGCCCTTGTCGCGTGCTGCGGTATGTGGGGACAATACAAGCAGCACAGTAGAACACAGGAGAAGCATCTAAGTTGATGCAATCGCCCAGTAAGAAGAGCTACATTTATAGTTTTAGTTATCGATTATTGAATTATTGGTCGGTTTGGTGCCTTGGACATGACCGATGACCTTAAGATTTTGCATGAACCGAGGACTGGCAGCCACGTAACACGAGAAAATGTGAAAAGTGTTAATATGTAGTAAAAACCTTAGAAAATCTCGTTGTTTCGTCATTCACCATCGAATCGATATAACGCGAGATCGTCACATTGGTCGCATTTCTCTCTGAAACGGTTACATTTATGGTCTGCCAGCCCTTGTCGCGTGCTGCGGTATGTGGGGACAATACAAGCAGCACAGTAGAACACAGGAGAAGCATCTAAGTTGATGCAATCGCCCAGTAAGAAGAGCTACATTTATAGTTTTAGTTATCGATTATTGAATTATTGGTCGGTTTGGTGCCTTGGACATGACCGAGGACCTTAAGATTTTGCATGAACCGAGGACTGGCAGCCACGTAACACGAGAAAATGAGAAAAGTGTTAATATGTAGTAAAAACCTTAGAAAATCTCCGTGTTTCGTCATTCACCATCGAATCGATATAACGCGAGATCGTCACATTGGTCGCATTTCTCTCTGAAACGGTTACATTTATGGTCTGCCAGCCCTTGTCGCGTGCTGCGGTATGTGGGGACAATACAAGCGGCACAGTAGATTACAGGAGAAGCATCTAAGTTGATGCAATCGCCCAGTAAGAAGAGCTACATTTATAGTTTTAGTTATCGATTATTGAATTATTGGTCGGTTTGGTGCCTTGGACATGACCGAGGACCTTAAGATTTTGCATGAACCGAGGACTGGCAGCCACGTAACACGAGAAAATGTGAAAAGTGTTAATATGTAGTAAATACCTTAGAAAATCTCCGTGTTTCGTCATTCACCATCGAATCGATATAACGCGAGATCGTCACATTGGTCGCATTTCTCTCTGAAACGGTTACATTTATGGTCTGCCAGCCCTTGTCGCGTGCTGCGGTATGTGGGGACAATACAAGCAGCACAGTAGAACACAGGAGAAGCATCTAAGTTGATGCAATCGCCCAGTAAGAAGAGCTACATTTATAGTTTTAGTTATCGATTATTGAATTATTGGTCGGTTTGGTGCCTTGGACATGACCGATGACCTTAAGATTTTGCATGAACCGAGGACTGGCAGCCACGTAACACGAGAAAATGTGAAAAGTGTTAATATGTAGTAAAAACCTTAGAAAATCTCGTTGTTTCGTCATTCACCATCGAATCGATATAACGCGAGATCGTCACATTGGTCGCATTTCTCTCTGAAACGGTTACATTTATGGTCTGCCAGCCCTTGTCGCGTGCTGCGGTATGTGGGGACAATACAAGCAGCACAGTAGAACACCGGAGAAGCATCTAAGTTGATGCAATCGCCCAGTAAGAAGAGCTACATTTATAGTTTTAGTTATCGATTATTGAATTATTGGTCGGTTTGGTGCCTTGGACATGACCGAGGACCTTAAGATTTTGCATGAACCGAGGACTGGCAGCCACGTAACACGAGAAAGTGTGAAAAGTGTTAATATGTAGTAAAAACCTTAGAAAATCTCCGTGTTTCGTCATTCACCATCGAATCGATATAACGCGAGATCGTCACATTGGTCGCATTTCTCTCTGAAACGGTTACATTTATGGTCTGCCAGCCCTTGTCGCGTGCTGCGGTATGTGGGGACAATACAAGCGGCACAGTAGAACACAGGAGAAGCATCTAAGTTGATGCAATCGCCCAGTAAGAAGAGCTTCATTTATAGTTTTAGTTATCGATTATTGAATTATTGGTCGGTTTGGTGCCTTGGACATGACCGAGGACCTTAAGATTTTGCATGAACCGAGTACTGGCAGCCACGTAACACGAGAAAATGTGAAAAGTGTTAATATGTAGTAAAAACCTTAGAAAATCTCCGTGTTTCGTCATTCACCATCGAATCGATATAACGCGAGATCGTCACATTGGTCGCATTTCTCTCTGAAACGGTTACATTTATGGTCTGCCAGCCCTTGTCGCGTGCTGCGGTATGTGGGGACAATACAAGCAGCACAGTAGAACACAGGAGAAGCATCTAAGTTGATGCAATCGCCCAGTAAGAAGAGCTACATTTATAGTTTTAGTTATCGATTATTGAATTATTGGTCGGTTTGGTGCCTTGGACATGACCGATGACCTTAAGATTTTGCATGAACCGAGGACTGGCAGCCACGTAACACGAGAAAATGTGAAAAGTGTTAATATGTAGTAAAAACCTTAGAAAATCTCGTTGTTTCGTCATTCACCATAGAATCGATATAACGCGAGATCGTCACATTGGTCGCATTTCTCTCTGAAACGGTTACATTTATGGTCTGCCAGCCCTTGTCGCGTGCTGCGGTATGTGGGGACAATACAAGCAGCACAGTAGAACACAGGAGAAGCATCTAAGTTGATGCAATCGCCCAGTAAGAAGAGCTACATTTATAGTTTTAGTTATCGATTATTGAATTATTGGTCGGTTTGGTGCCTTGGACATGACCGAGGACCTTAAGATTTTGCATGAACCGAGGACTGGCAGCCACGTAACACGAGAAAATGTGAAAAGTGTTAATATGTAGTAAAAACCTTAGAAAATCTCCGTGTTTCGTCATTCACCATCGAATCGATATAACGCGAGATCGTCACATTGGTCGCATTTCTCTCTGAAACGGTTACATTTATGGTCTGCCAGCCCTTGTCGCGTGCTGCGGTATGTGGGGACAATACAAGCGGCACAGTAGATTACAGGAGAAGCATCTAAGTTGATGCAATCGCCCAGTAAGAAGAGCTACATTTATAGTTTTAGTTATCGATTATTGAATTATTGGTCGGTTTGGTGCCTTGGACATGACCGAGGACCTTAAGATTTTGCATGAACCGAGGACTGGCAGCCACGTAACACAAGAAAATGTGAAAAGTGTTAATATGTAGTAAATACCTTAGAAAATCTCCGTGTTTCGTCATTCACCATCGAATCGATATAACGCGAGATCGTCACATTGGTCGCATTTCTCTCTGAAACGGTTACATTTATGGTCTGCCAGCCCTTGTCGCGTGCTGCGGTATGTGGGGACAATACAAGCAGCACAGTAGAACACAGGAGAAGCATCTAAGTTGATGCAATCGCCCAGTAAGAAGAGCTACATTTATAGTTTTAGTTATCGATTATTGAGTTATAGGTCGGTTTGGTGCCTTGGACATGACCGATGACCTTAAGATTTTGCATGAACCGAGGACTGGCAGCCACGTAACACGAGAAAATGTGAAAAGTGTTAATATGTAGTAAAAACCTTAGAAAATCTCGTTGTTTCGTCATTCACCATCGAATCGATATAACGCGAGATCGTCACATTGGTCGCATTTCTCTCTGAAACGGTTACATTTATGGTCTGCCAGCCCTTGTCGCGTGCTGCGGTATGTGGGGACAATACAAGCAGCACAGTAGAACACCGGAGAAGCATCTAAGTTGATGCAATCGCCCAGTAAGAAGAGCTACATTTATAGTTTTAGTTATCGATTATTGAATTATTGGTCGGTTTGGTGCCTTGGACATGACCGAGGACCTTAAGATTTTGCATGAACCGAGGACTGGCAGCCACGTAACACGAGAAAGTGTGAAAAGTGTTAATATGTAGTAAAAACCTTAGAAAATCTCCGTGTTTCGTCATTCACCATCGAATCGATATAACGCGAGATCGTCACATTGGTCGCATTTCTCTCTGAAACGGTTACATTTATGGTCTGCCAGCCCTTGTCGCGTGCTGCGGTATGTGGGGACAATACAAGCGGCACAGTAGAACACAGGAGAAGCATCTAAGTTGATGCAATCGCCCAGTAAGAAGAGCTTCATTTATAGTTTTAGTTATCGATTATTGAATTATTGGTCGGTTTGGTGCCTTGGACATGACCGAGGACCTTAAGATTTTGCATGAACCGAGGACTGGCAGCCACGTAACACGAGAAAATGTGAAAAGTGTTTATATGTTGTAAAAACTTTAGAAAATCTCCGTGTTTCGTCATTCACCATCGAATCGATATAACGCGAGATCGTCACATTGGTCGCATTTCTCTCTGAAACGGTTACATTTATGGTCTGCCAGCCCTTGTCGCGTGCTGCGGTATGTAGGGACAATACAAGCAGCACAGTAGAACACAGGAGAAGCATCTAAGTTGATGCAATCGCCCAGTAAGAAGAGCTACATTTATAGTTTTAGTTATCGATTATTGAATTATTGGTCGGTTTGGTGCCTTGGACATGACCGAGGACCTTAAGATTTTGCATGAACCGAGGACTGGCAGCCACGTAACACGAGAAAATGTGAAAAGTGTTAATATGTAGTAAAAACCTTAGAAAACCTCCGTGTTTCGTCATTCACCATCGAATCGATATAACGCGAGATCGTCACATTGATCGCATTTCTCTCTGAAACGGTTACATTTATGGTCTGCCAGCCCTTGTCGCGTGCTGCGGTATATGGGGACAATACAAGCAGCACAGTAGAACACAGGAGAAGCATCTAAGTTGATGCAATCGCCCAGTAAGAAGAGCTACATTTATAGTTTTAGTTATCGATTATTGAATTATTGGTCGGTTTGGTGCCTTGGACATGACCGAGGACCTTAAGATTTTGCATGAACCGAGGACTGGCAGCCACGTAACACGAGAAAATGTGAAAAGTGTTTATATGTTGTAAAAACTTTAGAAAATCTCCGTGTTTCGTCATTCACCATCGAATCGATATAACGCGAGATCGTCACATTGGTCGCATTTCTCTCTGAAACGGTTACATTTATGGTCTGCCAGCCCTTGTCGCGTGCTACGGTATGTGGGGACAATACTAGCGGCACAGTAGAACACAGGAGAAGCATCTAAGTTGATGCAATCGCCCAGTAAGAAGAGCTACATTTATAGTTTTAGTTATCGATTATTGAATTATTGGTCGGTTTGGTGCCTTGGACATGACCGAGGACCTTAAGATTGTGCATGAACCGAGGACTGGTACCCACGTAACACGAGAAAATGTGAAAAGTGTTAATATGTAGTAAAAACCTTAGAAAATCTCCGTGTTTCGTCATCCACCATCGAATCGATATAACGCGAGATCGTCACATTGGTCGCATTTCTCTCTGAAACGGTTACATTTATGGTCTGCCAGCCCTTGTCGCGTGCTGCGGGATGCGGGGACAATACAAGCAGCACAGTAGAACACAGGAGAAGCATCTAAGTTGATGCAATCGCCCAGTAAGAAGAGCTACATTTATAGTTTTAGTTATCGATTATTGAATTATTGGTCGGTTTGGTGCCTTGGACATGACCGAGGACCTTAAGATTTTGCATGAACCGAGGACTGGCAGCCACGTAACACGAGAAAATGTGAAAAGTGTTAATATGTAGTAAAAACCTTAGAAAATCTCCGTGTTTCGTCATTCACCATCGAATCGATATAACGCGAGATCGTCACATTGATCGCATTTCTCTCTGAAACGGTTACATTTATGGTCTGCCAGCCCTTGTCGCGTGCTGCGGTATGTGGGGACAATACAAGCAGCACAGTAGAACACAGGAGAAGCATCTAAGTTGATGCAATCGCCCAGTAAGAAGAGCTACATTTATAGTTTTAGTTATCGATTATTGAATTATTGGTCGGTTTGGTGCCTTGGACATGACAGAGGACCTTAAGATTTTGCATGAACCGAGGACTGGCAGCCACGTAACACGAGAAAATGTGAAAAGTGTTAATATGTAGTAAAAACCTTAGAAAATCTCCGTGTTTCGTCATTCACCATCGAATCGATATAACGCGAGATCGTCACATTGGTCGCATTTCTCTCTGAAACGGTTACATTTATGGTCTGCCAGCCCTTGTCGCGTGCTGCGGTATGTGGGGACAATACAAGCAGCACAGTAGAACACAGGAGAAGCATCTAAGTTGATGCAATCGCCCAGTAAGAAGAGCTACATTTATAGTTTTAGTTATCGATTATTAAATTATTGGTCGGTTTGGTGCCTTGGACATGACCGAGGACCTTAAGATTTTGCATGAACCGAGGACTGGCAGCCACGTAACACGAGAAAATGTGAAAAGTGTTAATATGTAGTAAAAACCTTCGAAAATGTCCGTGTTTCGTCATTCACCATCGAATCGATATAACGCGAGATCGTCACATTGGTCGCATTTCTCTCTGAAACGGTTACATTTATGGTCTGCCAGCCCTTGTCGCGTGCTGCGGTATGTGGGGACAATACAAGCAGCACAGTAGAACACAGGAGAAGCATCTAAGTTGATGCAATCGCCCAGTAAGAAGAGCTACATTTATAGTTTTAGTTATAGATTATTAAATTATTGGTCGGTTTGGTGCCTTGGACATGACCGAGGACCTTAAGATTTTGCATGAACCGAGGACTGGCAGCCACGTAACACGAGAAAATGTGAAAAGTGTTAATATGTAGTAAAAACCTTTGAAAATCTCCGTGTTTCGTCATTCACCATCGAATCGATATAACGCGAGATCGTCACATTGGTCGCATTTCTCTCTGAAACGGTTACATTTATGGTCTGCCAGCCGTTGTCGCGTGCTGCGGTATGTGGGGACAATACAAGCAGCACAGTAGAACACAGGAGAAGCATCTAAGTTGATGCAATCGCCCAGTAAGAAGAGCTACATTTATAGTTTTAGTTATCGATTATTGAATTATTGGTCGGTTTGGTGCCTTGGACATGACAGAGGACCTTAAAATTTAGCATGAACCGAAGACTGGCAGCCCCGTAACACGAGAAAATGTGAAAAGTGTTAATATGTAGTAAAAACCTTAGAAAATCTCCGTGTTTCGTCATTCACCATCGAATCGATATAACGCGAGATCGTCACATTGGTCGCATTTCTCTCTGAAACGGTTACATTTATGGTCTGCCAGCCCTTGTCGCGTGCTGCGGTATGTGGGGACAATACAAGCAGCACAGTAGAACACAGGAGAAGCATCTAAGTTGATGCAATCGCCCAGTAAGAAGAGCTACATTTATAGTTTTAGTTATCGATTATTGAATTATTGGTCGGTTTGGTGCCTTGGACATGACCGAGGACCTTAAGATTTTGCATGAACCGAGGACTGGCAGCCACATAACACGACAAAATGTGAAAAGTGTTAATATGTAGTAAAAACCTTAGAAAATCTCCGTGTTTCGTCATTCACCATCGAACTGATATAACGCGAGATCGTCACATTGGTCGCATTTCTCTCTGAAACGGTTACATTTATGGTCTGCCAGCCCTTGTCGCGTGCTGGGGTATGTGGGGACAATACAAGCAGCACAGTAGAACACAGGAGAAGCATCTACGTTGATGCAATCGCCCAGTAAGAAGAGCTACATTTATAGTTTTAGTTATCGATTATTGAATTATTGGTCGGTTTGGTGCCTTGGACATGACCGAGGACCTTAAGGTTTTGCATGAACCGAGGACTGGCAGCCACGTAACACGAGAAAATGTGAAAAGTGTTAATATGTAGTAAAAACCTTAGAAAATCTCCGTGTTTCGTCATTCACCATCGAATCGATATAACGCGAGATCGTCACATTGGTCGCATTTCTCTCTGAAACGGTTACATTTATGGTCTGCCAGCCCTTGTCGCGTGCTGCGGTATGTGGGGACAATACAAGCAGCACAGTAGAACACAGGAGAAGCATCTAAGTTGATGCAATCGCCCAGTTAGAAGAGCTACATTTATAGTTTTAGTTATCGATTATTGAATTATTGGTCGGTTTGGTGCCTTGGACATGACCGAGGACCTTAAGATTGTGCATGAACCGAGGACTGGTACCCACGTAACACGAGAAAATGTGAAAAGTGTTAATATGTAGTAAAAACCTTAGAAAATGTCCGTGTTTCGTCATTCACCATCGAATCGATATAACGCGAGATCGTCACATTGGTCGCATTTCTCTCTGAAACGGTTACATTTATGGTCTGCCAGCCCTTGTCGCGTGCTGCGGTATGTGGGGACAATACAAGCAGCACAGTAGAACACAGGAGAACCATCTAAGTTGATGCAATCGCCCAGTAAGAAGAGCTACATTTATAGTTTTAGTTATCGATTATTGAATTATTGGTCGGTTTGATGCCTTGGACATGACCGAGGACCTTAAGATTTTGCATGAACCGAGGACTGGCAGCCACGTAACACGAGAAAATGTGAAAAGTGTTAATATGTAGTAAAAACCTTAGAAAATCTCCGTGTTTCGTCATTCACCATCGAATCGATATAACGTGAGATCGTCACATTGGTCGCATTTCTCTCTGAAACGGTTACATTTATGGTCTGCCAGCCCTTGTCGCGTGCTGCGGTATGTGGGGACAATACAAGCAGCACAGTAGAACACAGGAGAAGCATCTAAGTTGATGCAATCGCCCAGTTAGAAGAGCTACATTTATAGTTTTAGTTATCGATTATTGAATTATTGGTCGGTTTGGTGCCTTGGACATGACCGAGGACCTTAAGATTGTGCATGAACCGAGGACTGGTACCCACGTAACACGAGAAAATGTGAAAAGTGTTAATATGTAGTAAAAACCTTAGAAAATGTCCGTGTTTCGTCATTCACCATCGAATCGATATAACGCGAGATCGTCACATTGGTCGCATTTCTCTCTGAAACGGTTACATTTATGGTCTGCCAGCCCTTGTCGCGTGCTGCGGTATGTGGGGACAATACAAGCAGCACAGTAGAACACAGGAGAAGCATCTAAGTTGATGCAATCGCCCAGTAAGAAGAGCTACATTTATAGTTTTAGTTATCGATTATTGAATTATTGGTCGGTTTGGTGCCTTGGACATGACCGAGGACCCTAAGATTTTGCATGAACCGAGGACTGGCAGCCACGTAACACGAGAAAATGTGAAAAGTGTTAATATGTAGTAAAAACCTTAGAAAATCTCCGTGTTTCGTCATTCACCATCGAATCGATATAACGCGAGATCGTCACATTGGTCGCATTTCTCTCTGAAACGGTTACATTTATGGTCTGCCAGCCCTTGTCGCGTGCTGCGGTATGTGGGGACAATACAAGCAGCACAGTAGAACACAGGAGAAGCATCTAAGTTGATGCAATCGCCCAGTAAGAAGAGCTACATTTATAGTTTTAGTTATCGATTATTGAATTATTGGTCGGTTTGGTGCCTTGGACATGACCGAGGACCTTAAGATTTTGCATGAACCGAGGACTGGCAGCCACATAACACGACAAAATGTGAAAAGTGTTAATATGTAGTAAAAACCTTAGAAAATCTCCGTGTTTCGTCATTCACCATCGAACTGATATAACGCGAGATCGTCACATTGGTCGCATTTCTCTCTGAAACGGTTACATTTATGGTCTGCCAGCCCTTGTCGCGTGCTGGGGTATGTGGGGACAATACAAGCAGCACAGTAGAACACAGGAGAAGCATCTACGTTGATGCAATCGCCCAGTAAGAAGAGCTACATTTATAGTTTTAGTTATCGATTATTGAATTATTGGTCGGTTTGGTGCCTTGGACATGACCGAGGACCTTAAGGTTTTGCATGAACCGAGGACTGGCAGCCACGTAACACGAGAAAATGTGAAAAGTGTTAATATGTAGTAAAAACCTTAGAAAATCTCCGTGTTTCGTCATTCACCATCGAATCGATATAACGCGAGATCGTCACATTGGTCGCATTTCTCTCTGAAACGGTTACATTTATGGTCTGCCAGCCCTTGTCGCGTGCTGCGGTATGTGGGGACAATACAAGCAGCACAGTAGAACACAGGAGAAGCATCTAAGTTGATGCAATCGCCCAGTAAGAAGAGCTACATTTATAGTTTTAGTTATCGATTATTGAATTATTGGTCGGTTTGGTGCCTTGGACATGACCGAGGACCTTAAGATTGTGCATGAACCGAGGACTGGTACCCACGTAACACGAGAAAATGTGAAAAGTGTTAATATGTAGTAAAAACCTTAGAAAATGTCCGTGTTTCGTCATTCACCATCGAATCGATATAACGCGAGATCGTCACATTGGTCGCATTTCTCTCTGAAACGGTTACATTTATGGTCTGCCAGCCCTTGTCGCGTGCTGCGGTATGTGGGGACAATACAAGCAGCACAGTAGAACACAGGAGAACCATCTAAGTTGATGCAATCGCCCAGTAAGAAGAGCTACATTTATAGTTTTAGTTATCGATTATTGAATTATTGGTCGGTTTGGTGCCTTGGACATGACCGAGGACCTTAAGATTTTGCATGAACCGAGGACTGGCAGCCACGTAACACGAGAAAATGTGAAAAGTGTTAATATGTAGTAAAAACCTTAGAAAATCTCCGTGTTTCGTCATTCACCATCGAATCGATATAACGTGAGATCGTCACATTGGTCGCATTTCTCTCTGAAACGGTTACATTTATGGTCTGCCAGCCCTTGTCGCGTGCTGCGGTATGTGGGGACAATACAAGCAGCACAGTAGAACACAGGAGAAGCATCTAAGTTGATGCAATCGCCCAGTTAGAAGAGCTACATTTATAGTTTTAGTTATCGATTATTGAATTATTGGTCGGTTTGGTGCCTTGGACATGACCGAGGACCTTAAGATTGTGCATGAACCGAGGACTGGTACCCACGTAACACGAGAAAATGTGAAAAGTGTTAATATGTAGTAAAAACCTTAGAAAATGTCCGTGTTTCGTCATTCACCATCGAATCGATATAACGCGAGATCGTCACATTGGTCGCATTTCTCTCTGAAACGGTTACATTTATGGTCTGCCAGCCCTTGTCGCGTGCTGCGGTATGTGGGGACAATACAAGCAGCACAGTAGAACACAGGAGAAGCATCTAAGTTGATGCAATCGCCCAGTAAGAAGAGCTACATTTATAGTTTTAGTTATCGATTATTGAATTATTGGTCGGTTTGGTGCCTTGGACATGACCGAGGACCTTAAGATTTTGCATGAACCGAGGACTGGCAGCCACGTAACACGAGAAAATGTGAAAAGTGTTAATATGTAGTAAAAACCTTAGAAAATCTCCGTGTTTCGTCATTCACCATCGAACTGATATAACGCGAGATCGTCACATTGGTCGCATTTCTCTCTGAAACGGTTACATTTATGGTCTGCCAGCCCTTGTCGCGTGCTGCGGTATGTGGGGACAATACAAGCAGCACAGTAGAACACAGGAGAAGCATCTAAGTTGATGCAATCGCCCAGTTAGAAGAGCTACATTTATAGTTTTAGTTATCGATTATTGAATTATTGGTCGGTTTGGTGCCTTGGACATGACCGAGGACCTTAAGATTGTGCATGAACCGAGGACTGGTACCCACGTAACACGAGAAAATGTGAAAAGTGTTAATATGTAGTAAAAACCTTAGAAAATCTCCGTGTTTCGTCATTCACCATCGAATCGATATAACGCGAGATCGTCACATTGGTCGCATTTCTCTCTGAAACGGTTACATTTATGGTCTGCCAGCCCTTGTCGCGTGCTGCGGTATGTGGGGACAATACAAGCAGCACAGTAGAACACAGGAGAAGCATCTAAGTTGATGCAATCGCCCAGTAAGAAGAGCTACATTTATAGTTTTAGTTATCGATTATTGAATTATTGGTCGGTTTGGTGCCTTGGACATGACCGAGGACCCTAAGATTTTGCATGAACCGAGGACTGGCAGCCACGTAACACGAGAAAATGTGAAAAGTGTTAATATGTAGTAAAAACCTTAGAAAATCTCCGTGTTTCGTCATTCACCATCGAATCGATATAACGCGAGATCGTCACATTGGTCGCATTTCTCTCTGAAACGGTTACATTTATGGTCTGCCAGCCCTTGTCGCGTGCTGCGGTATGTGGGGCCAATACAAGCAGCACAGTAGAACACAGGAGAAGCATCTAAGTTGATGCAATCGCCCAGTAAGAAGAGCTACATTTATAGTTTTAGTTATCGATTATTAAATTATTGGTCGGTTTGGTGCCTTGGACATGACCGAGGACCTTACGATTTTGCATGAACCGAGGACTGGCAGCCACGTAACACGAGAAAATGTGAAAAGTATTTATATGTTGTAAAAACTTTAGAAAATCTCCGTGTTTCGTCATTCACCATCGAATCGATATAACGCGAGATCGTCACATTGGTCGCATTTCTCTCTGAAACGGTTACATTTATGGTCTGCCAGCCCTTGTCGCGTGCTGCGGTATGTGGGGACAATACAAGCGGCACAGTAGAACACAGGAGAAGCATCTAAGTTGATGCAATCGCCCAGTAAGAAGAGCTACATTTATAGTTTTAGTTATCGATTATTGAATTATTGGTCGGTTTGGTGCCTTGGACATGACCGAGGACCTTAAGATTTTGCTTGAACCGAGGACTGGCAGCCATGTAACACGAGAAAATGTGAAAAGTGTTAATATGTAATAAAAACCTTAGAAAATCTCCGTGTTTCGTCATTCACCATCGAATCGATTTAACGCGAGATCGTCACATTGGTCGCATTTCTCTCTGAAACGGTTACATTTATGGTCTGCCAGCCCTTGTCGCGTGCTGCGGTATGTGGCGACAATACAAGCAGCACAGTAGAACACAGGAGAACCATCTAAGTTGATGCAATCGCCCAGTAAGAAGAGCTACATGTATAGTTTTAGTTATCGATTATTGAATTATTGGTCGGTTTGGTGCCTTGGACATGACCGAGGACCTTAAGATTTTGCATGAACCGAGGACTGGCAGCCACGTAACACCAGAAAATGTGAAAAGTGTTAATATGTAGTAAAAACCTTAGAAAATCTCCGTGTTTCGTCATTCACCATCGAATCGATATAACGTGAGATCGTCACATTGGTCGCATTTCTCTCTGAAACGGTTACATTTATGGTCTGCCAGCCCTTGTCGCGTGCTGCGGTATGTGGGGACAATACAAGCAGCACAGTAGAACACAGGAGAACCATCTAAGTTGATGCAATCGCCCAGTAAGAAGAGCTACATTTATAGTTTTAGTTATCGATTATTGAATTATTGGTCGGTTTGGTGCCTTGGACATGACCGAGGACCTTAAGATTTTGCATGAACCGAGGACTGGTACCCACGTAACACGAGAAAATGTGAAAAGTGTTAATATGTAGTAAAAACCTTAGAAAATGTCCGTGTTTCGTCATTCACCATCGAATCGATATAACGCGAGATCGTCACATTGGTCGCATTTCTCTCTGAAACGGTTACATTTATGGTCTGCCAGCCCTTGTCGCGTGCTGCGGTATGTGGGGACAATACAAGCAGCACAGTAGAACACAGGAGAAGCATCTAAGTTGATGCAATCGCCCAGTAAGAAGAGCTACATTTATAGTTTTAGTTATCGATTATTGAATTATTGGTCGGTTTGGTGCCTTGGACATGACCGAGGACCCTAAGATTTTGCATGAACCGAGGACTGGCAGCCACGTAACACGAGAAAATGTGAAAAGTGTTAATATGTAGTAAAAACCTTAGAAAATCTCCGTGTTTCGTCATTCACCATCGAATCGATATAACGCGAGATCGTCACATTGGTCGCATTTCTCTCTGAAACGGTTACATTTATGGTCTGCCAGCCCTTGTCGCGTGCTGCGGTATGTGGGGCCAATACAAGCAGCACAGTAGAACACAGGAGAAGCATCTAAGTTGATGCAATCGCCCAGTAAGAAGAGCTACATTTATAGTTTTAGTTATCGATTATTAAATTATTGGTCGGTTTGGTGCCTTGGACATGACCGAGGACCTTACGATTTTGCATGAACCGAGGACTGGCAGCCACGTAACACGAGAAAATGTGAAAAGTGTTTATATGTTGTAAAAACTTTAGAAAATCTCCGTGTTTCGTCATTCACCATCGAATCGATATAACGCGAGATCGTCACATTGGTCGCATTTCTCTCTGAAACGGTTACATTTATGGTCTGCCAGCCCTTGTCGCGTGCTGCGGTATGTGGGGACAATACAAGCGGCACAGTAGAACACAGGAGAAGCATCTAAGTTGATGCAATCGCCCAGTAAGAAGAGCTACATTTATAGTTTTAGTTATCGATTATTGAATTATTGGTCGGTTTGGTGCCTTGGACATGACCGAGGACCTTAAGATTTTGTTTGAACCGAGGACTGGCAGCCATGTAACACGAGAAAATGTGAAAAGTGTTAATATGTAATAAAAACCTTAGAAAATCTCCGTGTTTCGTCATTCACCATCGAATCGATTTAACGCGAGATCGTCACATTGGTCGCATTTCTCTCTGAAACGGTTACATTTATGGTCTGCCAGCCCTTGTCGCGTGCTGCGGTATGTGGGGACAATACAAGCAGCACAGTAGAACACAGGAGAACCATCTAAGTTGATGCAATCGCCCAGTAAGAAGAGCTACATGTATAGTTTTAGTTATCGATTATTGAATTATTGGTCGGTTTGGTGCCTTGGACATGACCGAGGACCTTAAGATTTTGCATGAACCGAGGACTGGCAGCCACGTAACACCAGAAAATGTGAAAAGTGTTAATATGTAGTAAAAACCTTAGAAAATCTCCGTGTTTCGTCATTCACCATCGAATCGATATAACGTGAGATCGTCACATTGGTCGCATTTCTCTCTGAAACGGTTACATTTATGGTCTGCCAGCCCTTGTCGCGTGCTGCGGTATGTGGGGACAATACAAGCAGCACAGTAGAACACAGGAGAACCATCTAAGTTGATGCAATCGCCCAGTAAGAAGAGCTACATTTATAGTTTTAGTTATCGATTATTGAATTATTGGTCGGTTTGGTGCCTTGGACATGACCGAGGACCTTAAGATTTTGCATGAACCGAGGACTGGCAGCCACGTAACACGAGAAAATGTGAAAAGTGTTAATATGTAGTAAAAACCTTAGAAAATCTCCGTGTTTCGTCATTCACCATCGAATCGATATAACGCGAGATCGTCACATTGGTCGCATTTCTCTCTGAAACGGTTACATTTATGGTCTGCCAGCCCTTGTCGCGTGCTGCGGTATGTAGGGACAATACAAGCGGCACAGTAGAACACAGGAGAAGCATCTAAGTTGATGCAATCGCCCAGTAAGAAGAGCTACATTTATAGTTTTAGTTATCGATTATTGAATTATTGGTCGGTTTGGTGCCTTGGACATGACCGAGGACCTTAAGATTTTGCATGAACCGAGGACTGGCAGCCACGTAACACGAGAAAATGTGAAAAGTGTTAATATGTAGTAAATACCTTAGAAAATCTCCGTGTTTCGTCATTCACCATCGAATCGATATAACGCGAGATCGTCACATTGGTCGCATTTCTCTCTGAAACGGTTACATTTATGGTCTGCCAGCCCTTGTCGCGTGCTGCGGTATGGGGGGACAATACAAGCAGCACAGTAGAACACAGGAGAAGCATCTAAGTTGATGCAATCGCCCAGTAAGAAGAGCTACATTTATAGTTTTAGTTATCGATTATTGAATTATTGGTCGGTTTGGTGCCTTGGACATGACCGAGGACCTTAAGGTTTTGCATGAACCGAGGACTGGCAGCCACGTAACACGAGAAAATGTGAAAAGTGTTAATATGTAGTAAAAACCTTAGAAAATCTCCGTGTTTCTTCATTCACCATCGAATCGATATAACGCGAGATCGTCACATTGGTCGCATTTCTCTCTGAAACGGTTACATTTATGGTCTGCCAGCCCTTGTCGCGTGCTGCGGTATGTGGGGACAATACAAGCAGCACAGTAGAACAAAGGAGAAGCATCTAAGTTGATGCAATCGCCCAGTAAGAAGAGCTACATTTATAGTTTTAGTTATCGATTATTAAATTATTGGTCGGTTTGGTGCCTTGGACATGACCGAGGACCTTAAGATTTTGCATGAACCGAGGACTGGCAGCCACGTAACACGAGAAAATGTGAAAAGTGTTAATATGTAGTAAAAACCTTAGAAAATCTCCGTGTTTCGTCATTCACCATCGAATCGATATAACGCGAGATCGTCACATTGGTCGCATTTCTCTCTGAAACGGTTACATTTATGGTCTGCCAGCCCTTGTCGCGTGCTGCGGTATGTGGGGACAATACAAGCGGCACAGTAGAACACAGGAGAAGCATCTAAGTTGATGCAATCGCCCAGTAAGAAGAGCTACATTTATAGTTTTAGTTATCGATTATTGAATTATTGGTCGGTTTGGTGCCTTGGACATGACCGAGGACCTTAAGATTTTGCTTGAACCGAGGACTGGCAGCCATGTAACACGAGAAAATGTGAAAAGTGTTAATATGTAATAAAAACCTTAGAAAATCTCCGTGTTTCGTCATTCACCATCGAATCGATTTAACGCGAGATCGTCACATTGGTCGCATTTCTCTCTGAAACGGTTACATTTATGGTCTGCCAGCCCTTGTCGCGTGCTGCGGTATGTAGGGACAATACAAGCGGCACAGTAGAACACAGGAGAAGCATCTAAGTTGATGCAATCGCCCAGTAAGAAGAGCTACATTTATAGTTTTTGTTATCGATTATTGAATTATTGGTCGGTTTGGTGCCTTGGACATGACCGAGGACCTTAAGATTTTGCATGAACCGAGGACTGGCAGCCACGTAACACGAGAAAATGTGAAAAGTGTTAATATGTAGTAAATACCTTAGAAAATCTCCGTGTTTCGTCATTCACCATCGAATCGATATAACGCGAGATCGTCACATTGGTCGCATTTCACTCTGAAACGGTTACATTTATGGTCTGCCAGCCCTTGTCGCGTGCTGCGGTATGTGGGGACAATACAAGCAGCATAGTAGAACACAGGAGAAGCATCTAAGTTGATGCAATCGCCCAGTAAGAAGAGCTACATTTATAGTTTTAGTTATCGATTATTAAATTATTGGTCGGTTTGGTGCCTTGGACATGACCGAGGACCTTACGATTTTGCATGAACCGAGGACTGGCAGCCACGTAACACGAGAAAATGTGAAAAGTATTTATATGTTGTAAAAACTTTAGAAAATCTCCGTGTTTCGTCATTCACCATCGAATCGATATAACGCGAGATCGTCACATTGGTCGCATTTCTCTCTGAAACGGTTACATTTATGGTCTGCCAGCCCTTGTCGCGTGCTGCGGTATGTGGGGACAATACAAGCGGCACAGTAGAACACAGGAGAAGCATCTAAGTTGATGCAATCGCCCAGTAAGAAGAGCTACATTTATAGTTTTAGTTATCGATTATTGAATTATTGGTCGGTTTGGTGCCTTGGACATGACCGAGGACCTTAAGATTTTGCTTGAACCGAGGACTGGCAGCCATGTAACACGAGAAAATGTGAAAAGTGTTAATATGTAATAAAAACCTTAGAAAATCTCCGTGTTTCGTCATTCACCATCGAATCGATTTAACGCGAGATCGTCACATTGGTCGCATTTCTCTCTGAAACGGTTACATTTATGGTCTGCCAGCCCTTGTCGCGTGCTGCGGTATGTGGCGACAATACAAGCAGCACAGTAGAACACAGGAGAACCATCTAAGTTGATGCAATCGCCCAGTAAGAAGAGCTACATGTATAGTTTTAGTTATCGATTATTGAATTATTGGTCGGTTTGGTGCCTTGGACATGACCGAGGACCTTAAGATTTTGCATGAACCGAGGACTGGCAGCCACGTAACACCAGAAAATGTGAAAAGTGTTAATATGTAGTAAAAACCTTAGAAAATCTCCGTGTTTCGTCATTCACCATCGAATCGATATAACGTGAGATCGTCACATTGGTCGCATTTCTCTCTGAAACGGTTACATTTATGGTCTGCCAGCCCTTGTCGCGTGCTGCGGTATGTGGGGACAATACAAGCAGCACAGTAGAACACAGGAGAACCATCTAAGTTGATGCAATCGCCCAGTAAGAAGAGCTACATTTATAGTTTTAGTTATCGATTATTGAATTATTGGTCGGTTTGGTGCCTTGGACATGACCGAGGACCTTAAGATTTTGCATGAACCGAGGACTGGTACCCACGTAACACGAGAAAATGTGAAAAGTGTTAATATGTAGTAAAAACCTTAGAAAATGTCCGTGTTTCGTCATTCACCATCGAATCGATATAACGCGAGATCGTCACATTGGTCGCATTTCTCTCTGAAACGGTTACATTTATGGTCTGCCAGCCCTTGTCGCGTGCTGCGGTATGTGGGGACAATACAAGCAGCACAGTAGAACACAGGAGAAGCATCTAAGTTGATGCAATCGCCCAGTAAGAAGAGCTACATTTATAGTTTTAGTTATCGATTATTGAATTATTGGTCGGTTTGGTGCCTTGGACATGACCGAGGACCCTAAGATTTTGCATGAACCGAGGACTGGCAGCCACGTAACACGAGAAAATGTGAAAAGTGTTAATATGTAGTAAAAACCTTAGAAAATCTCCGTGTTTCGTCATTCACCATCGAATCGATATAACGCGAGATCGTCACATTGGTCGCATTTCTCTCTGAAACGGTTACATTTATGGTCTGCCAGCCCTTGTCGCGTGCTGCGGTATGTGGGGCCAATACAAGCAGCACAGTAGAACACAGGAGAAGCATCTAAGTTGATGCAATCGCCCAGTAAGAAGAGCTACATTTATAGTTTTAGTTATCGATTATTAAATTATTGGTCGGTTTGGTGCCTTGGACATGACCGAGGACCTTACGATTTTGCATGAACCGAGGACTGGCAGCCACGTAACACGAGAAAATGTGAAAAGTGTTTATATGTTGTAAAAACTTTAGAAAATCTCCGTGTTTCGTCATTCACCATCGAATCGATATAACGCGAGATCGTCACATTGGTCGCATTTCTCTCTGAAACGGTTACATTTATGGTCTGCCAGCCCTTGTCGCGTGCTGCGGTATGTGGGGACAATACAAGCGGCACAGTAGAACACAGGAGAAGCATCTAAGTTGATGCAATCGCCCAGTAAGAAGAGCTACATTTATAGTTTTAGTTATCGATTATTGAATTATTGGTCGGTTTGGTGCCTTGGACATGACCGAGGACCTTAAGATTTTGTTTGAACCGAGGACTGGCAGCCATGTAACACGAGAAAATGTGAAAAGTGTTAATATGTAATAAAAACCTTAGAAAATCTCCGTGTTTCGTCATTCACCATCGAATCGATTTAACGCGAGATCGTCACATTGGTCGCATTTCTCTCTGAAACGGTTACATTTATGGTCTGCCAGCCCTTGTCGCGTGCTGCGGTATGTGGGGACAATACAAGCAGCACAGTAGAACACAGGAGAACCATCTAAGTTGATGCAATCGCCCAGTAAGAAGAGCTACATGTATAGTTTTAGTTATCGATTATTGAATTATTGGTCGGTTTGGTGCCTTGGACATGACCGAGGACCTTAAGATTTTGCATGAACCGAGGACTGGCAGCCACGTAACACCAGAAAATGTGAAAAGTGTTAATATGTAGTAAAAACCTTAGAAAATCTCCGTGTTTCGTCATTCACCATCGAATCGATATAACGTGAGATCGTCACATTGGTCGCATTTCTCTCTGAAACGGTTACATTTATGGTCTGCCAGCCCTTGTCGCGTGCTGCGGTATGTGGGGACAATACAAGCAGCACAGTAGAACACAGGAGAACCATCTAAGTTGATGCAATCGCCCAGTAAGAAGAGCTACATTTATAGTTTTAGTTATCGATTATTGAATTATTGGTCGGTTTGGTGCCTTGGACATGACCGAGGACCTTAAGATTTTGCATGAACCGAGGACTGGCAGCCACGTAACACGAGAAAATGTGAAAAGTGTTAATATGTAGTAAAAACCTTAGAAAATCTCCGTGTTTCGTCATTCACCATCGAATCGATATAACGCGAGATCGTCACATTGGTCGCATTTCTCTCTGAAACGGTTACATTTATGGTCTGCCAGCCCTTGTCGCGTGCTGCGGTATGTAGGGACAATACAAGCGGCACAGTAGAACACAGGAGAAGCATCTAAGTTGATGCAATCGCCCAGTAAGAAGAGCTACATTTATAGTTTTAGTTATCGATTATTGAATTATTGGTCGGTTTGGTGCCTTGGACATGACCGAGGACCTTAAGATTTTGCATGAACCGAGGACTGGCAGCCACGTAACACGAGAAAATGTGAAAAGTGTTAATATGTAGTAAATACCTTAGAAAATCTCCGTGTTTCGTCATTCACCATCGAATCGATATAACGCGAGATCGTCACATTGGTCGCATTTCTCTCTGAAACGGTTACATTTATGGTCTGCCAGCCCTTGTCGCGTGCTGCGGTATGGGGGGACAATACAAGCAGCACAGTAGAACACAGGAGAAGCATCTAAGTTGATGCAATCGCCCAGTAAGAAGAGCTACATTTATAGTTTTAGTTATCGATTATTGAATTATTGGTCGGTTTGGTGCCTTGGACATGACCGAGGACCTTAAGGTTTTGCATGAACCGAGGACTGGCAGCCACGTAACACGAGAAAATGTGAAAAGTGTTAATATGTAGTAAAAACCTTAGAAAATCTCCGTGTTTCTTCATTCACCATCGAATCGATATAACGCGAGATCGTCACATTGGTCGCATTTCTCTCTGAAACGGTTACATTTATGGTCTGCCAGCCCTTGTCGCGTGCTGCGGTATGTGGGGACAATACAAGCAGCACAGTAGAACAAAGGAGAAGCATCTAAGTTGATGCAATCGCCCAGTAAGAAGAGCTACATTTATAGTTTTAGTTATCGATTATTAAATTATTGGTCGGTTTGGTGCCTTGGACATGACCGAGGACCTTAAGATTTTGCATGAACCGAGGACTGGCAGCCACGTAACACGAGAAAATGTGAAAAGTGTTAATATGTAGTAAAAACCTTAGAAAATCTCCGTGTTTCGTCATTCACCATCGAATCGATATAACGCGAGATCGTCACATTGGTCGCATTTCTCTCTGAAACGGTTACATTTATGGTCTGCCAGCCCTTGTCGCGTGCTGCGGTATGTGGGGACAATACAAGCGGCACAGTAGAACACAGGAGAAGCATCTAAGTTGATGCAATCGCCCAGTAAGAAGAGCTACATTTATAGTTTTAGTTATCGATTATTGAATTATTGGTCGGTTTGGTGCCTTGGACATGACCGAGGACCTTAAGATTTTGCTTGAACCGAGGACTGGCAGCCATGTAACACGAGAAAATGTGAAAAGTGTTAATATGTAATAAAAACCTTAGAAAATCTCCGTGTTTCGTCATTCACCATCGAATCGATTTAACGCGAGATCGTCACATTGGTCGCATTTCTCTCTGAAACGGTTACATTTATGGTCTGCCAGCCCTTGTCGCGTGCTGCGGTATGTAGGGACAATACAAGCGGCACAGTAGAACACAGGAGAAGCATCTAAGTTGATGCAATCGCCCAGTAAGAAGAGCTACATTTATAGTTTTTGTTATCGATTATTGAATTATTGGTCGGTTTGGTGCCTTGGACATGACCGAGGACCTTAAGATTTTGCATGAACCGAGGACTGGCAGCCACGTAACACGAGAAAATGTGAAAAGTGTTAATATGTAGTAAATACCTTAGAAAATCTCCGTGTTTCGTCATTCACCATCGAATCGATATAACGCGAGATCGTCACATTGGTCGCATTTCACTCTGAAACGGTTACATTTATGGTCTGCCAGCCCTTGTCGCGTGCTGCGGTATGTGGGGACAATACAAGCAGCATAGTAGAACACAGGAGAAGCATCTAAGTTGATGCAATCGCCCAGTAAGAAGAGCTACATTTATAGTTTTAGTTATCGATTATTGAATTATTGGTCGGTTTGGTGCCTTGGACATGACCGAGGACCTTAAGGTTTTGCATGAACCGAGGACTGGCAGCCACGTAACACGAGAAAATGTGAAAAGTGTTAATATGTAGTAAAAACCTTAGAAAATCTCCGTGTTTCTTCATTCACCATCGAATCGATATAACGCGAGATCGTCACATTGGTCGCATTTCTCTCTGAAACGGTTACATTTATGGTCTGCCAGCCCTTGTCGCGTGCTGCGGTATGTGGGGACAATACAAGCAGCACAGTAGAACAAAGGAGAAGCATCTAAGTTGATGCAATCGCCCAGTAAGAAGAGCTACATTTATAGTTTTAGTTATCGATTATTAAATTATTGGTCGGTTTGGTGCCTTGGACATGACCGAGGACCTTAAGATTTTGCATGAACCGAGGACTGGCAGCCACGTAACACGAGAAAATGTGAAAAGTGTTAATATGTAGTAAAAACCTTAGAAAATCTCCGTGTTTCGTCATTCACCATCGAATCGATATAACGCGAGATCGTCACATTGGTCGCATTTCTCTCTGAAACGGTTACATTTATGGTCTGCCAGCCCTTGTCGCGTCTGCGGTATGTGGGGACAATACAAGCGGCACAGTAGAACACAGGAGAAGCATCTAAGTTGATGCAATCGCCCAGTAAGAAGAGCTACATTTATAGTTTTAGCTATCGATTATTGAATTATTGGTCGGTTTGGTGCCTTGGACATGACCGAGGACATTAAGATTTTGCATGAACCGAGGACTGGCAGCCACGTAACACGAGAAAATGTGAAAAGTGTTAATATGTAGTAAAAACCTTAGAAAATCTCCGTGTTTCGTCATTCACCATCCAATCGATATAACGCGAGATCGTCACATTGGTCGCATTTCTCTCTGAAACGGTTACATTTATGGTCTGCCAGCCCTTGTCGCATGCTGCGGTATGTGCGGACAATACAAGCGGCACAGTAGAACACAGGAGAAGCATCTAAGTTGATGCAATCGCCCAGTAAGAAGAGCTACATTTATAGTTTTAGTTATCGATTATTGAATTATTGGTCGGTTTGGTGCCTTGGACATGACCGAGGACCTTAAGATTTTGCATGAACCAAGGACTGGCAACCACGTAACACGAGAAAATGTGAAAAGTGTTAATATGTAGTAAAAACCTTAGAAAATCTCCGTGTTTCGTCATTCACCATCGAATCGATATAACGCGAGATCGTCACATTGGTCGCATTTCTCTCTGAAACGGTTACATTTATGGTCTGCCAGCCCTTGTCGCGTGCTGCGGTATGTGGGGACAATACAAGCAGCACAGTAGAACACAGGAGAAGCATCTAAGTTGATGCAATCGCCCAGTAAGAAGAGCTACATTTATAGTTTTAGTTATCGATTATTGAATTATTGGTCGGTTTGGTGCCTTGGACATGACCGAGGACCTTAAGATTGTGCATGAACCGAGGACTGGTACCCACGTAACACGAGAAAATGTGAAAAGTGTTAATATGTAGTAAAAACCTTAGAAAATCTCCGTGTTTCGTCATTCACCATCGAATCGATATAACGCGAGATCGTCACATTGGTCGCATTTCTCTCTGAAACGGCTACATTTATGGTCTGCCAGCCCTTGTCGCGTGCTGCGGTATGTGGGGACAATACAAGCAGCACAGTAGAACACAGGAGAAGCATCTAAGTTGATGCAATCGCCCAGTAAGAAGAGCTACATTTATAGTTTTAGTTATCGATTATTAAATTATTGGTCGGTTTGGTGCCTTGGACATGACCGAGGACCTTAAGATTTTGCATGAACCGAGGACTGGCAGCCACGTAACACGAGAAAATGTGAAAAGTGTTAATATGTAGTAAAAACCTTAGAAAATCTCCGTGTTTCGTCATTCACCATCGAACTGATATAACGCGAGATCGTCACATTGGTCGCATTTCTCTCTGAAACGGTTACATTTATGGTCTGCCAGCCCTTGTCGCGTGCTGCGGTATGTGGGGACAATACAAGCAGCACAGTAGAACACAGGAGAAGCATCTAAGTTGATGCAATCGCCCAGTTAGAAGAGCTACATTTATAGTTTTAGTTATCGATTATTGAATTATTGGTCGGTTTGGTGCCTTGGACATGACCGAGGACCTTAAGATTGTGCATGAACCGAGGACTGGTACCCACGTAACACGAGAAAATGTGAAAAGTGTTAATATGTAGTAAAAACCTTAGAAAATGTCCGTGTTTCGTCATTCACCATCGAATCGATATAACGCGAGATCGTCACATTGGTCGCATTTCTCTCTGAAACGGTTACATTTATGGTCTGCCAGCCCTTGTCGCGTGCTGCGGTATGTGGGGACAATACAAGCAGCACAGTAGAACACAGGAGAAGCATCTAAGTTGATGCAATCGCCCAGTAAGAAGAGCTACATTTATAGTTTTAGTTATCGATTATTGAATTATTGGTCGGTTTGGTGCCTTGGACATGACCGAGGACCCTAAGATTTTGCATGAACCGAGGACTGGCAGCCACGTAACACGAGAAAATGTGAAAAGTGTTAATATGTAGTAAAAACCTTAGAAAATCTCCGTGTTTCGTCATTCACCATCGAATCGATATAACGCGAGATCGTCACATTGGTCGCATTTCTCTCTGAAACGGTTACATTTATGGTCTGCCAGCCCTTGTCGCGTGCTGCGGTATGTGGGGCCAATACAAGCAGCACAGTAGAACACAGGAGAAGCATCTAAGTTGATGCAATCGCCCAGTAAGAAGAGCTACACTTATAGTTTTAGCTATCGATTATTAAATTATTGGTCGGTTTGGTGCCTTGGACATGACCGAGGACCTTAAGATTTTGCATGAACCGAGGACTGGCAGCCACGTAACACGAGAAAATGTGAAAAGTGTTTATATGTTGTAAAAACTTTAGAAAATCTCCGTGTTTCGTCATTCACCATCGAATCGATATAACGCGAGATCGTCACATTGGTCGCATTTCTCTCTGAAACGGTTACATTTATGGTCTGCCAGCCCTTGTCGCGTGCTGCGGTATGTGGGGACAATACAAGCGGCACAGTAGAACACAGGAGAAGCATCTAAGTTGATGCAATCGCCCAGTAAGAAGAGCTACATTTATAGTTTTAGTTATCGATTATTGAATTATTGGTCGGTTTGGTGCCTTGGACATGACCGAGGACCTTAAGATTTTGCATGAACCGAGGACTGGCAGCCACGTAACACGAGAAAATGTGAAAAGTGTTAATATGTAGTAAAAACCTTAGAAAATCTCCGTGTTTCGTCATTCACCATCGAATCGATATAACGCGAGATCGTCACATTGGTCGCATTTCTCTCTGAAACGGTTACATTTATGGTCTGCCAGCCCTTGTCGCGTGCTGCGGTATGTGGGGACAATACAAGCAGCACAGTAGAACACAGGAGAAGCATCTAAGTTGATGCAATCGCCCAGTAAGAAGAGCTACATTTATAGTTTTAGTTATCGATTATTGAATTATTGGTCGGTTTGGTGCCTTGGACATGACCGAGGACCTTAAGATTGTGCATGAACCGAGGACTGGTACCCACGTAACACGAGAAAATGTGAAAAGTGTTAATATGTAGTAAAAACCTTAGAAAATCTCCGTGTTTCGTCATTCACCATCGAATCGATATAACGCGAGATCGACACATTGGTCGCATTTCTCTCTGAAACGGTTACATTTATGGTCTGCCAGCCCTTGTCGCGTGCTGCGGTATGTGGGGACAATACAAGCAGCACAGTAGAACACAGGAGAAGCATCTAAGTTGATGCAATCGCCCAGTAAGAAGAGCTACATTTATAGTTTTAGTTATCGATTATTGAATTATTGGTCGGTTTGGTGCCTTGGACATGACCGAGGACCTTAAGATTTTGCATGAACCGAGGACTGGCAGCCACGTAACACGAGAAAATGTGAAAAGTGTTAATATGTAGTAAAAACCTTAGAAAATCTCCGTCTTTCGTCATTCACCATCGAATCGATATAACGCGAGATCGTCACATTGGTCGCATTTCTCTCTGAAACGGTTACATTTATGGTCTGCCAGCCCTTGTCGCGTGCTGCGGTATGTGGGGACAATACAAGCAGCACAGTAGAACACAGGATAAGCATCTAAGTTGATGCAATCACCCAGTAAGAAGAGCTACATTTATAGTTTTAGTTATCGATTATTGAATTATTGGTCGGTTTGGTGCCTTGGACATGACAGAGGACCTTAAGATTTTGCACGAACCGAGGACTGGCAGCCACGTAACACGAGAAAATGTGAAAAGTGTTAATATGTAGTAAAAACCTTAGAAAATCTCCGTGTTTCGTCATTCACCATCGAATCGATATAACACGAGATCGTCACATTGGTCGCATTTCTCTCTGAAACGGTTACATTTATGGTCTGCCAGCCCTTGTCACGTGCTGCGGTATGTGGGGACAATACAAGCAGCACAGTAGAACACATGAGAAGCATCTAAGTTGATGCAATCGCCCAGTAAGAAGAGCTACAATTATAGTTTTAGTTATCGATTATTGAATTATTGGTCGGTTTGGTGCCTTGGACATGACCGAGGACCTTAAGATTTTGCATGAACCGAGGACTGGCAGCCACGTAACACGAGAAAATGTGAAAAGTGTTAATATGTAGTAAAAACCTTAGAAAATCTCCGTGTTTCGTCATTCACCATCGAATCGATATAACGTGAGATCGTCACATTGGTCGCATTTCTCTCTGAAACGGTTACATTTATGGTCTGCCAGCCCTTGTCGCGTGCTGCGGTATGTGGGGACAATACAAGCAGCACAGTAGAACACAGGAGAAGCATCTAAGTTGATGCAATCGCCCAGTAAGAAGAGCTACATTTATAGTTTTAGTTATCGATTATTAAATTATTGGTCGGTTTGGTGCCTTGGACATGACCGAGGACCTTAAGATTTTGCATGAACCGAGGACTGGCAGCCACGTAACACGAGAAAATGTGAAAAGTGTTAATATGTAGTAAAAACCTTAGAAAATCTCCGTGTTTCGTCATTCACCATCGAACTGATATAACGCGAGATCGTCACATTGGTCGCATTTCTCTCTGAAACGGTTACATTTATGGTCTGCCAGCCCTTGTCGCGTGCTGCGGTATGTGGGGACAATACAAGCAGCACAGTAGAACACAGGAGAAGCATCTAAGTTGATGCAATCGCCCAGTTAGAAGAGCTACATTTATAGTTTTAGTTATCGATTATTGAATTATTGGTCGGTTTGGTGCCTTGGACATGACCGAGGACCTTAAGATTGTGCATGAACCGAGGACTGGTACCCACGTAACACGAGAAAATGTGAAAAGTGTTAATATGTAGTAAAAACCTTAGAAAATGTCCGTGTTTCGTCATTCACCATCGAATCGATATAACGCGAGATCGTCACATTGGTCGCATTTCTCTCTGAAACGGTTACATTTATGGTCTGCCAGCCCTTGTCGCGTGCTGCGGTATGTGGGGACAATACAAGCAGCACAGTAGAACACAGGAGAAGCATCTAAGTTGATGCAATCGCCCAGTAAGAAGAGCTACATTTATAGTTTTAGTTATCGATTATTGAATTATTGGTCGGTTTGGTGCCTTGGACATGACCGAGGACCCTAAGATTTTGCATGAACCGAGGACTGGCAGCCACGTAACACGAGAAAATGTGAAAAGTGTTAATATGTAGTAAAAACCTTAGAAAATCTCCGTGTTTCGTCATTCACCATCGAATCGATATAACGCGAGATCGTCACATTGGTCGCATTTCTCTCTGAAACGGTTACATTTATGGTCTGCCAGCCCTTGTCGCGTGCTGCGGTATGTGGGGCCAATACAAGCAGCACAGTAGAACACAGGAGAAGCATCTAAGTTGATGCAATCGCCCAGTAAAAAGAGCTACACTTATAGTTTTAGCTATCGATTATTAAATTATTGGTCGGTTTGGTGCCTTGGACATGACCGAGGACCTTAAGATTTTGCATGAACCGAGGACTGGCAGCCACGTAACACGAGAAAATGTGAAAAGTGTTTATATGTTGTAAAAACTTTAGAAAATCTCCGTGTTTCGTCATTCACCATCGAATCGATATAACGCGAGATCGTCACATTGGTCGCATTTCTCTCTGAAACGGTTACATTTATGGTCTGCCAGCCCTTGTCGCGTGCTGCGGTATGTGGGGACAATACAAGCGGCACAGTAGAACACAGGAGAAGCATCTAAGTTGATGCAATCGCCCAGTAAGAAGAGCTACATTTATAGTTTTAGTTATCGATTATTGAATTATTGGTCGGTTTGGTGCCTTGGACATGACCGAGGACCTTAAGATTTTGCATGAACCGAGGACTGGCAGCCACGTAACACGAGAAAATGTGAAAAGTGTTAATATGTAGTAAAAACCTTAGAAAATCTCCGTGTTTCGTCATTCACCATCGAATCGATATAACGCGAGATCGTCACATTGGTCGCATTTCTCTCTGAAACGGTTACATTTATGGTCTGCCAGCCCTTGTCGCGTGCTGCGGTATGTGGGGACAATACAAGCAGCACAGTAGAACACAGGAGAAGCATCTAAGTTGATGCAATCGCCCAGTAAGAAGAGCTACATTTATAGTTTTAGTTATCGATTATTGAATTATTGGTCGGTTTGGTGCCTTGGACATGACCGAGGACCTTAAGATTGTGCATGAACCGAGGACTGGTACCCACGTAACACGAGAAAATGTGAAAAGTGTTAATATGTAGTAAAAACCTTAGAAAATCTCCGTGTTTCGTCATTCACCATCGAATCGATATAACGCGAGATCGACACATTGGTCGCATTTCTCTCTGAAACGGTTACATTTATGGTCTGCCAGCCCTTGTCGCGTGCTGCGGTATGTGGGGACAATACAAGCAGCACAGTAGAACACAGGAGAAGCATCTAAGTTGATGCAATCGCCCAGTAAGAAGAGCTACATTTATAGTTTTAGTTATCGATTATTGAATTATTGGTCGGTTTGGTGCCTTGGACATGACCGAGGACCTTAAGATTTTGCATGAACCGAGGACTGGCAGCCACGTAACACGAGAAAATGTGAAAAGTGTTAATATGTAGTAAAAACCTTAGAAAATCTCCGTCTTTCGTCATTCACCATCGAATCGATATAACGCGAGATCGTCACATTGGTCGCATTTCTCTCTGAAACGGTTACATTTATGGTCTGCCAGCCCTTGTCGCGTGCTGCGGTATGTGGGGACAATACAAGCAGCACAGTAGAACACAGGATAAGCATCTAAGTTGATGCAATCACCCAGTAAGAAGAGCTACATTTATAGTTTTAGTTATCGATTATTGAATTATTGGTCGGTTTGGTGCCTTGGACATGACAGAGGACCTTAAGATTTTGCATGAACCGAGGACTGGCAGCCACGTAACACGAGAAAATGTGAAAAGTGTTAATATGTAGTAAAAACCTTAGAAAATCTCCGTGTTTCGTCATTCACCATCGAATCGATATAACACGAGATCGTCACATTGGTCGCATTTCTCTCTGAAACGGTTACATTTATGGTCTGGCAGCCCTTGTCACGTGCTGCGGTATGTGGGGACAATACAAGCAGCACAGTAGAACACATGAGAAGCATCTAAGTTGATGCAATCGCCCAGTAAGAAGAGCTACAATTATAGTTTTAGTTATCGATTATTGAATTATTGGTCGGTTTGGTGCCTTGGACATGACCGAGGACCTTAAGATTTTGCATGAACCGAGGACTGGCAGCCACGTAACACGAGAAAATGTGAAAAGTGTTAATATGTAGTAAAAACCTTAGAAAATCTCCGTGTTTCGTCATTCACCATCGAATCGATATAACGTGAGATCGTCACATTGGTCGCATTTCTCTCTGAAACGGTTACATTTATGGTCTGCCAGCCCTTGTCGCGTGCTGCGGTATGTGGGGACAATACAAGCAGCACAGTAGAACACAGGAGAAGCATCTAAGTTGATGCAATCGCCCAGTAAGAAGAGCTACATTTATAGTTTTAGTTATCGATTATTGAATTATTGGTCGGTTTGGTGCCTTGGACATGACCGAGGACCTTAAGATTTTGCATGAACCGAGGACTGGCAGCCACGTAACACGAGAAAATGTGAAAAGTGTTAATATGTAGTAAAAACCTTAGAAAATCTCCGTGTTTCGTCATTCACCATCGAATCGATATAACGCGAGATCGTCACATTGGTCGCATTTCTCTCTGAAACGGTTACATTTATGGTCTGCCAGCCCTTGTCGCGTGCTGCGGTATGTGGGGACAATACAAGCAGCACAGTAGAACACAGGAGAAGCATCTAAGTTGATGCAATCGCCCAGTAAGAAAAGCTACATTTATAGTTTTAGTTATCGATTATTAAATTATTGGTCGGTTTGGTGCCTTGGACATGACCGAGGACCTTAAGATTTTGCATGAACCGAGGACTGGCAGCCACGTAACACGAGAAAATGTGAAAAGTGTTAATATGTAGTAAAAACCTTAGAAAATCTCCGTGTTTCGTCATTCACCATCGAATCGATATAACACGAGATCGTCACATTGGTCGCATTTCTCTCTGAAACGGTTACATTTATGGTCTGCCAGCCCTTGTCACGTGCTGCGGTATGTGGGGACAATACAAGCAGCACAGTAGAACACATGAGAAGCATCTAAGTTGATGCAATCTCCCAGTAAGAAGAGCTACAATTATAGTTTTAGTTATCGATTATTGAATTATTGGTCGGTTTGGTGCCTTGGACATGACCGAGGACCTTAAGATTTTGCATGAACCGAGGACTGGCAGCCACGTAACACGAGAAAATGTGAAAAGTGTTAATATGTAGTAAAAACCTTAGAAAATCTCCGTGTTTCGTCATTCACCATCGAATCGATATAACGCGAGATCGTCACATTGGTCGCATTTCTCTCTGAAACGGTTACATTTATGGTCTGACAGCCCTTGTCACGTGCTGCGGTATGTGGGGACAATACAAGCAGCACAGTAGAACACATGAGAAGCATCTAAGTTGATGCAATCGCCCAGTAAGAAGAGCTACAATTATAGTTTTAGTTATCGATTATTGAATTATTGGTCGGTTTGTTGCCTTGGACATGACCGAGGACCTTAAGATTTTGCATGAACCGAGGACTGGCAGCCACGTAACACGAGAAAATGTGAAAAGTGTTAATATGTAGTAAAAACCTTAGAAAATCTCCGTGTTTCGTCATTCACCATCGAATCGATATAACGTGAGATCGTCACATTGGTCGCATTTCTCTCTGAAACGGTTACATTTATGGTCTGCCAGCCCTTGTCGCGTGCTGCGGTATGTGGGGACAATACAAGCAGCACAGTAGAACACAGGAGAAGCATCTAAGTTGATGCAATCGCCCAGTAAGAAGAGCTACATTTATAGTTTTAGTTATCGATTATTGAATTATTGGTCGGTTTGGTGCCTTGGACATGACCGAGGACCTTAAGATTTTGCATGAACCGATAACTGGCAGCCACGTAACACGAGAAAATGTGAAAAGTGTTAATATGTAGTAAAAACCTTAGAAAATCTCCGTGTTTCGTCATTCACCATCGAATCGATATAACGCGAGATCGTCACATTGGTCGCATTTCTCTCTGAAACGGTCACATTTATGGTCTGCCAGCCCTTGTCGCGTGCTGCGGTATGTGGGGACAATACAAGCGGCACAGTAGAACACAGGAGAAGCATCTAAGTCGATGCAATCGCCCAGTAAGAAGAGCTACATTTATAGTTTTAGTTATCGATTATTGAATTATTGGTCGGTTTGGTGCCTTGGACATGACCGAGGACCTTAAGATTTTGCATGAACCGAGGACTGGCAGCCACGTAACACGAGAAAATGTGAAAAGTGTTAATGTGTAGTAAAAACCTTAGAAAATCTCCGTGTTTCGTCATTCACCATCGAATCGATATAACGCGAGATCGTCAGATTGGTCGCATTTCTCTCTGAAACGGTTACATTTATGGTCTGCCAGCCCTTGTCGCGTGCTGCGGTATGTGGGGACAATACAAGCAGCACAGTAGAACACAGGAGAAGCATCTAAGTTGATGCAATCGCCCAGTAAGAAGAGCTACATTTATAGTTTTAGCTATCGATTATTGAATTATTGGTCGGTTTGGTGCCTTGGACATGACCGAGGACCTTAAGATTTTGCATGAACCGAGGACTGGCAGCCACGTAACACGAGAAAATGTGAAAAGTGTTAATATGTAGTAAAAACCTTAGAAAATCTCCGTGTTTCGTCATTCACCATCGAATCGATATAACGCGAGATCGTCACATTGGTCGCATTTCTCTCTGAAACGGTTACATTTATGGTCTGCCAGCCCTTGTCGCGTGCTGCGGTATGTAGGGACAATACAAGCGGCACAGTAGAACACAGGAGAAGCATCTAAGTTGATGCAATCGCCCAGTAAGAAGAGCTACATTTATAGTTTTAGTTATCGATTATTGAATTATTGGTCGGTTTGGTGCCTTGGACATGACCGAGGACCTTAAGATTTTGCATGAACCGAGGACTGGCAGCCACGTAACACGAGAAAATGTGAAAAGTGTTAATATGTAGTAAAAACCTTAGAAAATCTCCGTGTTTCGTCATTCACCATCGAATCGATATAACGCGAGATCGTCACATTGGTCGCATTTCTCTCTGAAACGGTTACATTTATGGTCTGCCAGCCCTTGTCGCGTGCTGCGGTATGTGGGGACAATACAAGCAGCACAGTAGAACACAGGAGAAGCATCTAAGTTGATGCAATCGCCCAGTAAGAAGAGCTACATTTATAGTTTTAGTTATCGATTATTGAATTATTGGTCGGTTTGGTGCCTTGGACATGACCGAGGACCTTAAGATTTTGCATGAACCGAGGACTGGCAGCCTCGTAACACGAGAAAATGTGAAAAGTGTTAATATGTAGTAAAAACCTTAGAAAATCTCCGTGTTTCGTCATTCACCATCGAATCGATATAACGCGAGATCGTCACATTGGTCGCATTTCTCTCTGAAACGGGGACATTTATGGTCTGCCAGCCCTTGTCGCGTGCTGCGGTATGTAGGGACAATACAAGCGGCACAGTAGAACACAGGAGAAGCATCTAAGTTGATGCAATCGCCCAGTAAGATGAGCTACATTTATAGTTTTAGTTATCGATTATTGAATTATTGGTCGGTTTGGTGCCTTGGACATGACCGAGGACCTTAAGATTTTTCATGAACCGAGGACTGGCAGCCACGTAACACGAGAAAATGTGAAAAGTGTTAATATGTAGTAAAAACCTTAGAAAATCTCCGTGTTTCGTCATTCACCATCGAATCGATATAACGCGAGATCGTCACATTGGTCGCATTTCTCTCTGAAACGGTTACATTTATGGTCTGCCAGCCCTTGTCGCATGCTGCGGTATGTGGGGACAATACAAGCGGCACAGTAGAACACAGGAGAAGCATCTAAGTTGATGCAATCGCCCAGTAAGAAGAGCTACATTTATAGTTTTAGTTATCGATTATTGAATTATTGGTCGGTTTGGTGCCTTGGACATGACCGAGGACCTTAAGATTTTGCATGAACCGAGGACTGGCAGCCACGTAACACGAGAAAATGTGAAAAGTGTTAATATGTAGTAAAAACCTTAGAAAATCTCCGTGTTTCGTCATTCACCATCGAATCGATATAACGCGAGATCGTCACATTGGTCGCATTTCTCTCTGAAACGGTTACATTTATGGTCTGCCAGCCCTTGTCGCGTGCTGCGGTATGTGGGGACAATACAAGCAGCACAGTAGAACACAGGAGAAGCATCTAAGTTGATGCAATCGCCCAGTAAGAAGAGCTACATTTATAGTTTTAGCTATCGATTATTGAATTATTGGTCGGTTTGGTGCCTTGGACATGACCGAGGACCTTAAGATTGTGCATGAACCGAGAGCTGGTACCCACGTAACACGAGAAAATGTGAAAAGTGTTAATATGTAGTAAAAACCTTAGAAAATCAACGTGTTTCGTCATTCACCATCGAATCGATATAACGCGAGATCCTCACATTGGTCGCATTTCTCTCTGAAACGGTTACATTTATGGTCTGCCAGCCCTTGTCGCGTGCTGCGGTATGTGGCGACAATACAAGCAGCACAGTAGAACACAGGAGAAGCATCTAAGTTGATGCAATCGCCCAGTAAGAAGAGCTACATTTATAGATTTAGTTATCGATTATTAAATTATTGGTCGGTTTGGTGCCTTGGACATGACCGAGGACCTTAAGATTTTGCATGAACCGAGGACTGGCAGCCACGTAACACGAGAAAATGTGAAAAGTTTTAATATGTAGTAAAAACCTTAGAAAATCTCCGTGTTTCGTCATTCACCATCGAATCGATATAACACGAGATCGTCACATTGGTCGCATTTCTCTCTGAAACGGTTACATTTATGGTCTGCCAGCCCTTGTCGCGTGCTGCGGTATGTGGGGACAATACAAGCAGCACAGTAGAACACAGGAGAAGCATCTAAGTTGATGCAATCACCCAGTAAGAAGAGCTACATTTATAGTTTTAGTTATCGATTATTGAATTATTGGTCGGTTTGGTGCCTTGGACATCACCGAGGACCTTAAGATTTTGCATGAACCGAGGACTGGCAGCCACGTAACACGAGAAAATGTGAAAAGTGTTAATATGTAGTAAAAACCTTAGAAAATCTCCGTGTTTCGTCATTCACCATCGAATCGATATAACGCGAGATCGTCACATTGGTCGCATTTCTCTCTGAAACGGTTACATTTATGGTCTGCCAGCCCTTGTCGCGTGCTGCGGTATGTAGGGACAATACAAGCGGCACAGTAGAACACAGGAGAAGCATCTAAGTTGATGCAATCGCCCAGTAAGAAGAGCTACATTTATAGTTTTAGTTATCGATTATTGAATTATTGGTCGGTTTGGTGCCTTGGACATGACCGAGGACCTTAAGATTTTGCATGAACCGAGGACTGGCAGCCACGTAACACGAGAAAATGTGAAAAGTGTTAATATGTAGTAAAAACCTTAGAAAATCTCCGTGTTTCGTCATTCACCATCGAATCGATATAACGTGAGATCGTCACATTGGTCGCATTTCTCTCTGAAACGGTTACATTTATGGTCTGCCAGCCCTTGTCGCGTGCTGCGGTATGTGGGGACAATACAAGCAGCACAGTAGAACACAGGAGAAGCATCTAAGTTGATGCAATCGCCCAGTAAGAAGAGCTACATTTATAGTTTTAGTTATCGATTATTGAATTATTGGTCGGTTTGGTGCCTTGGACATGACCGAGGACCTTAAGATTTTGCATGAACCGAGGACTGGCAGCCACGTAACACGAGAAAATGTGAAAAGTGTTAATATGTAGTAAAAACCTTAGAAAATCTCCGTGTTTCGTCATTCACCATCGAATCGATATAACGCGAGATCGTCACATTGGTCGCATTTCTCTCTGAAACGGTTACATTTATGGTCTGCCAGCCCTTGTCGCGTGCTGCGGTATGTGGGGACAATAAAAGCGGCACAGTAGAACACAGGAGAAGCATCTAAGTTGATGCAATCGCCCAGTAAGAAGAGCTACAATTATAGTTTTAGTTATCGATTATTGAATTATTGGTCGGTTTGGTGCCTTGGACATGACCGAGGACCTTAAGATTTTGCATGAACCGAGGACTGGCAGCCACGTAACACGAGAAAATGTGAAAAGTGTTAATATGTAGTAAAAACCTTAGAAAATCTCCGTGTTTCGTCATTCACCATCGAATCGATATAACGCGAGATCGTCACATTGGTCGCATTTCTCTCTGAAACGGGGACATTTATGGTCTGCCAGCCCTTGTCGCGTGCTGCGGTATGTAGGGACAATACAAGCGGCACAGTAGAACACAGGAGAAGCATCTAAGTTGATGCAATCGCCCAGTAAGAAGAGCTACATTTATAGTTTTAGTTATCGATTATTGAATTATTGGTCGGTTTGGTGCCTTGGACATGACCGAGGACCTTAAGATTTTGCATAAACCGAGGACTGGCAGCCACTTAACACGAGAAAATGTGAAAAGTGTTAATATGTAGTAAAAACCTTAGAAAATCTCCGTGTTTCGTCATTCACCATCGAATCGATATAACGCGAGATCGTCACATTGGTCGCATTTCTCTCTGAAACGGTTACATTTATGGTCTGCCAGCCCTTGTCGCGTGCTGCGGTATGTGGGGACAATACAAGCAGCACAGTAGAACACAGGAGAAGCATCTAAGTTGATGCAATCGCCCAGTAAGAAGAGCTACATTTATAGTTTTAGTTATCGATTATTGAATTATTGGTCGGTTTGGTGCCTTGGACATGACCGAGGACCTTAAGATTGTGCATGAACCGAGGACTGGTACCCACGTAACACGAGAAAATGTGAAAAGTGTTAATATGTAGTAAAAACCTTAGAAAATCTCCGTGTTTCGTCATTCACCATCGAATCGATATAACGCGAGATCGTCACATTGGTCGCATTTCTCTCTGAAACGGTTACATTTATGGCCTGCCAGCCCTTGTCGCGTGCTGCGGTATGTGGGGACAATACAAGCAGCACAGTAGAACACAGGAGAAGCATCTAAGTTGATGCAATCGCCCAGTAAGAAGAGCTACATTTATAGTTTTAGTTATCGATTATTGAATTATTGGTCGGTTTGGTGCCTTGGACATGACCGAGGACCTTAAGATTTTGCATAAACCGAGGACTGGCAGCCACGTAACACGAGAAAATGTGAAAAGTGTTAATATGTAGTAAAAACCTTAGAAAATCTCCGTGTTTCGTCATTCACCATCGAATCGATATAACGCGAGATCGTCACATTGGTCGCATTTCTCTCTGAAACGGTTACATTTATGGTCTGCCAGCCCTTGTCGCGTGCTGCGGTATGTGGGGACAATACAAGCAGCACAGTAGAACACAGGAGAAGCATCTAAGTTGATGCAATCGCCCAGTAAGAAGAGCTACATTTATAGTTTTAGTTATCGATTATTAAATTATTCGTCGGTTTGGTGCCTTGGACATGACCGAGGACCTTAAGATTTTGCATGAACCGAGGACTGGCAGCCACGTAACACGAGAAAATGTGAAAAGTGTTAATATGTAGTAAAAACCTTAGAAAATCTCCGTGTTTCGTCATTCACCATCGAATCGATATAACGCGAGATCGTCACATTGGTCGCATTTCTCTCTGAAACGGTTACATTTATGGTCTGCCAGCCCTTGTCGCGTGCTGCGGTATGTGGGGACAATACAAGCGGCACAGCAGAACACAGGAGAAGCATCTAAGTTGATGCAATCGCCCAGTAAGAAGAGCTACATTTATAGTTTTAGTTATCGATTATTGAATTATTGGTCGGTTTGGTGCCTTGGACATGACCGAGGACCTTAAGATTTTGCATGAACCGAGGACTGGCAGCCACGTAACACGAGAATATGTGAAAAGTGTTAATATGTAGTAAAAACCTTAGAAAATCTCCGTGTTTCGTCATTCACCATCGAATCGATATAACGCGAGATCGTCACATTGGTCGCATTTCTCTCTGAAACGGTTACATTTATGGTCTGCCAGCCCTTGTCGCGTGCTGCGGTATGTGGGGACAATACAAGCAGCACAGTAGAACACAGGAGAAGCATCTAAGTTGATGCAATCGCCCAGTAAGAAGAGCTACATTTATAGTTTTAGCTATCGATTATTGAATTATTGGTCGGTTTGGTGCCTTGGACATGACCGAGGACCTTAAGATTGTGCATGAACCGAGAGCTGGTACCCACGTAACACGAGAAAATGTGAAAAGTGTTAATATGTAGTAAAAACCTTAGAAAATCAACGTGTTTCGTCATTCACCATCGAATCGATATAACGCGAGATCCTCACATTGGTCGCATTTCTCTCTGAAACGGTTACATTTATGGTCTGCCAGCCCTTGTCGCGTGCTGCGGTATGTGGGGACAATACAAGCAGCACAGTAGAACACAGGAGAAGCATCTAAGTTGATGCAATCGCCCAGTAAGAAGAGCTACATTTATAGATTTAGTTATCGATTATTAAATTATTGGTCGGTTTGGTGCCTTGGACATGACCGAGGACCTTAAGATTTTGCATGAACCGAGGACTGGCAGCCACGTAACACGAGAAAATGTGAAAAGTTTTAATATGTAGTAAAAACCTTAGAAAATCTCCGTGTTTCGTCATTCACCATCGAATCGATATAACACGAGATCGTCACATTGGTCGCATTTCTCTCTGAAACGGTTACATTTATGGTCTGCCAGCCCTTGTCGCGTGCTGCGGTATGTGGGGACAATACAAGCAGCACAGTAGAACACAGGAGAAGCATCTAAGTTGATGCAATCACCCAGTAAGAAGAGCTACATTTATAGTTTTAGTTATCGATTATTGAATTATTGGTCGGTTTGGTGCCTTGGACATGACCGAGGACCTTAAGATTTTGCATGAACCGAGGACTGGCAGCCACGTAACACGAGAAAATGTGAAAAGTGTTAATATGTAGTAAAAACCTTAGAAAATCTCCGTGTTTCGTCATTCACCATCGAATCGATATAACGCGAGATCGTCACATTGGTCGCATTTCTCTCTGAAACGGTTACATTTATGGTCTGCCAGCCCTTGTCGCGTGCTGCGGTATGTAGGGACAATACAAGCGGCACAGTAGAACACAGGAGAAGCATCTAAGTTGATGCAATCGCCCAGTAAGAAGAGCTACATTTATAGTTTTAGTTATCGATTATTGAATTATTGGTCGGTTTGGTGCCTTGGACATGACCGAGGACCTTAAGATTTTGCATGAACCGAGGACTGGCAGCCACGTAACACGAGAAAATGTGAAAAGTGTTAATATGTAGTAAAAACCTTAGAAAATCTCCGTGTTTCGTCATTCACCATCGAATCGATATAACGTGAGATCGTCACATTGGTCGCATTTCTCTCTGAAACGGTTACATTTATGGTCTGCCAGCCCTTGTCGCGTGCTGCGGTATGTGGGGACAATACAAGCAGCACAGTAGAACACAGGAGAAGCATCTAAGTTGATGCAATCGCCCAGTAAGAAGAGCTACATTTATAGTTTTAGTTATCGATTATTGAATTATTGGTCGGTTTGGTGCCTTGGACATGACCGAGGACCTTAAGATTTTGCATGAACCGAGGACTGGCAGCCACGTAACACGAGAAAATGTGAAAAGTGTTAATATGTAGTAAAAACCTTAGAAAATCTCCGTGTTTCGTCATTCACCATCGAATCGATATAACGCGAGATCGTCACATTGGTCGCATTTCTCTCTGAAACGGTTACATTTATGGTCTGCCAGCCCTTGTCGCGTGCTGCGGTATGTGGGGACAATACAAGCAGCACAGTAGAACACAGGAGAAGCATCTAAGTTGATGCAATCGCCCAGTAAGAAGAGCTACAATTATAGTTTTAGTTATCGATTATTGAATTATTGGTCGGTTTGGTGCCTTGGACATGACCGAGGACCGTAAGATTTTGCATGAACCGAGGACTGGCAGCCACGTAACACGAGAAAATGTGAAAAGTGTGAATATGTAGTAAAAACCTTAGAAAATCTCCGTGTTTCGTCATTCACCATCGAATCGATATAACGCGAGATCGTCACATTGGTCGCATTTCTCTCTGAAACGGGGACATTTATGGTCTGCCAGCCCTTGTCGCGTGCTGCGGTATGTAGGGACAATACAAGCGGCACAGTAGAACACAGGAGAAGCATCTAAGTTGATGCAATCGCCCAGTAAGAAGAGCTACATTTATAGTTTTAGTTATCGATTATTGAATTATTGGTCGGTTTGGTGCCTTGGACATGACCGAGGACCTTAAGATTTTGCATAAACCGAGGACTGGCAGCCACGTAACACGAGAAAATGTGAAAAGTGTTAATATGTAGTAAAAACCTTAGAAAATCTCCGTGTTTCGTCATTCACCATCGAATCGATATAACGCGAGATCGTCACATTGGTCGCATTTCTCTCTGAAACGGTTACATTTATGGTCTGCCAGCCCTTGTCGCGTGCTGCGGTATGTGGGGACAATACAAGCAGCACAGTAGAACACAGGAGAAGCATCTAAGTTGATGCAATCGCCCAGTAAGAAGAGCTACATTTATAGTTTTAGTTATCGATTATTGAATTATTGGTCGGTTTGGTGCCTTGGACATGACCGAGGACCTTAAGATTGTGCATGAACCGAGGACTGGTACCCACGTAACACGAGAAAATGTGAAAAGTGTTAATATGTAGTAAAAACCTTAGAAAATGTCCGTGTTTCGTCATTCACCATCGAATCGATATAACGCGAGATCGTCACATTGGTCGCATTTCTCTCTGAAACGGTTACATTTATGGCCTGCCAGCCCTTGTCGCGTGCTGCGGTATGTGGGGACAATACAAGCAGCACAGTAGAACACAGGAGAAGCATCTAAGTTGATGCAATCGCCCAGTAAGAAGAGCTACATTTATAGTTTTAGTTATCGATTATTAAATTATTGGTCGGTTTGGTGCCTTGGACATGACCGAGGACCTTAAGATTTTGCATGAACCGAGGACTGGCAGCCACGTAACACGAGAAAATGTGAAAAGTGTTAATATGTAGTAAAAACCTTAGAAAATCTCCGTGTTTCGTCATTCACCATCAAATCGATATAACACGAGATCGTCACATTGGTCGCATTTCTCTCTGAAACGGTTACATTTATGGTCTGCCAGCCCTTGTCGCGTGCTGCGGTATGTGGGGACAATACAAGCAGCACAGTAGAACACAGGAGAAGCATCTAAGTTGATGCAATCGCCCAGTAAGAAGAGCTACATTTATAGTTTTAGTTATCGATTATTGAATTTTTGGTCGGTTTGGTGCCTTGGACATGACCGAGGACCTTAAGATTGTGCATGAACCGAGGACTGGTACAAACGTAACACGAGAAAATGTGAAAAGTGTTAATATGTAGTAAAAACCTTAGAAAATCTCCGTGTTTCGTCATTCACCATCGAATCGATATAACGCGAGATCGTCACATTGGTCGCATTTCTCTCTGAAACGGTTACATTTATGGTCTGCCAGCCCTTGTCGCGTGCTGCGGTATGTGGGGACAATACAAGCAGTACAGTAGAACACAGGAGAAGCATCTAAGTTGATGCAATCGCCCAGTAAGAAGAGCTACATTTATAGTTTTAGTTATCGATTATTGAATTATTGGTCGGTTTGGTGCCTTGGACATGACCGAGGACCTTAAGATTTTGCATGAACCGAGGACTGGCAGCCACGTAACACGAGAAAATGTGAAAAGTGTTAATATGTAGTAAAAACCTTAGAAAATCTCCGTGTTTCGTCATTCACCATCGAATCGATATAACGCGAGATCGTCACATTGGTCGCATTTCTCTCTGAAACGGTTACATTTATGGTCTGCCAGCCCTTGTCGCATGCTGCGGTATGTGGGGACAATACAAGCAGCACAGTAGAACACAGGAGAAGCATCTAAGTTGATGCAATCGCCCAGTAAGAAGAGCTACATTTATAGTTTTAGTTATCGATTATTGAATTATTGGTCGGTTTGGTGCCTTGGACATGACCGAGGACCTTAAGATTTTGCATGAACCGAGGACTGGCAGCCACGTAACACGAGAAAATGTGAAAAGTGTTAATATGTAGTAAAAACCTTAGAAAATCTCCGTGTTTCGTCATTCACCATCGACTCGATGTAACGCGAGATCGTCACATTGGTCGCATTTCTCTCTGAAACGGTTACATTTATGGTCTGCCAGCCCTTGTCGCGTGCTGCGGTATGTGGGGACAATACAAGCAGCACAGTAGAACACAGGAGAAGCATCTAATTTGATGCAGTCGCCCAGTAAGAAGAGCTACATTTATAGTTTTAGTTATCGATTATTGAATTATTGGTCGGATTGGTGCCTTGGACATGACCGAGGACCTTAAGATTGTGCATGAACCGAGGACTAGCAGCCACGTAACACGAGAAAATGTGAAAAGTGTTAATATGTAGTAAAAACCTTAGAAAATCTCCGTGTTTCGTCATTCACCATCGAATCGATATAACGCGAGATCGTCACATTGGTCGCATTTCTCTCTGAAACGGTTACATTTATGGTCTGCCAGCCCTTGTCGCATGCTGCGGTATGTGGGGACAATACAAGCAGCACAGTAGAACACAGGAGAAGCATCTAAGTTGATGCAATCGCCCAGTAAGAAGAGCTACATTTATAGTTTTAGTTATCGATTATTGAATTATTGGTCGGTTTGGTGCCTTGGACATGACCGAGGACCTTAAGATTTTGCATGAACCGAGGACTGGCAGCCACGTAACACGAGAAAATGTGAAAAGTGTTAATATGTAGTAAAAACCTTAGAAAATCTCCGTGTTTCGTCATTCACCATCGACTCGATATAACGCGAGATCGTCACATTGGTCGCATTTCTCTCTGAAACGGTTACATTTATGGTCTGCCAGCCCTTGTCGCGTGCTGCGGTATGTGGGGACAATACAAGCAGCACAGTAGAACACAGGAGAAGCATCTAAGTTGATGCAATCGCCCAGTAAGAAGAGCTACATTTATAGTTTTAGTTATCGATTATTGAATTATTGGTCGGTTTGGTGCCTTGGACATGAGCGAGGACCTTAAGATTTTGCATGAACCGAGGACTGGCAGCCACGTAACACGAGAAAATGTGAAAAGTGTTAATATGTAGTAAAAACCTTAGAAAATCTCCGTGTTTCGTCATTCACCATCGAATCGATATAACGCGAGATCGTCACATTGGTCGCATTTCTCTCTGAAACGGTTACATTTATGGTCTGCCAGCCCTTGTCGCGTGCTGCGGTATGTAGGGACAATACAAGCGGCACAGTAGAACACAGGAGAAGCATCTAAGTTGATGCAATCGCCCAGTAAGAAGAGCTACATTTATAGTTTTAGTTATCGATTATTGAATTATTGGTCGGTTTGGTGCCTTGGACATGACCGAGGACCTTAAGATTTTGCATGAATCGAGGACTGGCAGCCACGTAACACGAGAAAATGTGAAAAGTGTTAATATGTAGTAAAAACCTTAGAAAATCTCCGTGTTTCGTCATTCACCATCGAATCGATATAACGCGAGATCGTCACATTGGTCGCATTTCTCTCTGAAACGGTTACATTTATGGTCTGCCAGCCCTTGTCGCGTGCTGCGGTATGTAGGGACAATACAAGCGGCACAGTAGAACACAGGAGAAGCATCTAAGTTGATGCAATCGCCCAGTAAGAAGAGCTACATTTATAGTTTTAGTTATCGATTATTGAATTATTGGTCGGTTTGGTGCCTTGGACATGACCGAGGACCTTAAGATTTTGCATGAACCGAGGACTGGCAGCGACGTAACACGAGAAAATATGAAAAGTGTTAATATGTAGTAAAAACCTTAGAAAATCTCCGTGTTTCGTCATTCACCATCGAATCGATATAACGCGAGATCGTCACATTGGTCGCATTTCTCTCTGAAACGGTTACATTTATGGTCTGCCAGCCCTTGTCGCGTGCTGCGGTATGTAGGGACAATACAAGCGGCACAGTAGAACACAGGAGAAGCATCTAAGTTGATGCAATCGCCCAGTAAGAAGAGCTACATTTATAGTTTTAGTTATCGATTATTGAATTATTGGTCGGTTTGGTGCCTTGGACATGACCGAGGACCTTAAGATTTTGCATGAACCGAGGACTGGCAGCCACGTAACACGAGAAAATGTGAAAAGTGTTAATATGTAGTAAAAACCTTAGAAAATCTCCGTGTTTCGTCATTCACCATCGACTCGATATAACGCGAGATCGTCACATTGGTCGCATTTCTCTCTGAAACGGTTACATTTATGGTCTGCCAGCCCTTGTCGCGTGCTGCGGTATGTGGGGACAATACAAGCGGCACAGTAGAACACAGGAGAAGCATCTAAGTTGATGCAGTCGCCCAGTAAGAAGAGCTACATTTATAGTTTTAGTTATCGATTATTGAATTATTGGTCGGTTTGGTGCCTTGGACATGACCGAGGACCTTAAGATTGTGCATGAACCGAGGACTGGCAGCCACGTAACACGAGAAAATGTGAAAAGTGTTAATATGTAGTAAAAACCTTAGAAAATCTCCGTGTTTCGTCATTCACCATCGAATCGATATAACGCGAGATCGTCACATTGGTCGCATTTCTCTCTGAAACGGTTACATTTATGGTCTGCCAGTCCTTGTCGCGTGCTGCGGTATGTAGGGACAATACAAGCGGCACAGTAGAACACAGGAGAAGCATCTAAGTTGATGCAATCGCCCAGTAAGAACAGCTACATTTATAGTTTTAGTTATCGATTATTGAATTATTGGTCGGTTTGGTGCCTTGGACATGACCGAGGACCTTAAGATTTTGCATGAACCGAGGACTGGCAGCCACGTAACACGAGAAAATGTGAAAAGTGTTAATATGTAGTTAAAACCTTAGAAAATCTCCGTGTTTCGTCATTCACCATCGAATCGATATAACGCGAGATCGTCACATTGGTCGCATTTCTCTCTGAAACGGTTACATTTATGGTCTGCCAGCCCTTGTCGCGTGCTGCGGTATGTGGGGACAATACAAGCAGCACAGTAGAACACAGGAGAAGCATCTAAGTTGATGCAATCGCCCAGTAAGAAGAGCTACATTTATAGTTTTAGTTATCGATTATTGAATTATTGGTCGGTTTGGTGCCTTGGACATGACCGAGGACCTTAAGATTTTGCATGAACCGAGGACTGGCAGCCACGTAACACGAGAAAATGTTAAAAGCGTTAATATGTAGTAAAAACCTTAGAAAATCTCCGTGTTTCGTCATTCACCATCGAATCGATATAACGCGAGATCGTCACATTGGTCGCATTTCTCTCTGAAACGGTTACATTTATGGTCTGCCAGCCCTTGTCGCGTGCTGCGGTATGTGGGGACAATACAAGCGGCACAGTAGAACACAGGAGAAGCATCTAAGTTGATGCAATCGCCCAGTAAGAAGAGCTACATTTATAGTTTTAGTTATCGATTATTGAATTATTGGTCGGTTTGGTGCCTTGGACATGACCGAGGACCTTAAGATTTTGCATGAACCGAGGACTGGCAGCCACGTAACACGAGAAAATGTGAAAAGTGTTAATATGTAATAAAAACCTTAGAAAATCTCCGTGTTTCGTCATTCACCATCGAATCGATATAACGCGAGATCGTCACATTGGTCGCATTTCTCTCTGAAACGGTTACATTTATGGTCTGCCAGCCCTTGTCGCGTGCTGCGGTATGTGGGGACAATACAAGCAGCACAGTAGAACACAGGAGAAGCATCTAAGTTGATGCAATCGCCCAGTAAGAAGAGCTACATTTATAGTTTTAGTTATCGATTATTGAATTATTGGTCGGTTTGGTGCCTTGGACATGACCGAGGACCTTAAGATTTTGCATGAACCGAGGACTGGCAGCCACGTAACACGAGAAAATGTGAAAAGTGTTAATATGTAGTAAAAACCTTAGAAAATCTCCGTGTTTCGTCATTCACCATCGAATCGATATAACGTGAGATCGTCACATTGGTCGCATTTCTCTCTGAAACGGTTACATTTATGGTCTGCCAGCCCTTGTCGCGTGCTGCGGTATGTGGGGACAATACAAGCAGCACAGTAGAACACAGGAGAAGCATCTAAGTTGATGCAATCGCCCAGTAAGAAGAGCTACATTTATAGTTTTAGTTATCGATTATTGAATTATTGGTCGGTTTGGTGCCTTGGACATGACCGAGGACCTTAAGATTTTGCATGAACCGAGGACTGGCAGCCACGTAACACGAGAAAATGTGAAAAGTGTTAATATGTAGTAAAAACCTTAGAAAATCTCCGTGTTTCGTCATTCACCATCGAATCGATATAACGCGAGATCGTCACATTGGTCGCATTTCTCTCTGAAACGGTTACATTTATGGTCTGCCAGCCCTTGTCGCATGCTGCGGTATGTAGGGACAATACAAGCGGCACAGTAGAACACAGGAGAAGGATCTAAGTTGATGCAATCGCCCAGTAAGAAGAGCTACATTTATAGTTTTAGTTATCGATTATTGAATTATTGGTCGCTTTGGTGCCTTGGACATGACCGAGGACCTTAAGATTTTGCATGAACCGAGGACTGGCAGCCACGCAACACGAGAAAATGTGAAAAGTGTTAATATGTAGTAAAAACCTTAGAAAATCTCCGTGTTTCGTCATTCACCATCGAATCGATATAACGCGAGATCGTCACATTGGTCGCATTTCTCTCTGAAACGGTTACATTTATGGTCTGCCAGCCCTTGTCGCGTGCTGCGGTATGTGGGGACAATACAAGCGGCACAGTAGAACACAGGAGAAGCATCTAAGTTGATGCAATCGCCCAGTAAGAAGAGCTACATTTATAGTTTTAGTTATCGATTATTGAATTATTGGTCGGTTTGGTGCCTTGGACATGACCGAGGACCTTAAGATTTTGCATGAACCGAGGACTGGCAGCCACGTAACACGAGAAAATGTGAAAAGTGTTAATATGTAATAAAAACCTTAGAAAATCTCCGTGTTTCGTCATTCACCATCGAATCGATATAACGCGAGATCGTCACATTGGTCGCATTTCTCTCTGAAACGGTTACATTTATGGTCTGCCAGCCCTTGTCGCGTGCTGCGGTATGTGGGGACAATACAAGCAGCACAGTAGAACACAGGAGAAGCATCTAAGTTGATGCAATCGCCCAGTAAGAAGAGCTACATTTATAGTTTTAGTTATCGATTATTGAATTATTGGTCGGTTTGGTGCCTTGGACATGACCGCGGACCTTAAGATTTAGCATGAACCGAGGACTGGCAGCCACGTAACACGAGAAAATGTGAAAAGTGTTAATATGTAGTAAAAACCTTAGAAAATCTCCGTGTTTCGTCATTCACCATCGAATCGATATAACGTGAGATCGTCACATTGGTCGCATTTCTCTCTGAAACGGTTACATTTATGGTCTGCTAGCCCTTGTCGCGTGCTGCGGTATGTGGGGACAATACAAGCAGCACAGTAGAACACAGGAGAAGCATCTAAGTTGATGCAATCGCCCAGTAAGAAGAGCTACATTTATAGTTTTAGTTATCGATTATTGAATTATTGGTCGGTTTGGTGCCTTGGACATGACCGAGGACCTTAAGATTTTGCATGAACCGAGGACTGGCAGCCACGTAACACGAGAAAATGTGAAAAGTGTTAATATGTAGTAAAAACCTTAGAAAATCTCCGTGTTTCGTCATTCACCATCGAATCGATATAACGCGAGATCGTCACATTGGTCGCATTTCTCTCTGAAACGGTTACATTTATGGTCTGCCAGCCCTTGTCGCGTGCTGCGGTATGTAGGGACAATACAAGCGGCACAGTAGAACACAGGAGAAGCATCTAAGTTGATGCAATCGCCCAGTAAGAAGAGCTACATTTATAGTTTTAGTTATCGATTATTGAATTATTGGTCGGTTTGGTGCCTTGGACATGACCGAGGACCTTAAGATTTTGCATGAACCGAGGACTGGCAGCCACGCAACACGAGAAAATGTGAAAAGTGTTAATATGTAGTAAAAACCTTAGAAAATCTCCGTGTTTCGTCATTCACCATCGAATCGATATAACGCGAGATCGTCACATTGGTCGCATTTCTCTCTGAAACGGTTACATTTATGGTCTGCCAGCCCTTGTCGCGTGCTGCGGTATGTAGGGACAATACAAGCGGCACAGTAGAACACAGGAGAAGCATCTAAGTTGATGCAATCGCCCAGTAAGAAGAGCTACATTTATAGTTTTAGTTATCGATTATTGAATTATTGGTCGGTTTGGTGCCTTGGACATGACCGAGGACCTTAAGATTGTGCATGAACCGAGGACTGGTACCCACGTAACACGAGAAAATGTGAAAAGTGTTAATATGTAGTAAAAACCTTAGAAAATCTCCGTGTTTCGTCATTCACCATCGAATCGATATAACGCGAGATCGTCACATTGGTCGCATTTCTCTCTGAAACGGTTACATTTATGGTCTGCCAGCCCTTGTCGCGTGCTGCGGTATGTAGGGACAATACAAGCGGCACAGTAGAACACAGGAGAAGCATCTAAGTTGATGCAATCGCCCAGTAAGAAGAGCTACATTTATAGTTTTAGTTATCGATTATTGAATTATTGGTCGGTTTGGTGCCTTGGACATGACCGAGGACCTTAAGATTGTGCATGAACCGAGGACTGGTACCCACGTATCACGAGAAAATGTGAAAAGTGTTAATATGTAGGAAAAACCTTAGAAAATCTCCGTGTTTCGTCATTCACCATCGAATCGATATAACGCGAGATCGTCACATTGGTCGCATTTCTCTCTGAAACGGTTACATTTATGGTATGCCAGCCCTTGTCGCGTGCTGCGGTATGTGGAGACAATACAAGCAGCACAGTAGAACACAGGAGAAGCATCTAAGTTGATGCAATCGCCCAGTAAGAAGAGCTACATTTATAGTTTTAGTTATAGATTATTGAATTATTGGTCGGTTTGGTGCCTTGGACATGACCGAGGACCTTAAGATTTTGCATGAACCGAGGACTGGCAGCCACGTAACACGAGAAAATGTGAAAAGTGTTAATATGTAGTAAAAACCTTAGAAAATCTCCGTGTTTCGTCATTCACCATCAAACTGATATAACGCGAGATCGTCACATTGGTCGCATTTCTCTCTGAAACGGTTACATTTATGGTCTGCCAGCCCTTGTCGCGTGCTGCGGTATGTGGGGACAATACAAGCAGCACAGTAGAACACAGGAGAAGCATCTAAGTTGATGCAATCGCCCAGTAAGAAGAGCTACATTTATAGTTTTAGTTATCGATTATTGAATTATTGGTCGGTTTGGTGCCTTGGACATGACCGAGGACCTTACGATTTTGCATGAACCGAGGACTGGCAGCCACGTAACACGAGAAAATGTGAAAAGTGTTAATATGTAGTAAAAACCTTAGAAAATCTCCGTGTTTCGTCATTCACAATCGAATCGATATAACGCGAGATCGTCACATTGGTCGCATTTCTCTCTGAAACGGTTACATTTATGGTCTGCCAGCCCTTGTCGCGTGCTGCGGTATGTGGGGACAATACAAGCAGCACAGTAGAACACAGGAGAAGCATCTAAGTTGATGCAATCGCCCAGTAAGAAGAGCTACATTTATAGTTTTAGTTATCGATTATCGAATTATTGGTCGGTTTGGTGCCTTGGACATGACCGAGGACCTTAAGATTGTGCATGAACCGAGGACTGGTACCCACGTAACACGAGAAAATGTGAAAAGTGTTAATATGTAGTAAAAACCTTAGAAAATCTCCGTGTTTCGTCATTCACCATTGAATCGATATAACGTGAGATCGTCACATTGGTCGCATTTCTCTCTGAAACGGTTACATTTATGGTCTGCCAGCGCTTGTCGCGTGCTGCGGTATGTGGGGACAATACAAGCAGCACAGTAGAACACAGGAGAAGCATCTAAGTTGATGCAATCGCCCAGTAAGAAGAGCTACATTTATAGTTTTAGTTATTGATTATTGAATTATTGGTCGGTTTGGTGCCTTGGACATGACCGAGGACCTTACGATTTTGCATGAACCGAGGACTGGCAGCCACGTAACACGAGAAAATGTGAAAAGTGTTAATATGTAGTAAAAACCTTAGAAAATCTCCGTCTTTCGTCATTCACCATCGAATCGATATAACGCGAGATCGTCACATTGGTCGCATTTCTCTCTGAAACGGTTACATTTATGGTCTGCCAGCCCTTGTCGCGTGCTGCGGTATGTGGGAACAATACAAGCAGCACAGTAGAACACAGGATAAGCATCTTAGTTGATGCAATCGCCCAGTAAGAAGAGCTACATTTATAGTTTTAGTTATCGATTATTGAATTATTGGCCGGTTTGGTGCCTTGGACATGACAGAGGACCTTAAAATTTTGCATGAACCGAGGACTGGCATCCACGTAACACGAGAAAATGTGAAAAGTGTTAATATGTAGTAAAAACCTTAGAAAATCTCCGTGTTTCGTCATTCACCATCGAATCGATATAACGAGAGATCGTCACATTGGTCGCATTTCTCTCTGAAACGGTTACATTTATGGTCTGCCAGCCCTTGTCGCGTGCTGCGGTATGTGGGGACAATACAAGCAGCACAGTAGAACACAGGAGAAGCATCTAAGTTGATGCAATCGCCCAGTAAGAAGAGCTACATTTATAGTTTTAGTTATCGATTATTGAATTATTGGTCGGTTTGGTGCCTTGGACATGACCGAGGACCTTAAGATTTTGCATGAACCGAGGACTGGCAGCCACGTAACACGAGAAAATGTGAAAAGTGTTAATATGTAGTAAAAACCTTAGAAAATCTCCGTGTTTCGTCATTCACCATCGAATCGATATAACGCGAGATCGTCACATTGGTCGCATTTCTCTCTGAAACGGTTACATTTATGGTCTGCCAGCCCTTGTCGCGTGCTGCGGTATGTGGGGACAATACAAGCAGCACAGTAGAACACAGGAGAAGCATCTAAGTTGATGCAATCGCCCAGTAAGAAGAGCTACAATTATAGTTTTAGTTATCGATTATTGAATTATTGGTCGGTTTGGTGCCTTGGACATAACCGAGGACCTTAAGATTTTGCATGAACCGAGGACTGGCAGCCACGTAACACGAGAAAATGTGAAAAGTTTTAATATGTTGTAAAAACCTTAGAAAATCTCCGTGTTTCGTCATTCACCATCGAATCGATATAACACGAGATCGTCACATTGGTCGCATTTCTCTCTGAAACGGTTACATTTATGGTCTGCCAGCCCTTGTCGCGTGCTGCGGTATGTGGGGACAATACAAGCAGTACAGTAGAACACAGGAGAAGCATCTAAGTTGATGCAATCGCCCAGTAAGAAGAGCTACATTTATAGTTTTAGTTATCGATTATTGAATTATTGGTCGGTTTGGTGCCTTGGACATGACCGAGGACCTTAAGATTTTGCATGAACCGAGGACTGGCAGCCACGTAACACGAGAAAATGTGAAAAGTGTTAATATGTAGTAAAAACCTTAGAAAATCTCCGTGTTTCGTCATTCACCATCGAATCGATATAACGCGAGATCGTCACATTGGTCGCATTTCTCTCTGAAACGGTTACATTTATGGTCTGCCAGCCCTTGTCGCGTGCTGCGGTATGTGGGGACAATACAAGCAGCACAGTAGAACACAGGATAAGCATCTAAGTTGATGCAATCGCCCAGTAAGAAGAGCTACATTTATAGTTTTAGTTATCGATTATTGAATTATTGGTCGGTTTGGTGCTTTGGACATGACAGAGGACCTTAAGATTTTGCATGAACCGAGGACTGGCAGCCACGTAACACGAGAAAATGTGAAAAGTGTTAATATGTAGTAAAAACCTTAGAAAATCTCCGTGTTTCGTCATTCACCATCGAATCGATATAACGCGAGATCGTCACATTGGTCGCATTTCTCTCTGAAACGGTTACATTTATGGTCTGCCAGCCCTTGTCGCGTGCTGCGGTATGTGGGGACAATACAAGCAGCACAGTAGAACACAGGAGAAGCATCTAAGTTGATGCAATCGCCCAGTAAGAAGAGCTACAATTATAGTTTTAGTTATCGATTATTGAATTATTGGTCGGTTTGGTGCCTTGGACATGACCGAGGACCTTAAGATTTTGCATGAACCGAGGACTGGCAGCCACGTAACACGAGAAAATGTGAAAAGTGTTAATATGTTGTAAAAACCTTAGAAAATCTCCGTGTTTCGTCATTCACCATCGACTCGATATAACGCGAGATCGTCACATTGGTCGCATTTCTCTCTGAAACGGTTACATTTATGGTCTGCCAGCCCTTGTCGCGTGCTGCGGTATGTGGGGACAATACAAGCGGCACAGTAGAGAACAGGAGAAGCATCTAAGTTGATGCAATCGCCCAGTAAGAAGAGCTACATTTATAGTTTTAGTTATCGATTATTGAATTATTGGTCGGTTTGGTGCCTTGGACATGACCGAGGACCTTAAGATTTTGCATGAACCGAGGACTGGCAGCCACGTAACACGAGAAAATGTGAAAAGTGTTAATATGTAGTAAAAACCTTAGAAAATCTCCGTGTTTCGTCATTCACCATCGAATCGATATAACGCGAGATCGTCACATTGGTCGCATTTCTCTCTGAAACGGTTACATTTATGGTCTGCCAGCCCTTGTCGCGTGCTGCGGTATGTGGGGACAATACAAGCAGCACAGTAGAACACAGGAGAAGCATCTAAGTTGATGCAATCGCCCAGTAAGAAGAGCTACATTTATAGTTTTAGTTATCGATTATTGAATTATTGGTCGGTTTGGTGCCTTGGACATGACCGAGGACACTAAGATTGTGCATGAACCGAGGACTGGTACAAACGTAACACGAGAAAATGTGAAAAGTGTTAATATGTAGTAAAAACCTTAGAAAATCTCCGTGTTTCGTCATTCACCATCGAATCGATATAACGCGAGATCGTCACATTGGTCGCATTTCTCTCTGAAACGGTTACATTTATGGTCTGCCAGCCCTTGTCGCGTGCTGCGGTATGTGGGGACAATACAAGCAGCACAGTAGAACACAGGAGAAGCATCTAAGTTGATGCAATCGCCCAGTAAGAAGAGCTACATTTATAGTTTTAGTTATCGATTATTGAATTATTGGTCGGTTTGGTGCCTTGGACATGACCGAGGACCTTAAGATTTTGCATGAACCGAGGACTGGCAGCCACGTAACACGAGAAAATGTGAAAAGTGTTAATATGTAGTAAAAACCTTAGAAAATCTCCGTGTTTCGTCATTCACCATCGAATCGATATAACGCGACATCGTCACATTGGTCGCATTTCTCTCTGAAACGGTTACATTTATGGTCTGCCAGCCCTTGTCGCGTGCTGCGGTATGTGGGGACAATACAAGCAGCACAGTAGAACACAGGAGAAGCATCTAAGTTGATGCAATCGCCCAGTAAGAAGAGCTACATTTATAGTTTTAGTTATCGATTATTGAATTATTGGTCGGTTTGGTGCCTTGGACATGACCGAGGACCTTAAGATTTTGCATTAACCGAGGACTGGCAGCCACGTAACACGAGGAAACGTGAAAAGTGTTACTATGTAGTAAAAACCTTAGAAAATCTCCGTGTTTCGTCATTCACCATCGAATCGATATAACGCGATATCGTCACATTGGTCGCATTTCTCTCTGAAACGGTTACATTTATGGTCTGCCAGCCCTTGTCGCGTGCTGCGGTATGTGGGGACAATACAAGCGGCACAGTAGAACACAGGAGAAGCATCTAAGTTGATGCAATCGCCCAGTAAGAAGAGCTACATTTATAGTTTTAGTTATCGATTATTGAATTATTGGTCGGTTTGGTGCCTTGGACATGACCGAGGACCTTAAGATTTTGCATGAACCGAGGACTGGCAGCCACGTAACACGAGAAAATGTGAAAAGTGTTAATATGTAGTAAAAACCTTAGATAATCTCCGTGTTTCGTCATTCACCATCGAATCGATATAACGCGAGATCGTCACATTGGTCGCATTTCTCTCTGAAACGGTTACAATTATGGTCTGCCAGCCCTTGCCGCGTGCTGTGGTATGTGGGGACAATACAAGCAGCACAGTAGAACACAGGAGCAGCATCTAAGTTGATGCAATCGCCCAGTAAGAAGAGCTACATTTATAGTTTTAGTTATCGATTATTGAATTATTGGTCGGTTTGGTGCCTTGGACATGACCGAGGACATTAAGATTTTGCATGAACCGAGGACTGGCAGCCACGTAACACGAGAAAATGTGAAAAGTGTTAATACGTAGTAAAAAACTTAGAAAATCTCCGTGTTTCGTCATTCACCATCTAATCGATATAACGCGAGATCGTCACATTGGTCGCATTTCTCTCTGAAACGGTTACATTTATGGTCTGCCAGCCCTTGTCGCGTGCTGCGGTATGTAGGGACAATACAAGCGGCACAGTAGAACACAGGAGAAGCATCTAAGTTGATAAAATCGCCCAGTAAGAAGAGCTACATTTATAGTTTTAGTTATCGATTATTGAATTATTGGTCGGTTTGGTGCCTTGGACATGACCGAGGACCTTAAGATTTTGCATGAACCGAGGACTGGCAGCCACGTAACACGAGAAAATGGAAAAGTGTTAATATGTAGTAAAAACCTTAGAAAATCTCCGTGTTTCGTCATTCACCATCGAATCGATATAACGTGAGATCGTCACATTGGTCGCATTTCTCTCTGAAACGGTTACATTTATGGTCTGCCAGCCCTTGTCGCGTGCTGCGGTATGTGGGGACAATACAAGCAGCACAGTAGAACACAGGAGAAGCATCTAAGTTGATGCAATCGCCCAGTAAGAAGAGCTACATTTATAGTTTTAGTTATCGATTATTGAATTATTGGTCGGTTTGGTGCCTTGGACATGACCGAGGACCTTAAGATTTTGCATGAACCGAGGACTGGCAGCCACGTAACACGAGAAAATGTGAAAAGTGTTAATATGTAGTAAAAACCTTAGAAAATCTCCGTGTTTCGTCATTCACCATCGACTCGATATAACGCGAGATCGTCACATTGGTCGCATTTCTCTCTGAAACGGTTACATTTATGGTCTGCCAGCCCTTGTCGCGTGCTGCGGTATGTAGGGACAATACAAGCGGCACAGTAGAACACAGGAGAAGCATCTAAGTTGATGCAATCGCCCAGTAAGAAGAGCTACATTTATAGTTTTAGTTATCGATTATTGAATTATTGGTCGGTTTGGTGCCTTGGACATGACCGAGGACCTTAAGATTGTGCATGAACCGAGGACTGGCAGCCACGTAACACGAGAAAATGTGAAAAGTGTTAATATGTAGTAAAAACCTTAGAAAATCTCCGTGTTTCGTCATTCACCATCGAATCGATATAACGCGAGATCGTCACATTGGTCGCATTTCTCTCTGAAACGGTTACATTTATGGTCTGCCAGCCCTTGTCGCGTGCTGCGGTATGTGGGGACAATACAAGCAGCACAGTAGAACACAGGAGAAGCATCTAAGTTGATGCAATCGCCCAGTAAGAAGAGCTACATTTATAGTTTTAGTTATCGATTATTGAATTATTGGTCGGTTTGGTGCATTGGACATGACCGAGGACCTTAAGATTTTGCATGAACCGAGGACTGGCAGCCACGTAACACGAGAAAATGTGAAAAGTGTTAATATGTAGTAAAAACCTTAGAAAATCTCCGTGTTTCGTCATTCACCATCGAATCGATATAACGCGAGATCGTCACATTGGTCGCATTTCTCTCTGAAACGGTTACATTTATGGTCTGCCAGCCCTTGACGCGTGCTGCGGTATGTGGGGACAATACAAGCGGCAAAGTAGAACACAGGAGAAGCATCTAAGTTGATGCAATCGCCCAGTAAGAAGAGCTACATTTATAGTTTTAGTTATCGATTATTGAATTATTGGTCGGTTTGGTGCCTTGGACATGACCGAGGACCTTAAGATTTTGCATGAACCGAGGACTGGCAGCCACGTAACACGAGAAAATGTGAAAAGTGTTAATATGTAGTAAAAACCTTAGAAAATCTCCGTGTTTCGTCATTCACCATCGACTCGATATAACGCGAGATCGTCACATTGGTCGCATTTCTCTCTGAAACGGTTACATTTATGGTCTGCCAGCCCTTGTCGCGTGCTGCGGTATGTGGGGACAATACAAGCAGCACAGTAGAACACAGGAGAAGCATCTAAGTTGATGCAATCGCCCAGTAAGAAGAGCTACATTTATAGTTTTAGTTATCGATTATTGAATTATTGGTCGGTTTGGTGCCTTGGACATGACCGAGGACCTTAAGATTTTGCATGAACCGAGGACTGGCAGCCACGTAACACGAGAAAATGTGAAAAGTGTTAATATGTAGTAAAAACCTTAGAAAATCTCCGTGTTTCGTCATTCACCATCGAATCGATATAACGCGAGATCGTCACATTGGTCGCATTTCTCTCTGAAACGGTTACATTTATGGTCTGCCAGCCCTTGTCGCGTGCTGCGGTATGTGGGGACAATACAAGCGGCACAGTAGAACACAGGAGAAGCATCTAAGTTGATGCAATCGCCCAGTAAGAAGAGCTACATTTATAGTTTTAGTTATCGATTATTGAATTATTGGTCGGTTTGGTGCCTTGGACATGACCGAGGACCTTAAGATTGTGCATGAACCGAGGACTGGCAGCCACGTAACACGAGAAAATGTGAAAAGTGTTAATATGTAGTAAAAACCTTAGAAAATCTCCGTGTTTCGTCATTCACCATCGTATCGATATAACGCGAGATCGTCACATTGGTCGCATTTCTCTCTGAAACGGTTACATTTATGGTCTGCCAGCCCTTGTCGCGTGCTGCGGTATGTAGGGACAATACAAGCGGCACAGTAGAACACAGGAGAAGCATCTAAGTTGATGCAATCGCCCAGTAAGAAGAGCTACATTTATAGTTTTAGTTATCGATTATTGAATTATTGGTCGGTTTGGTGCCTTGGACATGACCGAGGACCTTAAGATTTTGCATGAACCGAGGACTGGCAGCCACGTAACACGAGAAAATGTGAAAAGTGTTAATATGTAGTAAAAACCTTAGAAAATCTCCGTGTTTCGTCATTCACCATCGAATCGATATAACGCGAGATCGTCACATTGGTCGCATTTCTTTCTGAAACGGTTACATTTATGGTCTGCCAGCCCTTGTCGCGTGCTGCGGTATGTGGGGACAATACAAGCAGCACAGTAGAACACAGGAGAAGCATCTAAGTTGATGCAATCGCCCAGTAAGAAGAGCTACATATATAGTTTTAGTTATCGATTATTGAATTATTGGTCGGTTTGGTGCCTTGGACATGACCGAGGACCTTAAGATTGTGCATGAACCGAGGACTGGTACCCACGTAACACGAGAAAATGTGAAAAGTGTTAATATGTAGTAAAAACCTTAGAAAATCTCCGTGTTTCGTCATTCACCATCGAATCGATATAACGTGAGATCGTCACATTGGTCGCATTTCTCTCTGAAACGGTTACATTTATGGTCTGCCAGCCCTTGTCGCGTGCTGCGGTATGTGGGGACAATACAAGCAGCACAGTAGAACACAGGAGAAGCATCTAAGTTGATGCAATCGCCCAGTAAGAAGAGCTACATTTATAGTTTTAGTTATCGATTATTGAATTATTGGTCGGTTTGGTGGCTTGGACATGACCGAGGACCTTAAGATTTTGCATGAACCGAGGACTGGCAGCCACGTAACACGAAAAAATGTGAAAAGTGTTAATATGTAGTAAAAACCTTAGAAAATCTCCGTGTTTCGTCATTCACCATCGAATCGATATAACGCGAGATCGTCACATTGGTCGCATTTCTCTCTGAAACGGTTACATTTATGGTCTGCCAGCCCTTGTCGCGTGCTGCGGTATGTGGGGACAATACAAGCAGCACAGTAGAACACAGGAGAAGCATCTAAGTTGATGCAATCGCCCAGTAAGAAGAGCTACATTTATAGTTTTAGTTATCGATTATTAAATTATTGGTCGGTTTGGTGCCTTGGACATGACCGAGGACCTTAAGATTTTGCATGAACCGAGGACTGGCAGCCACGTAACACGAGAAAATGTGAAAAGTGTTAATATGTAGTAAAAACCTTAGAAAATCTCCGTGTTTCGTCATTCACCATCGAATCGATATAACGCGAGATCGTCACATTGGTCGCATTTCTCTCTGAAACGGTTACATTTATGGTCTGCCAGCCCTTGTCGCGTGCTGCGGTATGTGGGGACAATACAAGCAGCACAGTAGAACACAGGAGAAGCATCTAAGTTGATGCAATCGCCCAGTAAGAAGAGCTACATTTATAGTTTTAGTTACCGATTATTGAATTATTGGTCGGTTTGGTGCCTTGGACATGACTGAGGACCTAAAGATTTTGCATTAACCGAGGACTGGCAGCCACGTAACACGAGGAAATGTGAAAAGTGTTAATATGTAGTAAAAACCTTAGAAAATCTCCGTGTTTCGTCATTCACCATCGAATCGATATAACGCGAGATCGTCACATTGGTCGCATTTCTCTCTGAAACGGTTACATTTATGGTCTGCCAGCCCTTGTCGCGTGCTGCGGTATGTGGGGACAATACAAGCGGCACAGTAGAACACAGGAGAAGCATCTAAGTTGATGCAATCGCCCAGTAAGAAGAGCTACATTTATAGTTTTAGTTATCGATTATTGAATTATTGGTCGGTTTGGTGCCTTGGACATGACCGAGGACCTTAAGATTTTGCATGAACCGAGGACTGGCAGCCACGTAACACGAGATAATGTGAAAAGTGTTAATATGTAGTAAAAACCTTAGATAATCTCCGTGTTTCGTCATTCACCATCGAATCGATATAACGCGAGATCGTCACATTGGTCGCATTTCTCTCTGAAACGGTTACATTTATGGTCTGCCAGCCTTTGCCGCATGCTGTGGTATGTGGGGACAATGCAAGCAGCACAGTAGAACACAGGAGCAGCATCTAAGTTGGTGCAATCGCCCAGTAAGAAGAGCTAAATTTATAGTTTTAGTTATCGCTTATTGAATTATTGGTCGGTTTGGTGCCTTGGACATGACCGAGGACCTTAAGATTTTGCATGAACCGAGGACTGGCAGCCACGTAACACGAGAAAATGTGAAAAGTGTTAATATGTAGTAAAAACCTTAAAAAATCTCCGTGTTTCGTCATTCACCATCGAATCGATATAACGCGAGATCGTCACATTGGTCGCATTTCTCTCTGAAACGGTTACATTTATGGTCTGCCAGCCCTTGTCGCGTGCTGCGGTATGTGGGGACAATACAAGCAGCACAGTAGAACACAGGAGAAGCATCTAAGTTGATGCAATCGCCCAGTAAGAAGAGCTACATTTATAGTTTTAGTTATCGATTATTGAATTATTGGTCGGTTTGGTGCCTTGGACATGACCGAGGACCTTAAGATTGTGCATGAACCGAGGGCTGGCAGCCACGTAACACGAGAAAATGTGAAAAGTGTTAATATGTAGTAAAAACCTTAGAAAATCTCCGTGTTTCGTCATTCACCATCGAATCGATATAACGCGAGATCGTCACATTGGTCGCATTTCTCTCTGAAACGGTTACATTTATGGTCTGCCAGCCCTTGCCGCGTGCTGCGGTATGTGGGGACAATACAAGCAGCACAGTAGAACACAGGAGAAGCATCTAAGTTGATGCAATCGCCCAGTAAGAAGAGCTACATTTATAGTTTTAGTTATCGATTATTGAATTATTGGTCGGTTTGGTGCCTTGGACATGACCGAGGACCTTAAGATTTTGCATGAACCGAGGACTGGCAGCCACGTAACACGAGAAAATGTGAAAAGTGTTAATATGTAGTAAAAACCTTAGAAAATCTCCGTGTTTCGTCATTCACCATCGAATCGATATAACGCGAGATCGTCACATTGGTCGCATTTCTCTCTGAAACGGTTACATTTATGGTCTGCCAGCCCTTGTCGCGTGCTGCGGTATGTGGGGACAATACAAGCAGCACAGTAGAACACAGGAGAAGCATCTAAGTTGATGCAATCGCCCAGTAAGAAGAGCTACAATTATAGTTTTAGTTATCGATTATTGAATTATTGGTCGGTTTGGTGCCTTGGACATGACCGAGGACCTTAAGATTTTGCATGAACCGAGGACTGGCAGCCACGTAACACGAGAAAATGTGAAAAGTGTTAATATGTAGTAAAAACCTTAGAAAATCTCCGTGTTTCGTCATTCACCATCGAATCGATATAACGCGAGATCGTCACATTGGTCGCATTTCTCTCTGAAACGGTTACATTTATGGTCTGCCAGCCCTTGTCGCGTGCTGCGGTATGTGGGGACAATACAAGCAGCACAGTAGAACACAGGAGAAGCATCTAAGTTGATGCAATCGCCCAGTAAGAAGAGCTACATTTATAGTTTTAGTTACCGATTATTGAATTATTGGTCGGTTTGGTGCCTTGGACATGACCGAGGACCTAAAGATTTTGCATTAACCGAGGACTGGCAGCCACGTAACACGAGGAAATGTGAAAAGTGTTAATATGTAGTAAAAACCTTAGAAAATCTCCGTGTTTCGTCATTCACCATCGAATCGATATAACGCGAGATCGTCACATTGGTCGCATTTCTCTCTCAAACGGTTACATTTATGGTCTGCCAGCCCTTGTCGCGTGCTGCGGTATGTGGGGACAATACAAGCGGCACAGTAGAACACAGGAGAAGCATCTAAGTTGATGCAATCGCCCAGTAAGAAGAGCTACATTTATAGTTTTAGTTATCGATTATTGAATTATTGGTCGGTTTGGTGCCTTGGACATGACCGAGGACCTTAAGATTTTGCATGAACCGAGGACTGGCAGCCACGTAACACGAGATAATGTGAAAAGTGTTAATATGTAGTAAAAACCTTAGATAATCTCCGTGTTTCGTCATTCACCATCGAATCGATATAACGCGAGATCGTCACATTGGTCGCATTTCTCTCTGAAACGGTTACATTTATGGTCTGCCAGCCTTTGCCGCATGCTGTGGTATGTGGGGACAATACAAGCAGCACAGTAGAACACAGGAGCAGCATCTAAGTTGATGCAATCGCCCAGTAAGAAGAGCTAAATTTATAGTTTTAGTTATCGCTTATTGAATTATTGGTCGGTTTGGTGCCTTGGACATGACCGAGGACCTTAAGATTGTGCATGAACCGAGGACTGGCAGCCACGTAACACGAGAAAATGTGAAAAGTGTTAATATGTAGTAAAAACCTTAAAAAATCTCCGTGTTTCGTCATTCACCATCGAATCGATATAACGCGAGATCGTCACATTGGTCGCATTTCTCTCTGAAACGGTTACATTTATGGTCTGCCAGCCCTTGTCGCGTGCTGCGGTATGTGGGGACAATACAAGCAGCACAGTAGAACACAGGAGAAGCATCTAAGTTGATGCAATCGCCCAGTAAGAAGAGCTACATTTATAGTTTTAGTTATCGATTATTGAATTATTGGTCGGTTTGGTGCCTTGGACATGACCGAGGACCTTAAGATTTTGCATGAACCGAGGGCTGGCAGCCACGTAACACGAGAAAATGTGAAAAGTGTTAATATGTAGTAAAAACCTTAGAAAATCTCCGTGTTTCGTCATTCACCATCGAATCGATATAACGCGAGATCGTCACATTGGTCGCATTTCTCTCTGAAACGGTTACATTTATGGTCTGCCAGCCCTTGCCGCGTGCTGCGGTATGTGGGGACAATACAAGCAGCACAGTAGAACACAGGAGAAGCATCTAAGTTGATGCAATCGCCCAGTAAGAAGAGCTACATTTATAGTTTTAGTTATCGATTATTGAATTATTGGTCGGTTTGGTGCCTTGGACATGACCGAGGACCTTAAGATTTTGCATGAACCGAGGACTGGCAGCCACGTAACACGAGAAAATGTGAAAAGTGTTAATATGTAGTAAAAACCTTAGAAAATCTCCGTGTTTCGTCATTCACCATCGAATCGATATAACGCGAGATCGTCACATTGGTCGCATTTCTCTCTGAAACGGTTACATTTATGGTCTGCCAGCCCTTGTCGCGTGCTGCGGTATGTGGGGACAATACAAGCAGCACAGTAGAACACAGGAGAAGCATCTAAGTTGATGCAATCGCCCAGTAAGAAGAGCTACAATTATAGTTTTAGTTATCGATTATTGAATTATTGGTCGGTTTGGTGCCTTGGACATGACCGAGGACCTTAAGATTTTGCATGAACCGAGGACTGGCAGCCACGTAACACGAGAAAATGTGAAAAGTGTTAATATGTTGTAAAAACCTTAGAAAATCTCCGTGTTTCGTCATTCACCATCGAATCGATATAACGCGAGATCGTCAGATTGGTCGCATTTCTCTCTGAAACGGTTACATTTATGGTCTGCCAGCCCTTGTCGCGTGCTGCGGTATGTAGGGACAATACAAGCGGCACAGTAGAACACAGGAGAAGCATCTAAGTTGATGCAATCGCCCAGTAAGAAGAGCTACATTTATAGTTTTAGTTATCGGTTATTGAATTATTGGTCGGTTTGGTGCCTTGGACATGGCCGAGGACCTTAAGATTTTGCATGAACCGTGGACTGGCAGCCACGTAACACGAGAAAATGTGAAAAGTGTTAATATGTAGTAAAAACCTTAGAAAATCTCCGTGTTTCGTCATTCACCATCGAATCGATATAACGCGAGATCGTCACATTGGTCGCATTTCTCTCTGAAACGGTTACATTTATGGTCTGCCAGCCTTTGTCGCGTGCTGCGGTATGTGGGGACAATACAAGCAGCACAGTAGAACACAGGAGAAGCATTTAAGTTGATGCAATCGCCCAGTAAGAAGAGCTACATTTATAGATTTAGTTATCGATTATTGAATTATTGGTCGGTTTGGTGCCTTGGACATGACCGAGGACCTTAAGATTTTGCACGAACCGAGGACTGGCAGCCACGTAACACGAGAAAATGTGAAAAGTGTTAATATGTAGTAAAAACCTTAGAAAATCTCCGTGTTTCGTCATTCACCATCGAATCGATATAACGCGAGATCGTCACATTGGTCGCATTTCTCTCTGAAACGGTTACATTTATGGTCTGCCAGCCCTTGTCGCGTGCTGCGGGATGTGGGGAAAATACAAGCAGCACAGTAGAACACAGGAGAAGCATCTAAGTTGATGCAATCGCCCAGTAAGAAGAGCTACATTTATAGTTTTAGTTATCGATTATTGAATTATTGGTCGGTTTGGTGCCTTGGACATGACCGAGGACCTTAAGATTTTGCATGAACCGAGGACTGGCAGCCACGTAACACGAGAAAATGTGAAAAGTGTTAATATGTAGTAAAAACCTTAGAAAATCTCCGTGTTTCGTCATTCACCATCGAATCGATATAACGCGAGATCGTCACATTGGTCGCATTTCTCTCTGAAACGGTTACATTTATGGTCTGCCAGCCCTTGTCGCGTGCTGCGGTATGTGGGGACATACAAGCAGCACAGTAGAACACAGGAGAAGCATCTAAGTTGATGCAATCGCCCAGTAAGAAGAGCTACATTTATAGTTTTAGTTATCGATTATTGAATTATTGGTCGGTTTGGTGCCTTGGACATGACCGAGGACCTTAAGATTTTGCATGAACCGAGGACTGGCAGCCACGTAACACGAGAAAATGTGAAAAGTGTTAATATGTAGTAAAAACCTTAGAAAATCTCCGTGTTTCGTCATTCACCATCGAATCGATATAACGCGAGATCGTCACATTGGTCGCATTTCTCTCTGAAACGGTTACATTTATGGTCTGCCAGCCCTTGTCGCGTGCTGCGGTATGTGGGGACAATACAAGCAGCACAGTAGAACACAGGAGAAGCATCTAAGTTGATGCAATCGCCCAGTAAGAAGAGCTACATTTATAGTTTTAGTTATCGATTATTGAATTATTGGTCGGTTTTGTGCCTTGGAGATGACCGAGGACCTTAAGATTGTGCATGAACCGAGGACTGGTACCCACGTAACACGAGAAAATGTGAAAAGTGTTAATATGTAGAAAAACCTTAGAAAATCTCCGTGTTTCGTCATTCACCATCGAATCGATATAACGCGAGATCGTCACATTGGTCGCATTTCTCTCTGAAACGGTTACATTTATGGTCTGCCAGCCCTTGTCGCGTGCTGCGGTATGTGGGGACAATACAAACAGCACAGTAGAACACAGGAGAAGCATCTAAGTTGATGCAATCGCCCAGTAAGAAGAGCTACATTTAGAGTTTTAGTTATCGATTATTGAATTATTGGTCGGTTTGGTGCCTTGGACATGACCGAGGACCTTTAGATTTTGCATGAACCGAGGACTGGCAGCCACGTAACACGAGAAAATGTGAAAAGTGTTAGTATGTAGTAAAAACCTTAGAAAATCTCCGTGTTTCGTCATTCACCATCGAATCGATATAACGCGAGATCGTCACATTGGTCGCATTTCTCTCTGAAACGGTTACATTTATGGTCTGCCAGCCCTTGTCGCGTGCTGCGGTATGTGGGGACAATACAAGCGGCACAGTAGCACACAGGAGAAGCATCTAAGTTGATGCAATCGCCCAGTAAGAAGAGCTACATTTATAGTTTTAGTTATCGATTATTGAATTATTGGTCGGTTTGGTGCCTTGGACATGACCGAGGACTTTTAGATTTTGCATGAACCGAGGACTGGCAGCCACGTAACACGAGAAAATGTGAAAAGTGTTAGTATGTAGTAAAAACCTTAGAAAATCTCCCTGTTTCGTCATTCACCATCGAATCGATATAACGCGAGATCGTCACATTGGTCGCATTTCTCTCTGAAACGGTTACATTTATGGTCTGCCAGCCCTTGTCGCGTGCTGCGGTATGTGGGGACAATACAAGCAGCACAGTAGAACTCAGGAGAAGCATCTAAGTTGATGCAATCGCCCAGTAAGAAGAGCTACATTTATAGTTTTAGTTATCGATTTTTGAATTATTGGTCGGTTTGGTGCCTTGGACATGACCGAGGACCTTAAGATTTTGCATGAACCGAGGACTGGCAGCCACGTAACACGAGAAAATGTGAAAAGTGTTAATATGTAGTAAAAACCTTAGAAAATCTCCGTGTTTCGTCATTCACCATCGAATCGATATAACGCGAGATCGTCACATTGGTCGCATTTCTCTCTGAAACGGTTACATTTATGGTCTGCCAGCCCTTGTCGCGTGCTGCGGTATGTGGGGACAATACAAGGAGCACAGTAGAACACAGGAGAAGCATCTACGTTGATGCAATCGCCCAGTAAGAAGAGCTACATTTATAGTTTTAGTTATCGATTATTGAATTATTGGTCGGTTTGGTGCCTTGGACATGACCGAGGACCTTAAGATTGTGCATGAACCGAGGACTGGTACCCACGTAACACGAGAAAATGTGAAAAGTGTTAGTATGTAGTAAAAACCTTAGAAAATCTCCGTGTTTCGTCATTCACCATCGAATCGATATAACGCGAGATCGTCACATTGGTCGCATTTCTCTCTGAAACGGTTACATTTATGGTCTGCCAGCCCTTGTCGCGTGCTGCGGTGTGTGGGGACAATACAAGCAGCACAGTAGAACTCAGGAGAAGCATCTAAGTTGATGCAATCGCCCAGTAAGAAGAGCTACATTTATAGTTTTAGTTATCGATTTTTGAATTATTGGTCGGTTTGGTGCCTTGGACATGACCGAGGACCTTAAGATTTTGCATGAACCGAGGACTGGCAGCCACATAACACGAGAAAATGTGAAAAGTGTTAATATGTTGTAAAAACCTTAGAAAATCTCCGTGTTTCGTCATTCACCATCGAATCGATATAACGCGAGATCGTCACATTGGTCGCATTTCTCTCTGAAACGGTTACATTTATGGTCTGCCAGCCCTTGTCGCGTGCTGCGGTATGTAGGGACAATACAAGCAGCACAGTAGAACACAGGAGAAGCATCTAAGTTGATGCAATCGCCCAGTAAGAAGAGCTACATTTATAGTTTTAGTTATCGGTTATTGAATTATTGGTCGGTTTGGTGCCTTGGACATGGCCGAGGACCTTAAGATTTTGCATGAACCGAGGACTGGCAGCCACGTAACACGAGAAAATGTGAAAAGTGTTAGTATGTAGTAAAAACCTTAGAAAATCTCCGTGTTTCGTCATTCACCATCGAATCGATATAACGCGAGATCGTCACATTGGTCGCATTTCTCTCTGAAACGGTTACATTTATGGTCTGCCAGCCCTTGTCGCGTGCTGCGGTATGTGGGGACAATACAAGCGGCACAGTAGCACACAGGAGAAGCATCTAAGTTGATGCAATCGCCCAGTAAGAAGAGCTACATTTATAGATTTAGTTATCGATTATTGAATTATTGGTCGGTTTGGTGCCTTGGACATGACCGAGGACCTTAAGATTTTGCACGAACCCAGGACTGGCAGCCACGTAACACGAGAAAATGTGAAAAGTGTTAATATGTAGTAAAAACCTTAGAAAATCTCCGTGTTTCGTCATTCACCATCGAATCGATATAACGCGAGATCGTCACATTGGTCGCATTTCTCTCTGAAACGGTTACATTTATGGTCTGCCAGCCCTTGTCGCGTGCTGCGGTATGTGGGGAAAATACAAGCAGCACAGTAGAACACAGGAGAAGCATCTAAGTTGATGCAATCGCCCAGTAAGAAGAGCTACATTTATAGTTTTAGTTATCGATTATTGAATTATTGGTCGGTTTGGTGCCTTGGACATGACCGAGGACCTTAAGATTTTGCATGAACCGAGGACTGGCAGCCACGTAACACGAGAAAATGTGAAAAGTGTTAATATGTAGTAAAAACCTTAGAAAATCTCCGTGTTTCGTCATTCACCATCGAATCGATATAACGCGAGATCGTCACATTGGTCGCATTTCTCTCTGAAACGGTTACATTTATGGTCTGCCAGCCCTTGTCGCGTGCTGCGGTATGTGGGGACAATACAAGCAGCACAGTAGAACACAGGAGAAGCATCTAAGTTGATGCAATCGCCCAGTAAGAAGAGCTACATTTATAGTTTTAGTTATCGATTATTGAATTATTGGTCGGTTTGGTGCCTTGGACATGACCGAGGACCTTAAGATTTTGCATGAACCGAGGACTGGCAGCCACGTAACACGAGAAAATGTGAAAAGTGTTAATATGTAGTAAAAACCTTAGAAAATCTCCGTGTTTCGTCATTCACCATCGAATCGATATAACGCGAGATCGTCACATTGGTCGCATTTCTCTCTGAAACGGTTACATTTATGGTCTGCCAGCCCTTGTCGCGTGCTGCGGTATGTGGGGACAATACAAGCAGCACAGTAGAACTCAGGAGAAGCATCTAAGTTGATGCAATCGCCCAGTAAGAAGAGCTACATTTATAGTTTTAGTTATCGATTATTGAATTATTGGTCGGTTTGGTGCCTTGGACATGACCGAGGACCTTAAGATTTTGCACGAACCGAGGACTGGCAGCCACGTAACACGAGAAAATGTGAAAAGTGTTAATATGTAGTAAAAACCTTAGAAAATCTCCGTGTTTCGTCATTCACCATCGAATCGATATAACGCGAGATCGTCACATTGGTCGCATTTCTCTCTGAAACGGTTACATTTATGGTCTGCCAGCCCTTGTCGCGTGCTGCGGTATGTGGGGACATACAAGCAGCACAGTAGAACACAGGAGAAGCATCTAAGTTGATGCAATCGCCCAGTAAGAAGAGCTACATTTATAGTTTTAGTTATCGATTATTGAATTATTGGTCGGTTTGGTGCCTTGGACATGACCGAGGACCTTAAGATTTTGCATGAACCGAGGACTGGCAGCCACGTAACACGAGAAAATGTGAAAAGTGTTAATATGTAGTAAAAACCTTAGAAAATCTCCGTGTTTCGTCATTCACCATCGAATCGATATAACGCGAGATCGTCACATTGGTCGCATTTCTCTCTGAAACGGTTACATTTATGGTCTGCCAGCCCTTGTCGCGTGCTGCGGTATGTGGGGACAATAAAAGGAGCAGCACAGTAGAACACAGGAGAAGCATCTAAGTTGATGCAATCGCCCAGTAAGAAGAGCTACAATTATAGTTTTAGTTATCGATTATTGAATTATTGGTCGGTTTGGTGCCTTGGACATGACCGAGGACCTTAAGTTTTTGCATGAACCGAGGACTGGCAGCCACGTAACACGAGAAAATGTGAAAAGTGTTAATATGTTGTAAAAACCTTAGAAAATCTCCGTGTTTCGTCATTCACCATCGAATCGATATAACGCGAGATCGTCACATTGGTCGCATTTCTCTCTGAAACGGTTACATTTATGGTCTGCCAGCCCTTGTCGCTTGCTGCGGTATGTGGGGACAATACAAGCAGCACAGTAGAACACAGGAGAAGCATCTAAGTTGATGCAATCGCCCAGTAAGAAGAGCTACATTTATAGTTTTAGTTATCGATTATCGAATTATTGGCCGGTTTGGTGCCTTGGACATGAGCGAGGACCTTAAGATTTTGCACGAACCGAGGACTGGCAGCCACGTAACACGAGAAAATGTGAAAAGTGTTAATATGTAGTAAAAACCTTAGAAAATCTCCGTGTTTCGTCATTCACCATCGAATCGATATAACGCGAGATCGTCACATTGGTCGCATTTCTCTCTGAAACGGTTACATTTATGGTCTGCCAGCCCTTGTCGCGTGCTGCGGTATGTGGGGACAATACAAGCAGCACAGTAGAACACAGGAGAAGCATCTAAGTTGATGCAATCGCCCAGTAAGAAGAGCTACATTTATAGTTTTAGTTATCGATTATTGAATTATTGGTCGGTTTTGTGCCTTGGAGATGACCGAGGACCTTAAGATTGTGCATGAACCGAGGACTGGTACCCACGTAACACGAGAAAATGTGAAAAGTGTTAATATGTAGAAAAACCTTAGAAAATCTCCGTGTTTCGTCATTCACCATCGAATCGATATAACGCGAGATCGTCACATTGGTCGCATTTCTCTCTGAAACGGTTACATTTATGGTCTGCCAGCCCTTGTCGCGTGCTGCGGTATGTGGGGACAATACAAACAGCACAGTAGAACACAGGAGAAGCATCTAAGTTGATGCAATCGCCCAGTAAGAAGAGCTACATTTAGAGTTTTAGTTATCGATTATTGAATTATTGGTCGGTTTGGTGCCTTGGACATGACCGAGGACCTTTAGATTTTGCATGAACCGAGGACTGGCAGCCACGTAACACGAGAAAATGTGAAAAGTGTTAGTATGTAGTAAAAACCTTAGAAAATCTCCGTGTTTCGTCATTCACCATCGAATCGATATAACGCGAGATCGTCACATTGGTCGCATTTCTCTCTGAAACGGTTACATTTATGGTCTGCCAGCCCTTGTCGCGTGCTGCGGTATGTGGGGACAATACAAGCGGCACAGTAGCACACAGGAGAAGCATCTAAGTTGATGCAATCGCCCAGTAAGAAGAGCTACATTTATAGTTTTAGTTATCGATTATTGAATTATTGGTCGGTTTGGTGCCTTGGACATGACCGAGGACTTTTAGATTTTGCATGAACCGAGGACTGGCAGCCACGTAACACGAGAAAATGTGAAAAGTGTTAGTATGTAGTAAAAACCTTAGAAAATCTCCCTGTTTCGTCATTCACCATCGAATCGATATAACGCGAGATCGTCACATTGGTCGCATTTCTCTCTGAAACGGTTACATTTATGGTCTGCCAGCCCTTGTCGCGTGCTGCGGTATGTGGGGACAATACAAGCAGCACAGTAGAACTCAGGAGAAGCATCTAAGTTGATGCAATCGCCCAGTAAGAAGAGCTACATTTATAGTTTTAGTTATCGATTTTTGAATTATTGGTCGGTTTGGTGCCTTGGACATGACCGAGGACCTTAAGATTTTGCATGAACCGAGGACTGGCAGCCACGTAACACGAGAAAATGTGAAAAGTGTTAATATGTAGTAAAAACCTTAGAAAATCTCCGTGTTTCGTCATTCACCATCGAATCGATATAACGCGAGATCGTCACATTGGTCGCATTTCTCTCTGAAACGGTTACATTTATGGTCTGCCAGCCCTTGTCGCGTGCTGCGGTATGTGGGGACAATACAAGGAGCACAGTAGAACACAGGAGAAGCATCTACGTTGATGCAATCGCCCAGTAAGAAGAGCTACATTTATAGTTTTAGTTATCGATTATTGAATTATTGGTCGGTTTGGTGCCTTGGACATGACCGAGGACCTTAAGATTGTGCATGAACCGAGGACTGGTACCCACGTAACACGAGAAAATGTGAAAAGTGTTAGTATGTAGTAAAAACCTTAGAAAATCTCCGTGTTTCGTCATTCACCATCGAATCGATATAACGCGAGATCGTCACATTGGTCGCATTTCTCTCTGAAACGGTTACATTTATGGTCTGCCAGCCCTTGTCGCGTGCTGCGGTGTGTGGGGACAATACAAGCAGCACAGTAGAACTCAGGAGAAGCATCTAAGTTGATGCAATCGCCCAGTAAGAAGAGCTACATTTATAGTTTTAGTTATCGATTTTTGAATTATTGGTCGGTTTGGTGCCTTGGACATGACCGAGGACCTTAAGATTTTGCATGAACCGAGGACTGGCAGCCACATAACACGAGAAAATGTGAAAAGTGTTAATATGTTGTAAAAACCTTAGAAAATCTCCGTGTTTCGTCATTCACCATCGAATCGATATAACGCGAGATCGTCACATTGGTCGCATTTCTCTCTGAAACGGTTACATTTATGGTCTGCCAGCCCTTGTCGCGTGCTGCGGTATGTAGGGACAATACAAGCAGCACAGTAGAACACAGGAGAAGCATCTAAGTTGATGCAATCGCCCAGTAAGAAGAGCTACATTTATAGTTTTAGTTATCGGTTATTGAATTATTGGTCGGTTTGGTGCCTTGGACATGGCCGAGGACCTTAAGATTTTGCATGAACCGAGGACTGGCAGCCACGTAACACGAGAAAATGTGAAAAGTGTTAGTATGTGGTAAAAACCTTAGAAAATCTCCGTGTTTCGTCATTCACCATCGAATCGATATAACGCGAGATCGTCACATTGGTCGCATTTCTCTCTGAAACGGTTACATTTATGGTCTGCCAGCCCTTGTCGCGTGCTGCGGTATGTGGGGACAATACAAGCGGCACAGTAGCACACAGGAGAAGCATCTAAGTTGATGCAATCGCCCAGTAAGAAGAGCTACATTTATAGATTTAGTTATCGATTATTGAATTATTGGTCGGTTTGGTGCCTTGGACATGACCGAGGACCTTAAGATTTTGCACGAACCCAGGACTGGCAGCCACGTAACACGAGAAAATGTGAAAAGTGTTAATATGTAGTAAAAACCTTAGAAAATCTCCGTGTTTCGTCATTCACCATCGAATCGATATAACGCGAGATCGTCACATTGGTCGCATTTCTCTCTGAAACGGTTACATTTATGGTCTGCCAGCCCTTGTCGCGTGCTGCGGTATGTGGGGAAAATACAAGCAGCACAGTAGAACACAGGAGAAGCATCTAAGTTGATGCAATCGCCCAGTAAGAAGAGCTACATTTATAGTTTTAGTTATCGATTATTGAATTATTGGTCGGTTTGGTGCCTTGGACATGACCGAGGACCTTAAGATTTTGCATGAACCGAGGACTGGCAGCCACGTAACACGAGAAAATGTGAAAAGTGTTAATATGTAGTAAAAACCTTAGAAAATCTCCGTGTTTCGTCATTCACCATCGAATCGATATAACGCGAGATCGTCACATTGGTCGCATTTCTCTCTGAAACGGTTACATTTATGGTCTGCCAGCCCTTGTCGCGTGCTGCGGTATGTGGGGACAATACAAGCAGCACAGTAGAACACAGGAGAAGCATCTAAGTTGATGCAATCGCCCAGTAAGAAGAGCTACATTTATAGTTTTAGTTATCGATTATTGAATTATTGGTCGGTTTGGTGCCTTGGACATGACCGAGGACCTTAAGATTTTGCATGAACCGAGGACTGGCAGCCACGTAACACGAGAAAATGTGAAAAGTGTTAATATGTAGTAAAAACCTTAGAAAATCTCCGTGTTTCGTCATTCACCATCGAATCGATATAACGCGAGATCGTCACATTGGTCGCATTTCTCTCTGAAACGGTTACATTTATGGTCTGCCAGCCCTTGTCGCGTGCTGCGGTATGTGGGGACAATACAAGCAGCACAGTAGAACACAGGAGAAGCATCTAAGTTGATGCAATCGCCCAGTAAGAAGAGCTACATTTATAGTTTTAGTTATCGATTATTGAATTATTGGTCGGTTTGGTGCCTTGGACATGACCGAGGACCTTAAGATTTTGCACGAACCGAGGACTGGCAGCCACGTAACACGAGAAAATGTGAAAAGTGTTAATATGTAGTAAAAACCTTAGAAAATCTCCGTGTTTCGTCATTCACCATCGAATCGATATAACGCGAGATCGTCACATTGGTCGCATTTCTCTCTGAAACGGTTACATTTATGGTCTGCCAGCCCTTGTCGCGTGCTGCGGGATGTGGGGAAAATACAAGCAGCACAGTAGAACACAGGAGAAGCATCTAAGTTGATGCAATCGCCCAGTAAGAAGAGCTACATTTATAGTTTTAGTTATCGATTATTGAATTATTGGTCGGTTTGGTGCCTTGGACATGACCGAGGACCTTAAGATTTTGCATGAACCGAGGACTGGCAGCCACGTAACACGAGAAAATGTGAAAAGTGTTAATATGTAGTAAAAACCTTAGAAAATCTCCGTGTTTCGTCATTCACCATCGAATCGATATAACGCGAGATCGTCACATTGGTCGCATTTCTCTCTGAAACGGTTACATTTATGGTCTGCCAGCCCTTGTCGCGTGCTGCGGGATGTGGGGAAAATACAAGCAGCACAGTAGAACACAGGAGAAGCATCTAAGTTGATGCAATCGCCCAGTAAGAAGAGCTACATTTATAGTTTTAGTTATCGATTATTGAATTATTGGTCGGTTTGGTGCCTTGGACATGACCGAGGACCTTAAGATTTTGCATGAACCGAGGACTGGCAGCCACGTAACACGAGAAAATGTGAAAAGTGTTAATATGTAGTAAAAACCTTAGAAAATCTCCGTGTTTCGTCATTCACCATCGAATCGATATAACGCGAGATCGTCACATTGGTCGCATTTCTCTCTGAAACGGTTACATTTATGGTCTGCCAGCCCTTGTCGCGTGCTGCGGTATGTGGGGACATACAAGCAGCACAGTAGAACACAGGAGAAGCATCTAAGTTGATGCAATCGCCCAGTAAGAAGAGCTACATTTATAGTTTTAGTTATCGATTATTGAATTATTGGTCGGTTTGGTGCCTTGGACATGACCGAGGACCTTAAGATTTTGCATGAACCGAGGACTGGCAGCCACGTAACACGAGAAAATGTGAAAAGTGTTAATATGTAGTAAAAACCTTAGAAAATCTCCGTGTTTCGTCATTCACCATCGAATCGATATAACGCGAGATCGTCACATTGGTCGCATTTCTCTCTGAAACGGTTACATTTATGGTCTGCCAGCCCTTGTCGCGTGCTGCGGTATGTGGGGACAATAAAAGGAGCAGCACAGTAGAACACAGGAGAAGCATCTAAGTTGATGCAATCGCCCAGTAAGAAGAGCTACAATTATAGTTTTAGTTATCGATTATTGAATTATTGGTCGGTTTGGTGCCTTGGACATGACCGAGGACCTTAAGTTTTTGCATGAACCGAGGACTGGCAGCCACGTAACACGAGAAAATGTGAAAAGTGTTAATATGTTGTAAAAACCTTAGAAAATCTCCGTGTTTCGTCATTCACCATCGAATCGATATAACGCGAGATCGTCACATTGGTCGCATTTCTCTCTGAAACGGTTACATTTATGGTCTGCCAGCCCTTGTCGCGTGCTGCGGTATGTGGGGAAAATACAAGCAGCACAGTAGAACACAGGAGAAGCATCTAAGTTGATGCAATCGCCCAGTAAGAAGAGCTACGTTTATAGTTTTAGTTATCGATTATTGAATTATTGGTCGGTTTGGTGCCTTGGACATGACCGAGGACCTTAAGATTTTGCATGAACCGAGGACTGGCAGCCACGTAACACGAGAAAATGTGAAAAGTGTTAATATGTAGTAAAAACCTTAGAAAATCTCCGTGTTTCGTCATTCACCATCGAATCGATATAACGCGAGATCGTCACATTGGTCGCATTTCTCTCTGAAACGGTTACATTTATGGTCTGCCAGCCCTTGTCGCGTGCTGCGGTATGTGGGGACAATACAAGCAGCACAGTAGAACACAGGAGAAGCATCTAAGTTGATGCAATCGCCCAGTAAGAAGAGCTACATTTATAGTTTTAGTTATCGATTATTGAATTATTGGTCGGTTTGGTGCCTTGGACATGACCGAGGACCTTAAGATTTTGCATGAACCGAGGACTGGCAGCCACGTAACACGAGAAAATGTGAAAAGTGTTAATATGTAGTAAAAACCTTAGAAAATCTCCGTGTTTCGTCATTCACCATCGAATCGATATAACGCGAGATCGTCACATTGGTCGCATTTCTCTCTGAAACGGTTACATTTATGGTCTGCCAGCCCTTGTCGCGTGCTGCGGTATGTGGGGACAATACAAGCAGCACAGTAGAACACAGGAGAAGCATCTAAGTTGATGCAATCGCCCAGTAAGAAGAGCTACATTTATAGTTTTAGTTATCGATTATTGAATTATTGGTCGGTTTGGTGCCTTGGACATGACCGAGGACCTTAAGATTGTGCATGAACCGAGGACTGGTACCCACGTAACACGAGAAAATGTGAAAAGTGTTAATATGTAGTAAAAACCTTAGAAAATCTCCGTGTTTCGTCATTCACCATCGAATCGATATAACGCGAGATCGTCACATTGGTCGCATTTCTCTCTGAAACGGTTACATTTATGGTCTGCCAGCCCTTGTCGCGTGCTGCGGTATGTGGGGACAATACAAACAGCACAGTAGAACACAGGAGAAGCATCTAAGTTGATGCAATCGCCCAGTAAGAAGAGCTACATTTAGAGTTTTAGTTATCGATTATTGAATTATTGGTCGGTTTGGTGCCTTGGACATGACCGAGGACTTTTAGATTTTGCATGAACCGAGGACTGGCAGCCACGTAACACGAGAAAATGTGAAAAGTGTTAGTATGTAGTAAAAACCTTAGAAAATCTCCCTGTTTCGTCATTCACCATCGAATCGATATAACGCGAGATCGTCACATTGGTCGCATTTCTCTCTGAAACGGTTACATTTATGGTCTGCCAGCCCTTGTCGCGTGCTGCGGTATGTGGGGACAATACAAGCGGCACAGTAGCACACAGGAGAAGCATCTAAGTTGATGCAATCGCCCAGTAAGAAGAGCTACATTTATAGTTTTAGTTATCGATTATTGAATTATTGGTCGGTTTGGTGCCTTGGACATGACCGAGGACCTTAAGATTTTGCATGAACCGAGGACTGGCAGCCACGTAACACGAGAAAATGTGAAAAGTGTTAATATGTAGTAAAACCCTTAGAAAATCTCGGTGTTTCGTCATTCACCATCGAATCGATATAACGCGAGATCGTCACATTGGTCGCATTTCTCTCTGAAACGGTTACATTTATGGTCTGCCAGCCCTTGTCGCGTGCTGCGGTGTGTGGGGACAATACAAGCAGCACAGTAGAACTCAGGAGAAGCATCTAAGTTGATGCAATCGCCCAGTAAGAAGAGCTACATTTATAGTTTTAGTTATCGATTTTTGAATTATTGGTCGGTTTGGTGACTTGGACATGACCGAGGACCTTAAGATTTTGCATGAACCGAGGACTGGCAGCCACGTAACACGAGAAAATGTGAAAAGTGTTAATATGTAGTAAAAACCTTAGAAAATCTCCGTGTTTCGTCATTCACCATCGAATCGATATAACGCGAGATCGTCACATTGGTCGCATTTCTCTCTGAAACGGTTACATTTATGGTCTGCCAGCCCTTGTCGCGTGCTGCGGTATGTGGGGACAATAAAAGGAGCAGCACAGTAGAACACAGGAGAAGCATCTAAGTTGATGCAATCGCCCAGTAAGAAGAGCTACATTTATAGTTTTAGTTATCGATTATTGAATTATTGGTCGGTTTGGTGCCTTGGACATGACCGAGGACGTTAAGATTGTGCATGAACCGAGGACTGGTACCCACGTAACACGAGAAAATGTGAAAAGTGTTAATATGTAGTAAAAACCTTAGAAAATCTCCGTGTTTCGTCATTCACCATCGAATCGATATAACGCGAGATCGTCACATTGGTCGCATTTCTCTCTGAAACGGTTACATTTATGGTCTGCCAGCCCTTGTCGCGTGCTGCGGTATGTGGGGACAATACAAGCAGCACAGTAGAACACAGGAGAAGCGTCTAAGTTGATGCAATCGCCCAGTAAGAAGAGCTACATTTATAGTTTTAGTTATCGATTATTGAATTATTGGTCGGTTTGGTGCCTTGGACATGACCGAGGACCTTAAGATTTTGCATGAACCGAGGACTGGCAGCCACGTAACACGAGAAAATGTGAAAAGTGTTAATATGTAGTAAAAACCTTAGAAAATCTCCGTGTTTCGTCATTCACCATCGAATCGATATAACGCGAGATCGTCACATTGGTCGCATTTCTCTCTGAAACGGTTACATTTATGGTCTGCCAGCCCTTGTCGCGTGCTGCGGTATGTAGGGACAATACAAGCGGCACAGTAGAACACAGGAGAAGCATCTAAGTTGATGCAATCGCCCAGTAAGAAGAGCTACATTTATAGTTTTAGTTATCGATTATTGAATTATTGGTCGGTTTGGTGCCTTGGACATGACCGAGGACCTTAAGATTTTGCATGAACCGAGGACTGGCAGCCACGTAACACGAGAAAATGTGAAAAGTGTTAATATGTAGAAAAACCTTAGAAAATCTCCGTGTTTCGTCATTCACCATCGAATCGATATAAAGCGAGATCGTCACATTGGTCGCATTTCTCTCTGTAACGGTTACATTTATGGTCTGCCAGCCCTTGTCGCGTGCTGCGGTATGTGGGGACAATACAAGCAGCACAGTAGAACACAGGAGAAGCATCTAAGTTGATGCAATCGCCCAGTAAGAAGAGCTACATTTATAGTTTTAGTTATCGATTATTGAATTATTGGTCGGTTTGGTGCCTTGGACATGACCGAGGACCTTAAGATTTTGCATGAACCGAGGACTGGCAGCCACGTAACACGAGAAAATGTGAAAAGTGTTAATATGTAGTAAAAACCTTAGAAAATCTCCGTGTTTCGTCATTCACCATCGAATCGATATAACGCGAGATCGTCACATTGGTCGCATTTCTCTCTGAAACGGTTACATTTATGGTCTGCCAGCCCTTGTCGCGTGCTGCGGTATGTGGGGACAATACAAGGAGCACAGTAGAACACAGGAGAAGCATCTAAGTTGATGCAATCGCCCAGTAAGAAGAGCTACATTTATAGTTTTGGTTATCGATTATTGAATTATTGGTCGGTTTGGTGCCTTGGACATGACCGAGGACCATAAGATTTTGCATGAACCGAGGACCGGCAGCCACGTAACACGAGAAAATGTGAAAAGTGTTAATATGTAGTAAAAACCTTAGAAAATCTCCGTGTTTCGTCATTCACCATCGAATCGATATAACGCGAGATCGTCACATTGGTCGCATTTCTCTCTGAAACGGTTACATTTATGGTCTGCCAGCCCTTGTCGCGTGCTGCGGTATGTGGGGACAATACAAGCAGCACAGTAGAACACAGCAGAAGCATCTAAGTTGATGCAATCGCCCAGTAAGAAGAGCTACATTTATAGTTTTAGTTATCGATTATTGAATTATTGGTCGGTTTGGTGCCTTGGACATGACAGAGGACCTTAAGATTTTGCATGAACAGAGGACTGGCAGGCACGTAACACGAGAAAATGTGAAAAGTGTTAATATGTAGTAAAAACCTTAGAAAATCTCCGTGTTTCGTCATTCACCATCGAATCGATATAACGCGAGATCGTCACATTGGTCGCATTTCTCTCTGAAACGGTTACATTTATGGTCTGCCAGCCCTTGTCGCGTGCTGCGGTATGTGGGGACAATACAAGCAGCACAGTAGAACACATAAGAAGCGTCTAAGTTGATGCAATCGCCCAGTAAGAAGAGCTACATTTATAGTTTTAGTTATCGATTATTGAATTATTGGTCGATTTGGTGCCTTGGACATGACCGAGGACCTTAAGATTTTGCACGAACCGAGGACTGGCAGCCACGTAACACGAGAAAATGTGAAAAGTGTTAATATGTAGTAAAAACCTTAGAAAATCTCCGTGTTTCGTCATTCACCATCGAATCGATATAACGCGAGATCGTCACATTGGTCGCATTTCTCTCTGAAACGGTTACATTTATGGTCTGCCAGCCCTTGTCGCGTGCTGCGGGATGTGGGGAAAATACAAGCAGCACAGTAGAACACAGGAGAAGCATCTAAGTTGATGCAATCGCCCAGTAAGAAGAGCTACATTTATAGTTTTAGTTATCGATTATTGAATTATTGGTCGGTTTGGTGCCTTGGACATGACCGAGGACCTTAAGATTTTGCATGAACCGAGGACTGGCAGCCACGTAACACGAGAAAATGTGAAAAGTGTTAATATGTAGTAAAAACCTTAGAAAATCTCCGTGTTTCGTCATTCACCATCGAATCGATATAACGCGAGATCGTCACATTGGTCGCATTTCTCTCTGAAACGGTTACATTTATGGTCTGCCAGCCCTTGTCGCGTGCTGCGGTATGTGGGGACATACAAGCAGCACAGTAGAACACAGGAGAAGCATCTAAGTTGATGCAATCGCCCAGTAAGAAGAGCTACATTTATAGTTTTAGTTATCGATTATTGAATTATTGGTCGGTTTGGTGCCTTGGACATGACCGAGGACCTTAAGATTTTGCATGAACCGAGGACTGGCAGCCACGTAACACGAGAAAATGTGAAAAGTGTTAATATGTAGTAAAAACCTTAGAAAATCTCCGTGTTTCATCATTCACCATCGAATCGATATAACGCGAGATCGTCACATTGGTCGCATTTCTCTCTGAAACGGTTACATTTATGGTCTGCCAGCCCTTGTCGCGTGCTGCGGTATGTGGGGACAATAAAAGGAGCAGCACAGTAGAACACAGGAGAAGCATCTAAGTTGATGCAATCGCCCAGTAAGAACAGCTACAATTATAGTTTTAGTTATCGATTATTGAATTATTGGTCGGTTTGGTGCCTTGGACATGACCGAGGACCTTAAGATTTTGCATGAACCGAGGACTGGCAGCCACGTAACACGAGAAAATGTGAAAAGTGTTAATATGTAGTAAAAACCTTAGAAAATCTCCGTGTTTCGTCATTCACCATCGAATCGATATAACGCGAGATCGTCACATTGGTCGCATTTCTCTCTGAAACGGTTACATTTATGGTCTGCCAGCCCTTGTCGCGTGCTGCGGTATGTGGGGACAATAAAAGGAGCAGCACAGTAGAACACAGGAGAAGCATCTAAGTTGATGCAATCGCCCAGTAAGAAGAGCTACATTTATAGTTTTAGTTATCGATTATTGAATTATTGGTCGGTTTGGTGCCTTGGACATGACCGAGGACCTTAAGATTTTGCATGAACCGAGGACTGGCAGCCACGTAACACGAGAAAATGTGAAAAGTGTTAATATGTAGTAAAACCCTTAGAAAATCTCCGTGTTTCGTCATTCACCATCGAATCGATATAACGCGAGATCGTCACATTGGTCGCATTTCTCTCTGAAACGGTTACATTTATGGTCTGCCAGCCCTTGTCGCGTGCTGCGGTGTGTGGGGACAATACAAGCAGCACAGTAGAACTCAGGAGAAGCATCTAAGTTGATGCAATCGCCCAGTAAGAAGAGCTACATTTATAGTTTTAGTTATCGATTTTTGAATTATTGGTCGGTTTGGTGCCTTGGACATGACCGAGGACCTTAAGATTTTGCATGAACCGAGGACTGGCAGCCACGTAACACGAGAAAATGTGAAAAGTGTTAGTATGTAGTAAAAACCTTAGAAAATCTCCGTGTTTCGTCATTCACCATCGAATCGATATAACGCGAGATCGTCACATTCGTCGCATTTCTCTCTGAAACGGTTACATTTATGGTCTGCCAGCCCTTGTCGCGTGCTGCGGTATGTGGGGACAATACAAGCGGCACAGTAGCACACAGGAGAAGCATCTAAGTTGATGCAATCGCCCAGTAAGAAGAGCTACATTTATAGATTTAGTTATCGATTATTGAATTATTGGTCGGTTTGGTGCCTTGGACATGACCGAGGACCTTAAGATTTTGCACGAACCGAGGACTGGCAGCCACGTAACACGAGAAAATGTGAAAAGTGTTAATATGTAGTAAAAACCTTAGAAAATCTCCGTGTTTCGTCATTCACCATCGAATCGATATAACGCGAGATCGTCACATTGGTCGCATTTCTCTCTGAAACGGTTACATTTATGGTCTGCCAGCCCTTGTCGCGTGCTGCGGTATGTGGGGACAATACAAGCAGCACAGTAGAACACAGCAGAAGCATCTAAGTTGATGCAATCGCCCAGTAAGAAGAGCTACATTTATAGTTTTAGTTATCGATTATTGAATTATTGGTCGGTTTGGTGCCTTGGACATGAGCGAGGACCTTAAGATTTTGCATGAACCGAGGACTGGCAGCCACGTAACACGAGAAAATGTGAAAAGTGTTAATATGTAGTAAAAACCTTAGAAAATCTCGGTGTTTCGTCATTCACCATCGAATCGATACAACGCGAGATCGTCACATTGGTCGCATTTCTCTCTGAAACGGTTACATTTATGGTCTGCCAGCCCTTGTCGCGTGCTGCGGTATGTGGGGACAATACAAGCAGCACAGTAGAACACAGGAGAAGCGTCTAAGTTGATGCAATCGCCCAGTAAGAAGAGCTACATTTATAGTTTTAGTTATCGATTATTGAATTATTGGTCGATTTGGTGCCTTGGACATGACCGAGGACCTTAAGATTTTGCACGAACCGAGGACTGGCAGCCACGTAACACGAGAAAATGTGAAAAGTGTTAATATGTAGTAAAAACCTTAGAAAATCTCCGTGTTTCGTCATTCACCATCGAATCGATATAACGCGAGATCGTCACATTGGTCGCATTTCTCTCTGAAACGGTTACATTTATGGTCTGCCAGCCCTTGTCGCGTGCTGCGGTATGTGGGGACATACAAGCAGCACAGTAGAACACAGGAGAAGCATCTAAGTTGATGCAATCGCCCAGTAAGAAGAGCTACATTTATAGTTTTAGTTATCGATTATTGAATTATTGGTCGGTTTGGTGCCTTGGACATGACCGAGGACCTTAAGATTTTGCATGAACCGAGGACTGGCAGCCACGTAACACGAGAAAATGTGAAAAGTGTTAATATGTAGTAAAAACCTTAGAAAATCTCCGTGTTTCATCATTCACCATCGAATCGATATAACGCGAGATCGTCACATTGGTCGCATTTCTCTCTGAAACGGTTACATTTATGGTCTGCCAGCCCTTGTCGCGTGCTGCGGGATGTGGGGAAAATACAAGCAGCACAGTAGAACACAGGAGAAGCATCTAAGTTGATGCAATCGCCCAGTAAGAAGAGCTACATTTATAGTTTTAGTTATCGATTATTGAATTATTGGTCGGTTTGGTGCCTTGGACATGACCGAGGACCTTAAGATTTTGCATGAACCGAGGACTGGCAGCCACGTAACACGAGAAAATGTGAAAAGTGTTAATATGTAGTAAAAACCTTAGAAAATCTCCGTGTTTCGTCATTCACCATCGAATCGATATAACGCGAGATCGTCACATTGGTCGCATTTCTCTCTGAAACGGTTACATTTATGGTCTGCCAGCCCTTGTCGTGTGCTGCAGTATGTGGGGACATACAAGCAGCACAGTAGAACACAGGAGAAGCATCTAAGTTGATGCAATCGCCCAGTAAGAAGAGCTACATTTATAGTTTTAGTTATCGATTATTGAATTATTGGTCGGTTTGGTGCCTTGGACATGACCGAGGACCTTAAGATTTTGCATGAACCGAGGACTGGCAGCCACGTAACACGAGAAAATGTGAAAAGTGTTAATATGTAGTAAAAACCTTAGAAAATCTCCGTGTTTCGTCATTCACCATCGAATCGATATAACGCGAGATCGTCACATTGGTCGCATTTCTCTCTGAAACGGTTACATTTATGGTCTGCCAGCCCTTGTCGCGTGCTGCGGTATGTGGGGACAATAAAAGGAGCAGCACAGTAGAACACAGGAGAAGCATCTAAGTTGATGCAATCGCCCAGTAAGAACAGCTACAATTATAGTTTTAGTTATCGATGATTGAATTATTGGTCGGTTTGGTGCCTTGGACATGACCGAGGACCTTAAGATTTTGCATGAACCGAGGACTGGCAGCCACGTAACACGAGAAAATGTGAAAAGTGTTAATATGTAGTAAAAACCTTAGAAAATCTCCGTGTTTCGTCATTCACCATCGAATCGATATAACGCGAGATCGTCACATTGGTCGCATTTCTCTCTGAAACGGTTACATTTATGGTCTGCCAGCCCTTGTCGCGTGCTGCGGTATGTGGGGACAATAAAAGGAGCAGCACAGTAGAACACAGGAGAAGCATCTAAGTTGATGCAATCGCCCAGTAAGAAGAGCTACATTTATAGTTTTAGTTATCGATTATTGAATTATTGGTCGGTTTGGTGCCTTGGACATGACCGAGGACCTTAAGATTTTGCATGAACCGAGGACTGGCAGTCACGTAACACGAGAAAATGTGAAAAGTGTTAATATGTAGTAAAACCCTTAGAAAATCTCCGTGTTTCGTCATTCACCATCGAATCGATATAACGCGAGATCGTCACATTGGTCGCATTTCTCTCTGAAACGGTTACATTTATGGTCTGCCAGCCCTTGTCGCGTGCTGCGGTGTGTGGGGACAATACAAGCAGCACAGTAGAACTCAGGAGAACCATCTAAGTTGATGCAATCGCCCAGTAAGAAGAGCTACATTTATAGTTTTAGTTATCGATTTTTGAATTATTGGTCGGTTTGGTGCCTTGGACATGACCGAGGACCTTAAGATTTTGCATGAACCGAGGACTGGCAGCCACGTAACACGAGAAAATGTGAAAAGTGTTAGTATGTAGTAAAAACCTTAGAAAATCTCCGTGTTTCGTCATTCACCATCGAATCGATATAACGCGAGATCGTCACATTCGTCGCATTTCTCTCTGAAACGGTTACATTTATGGTCTGCCAGCCCTTGTCGCGTGCTGCGGTATGTGGGGACAATACAAGCGGCACAGTAGCACACAGGAGAAGCATCTAAGTTGATGCAATCGCCCAGTAAGAAGAGCTACATTTATAGATTTAGTTATCGATTATTGAATTATTGGTCGGTTTGGTGCCTTGGACATGACCGAGGACCTTAAGATTTTGCACGAACCGAGGACTGGCAGCCACGTAACACGAGAAAATGTGAAAAGTGTTAATATGTAGTAAAAACCTTAGAAAATCTCCGTGTTTCGTCATTCACCATCGAATCGATATAACGCGAGATCGTCACATTGGTCGCATTTCTCTCTGAAACGGTTACATTTATGGTCTGCCAGCCCTTGTCGCGTGCTGCGGTATGTGGGGAAAATACAAGCAGCACAGTAGAACACAGGAGAAGCATCTAAGTTGATGCAATCGCCCAGTAAGAACAGCTACATTTATAGTTTTAGTTATCGATTATTGAATTATTGGTCGGTTTGGTGCCTTGGACATGACCGAGGACCTTAAGATTTTGCATGAACCGAGGACTGGCAGCCACGTAACACGAGAAAATGTGAAAAGTGTTAATATGTAGTAAAAACCTTAGAAAATCTCCGTGTTTCGTCATTCACCATCGAATCGATATAACGCGAGATCGTCACATTGGTCGCATTTCTCTCTGAAACGGTTACATTTATGGTCTGCCAGCCCTTGTCGCGTGCTGCGGTATGTGGGGACAATACAAGCAGCACAGTAGAACACAGGAGAAGCATCTAAGTTGATGCAATCGCCCAGTAAGAAGAGCTACATTTATAGTTTTAGTTATCGATTATTGAATTATTGGTCGGTTTGGTGCCTTGGACATGACCGAGGACCTTAAGATTTTGCATGAACCGAGGACTGGCAGCCACGTAACACGAGAAAATGTGAAAAGTGTTAATATGTAGTAAAAACCTTAGAAAATCTCCGTGTTTCGTCATTCACCATCGAATCGATATAACGCGAGATCGTCACATTGGTCGCATTTCTCTCTGAAACGGTTACATTTATGGTCTGCCAGCCCTTGTCGCGTGCTGCGGTATGTGGGGACAATACAAGCAGCACAGTAGAACACAGGAGAAGCATCTAAGTTGATGCAATCGCCCAGTAAGAAGAGCTACATTTATAGTTTTAGTTATCGATTATTGAATTATTGGTCGGTTTTGTGCCTTGGAGATGACCGAGGACCTTAAGATTGTGCATGAACCGGGGACTGGTACCCACGTAACACGAGAAAATGTGAAAAGTGTTAATATGTAGTAAAAACCTTAGAAAATCTCCGTGTTTCGTCATTCACCATCGAATCGATATAACGCGAGATCGTCACATTGGTCGCATTTCTCTCTGAAACGGTTACATTTATGGTCTGCCAGCCCTTGTCGCGTGCTGCGGTATGTGGGGACAATACAAACAGCACAGTAGAACACAGGAGAAGCATCTAAGTTGATGCAATCGCCCAGTAAGAAGAGCTACATTTAGAGTTTTAGTTATCGATTATTGAATTATTGGTCGGTTTGGTGCCTTGGACATGACCGAGGACTTTTAGATTTTGCATGAACCGAGGACTGGCAGCCACGTAACACGAGAAAATGTGAAAAGTGTTAGTATGTAGTAAAAACCTTAGAAAATCTCCCTGTTTCGTCATTCACCATCGAATCGATATAACGCGAGATCGTCACATTGGTCGCATTTCTCTCTGAAACGGTTACATTTATGGTCTGCCAGCCCTTGTCGCGTGCTGCGGTATGTGGGGACAATACAAGCGGCACAGTAGCACACAGGAGAAGCATCTAAGTTGATGCAATCGCCCAGTAAGAAGAGCTACATTTATAGTTTTAGTTATCGATTATTGAATTATTGGTCGGTTTGGTGCCTTGGACATGACCGAGGACCTTAAGATTTTGCATGAACCGAGGACTGGCAGCCACGTAACACGAGAAAATGTGAAAAGTGTTAATATGTAGTAAAACCCTTAGAAAATCTCCGTGTTTCGTCATTCACCATCGAATCGATATAACGCGAGATCGTCACATTGGTCGCATTTCTCTCTGAAACGGTTACATTTATGGTCTGCCAGCCCTTGTCGCGTGCTGCGGTGTGTGGGGACAATACAAGCAGCACAGTAGAACTCAGGAGAAGCATCTAAGTTGATGCAATCGCCCAGTAAGAAGAGCTACATTTATAGTTTTAGTTATCGATTTTTGAATTATTGGTCGGTTTGGTGACTTGGACATGACCGAGGACCTTAAGATTTTGCATGAACCGAGGACTGGCAGCCACGTAACACGAGAAAATGTGAAAAGTGTTAATATGTAGTAAAAACCTTAGAAAATCTCCGTGTTTCGTCATTCACCATCGAATCGATATAACGCGAGATCGTCACATTGGTCGCATTTCTCTCTGAAACGGTTACATTTATGGTCTGCCAGCCCTTGTCGCGTGCTGCGGTATGTGGGGACAATAAAAGGAGCAGCACAGTAGAACACAGGAGAAGCATCTAAGTTGATGCAATCGCCCAGTAAGAAGAGCTACATTTATAGTTTTAGTTATCGATTATTGAATTATTGGTCGGTTTGGTGCCTTGGACATGACCGAGGACCTTAAGATTGTGCATGAACCGAGGACTGGTACCCACGTAACACGAGAAAATGTGAAAAGTGTTAATATGTAGTAAAAACCTTAGAAAATCTCCGTGTTTCGTCATTCACCATCGAATCGATATAACGCGAGATCGTCACATTGGTCGCATTTCTCTCTGAAACGGTTACATTTATGGTCTGCCAGCCCTTGTCGCGTGCTGCGGTATGTGGGGACAATACAAGCAGCACAGTAGAACACAGGAGAAGCGTCTAAGTTGATGCAATCGCCCAGTAAGAAGAGCTACATTTATAGTTTTAGTTATCGATTATTGAATTATTGGTCGGTTTGGTGCCTTGGACATGACCGAGGACCTTAAGATTTTGCATGAACCGAGGAGTGGCAGCCACGTAACACGAGAAAATGTGAAAAGTGTTAATATGTAGTAAAAACCTTAGAAAATCTCCGTGTTTCGTCATTCACCATCGAATCGACATAACGCGAGATCGTCACATTGGTCGCATATCTCTCTGAAACGGTTACATTTATGGTCTGCCAGCCCTTGTCGCGTGCTGCGGTATGTGGGGACAATACAAGCAGCACAGTAGAACACAGGAGAAGCATCTAAGTTGATGCAATCGCCCAGTAAGAAGAGCTACATTTATAGTTTTAGTTATCGATTATTGAATTATTGGTCGGTTTGGTGCCTTGGACATGACAGAGGACCTTAAGATTTTGCAATAACCGAGGACTGGCAGCCACGTAACACGAGAAAATGTGAAAAGTGTTAATATGTAGTAAAAACCTTAGAAAATCTCCGTGTTTCGTCATTCACCATCGAATCGATATAACGCGAGATCGTCACATTGGTCGCATTTCTCTCTGAAACGGTTACATTTATGGTCTGCCAGCCCTTGTCGCGTGCTGCGGTATGTGGGGACAATACAAGCAGCACAGTAGAACACAGGAGAAGCATCTAAGTTGATGCAATCGCCCAGTAAGAAGAGCTACATTTATAGTTTTAGTTATCGATTATTGAATTATTGGTCGGTTTGGTGCCTTGGACATGACCGAGGACCTTAAGATTTTGCATGAACCGAGGACTGGCAGCCACGTAACACGAGAAAATGTGAAAAGTGTTAATATGTAGTAAAAACCTTAGAAAATCTCCGTGTTTCGTCATTCACCATCGAATCGATATAACGCGAGATCGTCACATTGGTCGCATTTCTCTCTGAAACGGTTACATTTATGGTCTGCCAGCCCTTGTCGCGTGCTGCGGGATGTGGGGACAATACAAGCAACACAGTAGAACACAGGAGAAGCATCTAAGTTGATGCAATCGCCCAGTTAGAAGAGCTACATTTATAGTTTTAGTTATCGGTTATTGAATTATTGGTCGGTTTGGTGCCTTGGACATGGCCGAGGACCTTAAGATTTTGCATGAACCGAGGACTGGCAGCCACGTAACACGAGAAAATGTGAAAAGTGTTAATATGTAGTAAAAACCTTAGAAAATCTCCGTGTTTCGTCATTCACCATCGAATCGATATAACGCGAGATCGTCACATTGGTCGCATTTCTCTCTGAAACGGTTACATTTATGGTCTGCCAGCCCTTGTCGCGTGCTGCGGTATGTAGGGACAATACAAGCGGCACAGTAGAACACAGGAGAAGCATCTAAGTTGATGCAATCGCCCAGTAAGAAGAGCTACATTTATAGTTTTAGTTATCGATTATTGAATTATTGGTCGGTTTGGTGCCTTGGACATGACCGAGGACCTTAAGATTTTGCATGAACCGAGGACTGGCAGCCACGTAACACGAGAAAATGTGAAAAGTGTTAATATGTAGTAAAAACCTTAGAAAATCTCCGTGTTTCGTCATTCACCATCGAATCGATATAAAGCGAGATCGTCACATTGGTCGCATTTCTCTCTGAAACGGTTACATTTATGGTCTGCCAGCCCTTGTCGCGTGCTGCGGTATGTGGGGACAATACAAGCAGCACAGTAGAACACCGGAGAAGCATCTAAGTTGATGCAATCGCCCAGTAAGAAGAGCTACATTTATAGTTTTAGTTATCGATTATTGAATTATTGGTCGGTTTGGTGCCTTGGACATGACCGAGGACCTTAAGATTTTGCATGAACCGAGGACTGGCAGCCACGTAACACGAGAAAATGTGAAAAGTGTTAATATGTAGTAAAAACCTTAGAAAATCTCCGTGTTTCGTCATTCACCATCGAATCGATATAACGCGAGATCGTCACATTGGTCGCATTTCTCTCTGAAACGGTTACATTTATGGTCTACCAGCCCTTGTCGCGTGCTGCGGTATGTGGGGACAATACAAGGAGCACAGTAGAACACAGGAGAAGCATCTAAGTTGATGCAATCGCCCAGTAAGAAGAGCTACATTTATAGTTTTGGTTATCGATTATTGAATTATTGGTCGGTTTGGTGCCTTGGACATGACCGAGGACCATAAGATTTTGCATGAACCGAGGACCGGCAGCCACGTAACACGAGAAAATGTGAAAAGTGTTAATATGTAGTAAAAACCTTAGAAAATCTCCGTGTTTCGTCATTCACCATCGAATCGATATAACGCGAGATCGTCACATTGGTCGCATTTCTCTCTGAAACGGTTACATTTATGGTCTGCCAGCCCTTGTCGCGTGCTGCGGTATGTGGGGACAATACAAGCAGCACAGTAGAACACAGCAGAAGCATCTAAGTTGATGCAATCGCCCAGTAAGAAGAGCTACATTTATAGTTTTAGTTATCGATTATTGAATTATTGGTCGGTTTGGTGCCTTGGACATGACAGAGGACCTTAAGATTTTGCATGAACCGAGGACTGGCAGGCACGTAACACGAGAAAATGTGAAAAGTGTTAATATGTAGTAAAATCCTTAGAAAATCTCCGTGTTTCGTCATTCACCATCGAATCGATATAACGCGAGATCGTCACATTGGTCGCATTTCTCTCTGAAACGGTTACATTTATGGTCTGCCAGCCCTTGTCGCGTGCTGCGGTATGTGGGGACAATACAAGCAGCACAGTAGAACACAGGAGAAGCGTCTAAGTTGATGCAATCGCCCAGTAAGAAGAGCTACATTTATAGTTTTAGTTATCGATTATTGAATTATTGGTCGGTTTGGTGCCTTGGACATGACTGAGGACCTTAAGATTTTGCATGAACAGAGGAGTGGCAGCCACGTAACACGAGAAAATGTGAAAAGTGTTAATATGTAGTAAAAACCTTAGAAAATCTCCGTGTTTCGTCATTCACCATCGAATCGATATAACGCGAGATCGTCACATTAGTCGCATTTCTCTCTGAAACGGTTACATTTATGGTCTGCCAGCCCTTGTCGCGTGCTGCGGTATGTGGGGACAATACATGCAGCACAGTAGAACACAGGAGAAGCATCTAAGTTGATGCAATCGCCCAGTAAGAAGAGCTACATTTATAGTTTTAGTTATCGATTATTGAATTATTGGTCGGTTTGGTGTCTTGGACATGACCGAGGACCTTAAGATTTTGCATGAACCGAGGACTGGCAGCCACGTAACACGAGAAAATGTGAAAAGTGTTAATATGTAGTAAAAACCTTAGAAAATCTCCGTGTTTCGTCATTCACCATCGAATCGATATAACGCGAGATCGTCACATTGGTCGCATTTCTCTCTGAAACGGTTACATTTATGGTCTGCCAGCCCTTGTCGCGTGCTGCGGTATTTGGGGACAATACAAGCAGTACAGTAGAACACAGGAGAAGCATCTAAGTTGATGCAATCGCCCAGTAAGAAGAGCTACATTTATAGTTTAGTTATCGATTATTGAATTATTGGTCGGTTTGGTGCCTTGGACATGACCGAGGACATTAAGGTTGTGCATGAACCGAGGACTGGTACCCACGTAACACGAGAAAATGTGAAAAGTGTTAATATGTAGTAAAAACCTTAGAAAATCTCCGTGTTTCGTCATTCACCATCGAATCGATATAACGCGAGATCGTCACATTGGTCGCATTTCTCTCTGAAACGGTTACATTTATGGTCTGCCAGCCATTGTCGCGTGCTGCGGTATGTTGGGACAATACAAGCAGCACAGTAGAACACAGGAGAAGCATCTAAGTTGATGCAATCGCCCAGTAAGAAGAGCTACATTTATAGTTTTAGTTATCGATTATTGAATTATTGGTCGGTTTGGTGCCTTGGACATGACAGAGGACCTTAAGATTTTGCATGAACCGAGAACTGGCAGCCACGTAACACGAGAAAATGTGAAAAGTGTTAATATGTAGTAAAAACCTTAGAAAATCTCCGTGTTTCGTCATTCACCATCGAATCGATATAACGCGAGATCGTCACATTGGTCGCATTTCTCTCTGAAACGGTTACATTTATGGTCTGCCAGCCCTTGTCGCGTGCTGCGGTATGTGGGGACAATACAAGCAGCACAGTAGAACACAGGAGAAGCATCTAAGTTGATGCAATCGCCCAGTAAGAAGAGCTACATTTATAGTTTTAGTTATCGATTATTGAATTATTGGTCGGTTTGGTGCCTTGGACATGACAGAGGACCTTAAGATTTTGCATGAACCGAGGACTGGCAGCCACGTAACACGAGAAAATGTGAAAAGTGTTAATATGTAGTAATAACCTTAGAAAATCTCCGTGTTTCGTCATTCACCATCGAATCGATATAACGCGAGATCGTCACATTGGTCGCATTTCTCTCTGAAACGGTTACATTTATGGTCTGCCAGCCCTTGTCGCGTGCTGCGGTATGTGGGGACAATACAAGCAGCACAGTAGAACACAGGAGAAGCATCTAAGTTGATGCTATCGCCCAGTAAGAAGAGCTACATTTATAGTTTTAGTTATCGATTATTGAATTATTGGTCGGTTTGGTGCCTTGGACATGACCGAGGACCTTAAGAGTTTGCATGAACCGAGGACTGGCAGCCACGTAACACGAGAAAATGTGAAAAGCGTTAATAAGTAGTAAAAACCTTAGAAAATCTCCGTGTTTCGTCATTCACCATCGAATCGATATAACGCGAGATCGTCACATTGGTCGCATTTCTCTCTGAAACGGTTACATTTATGGTCTGCCAGCCCTTGTCGCGTGCTGCGGTATGTGGGGACAATACAAGCAGCACAGTAGAACACAGGAGAAGCATCTAAGTTGATGCAATCGCCCAGTAAGAAGAGCTACATTTATAGTTTTAGTTATCGATTATTGAATTATTGGTCGGTTTGGTGCCTTGGACATGAGCGAGGACCTTAAGATTTTGCATGAACCGAGGACTGGCAGCCACGTAACACGAGAAAATGTGAAAAGTGTTAATATGTAGTAAAAACCTTAGAAAATCTCCGTGTTTCGTCATTCACCATCGAATCGATATAACGCGAGATCGTCACATTGGTCGCATTTCTCTCTGAAACGGTTACATTTATGGTCTGCCAGCCCTTGTCGCGTGCTGCGGTATGTGGGGACAATACAAGCAGCACAGTAGAACACAGGAGAAGCATCTAAGTTGATGCAATCGCCCAGTAAGAAGAGCTACATTTATAGTTTTAGTTATCGATTATTGAATTATTGGTCGGTTTGGTGCCTTGGACATGACAGAGGACCTTAAGATTTTGCATGAACCGAGGACTGGCAGCCACGTAACACGAGAAAATGTGAAAAGTGTTAATATGTAGTAAAAACCTTAGAAAATCTCCGTGTTTCGTCATTCACCATCGAATCGATATAACGCGAGATCGTCACATTGGTCGCATTTCTCTCTGAAACGGTTACATTTATGGTCTGCCAGCCCTTGTCGCGTGCTGCGGGATGTGGGGACAATACAAGCAACACAGTAGAACACAGGAGAAGCATCTAAGTTGATGCAATCGCCCAGTAAGAAGAGCTACACTTATAGTTTTAGTTATCGATTATTGAATTATTGGTCGGTTTGGTGCCTTGGACATGACCGAGGACCTTAAGATTTTGCATGAACCGAGGATTGGCAGCCACGTAACACGAGAAAATGTGAAAAGTGTTAATATGTAGTAAAAACCTTAGAAAATCTCCGTGTTTCGTCATTCACCATCGAATGGATATAACGCGAGATCGTCACATTGGTCGCATTTCTCTCTGAAACGGTTACATTTATGGTCTGCCAGCCCTTGTCGCGTGCTGCTGTATGTGGGGACAATACAAGCAGCACAGTAGAACACAGGAGAAGCATCTAAGTTGATGCAATCGCCCAGTAAGAAGAGCTACATTTATAGTTTTAGTTATCGATTATTGAATTATTGGTCGGTTTGGTGCCTTGGACATGGGCGAGGACCTTAAGATTTTGCATGAACCGAGGACTGGCAGCCACGTAACACGAGAAAATGTGAAAAGTGTTAATATGTAGTAAAAACCTTAGAAAATCTCCGTGTTTCGTCATTCACCATCGAATCGATATAACGCGAGATCGTCACATTGGTCGCATTTCTCTCTGAAACGGTTACATTTATGGTCTGCCAGCCCTTATAGCGTGCTGCGGTATGTGGGGACAATACAAGCAGCACAGTAGAACACAGGAGAAGCATCTAAGTTGATGCAATCGCCCAGTAAGAAGAGCTACATTTATAGTTTTAGTTATCGATTATTGAATTATTGGTCGGTTTGGTGCCTTGGACATGACCGAGGACCTTAAGATTTTGCATGAACCGAGGACTGGCAGCCACGTAACACGAGAAAATGTGAAAAGTGTTAATATGTAGTAAAAACCTTAGAAAATCTCCGTGTTTCGTCATTCACCATCGAATCGATATAACGCGAGATCGTCACATTAGTCGCATTTCTCTCTGAAACGGTTACATTTATGGTCTGCCAGCCATTGTCGCGTGCTGCGGTATGTGGGGACAATACAAGCAGCACAGTAGAACACAGGAGAAGCATCTAAGTTGATGCAATCGCCCAGTAAGAAGAGCTACATTTACAGTTTTAGTTATCGATTATTGAATTATTGGTCGGTTTGGTGCCTTGGACATGACCGAGGACCTTAAGGTTGTGCATGAACCGAGGACTGGTACCCACGTAACACGAGAAAATGTGAAAAGTGTTAATATGTAGTAAAAACCTTAGAAAATCTCCGTGTTTCGTCATTCACCATCGAATCGATATAACGCGAGATCGTCACATTGGTCGCATTTCTCTCTGAAACGGTTACATTTATGGTCTGCCAGCCCTTGTCGCGTGCTGCGGTATGTGGGGACAATACAAGCAGCACAGTAGAACACAGGAGAAGCATCTAAGTTGATGCAATCGCCCAGTAAGAAGAGCTACATTTATAGTTTTAGTTATCGATTATTGAATTATTGGTCGGTTTGGTGCCTTGGACATGACAGGGGACCTTAAGATTTTGCATGAACCGAGGACTGGCAGCCACGTAACACGAGATAATGTGAAAAGTGTTAATATGTAGTAAAAACCTTAGAAAATCTCCGTGTTTCGTCATTCACCATCGAATCGATATAACGCGAGATCGTCACATTGGTCGCATTTCTCTCTGAAACGGTTACATTTATGGTCTGCCAGCCCTTGTCGCGTGCTGCGGTATGTGGGGACAATACAAGCAGCACAGTAGAACACAGGAGAAGCATCTAAGTTGATGCAATCGCCCAGTAAAAAGAGCTACATTTATAGTTTTAGTTATCGATTATTGAATTATTGGTCGGTTTGGTGCCTTGGACGAGGACCTTAAGATTTTGCATGAACCGAGGACTGGCAGCCACGTAACACGAGAAAATGTGAAAAGTGTTAATATGTAGTAAAAACCTTAGAAAATCTCCGTGTTTCGTCATTCACCATCGAATCGATATAACGCGAGATCGTCACATTGGTCGCATTTCTCTCTGAAACGGTTACATTTATGGTCTGCCAGCCCTTGTCGCGTGCTACGGTATGTGGGGACAATACAAGCAGCACAGTAGAACACAGGAGAAGCATCTAAGTTGATGCAATCGCCCAGTAAGAAGAGCTACATTTATAGTTTTAGTTATCGATTATTGAATTATTGGTCGGTTTGGTGCCTTGGACATGACCGTGGACCTTAAGATTTTGCATGAACCGAGGACTGGCAGCCACGTAACACGAGAAAATGTGAAAAGTGTTAATATGTAGTAAAAACCTTAGAAAATCTCCGTGTTTCGTCATTCACCATCGAATCGATATAACGCGAGATCGTCACATTAGTCGCATTTCTCTCTGAAACGGTTACATTTATGGTCTGCCAGCCCTTGTCGCGTGCTGCGGTATGTGGGGACAATACAAGCAGCACAGTAGAACACAGGAGAAGCATCTAAGTTGATGCAATCGCCCAGTAAGAAGAGCTACATTTATAGTTTTAGTTATCGATTATTGAATTATTGGTCGGTTTGGTGCCTTGGACATGACAGAGGACCTTAAGATTTTGCATGAACCGAGGACTGGCAGCCACGTAACACGAGAAAATGTGAAAAGTGTTAATATGTAGTAAAAACCTTAGAAAATCTCCGTGTTTCGTCATTCACCATCGAATCGATATAACGCGAGATCGTCACATTGGTTGCATTTCTCTCTGAAACGGTTACATTTATGGTCTGCCAGCCCTTGTCGCGTGCTGCGGGATGTGGGGACAATACAAGCAACACAGTAGAACACAGGAGAAGCATCTAAGTTGATGCAATCCGCCCAGTAAGAAGAGCTACATTTATAGTTTTAGTTATCGATTATTGAATTATTAGTCGGTTTGGTGCCTTGGACATGACAGAGGACCTTAAGATTTTGCATGAACCGAGGACTGGCAGCCACGTAACACGAGATAATGTGAAAAGTGTTAATATGTGGTAAAAACCTTAGAAAATCTCCGTGTTTCGTCATTCACCATCGAATCGATATAACGCGAGATCGTCACATTGGTCGCATTTCTCTCTGAAACGGTTACATTTATGGTCTGCCAGCCCTTGTCGCGTGCTGCGGGATGTGGGGACAATACAAGCAGCACAGTAGAACACAGGAGAAGCATCTAAGTTGATGCAATCGCCCAGTAAGAAGAGCTACTTTTATAGTTTTAGTATCGATTATTGAATTATTGGTCGGTTTGGTGCCTTGGACATGAGCGAGGACCTTAAGATTTTGCATGAACCGAGGACTGGCAGCCACGTAACACGAGAAAATGTGAAAAGTGTTAATATGTAGTAAAAACCTTAGAAAATCTCCGTGTTTCGTCATTCACCATCGAATCGATATAACGCGAGATCGTCACATTGGTCGCATTTCTCTCTGAAACGGTTACATTTATGGTCTGCCAGCCCTTGTCGCGTGCTGCGGTATGTGGGGACAATACAAGCAGCACAGTAGAACACAGGAGAAGCATCTAAGTTGATGCAATCGCCCAGTAAGAAGAGCTACATTTATAGTTTTAGTTATCGATTATTGAATTATTGGTCGGTTTGGTGCCATGGACATGACCGAGGACCTTAAGATTTTGCATGAACCGAGGACTGGCAGCCACGTAACACGAGATAATGTGAAAAGTGTTAATATGTAGTAAAAACCTTAGAAAATCTCCGTGTTTCGTCATTCACCATCGAATCGATATAACGCGAGATCGTCACATTGGTCGCATTTCTCTCTGAAACGGTTACATTTATGGTCTGCCAGCCCTTGTCGCGTGCTGCGGGATGTGGGGACAATACAAGCAACACAGTAGAACACAGGAGAAGCATCTAAGTTGATGCAATCGCCCAGTAAGAAGAGCTAAACTTATAGTTTTAGTTATCGATTATTGAATTATTGGTCGGTTTGGTGCCTTGGAGGCAACGGCCTTGCCGCAGTGGCTACACCGGTTCCCGTGATATCACCGAAGTTAAGCGCTGTCGGGCGTGGCCGGCGCTTGGATGGGTCACCATCCCGCCGTCATGTGCTGTTGCCATTTTTCGGGTTGCACTCAGCCTCGTGATGCCAATTGAGGAGCTACTCGACCGATTAGTAGCGGCTTCGGTCAAAGAATACCGTCCTAACGGTCGGGAGTGCGGTGTGCTGACCACACGCCCCTCCTTATCCGCATCTTCCTCGGAAGATGACACGGCGGCCGGACGGTCCCGGAAGGGCCACTTGTGGCCTAAAGACGGAGCTTTTTTTTTTTTTTTTTGGTGCCTTGGACATGACCGAGGACCTTAAGATTTTGCATGAACCGAGGATTGGCAGCCACGTAACACGAAAAAATTTGAAAAGTGATAATATGTAGTAAAAACCTTAGAAAATCTCCGTGTTTCGTCATTCACCATCGAATCGATGTAACGCGAGATCGTCACATTGGTCGCATTTCTCTCTGAAACGGTTACATTTATGGTCTGCCAGCCCTTGTCGCGTGCTGCGGTATGTGGGGACAATACAAGCAGCACAGTAGAACACAGGAGAAGCATCTAAGTTGATGCAATCGCCCAGTAAGAAGAGCTACATTTATAGTTTTAGTTATCGATTATTGAATTATTGGTCGGTTTGGTGCCTTGGACATGACAGAGGACCTTAAGATTTTGCATGAACCGAGGACTGGCAGCCACGTAACACGAGAAAATGTGAAAAGTGTTAATATGTAGTAAAAACCTTAGAAAATCTCCGTGTTTCGTCATTCACCATCGAATCGATATAACGCGAGATCGTCACATTGGTCGCATTTCTCTCTGAAACGGTTACATTTATGGTCTGCCAGCCCTTGTCGCGTGCTGCGGTATGTGGGGACAATACAAGCAGCACAGTAGAACACAGGAGAAGCATCTAAGTTGATGCAATCGCCCAGTAAGAAGAGCTACATTTATAGTTTTAGTTATCGATTATTGAATTATTGGTCGGTTTGGTGCCTTGGACATGAGCGAGGACCTTAAGATTTTGCATGAACCGAGGACTGGCAGCCACGTAACACGAGAATATGTGAAAAGCGTTAATATGTAGTAAAAACCTTAGAAAATCTCCGTGTTTCGTCATTCACCATCGAATCGATATAACGCGAGATCGTCACATTGGTCGCATTTCTCTCTGAAACGGTTACATTTATGGTCTGCCAGCCACTGTCGCGTGCTGCGGTATGTGGGGACAATACAAGCAGCACAGCAGAACACAGGAGAAGCATCTAAGTTGATGCAATCGCCCAGTAAGAAGAGCTACATTTATAGTTTTAGTTATCGATTATTGAATTATTGGTCGGTTTGGTGCCTTGGACATGACCGAGGACCTTAAGATTTTGCATGAACCGAGGACTGGCAGCCACGTAACACGAGAAAATGTGAAAAGTGTTAATATGTAGTAAAAACCTTTGAAAATCTCCGTGTTTCGTCATTTACCATCGAATGGATATAACGCGAGATCGTCACATTTGTCGCATTTCTCTCTGAAACGGTTACATTTATGGTCTGCCAGCCCTTGTCGTGTGCTGCGGTATGTGGGGACAATACAAGCAGCACAGTAGAACACAGGAGAAGCATCTAAGTTGATGCAATCGCCCAGTAAGAAGAGCTACATTTATAGTTTTAGTTATCGATTATTGAATTATTGGTCGGTTTGGTGGCTTGGACATGAGCGAGGACCTTACGATTTTGCATGAACCGAGGACTGGCAGCCACGTAACACGAGAAAATGTGAAAAGTGTTAATATGTAGTAAAAACCTTAGAAAATCTCCGTGTTTCGTCATTCACCATCGAATCGATATAACGCGAGATCGTCACATTAGTCGCATTTCTCTCTGAAACGGTTACATTTATGGTCTGCCAGCCCTTGTCGCGTGCTACGGTATATGGGGACAATACAAGCAGCACAGTAGAACACAGGAGAAGCATCTAAGTTGATGCAATCGCCCAGTAAGAAGAGCTACATTTATAGTTTTAGTTATCGATTATTGAATTATTGGTCGGTTTGGTGCCTTGGACATGACAGAGGACCTTAAGATTTTGCATGAACCGAGGACTGGCAGGCACGTAACACGAGAAAATGTGAAAAGTGTTAATATGTAGTAAAAACCTTAGAAAATCTCCGTGTTTCGTCATTCACCATCGAATCGATATAACGCGAGATCGTCACATTGGTCGCATTTCTCTCTGAAACGGTTACATTTATGGTCTGCCAGCCCTTGTCGCGTGCTGCGGGATGTGGGGCAATACAAGCAACACAGTAGAACACAGGAGAAGCATCTAAGTTGATGCAATCGCCCAGTAAGAAGAGCTACATTTATAGTTTTAGTTATCGATTATTGAATTATTGGTCGGTTTGGTGCCTTGGACATGACCGAGGACCTTAAGATTTTGCATGAACCGAGGACTGGCAGCCACGTAACACGAGAATATGTGAAAAGCGTTAATATGTAGTAAAAACCTTAGGAAATCTCCGTGTTTCGTCATTCACCATCGAATCGATATAACGCGAGATCGTCACATTGGTCGCATTTCTCTCTGAAACGGTTACATTTATGGTCTGCCAGCCCTTGTCGCGTGCTGCGGTATGTGGGGACAATACAAGCAGCACAGTAGAACACAGGAGAAGCATCTAAGTTGATGCAATCGCCCAGTAAGAAGAGCTACATTTATAGTTTTAGTTATCGATTATTGAATTATTGGTCGGTTTGGTGCCTTGGACATGAGCGAGGACCTTAAGATTTTGCATGAACCGAGGACTGGCAGCCACGTAACACGAGAATATGTGAAAAGCGTTAATATGTAGTAAAAACCTTAGAAAATCTCCGTGTTTCGTCATTCACCATCGAATCGATATAACGCGAGACCGTCACATTGGTCGCATTTCTCTCTGAAACGGTTACATTTATGGTCTGCCAGCCACTGTCGCGTGCTGCGGTATGTGGGGACAATACAAGCAGCACAGTAGAACACAGGAGAAGCATCTAAGTTGATGCAATCGCCCAGTAAGAAGAGCTACATTTATAGTTTTAGTTATCGATTATTGAATTATTGGTCGGTTTGGTGCCTTGGACATGAGCGAGGACCTTAAGATTTTGCATGAACCGAGGACTGGCAGCCACGTAACACGAGAAAATGTGAAAAGTGTTAATATGTAGTAAAAACCTTTGAAAATCTCCGTGTTTCGTCATTTACCATCGAATGGATATAACGCGAGATCGTCACATTTGTCGCATTTCTCTCTGAAACGGTTACATTTATGGTCTGCCAGCCCTTGTCGCGTGCTGCTGTATGTGGGGACAATACAAGCAGCACAGTAGAACACAGGAGAAGCATCTAAGTTGATGCAATCGCCCAGTAAGAAGAGCTACATTTATAGTTTTAGTTATCGATTATTGAATTATTGGTCAGTTTGGTGCCTTGGACATGGGCGAGACCTTAAGATTTTGCATGAACCGAGGACTGGCAGCCACGTAACACGAGAAAATGTGAAAAGTGTTAATATGTAGTAAAAACCTTAGAAAATCTCCGTGTTTCGTCATTCACCATCGAATCGATATAACGCGAGATCGTCACATTGGTCGCATTTCTCTCTGAAACGGTTACATTTATGGTCTGCCAGCCCTTGTCGCGTGCTGCGGTATGTGGGGACAATACAAGCAGCACAGTAGAACACAGGAGAAGCATCTAAGTTGATGCAATCGTCCAGTAAGAAGAGCTACATTTATAGTTTTAGTTATCGATTATTGAATTATTGGTCGGTTTGGTGGCTTGGACATGAGCGAGGACCTTACGATTTTGCATGAACCGAGGACTGGCAGCCACGTAACACGAGAAAATGTGAAAAGTGTTAATATGTAGTAAAAACCTTTGAAAATCTCCGTGTTTCGTCATTTACCATCGAATGGATATAACGCGAGATCGTCACATTTGTCGCATTTCTCTCTGAAACGGTTACATTTATGGTCTGCCAGCCCTTGTCGCGTGCTGCTGTATGTGGGGACAATACAAGCAGCACAGTAGAACACAGGAGAAGCATCTAAGTTGATGCAATCGCCCAGTAAGAAGAGCTACATTTATAGTTTTAGTTATCGATTATTGAATTATTGGTCAGTTTGGTGCCTTGGACATGGGCGAGGACCTTAAGATTTTGCATGAACCGAGGACTGGCAGCCACGTAACACGAGAAAATGTGAAAAGTGTTAATATGTAGTAAAAACCTTAGAAAATCTCCGTGTTTCGTCATTCACCATCGAATCGATATAACGCGAGATCGTCACATTGGTCGCATTTCTCTCTGAAACGGTTACATTTATGGTCTGCCAGCCCTTGTCGCGTGCTGCGGTATGTGGGGACAATACAAGCAGCACAGTAGAACACAGGAGAAGCATCTAAGTTGATGCAATCGTCCAGTAAGAAGAGCTACATTTATAGTTTTAGTTATCGATTATTGAATTATTGGTCGGTTTGGTGGCTTGGACATGAGCGAGGACCTTACGATTTTGCATGAACCGAGGACTGGCAGCCACGTAACACGAGAAAATGTGAAAAGTGTTAATATGTAGTAAAAACCTTAGAAAATCTCCGTGTTTCGTCATTCACCATCGAATCGATATAACGCGAGATCGTCACATTAGTCGCATTTCTCTCTGAAACGGTTAAATTTATGGTCTGCCAGCCCTTGTCGCGTGCTACGGTATATGGGGAATATACAAGCAGCACAGTAGAACACAGGAGAAGCATCTAAGTTGATGCAATCGCCCAGTAAGAAGAGCTACATTTATAGTTTTAGCTATCGATTATTGAATTATTGGTCGGTTTGGTGCCTTGGACATGACAGAGGACCTTAAGATTTTGCATGAACCGAGGACTGGCAGGCACGTAACACGAGAAAATGTGAAAAGTGTTAATATGTAGTAAAAACCTTAGAAAATCTCCGTGTTTCGTCATTCACCATCGAATCGATATAACGCGAGATCGTCACATTGGTCGCATTTCTCTCTGAAACGGTTACATTTATGGTCTGCCAGCCCTTGTCGCGTGCTGCGGGATGTGGGGACAATGCAAGCAACACAGTAGAACACAGGAGAAGCATCTAAGTTGATGCAATCGCCCAGTAAGAAGAGCTACATTTATAGTTTTAGTTATCGATTATTGAATTATTGGTCGGTTTGGTGCCTTGGACATGAGCGAGGACCTTAAGATTTTGCATGAACCGAGGACTGGCAGCCACGTAACACGAGAATATGTGAAAAGCGTTAATATGTAGTGAAAACCTTAGAAAATCTCCGTGTTTCGTCATTCACCATCAAATCGATATAACGCGAGATCGTCACATTGGTCGCATTTCTCTCTGAAACGGTTACATTTATGGTCTGCCAGCCATTGTCGCGTGCTGCGGTATGTGGGGACAATACAAGCAGCACAGTAGAACACAGGAGAAGCATCTAAGTTGATGCAATCGCCCAGTAAGAAGAGCTACATTTATAGTTTTAGTTATCGATTATTGAATTATTGGTCGGTTTGGTGCCTTGGACATGACCGAGGACCTTAAGATTTTGCATGAACCGAGGACTGGCAGCCACGTAACACGAGAAAATGTGAAAAGTGTTAATATGTAGTAAAAACCTTAGAAAATCTCCGTGTTTCGTCATTCACCATCGAATGGATACAACGCGAGATCGTCACATTGGTCGCATTTCTCTCTGAAACGGTTACATTTATGGTCTGCCAGCCCTTGTCGCGTGCTGCTGTATGTGGGGACAATACAAGCAGCACAGTAGAACACAGGAGAAGCATCTAAGTTGATGCAATCGCCCAGTAAGAAGAGCTACATTTATAGTTTTAGTTATCGATTATTGAATTATTGGTCGGTTTGGTGCCTTGGACATGGGCGAGGACCTTAAGATTTTGCATGAACCGAGGACTGGCAGCCACGTAACATGAGAAAATGTGAAAAGTGTTAATATGTAGTAAAAACCTTAGAAAATCTCCGTGTTTCGTCATTCACCATCGAATCGATATAACGCGAGATCGTCACATTGGTCGCATTTCTCTCTGAAACGGTTACATTTATGGTCTGCCAGCCCTTGTCGCGTGCTGCGGTATGTGGGGACAATACAAGCAGCACAGTAGAACACAGGAGAAGCATCTAAGTTGATGCAATCGCCCAGTAAGAAGAGCTACATTTATAGTTTTAGTTATCGATTATTGAATTATTGGTCGGTTTGGTGCCTTGGACATGGGCGAGGACCTTAAGATTTTGCATGAACCGAGGACTGGCAGCCACGTAACATGAGAAAATGTGAAAAGTGTTAATATGTAGTAAAAACCTTAGAAAATCTCCGTGTTTCGTCATTCACCATCGAATCGATATAACGCGAGATCGTCACATTGGTCGCATTTCTCTCTGAAACGGTTACATTTATGGTCTGCCAGCCCTTGTCGCGTGCTGCGGTATGTGGGGACAATACAAGCAGCACAGTAGAACACAGGAGAAGCATCTAAGTTGATGCAATCGCCCAGTAAGAAGAGCTACATTTATAGTTTTAGTTATCGATTATTGAATTATTGGTCGGTTTGGTGCCTTGGACATGAGCGAGGACCTTAAGATTTTGCATGAACCGAGGACTGGCAGCCACGTAACACGAGAAAATGTGAAAAGTGTTAATATGTAGTAAAAACCTTAGAAAATCTCCGTGTTTCGTCATTCACCATCGAATCGATATAACGCGAGATCGTCACATTGGTCGCATTTCTCTCTGAAACGGTTACATTTATGGTCTGCCAGCCCTTGTCGCGTGCTGCGGGATGTGGGGACAATACAAGCAACACAGTAGAACACAGGAGAAGCATCTAAGTTGATGCAATCGCCCAGTAAGAAGAGCTACACTTATAGTTTTAGTTATCGATTATTGAATTATTGGTCGGTTTGGTGCCTTGGACATGACCGAGGACCTTAAGATTTTGCATGAACCGAGGATTGGCAGCCACGTAACACGAGAAAATGTGAAAAGTGTTAATATGTAGTAAAAACCTTAGAAAATCTCCGTGTTTCGTCATTCACCATCGAATCGATATAACGCGAGATCGTCACATTGGTCGCATTTCTCTCTGAAACGGTTACATTTATGGTCTGCCAGCCCTTGTCGCGTGCTGCGGTATGTGGGGACAATACAAGCAGCACAGTAGAACACAGGAGAAGCATCTAAGTTGATGCAATCGCCCAGTAAGAAGAGCTACATTTATAGTTTTAGTTATCGATTATTGAATTATTGGTCGGTTTGGTGCCTTGGACATGAGCGAGGACCTTAAGATTTTGCATGAACCGAGGACTGGCAGCCACGTAACACGAGAAAATGTGAAAAGTGTTAATATGTAGTAAAAACCTTAGAAAATCTCCGTGTTTCGTCATTCACCATCGAATCGATATAACGCGAGATCGTCACATTGGTCGCATTTCTCTCTGAAACGGTTACATTTATGGTCTGCCAGCCCTTGTCGCGTGCTGCGGGATGTGGGGACGATACAAGCAACACAGTAGAACACAGGAGAAGCATCTAAGTTGATGCAATCGCCCAGTAAGAAGAGCTACATTTATAGTTTTAGTTATCGATTATTGAATTATTGGTCGGTTTGGTGCCTTGGACATGAGCGAGGACCTTCAGATTTTGCATGAACCGAGGACTGGCAGCCACGTAACACGAGAATATGTGAAAAGCGTTAATATGTAGTAAAAACCTTAGAAAATCTCCGTGTTTCGTCATTCACCATCGAATCGATATAACGCCGTCACATTGGTCGCATTTCTCTCTGAAACGGTTACATTTATGGTCTGCCAGCCATTGTCGCGTGCTGCGGTATGTGGGGACAATACAAGCAGCACAGTAGAACACAGGAGAAGCATCTAAGTTGATGCAATCGCCCAGTAAGAAGAGCTACATTTATAGTTTTAGTTATCGATTATTGAATTATTGGTCGGTTTGGTGCCTTGGACATGAGCGAGGACCTTAAGATTTTGCATGAACCGAGGACTGGCAGCCACGTAACACGAGAAAATGTGAAAAGTGTTAATATGTTGTAAAAACCTTAGAAAATCTCCGTGTTTCGTCATTCACCATCGAATCGATATAACGCGAGATCGTCACATTGGTCGCATTTCTCTCTGAAACGGTTACATTTATGGTCTGCCAGCCCTTGTCGCGTGCTGCGGGATGTGGGGACAATACAAGCAACACAGTAGAACACAGGAGAAGCATCTAAGTTGATGCAATCGCCCAGTAAGAAGAGCTACACTTATAGTTTTAGTTATCGATTATTGAATTATTGGTCGGTTTGGTGCCTTGGACATGAGCGAGGACCTTAAGATTTTGCATGAACCGAGGACTGGCAGCCACGTAACACGAGAAAATGTGAAAAGTGTTAATATGTAGTAAAAACCTTAGAAAATCTCCGTGTTTCGTCATTCACCATCGAATGGATATAACGCGAGATCGTCACATTGGTCGCATTTCTCTCTGAAACGGTTACATTTATGGTCTGCCAGCCCATGTCGCGTGCTGCTGTATGTGGGGACAATACAAGCAGCACAGTAGAACACAGGAGAAGCATCTAAGTTGATGCAATCGCCCAGTAAGAAGAGCTACATTTATAGTTTTAGTTATCGATTATTGAATTATTGGTCGGTTTGGTGCCTTGGACATGGGCGAGGACCTTAAGATTTTGCATGAACCGAGGACTGGCAGCCACGTAACATGAGAAAATGTGAAAAGTGTTAATATGTAGTAAAAACCTTAGAAAATCTCCGTGTTTCGTCATTCACCATCGAATCGATATAACGCGAGATCGTCACATTGGTCGCATTTCTCTCTGAAACGGTTACATTTATGGTCTGCCAGCCCTTGTCGCGTGCTGCGGTATGTGGGGACAATACAAGCAGCACAGTAGAACACAGGAGAAGCATCTAAGTTGATGCAATCGCCCAGTAAGAAGAGCTACATTTATAGTTTTAGTTATCGATTATTGAATTATTGGTCGGTTTGGTGCCTTGGACATGAGCGAGGACCTTAAGATTTTGCATGAACCGAGGACTGGCAGCCACGTAACACGAGAAAATGTGAAAAGTGTTAATATGTAGTAAAAACCTTAGAAAATCTCCGTGTTTCGTCATTCACCATCGAATCGATATAACGCGAGATCGTCACATTGGTCGCATTTCTCTCTGAAACGGTTACATTTATGGTCTGCCAGCCCTTGTCGCGTGCTGCGGGATGTGGGGACAATACAAGCAACACAGTAGAACACAGGAGAAGCATCTAAGTTGATGCAATCGCCCAGTAAGAAGAGCTACACTTATAGTTTTAGTTATCGATTATTGAATTATTGGTCGGTTTGGTGCCTTGGACATGACCGAGGACCTTAAGATTTTGCATGAACCGAGGATTGGCAGCCACGTAACACGAGAAAATGTGAAAAGTGTTAATATGTAGTAAAAACCTTAGAAAATCTCCGTGTTTCGTCATTCACCATCGAATCGATATAACGCGAGATCGTCACATTGGTCGCATTTCTCTCTGAAACGGTTACATTTATGGTCTGCCAGCCCTTGTCGAGTGCTGCGGTATGTGGGGACAATACAAGCAGCACAGTAGAACACAGGAGAAGCATCTAAGTTGATGCAATCGCCCAGTAAGAAGAGCTACATTTATAGTTTTAGTTATCGATTATTGAATTATTGGTCGTTTTGGTGCCTTGGACATGACCGAGGACCTTAAGATTTTGCATGAACCGAGGACTGGTAGCCACGTAACACGAGAAAATGTGAAAAGTGTTAATATGTAGTAAAAACCTTAGAAAATCTCCGTGTTTCGTCATTCACCATCGAATCGATATAACGCGAGATCGTCACATTGGTCGCATTTCTCTCTGAAACGGTTACATTTATGGTCTGCCAGCCCTTGTCGCGTGCTGCGGTATGTGGGGACAATACAAGCAGCACAGTAGAACACAGGAGAAGCATCTAAGTTGATGCAATCGCCCAGTAAGAAGAGCTACATTTATAGTTTTAGTTATCGATTATTGAATTATTGGTCGGTTTGGTGCCTTGGACATGACCGAGGACCTTAAGATTTTGCATGAACCGAGGACTGGCAAGCCACGTAACACGAGAAAATGTTAATATGTAGTAAAAACCTTAGAAAATCTCCGTGTTTCGTCATTCACCATCGAATCGATATAACGCGAGATCGTCACATTGGTCGCATTTCTCTCTGAAACGGTTACATTTATGGTCTGCCAGCCCTTGTCGCGTGCTGCGGGATGTGGGGACAATACAAGCAACACAGTAGAACACAGGAGAAGCATCTAAGTTGATGCAATCGCCCAGTAAGAAGAGCTACACTTATAGTTTTAGTTATCGATTATTGAATTATTGGTCGGTTTGGTGCCTTGGACATGACCGAGAACCTTAAGATTTTGCATGAACCGAGGATTGGCAGCCACGTAACACGAGAAAATGTGAAAAGTGTTAATATGTAGTAAAAACCTTAGAAAATCTCCGTGTCTCGTCATTCACCATCGAATCGATATAACGCGAGATCGTCACATTGGTCGCATTTCTCTCTGAAACGGTTACATTTATGGTCTGCCAGCCCTTGTCGCGTGCTGCGGTATGTGGGGACAATACAAGCAGCACAGTAGAACACAGGAGAAGCATCTAAGTTGATGCAATCGCCCACTAAGAAGAGCTACATTTATAGTTTTAGTTATCGATTATTGAATTATTGGTCGTTTTGGTGCCTTGGACATGACCGAGGACCTTAAGATTTTGCATGAACCGAGGACTGGCAGCCACGTAACACGAGAAAATGTGAAAAGTGTTAATATGTAGTAAAAACCTTAGAAAATCTCCGTGTTTCGTCATTCACCAACGAATCGATATAACGCGAGATCGTCACATTGGTCGCATTTCTCTCTGAAACGGTTACATTTATGGTCTGCCAGCCCTTGTCGCGTGCTGCGGGATGTGGGGACAATACAAGCAACACAGTAGAACACAGGAGAAGCATCTAAGTTGATGCAATCGCCCAGTAAGAAGAGCTACACTTATAGTTTTAGTTATCGATTATTGAATTATTGGTCGGTTTGGTGCCTTGGACATGACCGAGGACCTTAAGATTTTGCATGAACCGAGGATTGGCAGCCACGTAACACGAGAAAATGTGAAAAGTGTTAATATGTAGTAAAAACCTTAGAAAATCTCCGTGTCTCGTCATTCACCATCGAATCGATATAACGCGAGATCGTCACATTGGTCGCATTTCTCTCTGAAACGGTTACATTTATGGTCTGCCAGCCCTTGTCGCGTGCTGCGGTATGTGGGGACAATACAAGCAGCACAGTAGAACACAGGAGAAGCATCTAAGTTGATGCAATCGCCCAGTAAGAAGAGCTACATTTATAGTTTTAGTTATCGATTATTGAATTATTGGTCGTTTTGGTGCCTTGGACATGACCGAGGACCTTAAGATTTTGCATGAACCGAGGACTGGCAGCCACGTAACACGAGAAAATGTGAAAAGTGTTAATATGTAGTAAAAACCTTAGAAAATCTCCGTGTTTCGTCATTCACCATCGAATCGATATAACGCGAGATCGTCACATTGGTCGCATTTCTCTCTGAAACGGTTACATTTATGGTCTGCCAGCCCTTGTCGCGTGCTGCGGTATGTGGGGACAATACAAGCAGCACAGTAGAACACAGAAGAAGCATCTACTCTCCTGGAAATTGAAATAAGAACACCGTGAATTCATTGTCCCAGGAAGGGGAAACTTTATTGACACATTCCTGGGGTCAGATACATCACATGATCACACTGACAGAACCACAGGCACATAGCCACAGGCAACAGAGCATGCACAATGTCGGCACTAATACAGTGTATATCCACCTTTCGCAGCAATGCAGGCTGCTATTCTCCCATGGAGACGGTCGTAGAGATGCTGGATGTAGTCCTGTGGAACGGCTTGCCATGCCATTTCCACCTGGCGCCTCAGTTGGACCAGCGTTCGTATTGGACGTGCAGACCGCGTGAGACGACGCTTCATCCAGTCCCAAACATGCTCAATGGGGGACAGATCCGGAGATCTTGCTGGCCAGGGTAGTTGACTTACACCTTCTAGAGCACGTAGGGTGGCACGGGATACATGCGGACGTGCATTGTCCTGTTGGAACAGCAAGTTCCCTTGCCGGTCTAGGAATGGTAGAACGGTGGGTTCGATGACGGTTTGGATGTACCGTGCACTATTCAGTGTCCCCTCGACGATCACCAGTGGTGTACGGCCAGTGTAGGAGATCGCTCCCCACACCATGATGCCGGGTGTTGGCCCTGTGTGCCTCGGTCGTATGCAGTCCTGATTGTGGCGCTCACCTGCACGGCGCCAAACACGCATACGACCATCATTGGCACCAAGGCAGAAGCGACTCTCATCGCTGAAGACGACACGTCTCCATTCGTCCCTCCATTCACGCCTGTCGCGACACCAGTGGAGGCGGGCTGCACGATGTTGGGGCGTGAGCGGAAGACGGCCTAACGGTGAGCCGGACCGTAGCCCAGCTTCATGGAGACGGTTGCGAATGGTCCTCGCCGATACCCCAGGAGCAACAGTGTCCCTAATTTGCTGGGAAGTGGCGGTGCGGTCCCCTACGGCACTGCGTAGGATCCTACGGTCTTGGCGTGCATCCGTGCGTCGCTGCGGTCCGGTCCCAGGTCGACGGGCACGTGCACCTTCCGCCGACCACTGGCGACAACATCGATGTACTGTGGAGACCTCACGCCCCACGTGTTGAGCAATTCGGCGGTACGTCCACCCGGCCTCCCTCATGCCCCCTAAACGCCCTCGCTCAAAGTCCGTCAACTGCACATACGGTTCACGTCCACGCTGTCGCGGCATGCTACCAGTGTTAAAGACTGCGATGGAGCTCCGTATGCCACGGCAAACTGGCTGACACTGACGGCGGCGGTGCACAAATGCTGCGCAGCTAGCGCCATTCGACGGCCAACACCGCGGTTCCTGGTGTGTCCGCTGTGCCGTGCGTGTGATCATTGCTTGTACAGCCCTCTCGCAGTGTCCGGAGCAAGTATGGTCGGTCTGACACACCGGTGTCAATGTGTTCTTTTTTCCATTTCCAGGAGTGTAAGTTGATGCAATCGCCCAGTAAGAAGAGCTACATTTATAGTTTTAGTTATCGATTATTGAATTATTGGTCGATTTGGTGCCTTGGACATGACCGAGGACCTTAAGATTTTGCATGAACCGAGGACTGGTACCCACGTAACACAAGAAAATGTGAGAAGTGTTAAAATGTGGTAAAAACCTTAGAAAATCTCCGTGTTTCGTCATTCACCATCGTATCGATATAACGCGAGATCGTCACATTGGTCGCATTTCTCTCTGAAACGGTTACATTTATGGTCTGCCAGCCCTTGTCTCGTGCTGCGGTATGTGGGGACAATACAAGCAGCACAGTAGAACACAGAAGAAGCATCTAAGTTGATGCAATCGCCCAGTAAGAAGAGCTACATTTATGGTTTTTGTTATCGATTATTGAATTATTGGTCGATTTGGTGCCTTGGACATGACCGAGGATATAAAGATTTTGCATGAACCGAGGACTGGCACCCACGTAACACGAGAAAATATGAAAAGTGTTAATATGTAATAAAAACCTTAGAAAATCTCCGTGTTTCGTCATTCACCATCGAATCGATATAACGCGAGATCGTCACATTGGTCGCATTTCTCTCTGAAACGGTTACATTTATGGTCTGCCAGCCCTTGTCTCGTGCTGCGGTATGTGAGGACAATACAAGCAGCACAGTAGATCACAGAAGAAGCATCTAAGTTGATGCAATCGCCCAGTAAGAAGAGCTACATTTATAGTTTTAGTTATCGATTATTGAATTATTGGTCGGTTTGGTGCCTTGGACATGACCGAGGACCTTAAGATTTTGCATGAACCGAGGACTGGCACCCACGTAACACGAGAAAATGTGAAAAGTGTTAATATGTAGTAAAAACCTTAGAAAATCTCCGTGTTTCGTCATTCACCATCGAATCGATATAACGCGAGATCGTCACATTGGTCGCATTTCTCTCTGAAACGGTTACATTTATGGTCTGCCAGCCCTCGTCGCGTGCTGCGGTATGTGGGGACAATACAAGCAGCACAGTAGAACACAGAAGAAGCATCTAAGTTGATGCAATCGCCCAGTAAGAAGAGCTACATTTATAGTTTTAGTTATCGATTATTGAATTATTGGTCGATTTGGTGCCTTGGACATGACCGAGGACCTTAAAATTGTGCATGAACCGAGGACTGGTACCCACGTAACACAAGAAAATGTGAAAAATGTTAAAATGTGGTAAAAACCTTAGAAAATCTCCGTGTTTCGTCATTCACCATCGAATCGATATAACGCGAGATCGTCACATTGGTCGCATTTCTCTCTGAAACGGTTACATTTAAGGTCTGCCAGCCCTTGTCTCGTGCTGCGATATGTGGGGACAATACAAGCAGCACAGTAGAACACAGAAGAAGCATCTAAGTTGATGCAATCGCCCAGTAAGAAGAGCTACATTTATAGTTTTATTATCGATTATTGAATTATTGGTCGATTTGGTGCCTTCGACATGACCGAGGACCTTAAGATTTTGCATGAACCGAGGACTGGCACCCACGTAACACGAGAAAATATGAAAAGTGTTAATATGTAGTAAAAACCTTAGAAAATCTCCGTGTTTCGTCATTCACCATCGAATCGATATAACGCGATATCGTCACATTGGTCGCATTTCTCTCTGAAACGGTTACATTTATGGTCTGCCAGCCCTTCTCGCGTGCTGCGGTATGTGGGGACAATACAAGCAGCACAGTAGAACACAGAAGAAGCATCTACTCTCCTGGAAATTGAAATAAGAACACCGTGAATTCATTGTCCCAGGAAGGGGAAACTTTATTGACACATTCCTGGGGTCAGATACATCACATGATCACACTGACAGAACCACAGGCACATAGCCACAGGCAACAGAGCATGCACAATGTCGGCACTAATACAGTGTATATCCACCTTTCGCAGCAATGCAGGCTGCTATTCTCCCATGGAGACGGTCGTAGAGATGCTGGATGTAGTCCTGTGGAACGGCTTGCCATGCCATTTCCACCTGGCGCCTCAGTTGGACCAGCGTTCGTATTGGACGTGCAGACCGCGTGAGACGACGCTTCATCCAGTCCCAAACATGCTCAATGGGGGACAGATCCGGAGATCTTGCTGGCCAGGGTAGTTGACTTACACCTTCTAGAGCACGTAGGGTGGCACGGGATACATGCGGACGTGCATTGTCCTGTTGGAACAGCAAGTTCCCTTGCCGGTCTAGGAATGGTAGAACGGTGGGTTCGATGACGGTTTGGATGTACCGTGCACTATTCAGTGTCCCCTCGACGATCACCAGTGGTGTACGGCCAGTGTAGGAGATCGCTCCCCACACCATGATGCCGGGTGTTGGCCCTGTGTGCCTCGGTCGTATGCAGTCCTGATTGTGGCGCTCACCTGCACGGCGCCAAACACGCATACGACCATCATTGGCACCAAGGCAGAAGCGACTCTCATCGCTGAAGACGACACGTCTCCATTCGTCCCTCCATTCACGCCTGTCGCGACACCAGTGGAGGCGGGCTGCACGATGTTGGGGCGTGAGCGGAAGACGGCCTAACGGTGAGCCGGACCGTAGCCCAGCTTCATGGAGACGGTTGCGAATGGTCCTCGCCGATACCCCAGGAGCAACAGTGTCCCTAATTTGCTGGGAAGTGGCGGTGCGGTCCCCTACGGCACTGCGTAGGATCCTACGGTCTTGGCGTGCATCCGTGCGTCGCTGCGGTCCGGTCCCAGGTCGACGGGCACGTGCACCTTCCGCCGACCACTGGCGACAACATCGATGTACTGTGGAGACCTCACGCCCCACGTGTTGAGCAATTCGGCGGTACGTCCACCCGGCCTCCCTCATGCCCCCTAAACGCCCTCGCTCAAAGTCCGTCAACTGCACATACGGTTCACGTCCACGCTGTCGCGGCATGCTACCAGTGTTAAAGACTGCGATGGAGCTCCGTATGCCACGGCAAACTGGCTGACACTGACGGCGGCGGTGCACAAATGCTGCGCAGCTAGCGCCATTCGACGGCCAACACCGCGGTTCCTGGTGTGTCCGCTGTGCCGTGCGTGTGATCATTGCTTGTACAGCCCTCTCGCAGTGTCCGGAGCAAGTATGGTCGGTCTGACACACCGGTGTCAATGTGTTCTTTTTTCCATTTCCAGGAGTGTAAGTTGATGCAATCGCCCAGTAAGAAGAGCTACATTTATAGTTTTAGTTATCGATTATTGAATTATTGGTCGATTTGGTGCCTTGGACATGACCGAGGACCTTAAGATTTTGCATGAACCGAGGACTGGTACCCACGTAACACAAGAAAATGTGAGAAGTGTTAAAATGTGGTAAAAACCTTAGAAAATCTCCGTGTTTCGTCATTCACCATCGAATCGATATAACGCGAGATCGTCACATTGGTCGCATTTCTCTCTGAAACGGTTACATTTATGGTCTGCCAGCCCTTGTCTCGTGCTGCGGTATGTGAGGACAATACAAGCAGCACAGTAGATCACAGAAGAAGCATCTAAGTTGATGCAATCGCCCAGTAAGAAGAGCTACATTTATAGTTTTAGTTATCGATTATTGAATTATTGGTCGGTTTGGTGCCTTGGACATGACCGAGGACCTTAAGATTTTGCATGAACCGAGGACTGGCACCCACGTAACACGAGAAAATGTGAAAAGTGTTAATATGTAGTAAAAACCTTAGAAAATCTCCGTGTTTCGTCATTCACCATCGAATCGATATAACGCGAGATCGTCACATTGGTCGCATTTCTCTCTGAAACGGTTACATTTATGGTCTGCCAGCCCTCGTCGCGTGCTGCGGTATGTGGGGACAATACAAGCAGCACAGTAGAACACAGAAGAAGCATCTAAGTTGATGCAATCGCCCAGTAAGAAGAGCTACATTTATATTTTTAGTTATCGATTATTGAATTATTGGTCGATTTGGTGCCTTGGACATGACCGAGGACCTTAAGATTGTGCATGAACCGAGGACTGGTACCCACGTAACACAAGAAAATGTGAAAAATGTTAAAATGTGGTAAAAACCTTAGAAAATCTCCGTGTTTCGTCATTCACCATCGAATCGATATAACGCGAGATCGTCACATTGGTCGCATTTCTCTCTGAAACGGTTACATTTAAGGTCTGCCAGCCCTTGTCTCGTGCTGCGATATGTGGGGACAATACAAGCAGCACAGTAGAACACAGAAGAAGCATCTAAGTTGATGCAATCGCCCAGTAAGAAGAGCTACATTTATAGTTTTATTATCGATTATTGAATTATTGGTCGATTTGGTGCCTTCGACATGACCGAGGACCTTACGATTTTGCATGAACCGAGGACTGGCACCCACGTAACACGAGAAAATATGAAAAGTGTTAATATGTAGTAAAAACCTTAGAAAATCTCCGTGTTTCGTCATTCACCATCGAATCGATATAACGCGATATCGTCACATTGGTCGCATTTCTCTCTGAAACGGTTACATTTATGGTCTGCCAGCCCTTGTCGCGTGCTGCGGTATGTGGGGACAATACAAGCAGCTCAGTAGAACACAGGAGAAGCATCTAAGTTGATGCAATCGCCCAGTAAGAAGTGCTACATTTATAGTTTTAGTTATCGATTATTGAATTATTGGTCGGTTTGGTGCCTTGGACATGACCGAGGACCATAAGACTTTGCATGAACCGAGGACTGGTACCCACGTAACACGAGAAAATGTGAAAAGTGTTAATATGTAGTAAAAACCTTAGAAAATCTCCGTGTTTCGTCATTCACCATCGAATCGATATAACGCGAGATCGTCACATTGGTCGCATTTCTCGCTGAAACGGTTACATTTATGTTCTGCCAGCCCTTGTCGCGTGCTGCGGTATGTGGGGACAATACAAGCAGCACAGTAGAACACAGAAGAAGCATCTAAGTTGATGCAATCGCCCAGTAAGAAGAGCTACATTTATAGTTTTAGTTATCGATTATTGAATTATTGGTCGATTTGGTGCCTTCGACATGACCGAGGACCTTAAGATTTTGCATGAACCGAGGACTGGCACCCACGTAACACGAGAAAATATGAAAAGTGTTAATATGTAGTAAAAACCTTAGAAAATCTCCGTGTTTCGTCATTCACCATCGAATCGATATAACGCGAGATCGTCACATTGGTCGCATTTCTCTCTGAAACGGTTACATTTATGGTCTGCCAGCCCTTGTCGCGTGCTGCGGTATGTGGGGACAATACAAGCAGCACAGTAGAACACAGAAGAAGCATCTAAGCTGATGCAATCGCCCAGTAAGAAGAGCTACATTTATAGTTTTAGTTATCGATTATTGAATTATTGGTCGATTTGGTGCCTTGGACATGACCGAGGACCTTAAGATTTTGCATGGACCGAGGACTGGTACCCACGTAACACAAGAAAATGTGAAAAGTGTTAATTTGTAGTAAAAACCTTAGAAAATCTCCGTGTTTCGTCATTCACCATCGAATCGATATAACGCGAGATCGTCACATTGGTCGCATTTCTCTCTGAAACGGTTACATTTATGGTCTGCCAGCCCTTGTCGCGTGCTGCGGTATGTGGGGACAATACAAGCAGCACAGTAGAACACAGGAGAAGCATCTAAGTTGATGCAATCGCCCAGTAAGAAGTGCTACATTTATAGTTTTAGTTATCGATTATTGAATTATTGGTCGATTTGGTGCCTTGGACATGACCAAGGACCTTAAGATTTTGTATGAACCGAGGACTGGTACCCACGTAACACAAGAAAATGTGAAAAGTGTTAAAATGTGTTAAAAACCTTAGAAAATCTCCGTGTTTCGTCATTCACCATCGAATCGATATAACGCGAGATCGTCACATTGGTCGCATTTCTCTCTGAAACGGTTACATTTATGGTCTGCCAGCCCTTGTCGCGTGCTGCGGTATGTGGGGACAATACAAGCAGCACAGTAGAACACAGAAGAAGCATCTAAGTTGATGCAATCGCCCAGTAAGAAGAGCTACATTTATAGTTTTAGTTATCGATTATTGAATTATTGGTCGATTTGGTGCCTTCGACATGACCAAGGACCTTAAGATTTTGCATGAACCGAGGACTGTCACCCACGTAACACGAGAAAATATGAAAAGTGTTAATATGTAGTAAAAACCTTAGAAAATCTCCGTGTTTCGTCATTCACCATCGAATCGATGTAACGCGATATCGTCACATTGGTCGCATTTCTCTCTGAAACGGTTACATTTATGGTCTGCCAGCCCTTGTCGCGTGCTGCGGTATGTGGGGACAATACAAGCAGCACAGTAGAACACAGGAGAAGCATCTAAGTTGATGCAATCGCCCAGTAAGAAGTGCTACATTTATAGTTTTAGTTATCGATTATTGAATTATTGGTCGGTTTGGTGCCTTGGACATGACCGAGGACCATAAGACTTTGCATGAACCGAGGACTGGTACCCACGTAACACGAGAAAATGTGAAAAGTGTTAATATGTAGTAAAAACCTTAGAAAATCTCCGTGTTTCGTCATTCACCATCGAATCGATATAACGCGAGATCGTCACATTGGTCGCATTTCTCGCTGAAACGGTTACATTTATGTTCTGCCAGCCCTTGTCGCGTGCTGCGGTATGTGGGGACAATACAAGCAGCACAGTAGAACACAGAAGAAGCATCTAAGTTGATGCAATCGCCCAGTAAGAAGAGCTACATTTATAGTTTTAGTTATCGATTATTGAATTATTGGTCGATTTGGTGCCTTGGACATGAACGAGGACCTTAAGATTTTGCATGAACCGAGGACTGGCACCCACGTAACACGAGAAAATATGAAAAGTGTTAATATGTAGTAAAAACCTTAGAAAATCTCCGTGTTTCGTCATTCACCATCGAATCGATATAACGCGAGATCGTCACATTGGTCGCATTTCTCTCTGAAACGGTTACATTTATGGTCTGCCAGCCCTTGTCGCGTGCTGCGGTATGTGGGGACAATACAAGCAGCACAGTAGAACACAGGAGAAGCATCTAAGTTGATGCAATCGCCCAGTAAGAAGAGCTAGATTAATAGTTTTAGTTATCGATTATTGAATTATTGGTCGATTTGGTGCCTTGGACATGACCGAGGACCTTAAGATTTTGCATGAACCGAGGACTGGTACCCACGTAACACAAGAAAATGTGAAAAGTGTTAATATGTAGTAAAAACCTTAGAAAATCTCCGTGTTTCGTCATTCACCATCGAATCGATATAACGCGAGATCGTCACATTGGTCGCATTTCTCTCTGAAACGGTTACATTTATGGTCTGCCAGCCCATGTCGCGTGCTGCGGTATGTGGGGACAATACAAGCACCACAGTAGAACACAGGAGAAGCATCTAAGTTGATGCAATCGCCCAGTAAGAAGTGCTACATTTATAGTTTTAGTTATCGATTATTGAATTATTGGTCGATTTGGTGCCTTGGACATGACCAAGGACCTTAAAATTTTGTATGAACCGAGGACTGGTACCCACGTAACACAAGAAAATGTGAAAAGTGTTAAAATGTGGTAAAAACCTTAGAAAATCTCCGTGTTTCGTCATTCACCATCGAATCGATATAACGCGAGATCGTCACATTGGTCGCATTTCTCTCTGAAACGGTTACATTTATGGTCTGCCAGCCCTTGTCTCGTGCTGCGGTATGTGGGGACAATACAAGCAGCACAGTAGAACACAGAAGAAGCATATAAGTTGATGCAATCGCCCAGTAAGAAGAGCTACATTTATGGTTTTAGTTATCGATTATTGAATTATTGGTCGATTTGGTGCCTTGGACATGACCGAGGATATAAAGATTTTGCATGAACCGAGGACTGGCACCCACGTAACACGAGAAAATATTAAAAGTGTTAATATGTAATAAAAACCTTAGAAAATCTCCGTGTTTCGTCATTCACCATCGAATCGATATAACGCGAGATCGTCACATTGGTCGCATTTCTCTCTGAAACGGTTACATTTATGGTCTGCCAGCCCTTGTCTCGTGCTGCGGTATGTGAGGACAATACAAGCAGCACAGTAGAACACAGAAGAAGCATCTAAGTTGATGCAATCGCCCAGTAAGAAGAGCTACATTTATAGTTTTAGTTATCGATTATTGAATTATTGGTCGGTTTGGTGCCTTGGACATGACCGAGGACCTTAAGATTTTGCATGAACCGAGGACTGGCACCCACGTAACACGAGAAAATGTGAAAAGTGTTAATATGTAGTAAAAACCTTAGAAAATCTCCGTGTTTCGTCATTCACCATCGAATCGATATAACGCGAGATCGTCACATTGGTCGCATTTCTCTCTGAAACGGTTACATTTATGGTCTGCCAGCCCTTGTCGCGTGCTGCGGTATGTGGGGACAATACAACCAGCACAGTAGAACACAGAAGAAGCATCTAAGTTGATGCAATCGCCCAGTAAGAAGAGCTACATTTATAGTTTTAGTTATCGATTATTGAATTATTGGTCGATTTGGTGCCTTCGACATGACCGAGGACCTTAAGATTTTGCATGAACCGAGGACTGGCACCCACGTAACACGAGAAAATATGAAAAGTGTTAATATGTAGTAAAAACCTTAGAAAATCTCCGTGTTTCGTCATTCACCATCGAATCGATATAACGCGAGATCGTCACATTGGTCGCATTTCTCTCTGAAACGGTTACATTTATGGTCTGCCAGCCCTTGTCGCGTGCTGCGGTATGTGGGGACAATACAAGCAGCACAGTAGAACACAGGAGAAGCATCTAAGTTGATGCAATCGCCCAGTAAGAATTGCTACATTTATAGTTTTAGTTATCGATTATTGAATTATTGGTCGATTTGGTGCCTTGGACATGACCAAGGACCTTAAGATTTTGTATGAACCGAGGACTGGTACCCACGTAACACAAGAAAATGTGAAAAGTGTTAAAATGTGGTAAAAACCTTAGAAAATCTCCGTGTTTCGTCATTCACCATCGAATCGATATAACGCGAGATCGTCACATTGGTCGCATTTCTCTCTGAAACGGTTACATTTATGGTCTGCCAGCCCTTGTCTCGTGCTGCGGTATGTGGGGACAATACAAGCAGCACAGTAGAACACAGAAGAAGCATCTAAGTTGATGCAATCGCCCAGTAAGAAGAGCTACATTTATAGTTTTAGTTATCGATTATTGAATTATTGGTCGGTTTGGTGCCTTGGACATGACAGAGGACCCAAAGATTTTGCATGCACCGAGGACTGGTACCCACGTAACACAAGAAAATGTGAAAAGTGTTAATATGTAGTAAAAACCTTAGAAAATCTCCGTGTTTCGTCATTCACCATCGAATCGATATAACGCGAGATCGTCACATTGGTCGCATTTCTCTCTGAAACGGTTACATTTATGGTCTGCCTGCCCTTGTCTCGTGCTGCGGTATGTGGGGACAATACAAGCAGCACAGTAGAACACAGAAGAAGCATCTAAGTTGATGCAATCGCCCAGTAAGAAGAGCTACATTTATAGTTTTAGTTATCGATTATTGAATTATTGGTCGGTTTGGTGCCTTGGACGAGACCGAGGACCTTAAGATTTTGCATGCACCGAGGACTGGTACCCACGTAACACAAGAAAATGTGAAAAGTGTTATTATGTAGTAAAAACCTTAGAAAATCTCCGTGTTTCGTCATTCACCATCGAATCGATATAACGTGAGATCGTCACATTGGTCGCATTTCTCTCTCAAACGGTTACATTTATGGTCTGCCAGCCCTTGTCGCGTGCTGCGGTATGTGGGGAAAATACAAGCAGCACAGTAGAACACAGAAGAAGCATCTAAGTTGATGCAATCGCCCAGTAAGAAGAGCTAGATTTATAGTTTTAGCTATCGATTATTGAATTATTGGTCGGTTTGGTGCCTTGGACATGACCGAGGACCTTAAGATTTTGCATGAACCGAGGACTGGCACCCACGTAACACGAGAAAATGTGAAAAGTGTTAATATGTAGTAAAAACCTTAGAAAATCTCCGTGTTTCGTCATTCACCATCGAATCGATATAACGCGAGATCGTCACATTGGTCGCATTTCTCTCTGAAACGGTTACATTTATGGTCTGCCAGCCCTTGTCGCGTGCTGCGGTATGTGGGGACAATACAAGCAGCACAGTAGAACACAGAAGAAGCATCTAAGTTGATGCAATCGCCCAGTAAGAAGAGCTACATTTATAGTTTTAGTTATCGATTATTGAATTATTGGTCGATATGGTGCCTTGGACATGACCGAGGACCTTAAGATTGTGCATGAACCGAGGACTGGTACCCAAGTAACACAAGAAAATGTGAAAAATGTTAAAATGTGGTAAAAACCTTAGAAAATCTCCGTGTTTCGTCATTCACCATCGAATCGATATAACGCGAGATCGTCACATTGGTCGCATTTCTCTCTGAAACGGTTACATTTATGGTCTGCCAGCCCTTGTCGCATGCTGCGGTATGTGGGGACAATACAAGCAGCACAGTAGAACACAGGAGAAGCATCTAAGTTGATGCAATCGCCCAGTAAGAAGTGCTACATTTAGAGTTTTAGTTATCGATTATTGAATTATTGGTCGGTTTGGTGCCTTGGACATGACCGAGGACCATAAGACTTTGCATGAACCGAGGACTGGTACCCACGTAACACGAGAAAATGTGAAAAGTGTTAATATGTAGTAAAAACCTTAGAAAATCTCCGTGTTTCGTCATTCACCATCGAATCGATATAACGCGAGATCGTCACATTGGTCGCATTTCTCTCTGAAACGGTTACATTTATGGTCTGCCAGCCCTTGTCGCGTGCTGCGGTATGTGGGGACAATACAACCAGCACAGTAGAACACAGAAGAAGCATCTAAGTTGATGCAATCGCCCAGTAAGAAGAGCTACATTTATAGTTTTAGTTATCGATTATTGAATTATTGGTCGATTTGGTGCCTTCGACATGACCGAGGACCTTAAGATTTTGCATGAACCGAGGACTGGCACCCACGTAACACGAGAAAATATGAAAAGTGTTAATATGTAGTAAAAACCTTAGAAAATCTCCGTGTTTCGTCATTCACCATCGAATCGATATAACGCGAGATCGTCACATTGGTCGCATTTCTCTCTGAAACGGTTACATTTATGGTCTGCCAGCCCTTGTCGCGTGCTGCGGTATGTGGGGACAATACAAGCAGCACAGTAGAACACAGGAGAAGCATCTAAGTTGATGCAATCGCCCAGTAAGAATTGCTACATTTATAGTTTTAGTTATCGATTATTGAATTATTGGTCGATTTGGTGCCTTGGACATGACCAAGGACCTTAAGATTTTGTATGAACCGAGGACTGGTACCCACGTAACACAAGAAAATGTGAAAAGTGTTAAAATGTGGTAAAAACCTTAGAAAATCTCCGTGTTTCGTCATTCACCATCGAATCGATATAACGCGAGATCGTCACATTGGTCGCATTTCTCTCTGAAACGGTTACATTTATGGTCTGCCAGCCCTTGTCTCGTGCTGCGGTATGTGGGGACAATACAAGCAGCACAGTAGAACACAGAAGAAGCATCTAAGTTGATGCAATCGCCCAGTAAGAAGAGCTACATTTATAGTTTTAGTTATCGATTATTGAATTATTGGTCGGTTTGGTGCCTTGGACATGACAGAGGACCCAAAGATTTTGCATGCACCGAGGACTGGTACCCACGTAACACAAGAAAATGTGAAAAGTGTTAATATGTAGTAAAAACCTTAGAAAATCTCCGTGTTTCGTCATTCACCATCGAATCGATATAACGCGAGATCGTCACATTGGTCGCATTTCTCTCTGAAACGGTTACATTTATGGTCTGCCTGCCCTTGTCTCGTGCTGCGGTATGTGGGGACAATACAAGCAGCACAGTAGAACACAGAAGAAGCATCTAAGTTGATGCAATCGCCCAGTAAGAAGAGCTACATTTATAGTTTTAGTTATCGATTATTGAATTATTGGTCGGTTTGGTGCCTTGGACGAGACCGAGGACCTTAAGATTTTGCATGCACCGAGGACTGGTACCCACGTAACACAAGAAAATGTGAAAAGTGTTATTATGTAGTAAAAACCTTAGAAAATCTCCGTGTTTCGTCATTCACCATCGAATCGATATAACGTGAGATCGTCACATTGGTCGCATTTCTCTCTCAAACGGTTACATTTATGGTCTGCCAGCCCTTGTCGCGTGCTGCGGTATGTGGGGAAAATACAAGCAGCACAGTAGAACACAGAAGAAGCATCTAAGTTGATGCAATCGCCCAGTAAGAAGAGCTAGATTTATAGTTTTAGCTATCGATTATTGAATTATTGGTCGGTTTGGTGCCTTGGACATGACCGAGGACCTTAAGATTTTGCATGAACCGAGGACTGGCACCCACGTAACACGAGAAAATGTGAAAAGTGTTAATATGTAGTAAAAACCTTAGAAAATCTCCGTGTTTCGTCATTCACCATCGAATCGATATAACGCGAGATCGTCACATTGGTCGCATTTCTCTCTGAAACGGTTACATTTATGGTCTGCCAGCCCTTGTCGCGTGCTGCGGTATGTGGGGACAATACAAGCAGCACAGTAGAACACAGAAGAAGCATCTAAGTTGATGCAATCGCCCAGTAAGAAGAGCTACATTTATAGTTTTAGTTATCGATTATTGAATTATTGGTCGATATGGTGCCTTGGACATGACCGAGGACCTTAAGATTGTGCATGAACCGAGGACTGGTACCCAAGTAACACAAGAAAATGTGAAAAATGTTAAAATGTGGTAAAAACCTTAGAAAATCTCCGTGTTTCGTCATTCACCATCGAATCGATATAACGCGAGATCGTCACATTGGTCGCATTTCTCTCTGAAACGGTTACATTTATGGTCTGCCAGCCCTTGTCGCATGCTGCGGTATGTGGGGACAATACAAGCAGCACAGTAGAACACAGGAGAAGCATCTAAGTTGATGCAATCGCCCAGTAAGAAGTGCTACATTTAGAGTTTTAGTTATCGATTATTGAATTATTGGTCGGTTTGGTGCCTTGGACATGACCGAGGACCATAAGACTTTGCATGAACCGAGGACTGGTACCCACGTAACACGAGAAAATGTGAAAAGTGTTAATATGTAGTAAAAACCTTAGAAAATCTCCGTGTTTCGTCATTCACCATCGAATCGATATAACGCGAGATCGTCACATTGGTCGCATTTCTCGCTGAAACGGTTACATTTATGTTCTGCCAGCCCTTGTCGCGTGCTGCGGTATGTGGGGACAATACAAGCAGCACAGTAGAACACAGAAGAAGCATCTAAGTTGATGCAATCGCCCAGTAAGAAGAGCTACATTTGTAGTTTTAGTTATCGATTATTGAATTATTGGTCGATTTGGTGCCTTGGACATGACCGAGGACCTTAAGATTTTGCATGAACCGAGGACTGGCACCCACGTAACACGAGAAAATATGAAAAGTGTTAATATGTAGTAAAAACCTTAGAAAATCTCCGTGTTTCGTCATTCACCATCGAATCGATATAACGCGAGATCGTCACATTGGTCGCATTTCTCTCTGAAACGGTTACATTTATGGTCTGCCAGCCCTTGTCGCGTGCTGCGGTATGTGGGGACAATACAAGCAGCACAGTAGAACACAGGAGAAGCATCTAAGTTGATGCAATCGCCCAGTAAGAAGAGCTACATTTATAGTTTTAGTTATCGATTATTGAATTATTGGTCGATTTCGTGCCTTGGACATGACCGAGGACCTTCAGATTTTGCATGAACCGAGGACTGCTACCCACGTAACACAAGAAAATGTGAAAAGTGTTAATATGTAGTAAAAACCTTAGAAAATCTCCGTGTTTCGTCATTCACCATCGAATCGATATAACGTGAGATCGTCACATTGGTCGCATCTCTCTCTGAAACGGTTACATTTATGGTCTGCCAGCCCATGTCGCGTGCTGCGGTATGTGGGGACAATACAAGCAGCACAGTAGAACACAGAAGAAGCATCTAAGTTGATGCAATCGCCCAGTAAGAAGAGCTACATTTATAGTTTTAGTTATCGATTATTGAATTATTGGTCGGTTTGGTGCCTTGGACATGACCGAGGACCTTAAGATTTTGCATGGACCGAGGACTGGTACCCACGTAACACAAGAAAATGTGAAAAGTGTTAATATGTAGTAAAAACCTTAGAAAATCTCCGTGTTTCGTCATTCACCATCGAATCGATATAACGCGAGATCGTCACATTGGTCGCATTTCTCTCTGAAACGGTTACATTTATGGTCTGCCAGCCCTTGTCGCGTGCTGCGGTATGTGGGGACAATACAAGCAGCACAGTAGAACACAGAAGAAGCATCTAAGTTGATGCAATCGCCCAGTAAGAAGAGCTACATTTATAGTTTTAGTTATCGATTATTGAATTATTGGTCGGTTTGGTGCCGTGGACATGACAGAGGACCCAAAGATTTTGCATGCACCGAGGACTGGTACCCACGTAACACAAGAAAATGTGAAAAGTGTTAATATGTAGTAAAAACCTTAGAAAATCTCCGTGTTTCGTCATTCACCATCGAATCGATATAACGCGAGATCGTCACATTGGTCGCATTTCTCTCTGAAACGGTTACATTTATGGTCTGCCTGCCCTTGTCTCGTGCTGCGGTATGTGGGGACAATACAAGCAGCACAGTAGAACACAGAAGAAGCATCTAAGTTGATGCAATCGCCCAGTAAGAAGAGCTACATTTATAGTTTTAGTTATCGATTATTGAATTATTGGTCGGTTTGGTGCCTTGGACGAGACCGGGGACCTTAAGATTTTGCATGAACCGAGGACTGGTACCCACGTAACACAAGAAAATGTGAAAAGTGTTAATATGTAGTAAAAACCTTAGAAAATCTCCGTGTTTCGTCATTCACCATCGAATCGATATAACGTGAGATCGTCACATTGGTCGCATTTCTCTCTCAAACGGTTACATTTATGGTCTGCCAGCCCTTGTCGCGTGCTGCGGTATGTGGGGAAAATACAAGCAGCACAGTAGAACACAGAAGAAGCATCTAAGTTGATGCAATCGCCCAGTAAGAAGAGCTACATTTATAGTTTTAGTTATCGATTATTGAATTATTGGTCGATTTGGTGCCTTGGACATGACCGAGGACCGTAAGATTTTGCATGAACCGAGGACTGGCATCCACGTAACACGAGAAAATATGAAAAGTGTTAATATGTAGTAAAAACCTTAGAAAATATCCGTGTTTCGTCATTCACCATCGAATCGATATAACGCGAGATCGTCACATTGGTCGCATTTCTCTCTGAAACGGTTACATTTATGGTCTGCCAGCCCTTGTCGCGTGCTGCGGTATGTGGGGACAATACAAGCAGCACAGTAGAACACAGGATAAGCATCTAAGTTGATGCAATCGCCCAGTAAGAAGTGCTACATTTATAGTTTTAGTTATCGATTATTGAATTATTGGTCGGTTTGGTGCCTTGGACATGACCGAGGACCTTAAGATTTTGCATGAACCGAGGACTGGTACCCACGTAACACAAGAAAATGTGAAAAGTGTTAATATGTAGTAAAAACCTTAGAAAAACTCCGTGTTTCGTCATTCACCATCGAATCGATATAACGCGAGATCGTCACATTGGTCGCATTTATCGCTGAAACGGTTACATTTATTGTCTGCCAGCCCTTGTCGCGTGCTGCGGTATGTGGGGACAATACAAGCAGCACAGTAGAACACAGAAGAAGCATCTAAGTTGATGCAATCGCCCAGTAAGAAGAGCTACATTTATAGTTTTAGTTATCGATTATTGAATTATTGGTCGATTTCGTGCCTTCGACATGACCGAGGACCTTAAGATTTTGCATGAACCGAGGACTGGTACCCACGTAACACAAGAAAATGTGAAAAGTGTTAAAATGTGGTAAAAACCTTAGAAAATCTCCGTGTTTCGTCATTCACCATCGAATCGATATAACGCGAGATCGTCACATTGGTCGCATTTCTCTCTGAAACGGTTACATTTATGGTCTGCCAGCCCTTGTCGCGTGCTGCGGTATGTGGGGACAATACAAGCAGCACAGTAGAACACAGGAGAAGCATCTAAGTTGATGCAATCGCCCAGTAAGAAGTGCTACATTTATAGTTTTAGTTATCGATTATTGAATTATTGGTCGATTTGGTGCCTTGGACATGACCAAGGACCGTAAGATTTTGCATGAACCGAGGACTGGTACCCACGTAACACAAGAAAATGTGAAAAGTGTTAAAATGTGGTAAAAACCTTAGAAAATCTCCGTGTTTCGTCATTCACCATCGAATCGATATAACGCGAGATCGTCACATTGGTCGCATTTCTCTCTGAAACGGTTACATTTATGGTCTGCCAGCCCTTGTCTCGTTCTGCGGTACGTGGGGACAATACAAGCAGCACAGTAGAACACAAAAGAAGCATCTAAGTTGATGCAATCGCCCAGTAAGAAGAGCTAAATTTATAGTTTTAGTTATCGATTATTGAATTATTGGTCGGTTTGGTGCCTTGGACATGACCGAGGACCTTCAGATTTAGCATGAACCGAGGACTGGCACCCACGTAACACGAGAAAATATGAAAAGTGTTAATATATAGTAAAAACCTTAGAAAATCTCCGTGTTTCGTCATTCACCATCGAATCGATATAACGCGATATCGTCACATTGGTCGCATTTCTCTCTGAAACGGTTACATTTATGGTCTGCCAGCCCTTGTCGCGTGCTGCGGTATGTGGGGACAATACAAGCAGCACAGTAGAACACAGGAGAAGCATCTAAGTTGATGCAATCGCCCAGTAAGAAGTGCTACATTTATAGTTTTAGTTATCGATTATTGAATTATTGGTCGGTTTGGTGCCTTGGACATGACCGAGGACCCAAAGACTTTGCATGAACCGAGGACTGGTACCCATGTAACACAAGAAAATGTGAAAAGTGTTAATATGTAGTAAAAACCTTAGAAAATCTCCGTGTTTCGTCATTCACCATCGAATCGATATAACGCGAGATCGTCACATTGGTCGCATTTCTCTCTGAAACGGTTACATTTATGGTCTGCCAGCCCTTGTCGCGTGCTGCGGTATGTAGGGACAATACAAGCAGCACAGTAGAACACAGGAGAAGCATCTAAGTTGATGCAATCGCCCAGTAAGGAGTGCTACATTTATAGTTTTAGTTATCGATTATTGAATTATTGGTCGGTTTGGTGCCTTGGACATGACCGAGGACCTTAAGATTTTGCATGAACCGAGGACTGGTACCCACGTAACACAAGAAAATGTGAAAAGTGTTAATATGTAGTAAAAACCTTAGAAAAACTCCGTGTTTCGTCATTCACCATCGAATCGATATAACGCGAGGTCGTCACATTGGTCGCATTTCTCTGAAACGGTTACATTTATGGTCTGCCAGCCCTAGTCTCGTGCTGCGGTATGTGGGGACAATACAAGCAGCACAGTAGAACACAGAAGAAGCATCTAAGTTGATGCAATCGACAAGTAAGAAGAGCTACATTTATAGTTTTAGTTATCGATTATTGAATTATTTGTCGATTTGGTGCCTTGGACATGACCGAGGACCGTAAGATTTTGCATGAACCGAGGACTGGCACCCACGTAACACGAGAAAATATGAAAAGTGTTAATATGTAGTAAAAACCTTAGAAAATATCCGTGTTTCGTCATTCACCATCGAATCGATATAACGCGAGATCGTCACATTGGTCGCATTTCTCTCTGAAACGGTTACATTAATGGTCTGCCAGCCCTTGTCGCGTGCTGCGGTATGTGGGGACAATACAAGCAGCACAGTAGAACACAGGATAAGCATCTAAGTTGATGCAATCGCCCAGTAAGAAGTGCTACATTTATAGTTTTAGTTATCGATTATTGTATTATTGGTCGGTTTGGTGCCTTGGACATGACCGAGGACCTTAAGATTTTGCATGAACCGAGGACTGGTACCCACGTAACACAAGAAAATGTGAAGTGTGTTAATATGTAGTAAAAACCTTAGAAAAAGTCCGTGTTTCGTCATTCACCATCGAATCGATATAACGCGAGATAGTCACATTGGTCGCATTTCTCTGAAACGGTTACATTTATGGTCTGCCAGCCCTTGTCTCGTGCTGCGGTATGTGGGGACAATACAAGCAGCACAGTAGAACACAGAAGAAGCATCTAAGTTGATGCAATCGCCCAGTAAGAAGAGCTACATTTATAGTTTTAGTTATCGATTATTGAATTATTGGTCGATTTGGTGCCTTGGACATGACCGAGGACCGTAAGATTTTGCATGAACCGAGGACTGGCACCCACGTAACACGAGAAAATATGAAAAGTGTTAATATGTAGTAAAAACCTTAGAAAATCTCCGTGTTTCGTCATTCACCATCGAATCGATATAACGCGAGATCGTCACATTGGTCGCATTTCTCTCTGAAACGGTTACATTTATGGTCTGCCAGCCCTTGTCGCGTGCTGCGGTATGTGGGGACAATACAAGCAGCACAGTAGAACACAGGAGAAGCATCTAAGTTGATGCAATCGCCCAGTAAGAATTGCTACATTTATAGTTTTAGTTATCGATTATTGATTTATTGGTCGGTTTGGTGCCTTGGACATGACCGAGGACCTTAAGATTTTGCATGAACCGAGGACTGGTACCCACGTAACACAAGAAAATGTGAAAAGTGTTAATATATAGTAAAAACCTTAGGAAATCTCCGTGTTTCGTCATTCACCATCGAATCGATATAACGCGAGATCGTCACATTGGTCGCATTTCTCTCTGAAAAGGTTACATTTATGGTCTGCCAGCCCTTGTCGCGTGCTGCGGTATGTGGGGACAATACAAGCAGCACAGTAGAACACAGAAGAAGCATCTAAGTTGATGCAATCGCCCAGTAAGAAGAGCTACATTTATAGTTTTAGTTATCGATTATTGAATTATTGGTCGGTTTGGTGCCTTGGACATGACCGAGGACCTTAAGATTTTGCATGAACCGAGGACTGGTACCCACGTAACACAGGAAAATGTGAAAAGTGTTAATATGTAGTAAAAACCTTAGAAAATCTCCGTGTTTCGTCATTCACCATCGAATCGATATAACGCGAGATCGTCACATTGGTCGCATTTCTCTCTGAAACGGTTACATTTATGGTCTGCCAGCCCTTGTCTCGTGCTGCGGTATGTGGGGACAATACAAGCAGCACAGTAGAACACAGGAGAAGCATCTAAGTTGATGCAATCGCCCAGTAAGAAGAGCTACACTTATAGTTTTAGTTATCGATTATTGAATTATTGGTCGATTTGGTGCCTTGGACATGACCGAGGACCGTAAGATTTTGCATGAACCGAGGACTGGCACCCACGTAACACGAGAAAATATGAATAGTGTTAATATGTAGTTAAAACCTTCGAAAATCTCCGTGTTTCTTCATTCACCATCGAATCGATATAACGCGAGATCGTCACATTGGTCGCATTTCTCTCTGAAACGGTTACATTTATGGTCTGCCAGCCCTTGTCTCGTGCTGCGGTATGTGGGGACAATACAAGCAGCACAGTAGAAGACAGAAGAAGCATCTAAGTTGATGCAATCGCCCAGTAAGAAGAGCTACATTTATAGTTTTAGTTATCGATTATTGAATTATTGGTCGGTTTGGTGCCTTGGACATGACCGAGGACCTTAAGATTTTGCATGAACCGAGGACTGGTACCCACGTAACACAGGAAAATGTGAAAAGTGTTAATATGTAGTAAAAACCTTAGAAAATCTCCGTGTTTCGTCATTCACCATCGAATCGATATAACGCGAGATCGTCACATTGGTCGCATTTCTCTCTGAAACGGTTACATTTATGGTCTGCCAGCCCTTGTCTCGTGCTGCGGTATGTGGGGACAATACAAGCAGCACTGTAGAACACAGAAGAAGCATCTAAGTTGATGCAATCGCCCAGTAAGAAGAGCTACACTTATAGTTTTAGTTATCGATTATTGAATTATTGGTCGATTTGGTGCCTTGGACATGACCGAGGACCGTAAGATTTTGCATGAACCGAGGACTGGCACCCACGTAACACGAGAAAATATGAATAGTGTTAATATGTAGTTAAAACCTTCGAAAATCTCCGTGTTTCTTCATTCACCATCGAATCGATATAACGCGAGATCGTCACATTGGTCGCATTTCTCTCTGAAACGGTTACATTTATGGTCTGCCAGCCCTTGTCTCGTGCTGCGGTATGTGGGGACAATACAAGCAGCACAGTAGAAGACAGAAGAAGCATCTAAGTTGATGCAATCGCCCAGTAAGAAGAGCTACATTTATAGTTTTAGTTATCGATTATTGAATTATTGGTCGGTTTGGTGCCTTGGACATGACCGAGGACCTTAAGATTTTGCATGAACCGAGGACTGGTACCCACGTAACACAAGAAAATGTGAAAAGTGTTAATATGTAGTAAAAACCTTAGAAAATCTCCGTGTTTCGTCATTCACCATCGAATCGATATAACGCGAGATCGTCACATTGGTCGCATTTCTCTCTCAAACGGTTACATTTATGGTCTGCCAGCCCTTGTCGCGTGCTGCGGTATGTGGGGAAAATACAAGCAGCACAGTAGAACACAGAAGAAGCATCTAAGTTGATGCAATCGCCCAGTAAGTAGAGCTACATTTATAGTTTTAGTTATTGATTATTGAACTATTGGTCGGTTTGGTGCCTTGGACATGACCGAGGACCTTAAGATTTTGCATGAACCGAGGACTGGTACCCACGTAACACGAGAAAATATGAAAAGTGTTAATATATAGTAGAAACCTTAGAAAATCTCCGTGTTTCGTCATTCACCATCGAATCGATATAACGCGAGATCGTCACATTGGTCGCATTTCTCTCTGAAACGGTTACATTTATGGTCTGCCAGCCCTTGTCGCGTGCTGCGGTATGTGGGGACAATACAAGCAGCACAGTAGAACACAGGAGAAGCATCTAAGTTGATGCAATCGCCCAGTAAGAAGTGCTACATTTATAGTTTTAGTTATCGATTATTGAATTATTGGTCGGTTTGGTGCCTTGGACATGACCGAGGACCTAAAGATTTTGCATGAACCGAGGACTGGCACCCACGTAACACGAGAAAATATGAAAAGTGTTAATATATAGTAAAAACCTTAGAAAATCTCCGTGTTTCGTCATTCACCATCGAATCGATATAACGCGATATCGTCACATTGGTCGCATTTCTCTCTGAAACGGTTACATTTATGGTCTGCCAGCCCTTGTCGCGTGCTGCGGTATGTGGGGACAATACAAGCAGCACAGTAGAACACAGGAGAAGCATCTAAGTTGATGCAATCGCCCAGTAAGAAGTGCTACATTTATAGTTTTAGTTATCGATTATTGAATTATTGGTCGGTTTTTTGCCTTGGACATGACCGAGGACCCAAAGATTTTGCATGAACCGAGGACTGGTACCAATGTAACACAAGAAAATGTGAAAAGTGTTAATATGTAGTAAAAACCTTAGAAAATCTCCGTGTTTCGTCATTCACCATCGAATCGATATAATGCGAGATCGTCACATTGGTCGCATTTCTCTCTGAAACGGTTACATTTATGGTCTGCCAGCCCTTGTCGCGTGCTGCGGTATGTGGGGACAATACAAGCAGCACAGTAGAACACAGGAGAAGCATCTAAGTTGATGCAATCGCCCAGTAAGAAGTGCTACATTTATAGTTTTAGTTATCGATTATTGAATTATTGGTCGGTTTGGTGCCTTGGACATGACCGAGGACCTTAAGATTTTGCATGAACCGAGGACTGGTACCCACGTAACACAAGAAAATGTGAAAAGTGTTAATATGTAGTAAAAACCTTAGAAAAACTCCGTGTTTCGTCATTCACCATCGAATCGATATAACGCGAGATCGTCACATTGGTCGCATTTCTCTGAAACGGTTACATTTATGGTCTGCCAGCCCTTGTCTCGTGCTGCGGTATGTGGGGACAATACAAGCAGCACAGTAGAACACAGAAGAAGCATCTAAGTTGATGCAATCGACAAGTAAGAAGAGCTACATTTATAGTTTTAGTTATCGATTATTGAATTATTGGTCGATTTGGTGCCTTGGACATGACCGAGGACCGTAAGATTTTGCATGAACCGAGGACTGGCACCCACGTAACACGAGAAAATATGAAAAGTGTTAATATGTAGTAAAAACCTTAGAAAATATCCGTGTTTCGTCATTCACCATCGAATCGATATAACGCGAGATCGTCACATTGGTCGCATTTCTCTCTGAAACGGTTACATTTATGGTCTGCCAGCCCTTGTCGCGTGCTGCGGTATGTGGGGACAATACAAGCAGCACAGTAGAACACAGGATAAGCATCTAAGTTGATGCAATCGCCCAGTAAGAAGTGCTACATTTATAGTTTTAGTTATCGATTATTGAATTATTGGTCGGTTTGGTGCCTTGGACATGACCGAGGACCTTAAGATTTTGCATGAACCGAGGACTGGTACCCACGTAACACAAGAAAATGTGAAAAGTGTTAATATGTAGTAAAAACCTTAGAAAAACTCCGTGTTTCGTCATTCACCATCGAATCGATATAACGCGAGATCGTCACATTGGTCGCATTTCTCTGAAACGGTTACATTTATGGTCTGCCAGCCCTTGTCTCGTGCTGCGGTATGTGGGGACAATACAAGCAGCACAGTAGAACACAGAAGAAGCATCTAAGTTGATGCAATCGCCCAGTAAGAATAGCTACATTTATAGTTTTAGTTATCGATTATTGAATTATTGGTCGATTTGGTGCCTTGGACATGACCGAGGACCGTAAGATTTTGCATGAACCGAGGACTGGCACCCACGTAACACGAGAAAATATGAAAAGTGTTAATATGTAGTAAAAACCTTAGAAAATATCCGTGTTTCGTCATTCACCATCGAATCGATATAACGCGAGATCGTCACATTGGTCGCATTTCTCTCTGAAACGGTTACATTTATGGTCTGCCAGCCCTTGTCGCGTGCTGCGGTATGTGGGGACAATACAAGCAGCACTGTAGAACACAGAAGAAGCATCTAAGTTGATGCAATCGCCCAGTAAAAAGAGCTACACTTATAGTTTTAGTTATCGATTATTGAATTATTGGTCGATTTGGTGCCTTGGATATGACCGAGGACCGTAAGATTTTGCATGAACCGAGGACTGGCACCCACGTAACACGAGAAAATATGAATAGTGTTAATATGTAGTTAAAACCTTCGAAAATCTCCGTGTTTCGTCATTCACCATCGAATCGATATAACGCGAGATCGTCACATTGGTCGCATTTCTCTCTGAAACGGTTACATTTATGGTCTGCCAGCCCTTGTCTCGTGCTGCGGTATGTGGGGACAATACAAGCAGCACAGTAGAACACAGAAGAAGCATCTAAGTTGATGCAATCGCCCAGTAAGAAGAGCTACATTTATAGTTTTAGTTATCGATTATTGAATTATTGGTCGATTTGGTGCCTTGGACATGACCGAGGACCTTAAGATTTTGCATGAACCGAGGAATGGCACCCACGTAACACGAGAAAATATGAAAAGTGTTAATATGTAGTAAAAACCTTAGAAAATCTCCGTGTTTCGTCATTCACCATCGAATCGATATAACGCGAGATCGTCACATTGGTCGCATTTCTCTCTGAAACGGTTACATTTATGGTCTGCCAGCCCTTGTCGCGTGCTGCGGTATGTGGGGACAATACAAGCAGTACAGTAGAACACAGGAGAAGCATCTAAGTTGATGCAATCGCCCAGTAAGAAGTGCTACATTTATAGTTTTAGTTATCGATTATTGAATTATTGGTCGGTTTGGTGCCTTGGACATGACCGAGGACCTTAAGATTTTGCATGAACCGAGGACTGGTACCCACGTAACACAGGAAAATGTGAAAAGTGTTAATATGTAGTAAAAACCTTAGAAAGTCTCCGTGTTTCGTCATTCACCATCGAATCGATATAACGCGAGATCGTCACATTGGTCGCATTTCTCTCTGAAACGGTTACATTTATGGTCTGCCAGCCCTTGTCTCGTGCTGCGGTATGTGGGGACAATACAAGCAGCACTGTAGAACACAGAAGAAGCATCTAAGTTGATGCAATCGCCCAGTAAGAAGAGCTACACTTATAGTTTTAGTTATCGATTATTGAATTATTGGTCGATTTGGTGCCTTGGACATGACCGAGGACCGTAAGATTTTGCATGAACCGAGGACTGGCACCCACGTAACACGAGAAAATATGAATAGTGTTAATATGTAGTTAAAACCTTCGAAAATCTCCGTGTTTCTTCATTCACCATCGAATCGATATAACGCGAGATCGTCACATTGGTCGCATTTCTCTCTGAAACGGTTACATTTATGGTCTGCCAGCCCTTGTCTCGTGCTGCGGTATGTGGGGACAATACAAGCAGCACAGTAGAAGACAGAAGAAGCATCTAAGTTGATGCAATCGCCCAGTAAGAAGAGCTACATTTATAGTTTTAGTTATCGATTATTGAATTATTGGTCGGTTTGGTGCCTTGGACATGACCGAGGACCTTAAGATTTTGCATGAACCGAGGACTGGTACCCACGTAACACAAGAAAATGTGAAAAGTGTTAATATGTAGTAAAAACCTTAGAAAATCTCCGTGTTTCGTCATTCACCATCGAATCGATATAACGCGAGATCGTCACATTGGTCGCATTTCTCTCTCAAACGGTTACATTTATGGTCTGCCAGCCCTTGTCGCGTGCTGCGGTATGTGGGGAAAATACAAGCAGCACAGTAGAACACAGAAGAAGCATCTAAGTTGATGCAATCGCCCAGTAAGTAGAGCTACATTTATAGTTTTAGTTATTGATTATTGAACTATTGGTCGGTTTGGTGCCTTGGACATGACCGAGGACCTTAAGATTTTGCATGAACCGAGGACTGGTACCCACGTAACACGAGAAAATATGAAAAGTGTTAATATATAGTAGAAACCTTAGAAAATCTCCGTGTTTCGTCATTCACCATCGAATCGATATAACGCGAGATCGTCACATTGGTCGCATTTCTCTCTGAAACGGTTACATTTATGGTCTGCCAGCCCTTGTCGCGTGCTGCGGTATGTGGGGACAATACAAGCAGCACAGTAGAACACAGGAGAAGCATCTAAGTTGATGCAATCGCCCAGTAAGAAGTGCTACATTTATAGTTTTAGTTATCGATTATTGAATTATTGGTCGGTTTGGTGCCTTGGACATGACAGAGGACCTAAAGATTTTGCATGAACCGAGGACTGGCACCCACGTAACACGAGAAAATATGAAAAGTGTTAATATATAGTAAAAACCTTAGAAAATCTCCGTGTTTCGTCATTCACCATCGAATCGATATAACGCGATATCGTCACATTGGTCGCATTTCTCTCTGAAACGGTTACATTTATGGTCTGCCAGCCCTTGTCGCGTGCTGCGGTATGTGGGGACAATACAAGCAGCACAGTAGAACACAGGAGAAGCATCTAAGTTGATGCAATCGCCCAGTAAGAAGTGCTACATTTATAGTTTTAGTTATCGATTATTGAATTATTGGTCGGTTTGGTGCCTTGGACATGACCGAGGACCCAAAGATTTTGCATGAACCGAGGACTGGTACCCATGTAACACAAGAAAATGTGAAAAGTGTTAATATGTAGTAAAAACCTTAGAAAATCTCCGTGTTTCGTCATTCACCATCGAATCGATATAATGCGAGATCGTCACATTGGTCGCATTTCTCTCTGAAACGGTTACATTTATGGTCTGCCAGCCCTTGTCGCGTGCTGCGGTATGTGGGGACAATACAAGCAGCACAGTAGAACACAGGAGAAGCATCTAAGTTGATGCAATCGCCCAGTAAGAAGTGCTACATTTATAGTTTAGCTATCGATTATTGAATTATTGGTCGGTTTGGTGCCTTGGACATGACCGAGGACCTTAAGATTTTGCATGAACCGAGGACTGGTACCCACGTAACACAAGAAAATGTGAAAAGTGTTAATATGTAGTAAAAACCTTAGAAAAACTCCGTGTTTCGTCATTCACCATCGAATCGATATAACGCGAGATCGTTACATTGGTCGCATTTCTCTGAAACGGTTACATTTATGGTCTGCCAGCCCTTGTCTCGTGCTGCGGTATGTGGGGACAATACAAGCAGCACAGTAGAACACAGAAGAAGCATCTAAGTTGATGCAATCGACAAGTAAGAAGAGCTACATTTATAGTTTTAGTTATCGATTATTGAATTATTGGTCGATTTGGTGCCTTGGACATGACCGAGGACCGTAAGATTTTGCATGAACCGAGGACTGGCACCCACGTAACACGAGAAAATATGAAAAGTGTTAATATGTAGTAAAAACCTTAGAAAATATCCGTGTTTCGTCATTCACCATCGAATCGATATAACGCGAGATCGTCACATTGGTCGCATTTCTCTCTGAAACGGTTACATTTATGGTCTGCCAGCCCTTGTCGCGTGCTGCGGTATGTGGGGACAATACAAGCAGCACAGTAGAACACAGGATAAGCATCTAAGTTGATGCAATCGCCCAGTAAGAAGTGCTACATTTATAGTTTTAGTTATCGATTATTGAATTATTGGTCGGTTTGGTGCCTTGGACATGACCGAGGACCTTAAGATTTTGCATGAACCGAGGACTGGTACCCACGTAACACAAGAAAATGTGAAAAGTGTTAATATGTAGTAAAAACCTTAGAAAAACTCCGTGTTTCGTCATTCACCATCGAATCGATATAACGCGAGATCGTCACATTGGTCGCATTTCTCTGAAACGGTTACATTTATGGTCTGCCAGCCCTTGTCTCGTGCTGCGGTATGTGGGGACAATACAAGCAGCACAGTAGAACACAGAAGAAGCATCTAAGTTGATGCAATCGCCCAGTAAGAAGAGCTACATTTATAGTTTTAGTTATCGATTATTGAATTATTGGTCGATTTGGTGCCTTGGACATGACCGAGGACCGTAAGATTTTGCATGAACCGAGGACTGGCACCCACGTAACACGAGAAAATATGAAAAGTGTTAATATGTAGTAAAAACCTTAGAAAATATCCGTGTTTCGTCATTCACCATCGAATCGATATAACGCGAGATCGTCACATTGGTCGCATTTCTCTCTGAAACGGTTACATTTATGGTCTGCCAGCCCTTGTCTCGTGCTGCGGTATGTGGGGACAATACAAGCAGCACTGTAGAACACAGAAGAAGCATCTAAGTTGATGCAATCGCCCAGTAAAAAGAGCTACACTTATAGTTTTAGTTATCGATTATTGAATTATTGGTCGATTTGGTGCCTTGGATATGACCGAGGACCGTAAGATTTTGCATGAACCGAGGACTGGCACCCACGTAACACGAGAAAATATGAATAGTGTTAATATGTAGTTAAAACCTTCGAAAATCTCCGTGTTTCGTCATTCACCATCGAATCGATATAACGCGAGATCGTCACATTGGTCGCATTTCTCTCTGAAACGGTTACATTTATGGTCTGCCAGCCCTTGTCTCGTGCTGCGGTATGTGGGGACAATACAAGCAGCACAGTAGAACACAGAAGAAGCATCTAAGTTGATGCAATCGATCAGTAAGAAGAGCTACATTTATAGTTTTAGTTATCGATTATTGAATTATTGGTCGATTTGGTGCCTTGGACATGACCGAGGACCTTAAGATTTTGCATGAACCGAGGAATGGCACCCACGTAACACGAGAAAATATGAAAAGTGTTAATATGTAGTAAAAACCTTAGAAAATCTCCGTGTTTCGTCATTCACCATCGAATCGATATAACGCGAGATCGTCACATTGGTCGCATTTCTCTCTGAAACGGTTACATTTATGGTCTGCCAGCCCTTGTCGCGTGCTGCGGTATGTGGGGACAATACAAGCAGTACAGTAGAACACAGGAGAAGCATCTAAGTTGATGCAATCGCCCAGTAAGAAGTGCTACATTTATAGTTTTAGTTATCGATTATTGAATTATTGGTCGGTTTGGTGCCTTGGACATGACCGAGGACCTTAAGATTTTGCATGAACCGAGGACTGGTACCCACGTAACAGAAGAAAATGTGAAAAGTGTTAATATGTAGTAAAAACCTTAGAAAATCTCCGTGTTTCGTCATTCACCATCGAATCGATATAACGCGAGATCGTCAGATTGGTCGCATTTCTCTCTGAAACGGTTACATTTATGGTCTGCCAGCCCTTGTCGCGTGCTGCGGTATGTGGGGACAATACAAGCAGCACAGTAGAACACAGAAGAAGCATCTAAGTTGATGCAATCGCCCAGTAAGAAGAGCTACATTTATAGTTTTAGCTATCGATTATTGAATTATTGGTCGGTTTGGTGCCTTGGACATGACCGAGGACCTTAAGATTTTGCATGGACCGAGGACTGGTACCCACGTAACACAAGAAAATGTGAAAAGTGTTAATATGTAGTAAAAACCTTAGAAAATCTCCGTGTTTCGTCATTCACCATCGAATCGATATAATGCGAGATCGTCACATTGGTCGCATTTCTCTCTGAAACGGTTAGATTTATGGTCTGCCAGCCCTTGTCGCGTGCTGCGGTATGTGGGGACAATACAAGCAGCACAGTAGAACACAGAAGAAGCATCTAAGTTGATGCAATCGCCCAGTAAGAAGAGCTACATTTATAGTTTTAGTTATCGATTATTGAATTATTGGTCTATTTGGTGCCTTGGACATGACCGAGGACCTTAAGATTTTGCATGAACCGAGGACTGGTACCCACGTAACACAAGAAAATGTGAAAAGTGTTAATATGTAGTAAAAACCTTAGAAAATCTCCGTGTTTCGTCATTCACCACCGAATCGATATAACGCGAGATCGTCACATTGGTCGCATTTCTCTCTGAAACGGTTACATTTATGGTCTGCCAGCCCTTGTCGCGTGCTGCGGTATGTGGGGACAATACAAACAGCACAGTAGAACACAGAAGAAGCATCTAAGTTGATGCAATCGCCCAGTAAGAAGAGCTACACTTATAGTTTTAGTTATCGATTATTGAATTATTGGTCGATTTGGTGCCTTGGACATGACCGAGGACCTTAAGATTTTGCATGAACCGAGGACTGGCACCCACGTAACACGAGAAAATATGAAAAGTGTTAATATGTAGTAAAAACCTTAGAAAATCTCCGTGTTTCGTCATTCACCATCGAATCGATATAACGCGAGATCGTCACATTGGTCGCATTTCTCTCTGAAACGGTTACATTTATGGTCTGCCAGCCCTTGTCGCGTGCTGCGGTATGTGGGGACAATACAAGCAGCACAGTAGAACACAGGATAACCATCTAAGTTGATGCAATCGCCCAGTAAGAAGAGCTACATTTATAGTTTTAGTTATCGATTATTGAATTATTGGTCGGTTTGGTGCCTTGGACATGACCGAGGACCTTAAGATTTTCCATGAACCGAGGACTGGTACCCACGTAACACAAGAAAATGTGAAAAGTGTTAATATGTAGTAAAAACCTTAGAAAATCTCCGTGTTTCGTCATTCACCATCGAATCGATATAACGCGAGATCGTCACATTGGTCGCATTTCTCTGAAACGGTTACATTTATGGTCTGCCAGCCCTTGTCTCGTGCTGCGGTATGTGGGGACAATACGAGCAGCACAGTAGAACACAGAAGAAGCATCTAAGTTGATGCAATCGCCCAGTAAGAAGAGCTACATTTATAGTTTTAGTTATCGATTATTGAATTATTGGTCGATTTGGTGCCTTGGACATGACCGAGGACCTTAAGATTTTGCATGAACCGAGGACTGGTAACCACGTAACACGAGAAAATATGAAAAGTGTTAATATGTAGTAAAAACCTTAGAAAATATCCGTGTTTCGTCATTCACCATCGAATCGATATAACGCGAGATCGTCACATTGGTCGCATTTCTCTCTGAAACGGTTACATTAATGGTCTGCCAGCCCTTGTCGCGTGCTGCGGTATGTGGGGACAATACAAGCAGCACAGTAGAACACAGGATAACCATCTAAGTTGATGCAATCGCCCAGTAAGAAGAGCTACATTTATAGTTTTAGTTATCGATTATTGAATTATTGGTCGGTTTGGTGCCTTGGACATGACCGAGGACCTTAAGATTTTGCATGAACCGAGGACTGGTACCCACGTAACACAAGAAAATGTATAAAGTGTTAATATGTAGTAAAAACCTTAGAAAATCTCCGTGTTTCGTCATTCACCATCGAATCGATATAATGCGAGATCGTCACATTGGTCGCATTTCTCTCTGAAACGGTTACATTTATGGTCTGCCAGCCCTTGTCACGTGCTGCGGTATGTGGGGACAATACAAGCAGCACAGTAGAACACAGAAGAAGCATCTAAGTTGATGCAATCGCCCAGTAAGAAGAGCTACATTTATTGTTTTAGTTATCGATTATTGAATTATTGGTCGATTTGGTGCCTTGGACATGACCGAGGACCTTAAGATTTTGCATGAACCGAGGACTGGTACCCACGTAACACAAGAAAATGTGAAAAGTGTTAATATGTAGTAAAAACCTTAGAAAATCTCCGTGTTTCGTCATTCACCATCGAATCGATATAACGCGAGATCGTCACATTGGTCGCATTTCTCTCTGAAACGGTTACATTATGGTCTGCCAGCCGTTGTCGCTTGCTGCGGTATGTGGGGACAATACAAGCAGCACAGTAGAACACAGGAGAAGCATCTAAGTTGATGCAATCGCCCAGTAAGAAGTGCTACATTTATAGTTTTTGTTATCGATTATTGAATTATTGGTCGGTTTGTTGCCTTGGACATGACCGAGGACCTTAAGATTTTGCATGAGCCGAGGACTGGTACCCACGTAACACAAGAAAATGTGAAAAGTGTTAATATGTAGTAAAAACCTTAGAAAATCTCCGTGTTTCGTCATTCACCATCGAATCGATATAACGCGAGATCGTCACATTGGTCGCATTTCTCTGAAACGGTTACATTTATGGTCTGCCAGCCCTTGTCTCGTGCTGCGGTATGTGGGGACAATACAAGCAGCACAGTAGAACACAGAAGAAGCATCTAAGTTGATGCAATCGTCCAGTAAGAAGGGCTACATTTATAGTTTTAGTTATCGATTATTGAATTATTGGTCGATTTGGTGCCTTGGACATGACCGAGGACCTTAAGATTTTGCATGAACCGAGGAATGGCACCCACGTAACACAAGAAAATATGAAAAGTGTTAATATGTAGTAAAAACCTTAGCAAATCTCCGTGTTTCGTCATTCACCATCGAATCGATATAACGCGAGATCGTCACATTGGTCGCATTTCTCTCTGAAACGGTTACATTTATGGTCTGCCAGCCCTTGTCACGTGCTGCGGTATGTGGGGACAATACAAGCAGCACAGTAGAACACAGAAGAAGCATCTAAGTTGATGCAATCGCCCAGTAAGAAGAGCTACATTTATTGTTTTAGTTATCGATTATTGAATTATTGGTCGATTTGGTGCCTTGGACATGACCGAGGACCTTAAGATTTTGCATGAACCGAGGACTGGTACCCACGTAACACGAGAAAATGTGAAAAGTGTTAATATGTAGTAAAAACCTTAGAAAATCTCCGTGTTTCGTCATTCACCATCGAATCGATATAACGCGAGATCGTCACATTGGTCGCATTTCTCTCTGAAACGGTTACATTTATGGTCTGCCAGCCCTTGTCACGTGCTGCGGTATGTGGGGACAATACAAGCAGCACAGTAGAACACAGAAGAAGCATCTAAGTTGATGCAATCGCCCAGTAAGAAGAGCTACATTTATAGTTTTAGTTATCGATTATTGAATTATTGGTCGATTTGGTGCCTTGGACATGACCGAGGACCTTAAGATTTTGCATGAACCGAGGACTGGTACCCACGTAACACAAGATAATGTGAAAAGTGTTAAAATGTGGTAAAAACCTTAGAAAATCTCCGTGTTTCGTCATTCACCAACGAATCGATATAACGCGAGATCGTCACATTGGTCGCATTTCTCTCTGAAACGGTTACATTTATGGTCTGCCAGCCCTTGTCTCGTGCTGCGGTATGTGGGGACAATACAAGCAGCACAGTAGAACACAGAAGAAGCATCTAAGTTGATGCAATCGCCCAGTAAGAAGAGCTACATTTATAGTTTTAGTTATCGATTATTGAATTATTGGTCGATTTGGTGCCTTGGACATGACCGAGGACCTTAAGATTTTGCATGAACCGAGGACTGGTACCCACGTAACACAAGAAAATGTGAAAAGTGTTAATATGTAGTAAAAACCTTAGAAAATCTCCGTGTTTCGTCATTCACCATCGAATCGATATAACGCGAGATCGTCACATTGATCGCATTTCTCTCTCAAACGGTTACATTTATGGTCTGCCAGCCCTTGTCGCGTGCTGCGGTATGTGGAGAAAATACAAGCAGCACAGTAGAACACAGAAGAAGCATCTAAGTTGATGCAATCGCCCAGTAAGTAGAGTTACATTTATAGTTTTAGTTATCGATTATTGAATTATTGGTCGGTTTGGTGCCTTGGACATGACCGAGGACCTTAAGATTTTGCATGAACCGAGGACTGGTACCCACGTAACACGAGAAAATATGAAAAGTGTTAATATGTAGTAAAAACCTTAGAAAATATCCGTATTTCGTCATTCACCATCGAATCGATATAACGCGAGATCGTCACATTGGTCGCATTTCTCTCTGAAACGGTTACATTTATGGTCTGCCAGCCCTTGTCGCGTGCTGCGGTATGTGGGGACAATACAAGCAGCACAGTAGAAGACAGAAGAAGCACCTAAGTTGATGCAATCGCCCAGTAAGAAGAGCTACATTTATAGTTTTAGTTATCGATTATTGAATTATTGGTCGGTTTGGTGCCTTGGACATGACCGAGGACCTTAAGATTTTGCATGAACCGAGGACTGGTACCCACGTAACACAAGAAAATGTGAAAAGTGTTAATATGTAGTAAAAACCTTAGAAAATCTCCGTGTTTCGTCATTCACCATCGAATCGATATAATGCGAGATCGTCACATTGGTCGCATTTCTCTCTGAAACGGTTACGTTTATTGTCTGCCAGCCCTTGTCACGTGCTGCGGTATGTGGGGACAATACAAGCAGCACAGTAGAACACAGAAGAAGCATCTAAGTTGATGCAATCGCCCAGTAAGAAGAGCTACATTTATAGTTTTAGTTATCGATTATTGAATTATTGGTCGATTTGGTGCCTTGGACATGACCGAGGACCTTAAGATTTTGCATGAACCGAGGACTGGTACCCACGTAACACAAGAAAATGTGAAAAGTGTTAATATGTAGTAAAAACCTTAGAAAATCTCCGTGTTTCGTCATTCACCATCGAATCGATATAACGCGAGATCGTCACATTGATCGCATTTCTCTCTCAAACGGTTACATTTATGGTCTGCCAGCCCTTGTCGCGTGCTGCGGTATGTGGAGAAAATACAAGCAGCACAGTAGAACACAGAAGAAGCATCTAAGTTGATGCAATCGCCCAGTAAGTAGAGTTACATTTATAGTTTTATTTATCGATTATTGAATTATTGGTCGGTTTGGTGCCTTGGACATGACCGAGGACCTTAAGATTTTGCATGAACCGAGGACTGGTACCCACGTAACACAAGAAAATGTGAAAAGTGTTAATATGTAGTAAAAACCTTAGAAAATCTCCGTGTTTCGTCATTCACCATCGAATCGATATAACGCGAGATCGTCACATTGGTCGCATTTCTCTCTGAAACGGTTACATTTATGGTCTGCCAGCCCTTGTCTCGTGCTGCGGTATGTGGGGACAATACAAGCAGCACAGTAGAACACAGAAGAAGCATCTAAGTTGATGCAATCGCCCAGTAAGAAGAGCTACATTTATAGTTTTAGTTATCGATTATTGAATTATTGGTCGATTTGGTGCCTTGGACATGACCGAGGACCTTAAGATTTTGCATGAACCGAGGACTGGTACCCACGTAACACAAGAAAATGTGAAAAGTGTTAATATGTAGTAAAAACCTTAGAAAATCTCCGTGTTTCGTCATTCACCATCGAATCGATATAACGCGAGATCGTCACATTGATCGCATTTCTCTCTCAAACGGTTACATTTATGGTCTGCCAGCCCTTGTCGCGTGCTGCGGTATGTGGAGAAAATACAAGCAGCACAGTAGAACACAGAAGAAGCATCTAAGTTGATGCAATCGCCCAGTAAGTAGAGTTACATTTATAGTTTTATTTATCGATTATTGAATTATTGGTCGGTTTGGTGCCTTGGACATGACCGAGGACCTTAAGATTTTGCATGAACCGAGGACTGGTACCCACGTAACACAAGAAAATGTGAAAAGTGTTAATATGTAGTAAAAACCTTAGAAAATCTCCGTGTTTCGTCATTCACCATCGAATCGATATAATGCGAGATTGTCACATTGGTCGCATTTCTCTCTGAAACGGTTACACTTATGGTCTGCCAGCCCTTGTCGCGTTCTGCGGTATGTGGGGACAATACAAGCAGCACAGTAGAACACAGAAGAAGCATCTAAGTTGATGCAATCGCCCAGTAAGAAGAGCTACATTTATAGTTTTAGTTATCGATTATTGAATTATTGGTCGATTTGGTGCCTTGGACATGACCGAGGAGCTTAAGATTTTGCATGAACCGAGGACTGGTACCCACGTAACACAAGAAAATGTGAAAAGTGTTAATATGTAGTAAAAACCTTAGAAAATGTCCGTGTTTCGTCATTCACCATCGAATCGATATAACGCGAGATCGTCACATTGGTCGCATTTCTCTCTGAAACGGTTACATTTATGGTCTGCCAGCCCTTGTCGCGTGCTGCGGTATGTGGGGACAATACAAGCAGCACAGTAGAACACAGAAGAAGCATCTAAGTTGATGCAATCGCCCAGTAAGAAGAGCTACATTTATAGTTTTAGTTATCGATTATTGAATTATTGGTCGGTTTGGTGCCTTGGACATGACCGAGGACCTTAAGATTTTGCATGAACCGAGGACTGGTACCCACGTAACACAAGAAAATGTGAAAAGTGTTAATATGTAGTAAAAACCTTAGAAAATCTCCGTGTTTCGTCATTCACCATCGAATCGATATAACGCGAGATCGTCACATTGGTCGCATTTCTCTCTGAAACGGTTACATTTATGGTCTGCTAGCCCTTGTCGCGTTCTGCGGTATGTGGGGACAATACAAGCAGCACAGTAGAACACAGAAGAAGCATCTAAGTTGATGCAATCGCCCAGTAAGAAGAGCTACACTTATAGTTTTAGTTATCGATTATTGAATTATTGGTCGATTTGGTGCCTTGGACATGACCGAGGACCTTAAGATTTTGCATGAACCGAGGACTGGCACCCACGTAACACGAGAAAATATGAAAAGTGTTAATATGTAGTAAAAACCTTAGAAAATATCCGTGTTTCGTCATTCACCATCGAATCGATATAACGCGAGATCGTCACATTGGTCGCATTTCTCTCTGAAACGGTTACATTTATGGTCTGCCAGCCCTTGTCGCGTGCTGCGGTATGTGGGGACAATACAAGCAGCACAGTAGAACACAGGATAAGCATCTAAGTTGATGCAATCGCCCAGTAAGAAGAGCTACATTTATAGTTTTAGTTATCGATTATTGAATTATTGGTCGGTTTGGTGCCTTGGACATGACCGTGGACCTTAAGATTTTGCATGAACCGAGGACTGGTACCCACGTAACACAAGAAAATGTGAAAAGTGTTAATATGTAGTAAAAACCTTAGAAAATCTCCGTGTTTCGTCATTCACCATCGAATCGATATAACGCGAGATCGTCACATTGGTCGCATTTCTCTCTGAAACGGTTACATTTATGGTCTGCCAGCCCTTGTCTCGTGCTGCGGTATGTGGAGAAAATACAAGCAGCACAGTAGAACACAGAAGAAGCATCTAAGTTGATGCAATCGCCCAGTAAGTAGAGTTACATTTATAGTTTTAGTTATCGATTATTGAATTATTGGTCGGTTTGGTGCCTTGGACATGACCGAGGACCTTAAGATTTTGCATGAACCGAGGACTGGTACCCACGTAACACAAGAAAATGTGAAAAGTGTTAATATGTAGTAAAAACCTTAGAAAATCTCCGTGTTTCGTCATTCACCATCGAATCGATATAATGCGAGATTGTCACATTGGTCGCATTTCTCTCTGAAACGGTTACACTTATGGTCTGCCAGCCCTTGTCTCGTGCTGCGGTATGTGGGGACAATACAAGCAGCACAGTAGAACACAGAAGAAGCATCTAAGTTGATGCAATCGCCCAGTAAGAAGAGCTACATTTATAGTTTTAGTTATCGATTATTGAATTATTGGTCGGTTTGGTGCCTTGGACATGACCGAGGACCTTAAGATTTTGCATGAACCGAGGACTGGTACCCACGTAACACAAGAAAATGTGAAAAGTGTTAATATGTAGTAAAAACCTTAGAAAATCTCCGTGTTTCGTCATTCACCATCGAATCGATATAACGCGAGATCGTCACATTGATCGCATTTCTCTCTCAAACGGTTACATTTATGGTCTGCCAGCCCTTGTCGCGTGCTGCGGTATGTGGAGAAAATACAAGCAGCACAGTAGAACACAGAAGAAGCATCTAAGTTGATGCAATCGCCCAGTAAGTAGAGTTACATTTATAGTTTTAGTTATCGATTATTGAATTATTGGTCGGTTTGGTGCCATGGACATGACCGAGGACCTTAAGATTTTGCATGAACCGAGGACTGGTACCCACGTAACACAAGAAAATGTGAAAAGTGTTAATATGTAGTAAAAACCTTAGAAAATCTCCGTGTTTCGTCATTCACCATCGAATCGATATAATGCGAGATTGTCACATTGGTCGCATTTCTCTCTGAAACGGTTACACTTATGGTCTGCCAGCCCTTGTCGCGTGCTGCGGTATGTGGGGACAATACAAGCAGCACAGTAGAACACAGAAGAAGCATCTAAGTTGATGCAATCGCCCAGTAAGAAGAGCTACATTTATAGTTTTAGTTATCGATTATTGAATTATTGGTCGATTTGGTGCCTTGGACATGACCGAGGAGCTTAAGATTTTGCATGAACCGAGGACTGGTACCCACGTAACACAAGAAAATGTGAAAAGTGTTAATATGTAGTAAAAACCTTAGAAAATCTCCGTGTTTCGTCATTCACCATCGAATCGATATAACGCGAGATCGTCACATTGGTCGCATTTCTCTCTGAAACGGTTACATTTATGGTCTGCCAGCCCTTGTCGCGTGCTGCGGTATGTGGGGACAATACAAGCAGCACAGTAGAACACAGAAGAAGCATCTAAGTTGATGCAATCGCCCAGTAAGAAGAGCTACATTTATAGTTTTAGTTATCGATTATTGAATTATTGGTCGGTTTGGTGCCTTGGACATGACCGAGGACCTTAAGATTTTGCATGAACCGAGGACTGGTACCCACGTAACACAAGAAAATGTGAAAAGTGTTAATATGTAGTAAAAACCTTAGAAAATCTCCGTGTTTCGTCATTCACCATCGAATCGATATAACGCGAGATCGTCACATTGGTCGCATTTCTCTCTGAAACGGTTACATTTATGGTCTGCCAGCCCTTGTCGCGTTCTGCGGTATGTGGGGACAATACAAGCAGCACAGTAGAACACAGAAGAAGCATCTAAGTTGATGCAATCGCCCAGTAAGAAGAGCTACACTTATAGTTTTAGTTATCGATTATTGAATTATTGGTCGATTTGGTGCCTTGGACATGACCGAGGACCTTAAGATTTTGCATGAACCGAGGACTGGCACCCACGTAACACGAGAAAATATGAAAAGTGTTAATATGTAGTAAAAACCTTAGAAAATATCCGTGTTTCGTCATTCACCATCGAATCGATATAACGCGAGATCGTCACATTGGTCGCATTTCTCTCTGAAACGGTTACATTTATGGTCTGCCAGCCCTTGTCGCGTGCTGCGGTATGTGGGGACAATACAAGCAGCACAGTAGAACACAGGATAAGCATCTAAGTTGATGCAATCGCCCAGTAAGAAGAGCTACATTTATAGTTTTAGTTATCGATTATTGAATTATTGGTCGGTTTGGTGCCTTGGACATGACCGAGGACCTTAAGATTTTGCATGAACCGAGGACTGGTACCCACGTAACACAAGAAAATGTGAAAAGTGTTAATATGTAGTAAAAACCTTAGAAAATCTCCGTGTTTCGTCATTCACCATCGAATCGATATAACGCGAGATCGTCACATTGGTCGCATTTCTCTCTGAAACGGTTACATTTATGGTCTGCCAGCCCTTGTCTCGTGCTGCGGTATGTGGAGAAAATACAAGCAGCACAGTAGAACACAGAAGAAGCATCTAAGTTGATGCAATCGCCCAGTAAGTAGAGTTACATTTATAGTTTTAGTTATCGATTATTGAATTATTGGTCGGTTTGGTGCCTTGGACATGACCGAGGACCTTAAGATTTTGCATGAACCGAGGACTGGTACCCACGTAACACAAGAAAATGTGAAAAGTGTTAATATGTAGTAAAAACCTTAGAAAATCTCCGTGTTTCGTCATTCACCATCGAATCGATATAATGCGAGATTGTCACATTGGTCGCATTTCTCTCTGAAACGGTTACACTTATGGTCTGCCAGCCCTTGTCGCGTGCTGCGGTATGTGGGGACAATACAAGCAGCACAGTAGAACACAGAAGAAGCATCTAAGTTGATGCAATCGCCCAGTAAGAAGAGCTACATTTATAGTTTTAGTTATCGATTATTGAATTATTGGTCGGTTTGGTGCCTTGGACATGACCGAGGACCTTAAGATTTTGCATGAACCGAGGACTGGTACCCACGTAACACAAGAAAATGTGAAAAGTGTTAATATGTAGTAAAAACCTTAGAAAATCTCCGTGTTTCGTCATTCACCATCGAATCGATATAACGCGAGATCGTCACATTGATCGCATTTCTCTCTCAAACGGTTACATTTATGGTCTGCCAGCCCTTGTCGCGTGCTGCGGTATGTGGAGAAAATACAAGCAGCACAGTAGAACACAGAAGAAGCATCTAAGTTGATGCAATCGCCCAGTAAGTAGAGTTACATTTATAGTTTTAGTTATCGATTATTGAATTATTGGTCGGTTTGGTGCCTTGGACATGACCGAGGACCTTAAGATTTTGCATGAACCGAGGACTGCTACCCACGTAACACAAGAAAATGTGAAAAGTGTTAATATGTAGTAAAAACCTTAGAAAATCTCCGTGTTTCGTCATTCACCATCGAATCGATATAATGCGAGATTGTCACATTGGTCGCATTTCTCTCTGAAACGGTTACATTTATGGTCTGCCAGCCCTTGTCGCGTGCTGCGGTATGTGGGGACAATACAAGCAGCACAGTAGAACACAGAAGAAGCATCTAAGTTGATGCAATCGCCCAGTAAGAAGAGCTACATTTATAGTTTTAGTTATCGATTATTGAATTATTGGTCGGTTTGGTGCCTTGGACATGACCGAGGACCTTAAGATTTTGCATGAACCGAGGACTGGTACCCACGTAACACAAGAAAATGTGAAAAGTGTTAATATGTAGTAAAAACCTTAGAAAATCTCCGTGTTTCGTCATTCACCATCGAATCGATATAACGCGAGATCGTCACATTGGTCGCATTTCTCTCTGAAACGGTTACATTTATGGTCTGCCAGCCCTTGTCGCGTTCTGCGGTATGTGGGGACAATACAAGCAGCACAGTAGAACACAGAAGAAGCATCTAAGTTGATGCAATCGCCCAGTAAGAAGAGCTACACTTATAGTTTTAGTTATCGATTATTGAATTATTGGTCGATTTGGTGCCTTGGACATGACCGAGGACCTTAAGATTTTGCATGAACCGAGGACTGGCACCCACGTAACACGAGAAAATATGAAAAGTGTTAATATGTAGTAAAAACCTTAGAAAATATCCGTGTTTCGTCATTCACCATCGAATCGATATAACGCGAGATCGTCACATTGGTCGCATTTCTCTCTGAAACGGTTACATTTATGGTCTGCCAGACCTTGTCGCGTGCTGCGGTATGTGGGGACAATACAAGCAGCACAGTAGAACACAGGATAAGCATCTAAGTTGATGCAATCGCCCAGTAAGAAGAGCTACATTTATAGTTTTAGCTATCGATTATTGAATTATTGGTCGGTTTGGTGCCTTGGACATGACCGAGGACCTTAAGATTTTGCATGAACCGAGGACTGGTACCCACGTAACACAAGAAAATGTGAAAAGTGTTAATATGTAGTAAAAACCTTAGAAAATCTCCGTGTTTCGTCATTCACCATCGAATCGATATAACGCGAGATCGTCACATTGGTCGCATTTCTCTCTGAAACGGTTACATTTATGGTCTGCCAGCCCTTGTCTCGTGCTGCGGTATGTGGAGAAAATACAAGCAGCACAGTAGAACACAGAAGAAGCATCTAAGTTGATGCAATCGCCCAGTAAGTAGAGTTACATTTATAGTTTTAGTTATCGATTATTGAATTATTGGTCGGTTTGGTGCCTTGGACATGACCGAGGACCTTAAGATTTTGCATGAACCGAGGACTGGTACCCACGTAACACAAGAAAATGTGAAAAGTGTTAATATGTAGTAAAAACCTTAGAAAATCTCCGTGTTTCGTCATTCACCATCGAATCGATATAATGCGAGATTGTCACATTGGTCGCATTTCTCTCTGAAACGGTTACACTTATGGTCTGCCAGCCCTTGTCGCGTGCTGCGGTATGTGGGGACAATACAAGCAGCACAGTAGAACACAGAAGAAGCATCTAAGTTGATGCAATCGCCCAGTAAGAAGAGCTACATTTATAGTTTTAGTTATCGATTATTGAATTATTGGTCGATTTGGTGCCTTGGACATGACCGAGGACCTTAAGATTTTGCATGAACCGAGGACTGGTACCCACGTAACACAATAAAATGTGAAAAGTGTTAATATGTAGTAAAAACCTTAGAAAATCTCCGTGTTTCGTCATTCACCATCGAATCGATATAACGCGAGATCGTCACATTGGTCGCATTTCTCTCTGAAACGGTTACATTTATGGTCTGCCAGCCCTTGTCGCGTGCTGCGGTATGTGGGGACAATACAAGCAGCACAGTAGAACACAGAAGAAGCATCTAAGTTGATGCAATCGCCCAGTAAGAAGAGCTACATTTATAGTTTTAGTTATCGATTATTGAATTATTGGTCGGTTTGGTGCCTTGGACATGACCGAGGACCTTAAGATTTTGCATGAACCGAGGACTGGTACCCACGTAACACAAGAAAATGTGAAAAGTGTTAATATGTAGTAAAAACCTTAGAAAATCTCCGTGTTTCGTCATTCACCATCGAATCGATATAACGCGAGATCGTCACATTGGTCGCATTTCTCTCTGAAACGGTTACATTTATGGTCTGCCAGCCCTTGTCGCGTGCTGCGGTATGTGGGGACAATACAAGCAGCACAGTAGAACACAGAAGAAGCATCTAAGTTGATGCAATCGCCCAGTAAGAAGAGCTACATTTATAGTTTTAGTTATCGATTATTGAATTATTGGTCGGTTTGGTGCCTTGGACATGACCGAGGACCTTAAGATTTTGCATGAACCGAGGACTGGTACCCACGTAACACAATAAAATGTGAAAAGTGTTAATATGTAGTAAAAACCTTAGAAAATCTCCGTGTTTCGTCATTCACCATCGAATCGATATAACGCGAGATCGTCACATTGGTCGCATTTCTCTCTGAAACGGTTACATTTATGGTCTGCCAGCCCTTGTCGCGTTCTGCGGTATGTGGGGACAATACAAGCAGCACAGTAGAACACAGAAGAAGCATCTAAGTTGATGCAATCGCCCAGTAAGAAGAGCTACACTTATAGTTTTAGTTATCGATTATTGAATTATTGGTCGATTTGGTGCCTTGGACATGACCGAGGACCTTAAGATTTTGCATGAACGAGGCCTGGCACCCACGTAACACGAGAAAATATGAAAAGTGTTAATATGTAGTAAAAACCTTAGAAAATATCCGTGTTTCGTCATTCACCATCGAATCGATATAACGCGAGATCGTCACATTGGTCGCATTTCTCTCTGAAACGGTTACATTTATGGTCTGCCAGACCTTGTCGCGTGCTGCGGTATGTGGGGACAATACAAGCAGCACAGTAGAACACAGGATAAGCATCTAAGTTGATGCAATCGCCCAGTAAGAAGAGCTACATTTATAGTTTTAGCTATCGATTATTGAATTATTGGTCGGTTTGGTGCCTTGGACATGACCGAGGACCTTAAGATTTTGCATGAACCGAGGACTGGTACCCACGTAACACAAGAAAATGTGAAAAGTGTTAATATGTAGTAAAAACCTTAGAAAATCTCCGTGTTTCGTCATTCACCATCGAATCGATATAACGCGAGATCGTCACATTGGTCGCATTTCTCTCTGAAACGGTTACATTTATGGTCTGCCAGCCCTTGTCTCGTGCTGCGGTATGTGGAGAAAATACAAGCAGCACAGTAGAACACAGAAGAAGCATCTAAGTTGATGCAATCGCCCAGTAAGTAGAGTTACATTTATAGTTTTAGTTATCGATTATTGAATTATTGGTCGGTTTGGTGCCTTGGACATGACCGAGGACCTTAAGATTTTGCATGAACCGAGGACTGGTACCCACGTAACACAAGAAAATGTGAAAAGTGTTAATATGTAGTAAAAACCTTAGAAAATCTCCGTGTTTCGTCATTCACCATCGAATCGATATAATGCGAGATTGTCACATTGGTCGCATTTCTCTCTGAAACGGTTACACTTATGGTCTGCCAGCCCTTGTCGCGTGCTGCGGTATGTGGGGACAATACAAGCAGCACAGTAGAACACAGAAGAAGCATCTAAGTTGATGCAATCGCCCAGTAAGAAGAGCTACATTTATAGTTTTAGTTATCGATTATTGAATTATTGGTCGATTTGGTGCCTTGGACATGACCGAGGACCTTAAGATTTTGCATGAACCGAGGACTGGTACCCACGTAACACAATAAAATGTGAAAAGTGTTAATATGTAGTAAAAACCTTAGAAAATCTCCGTGTTTCGTCATTCACCATCGAATCGATATAACGCGAGATCGTCACATTGGTCGCATTTCTCTCTGAAACGGTTACATTTATGGTCTGCCAGCCCTTGTCGCGTGCTGCGGTATGTGGGGACAATACAAGCAGCACAGTAGAACACAGAAGAAGCATCTAAGTTGATGCAATCGCCCAGTAAGAAGAGCTACATTTATAGTTTTAGTTATCGATTATTGAATTATTGGTCGGTTTGGTGCCTTGGACATGACCGAGGACCTTAAGATTTTGCATGAACCGAGGACTGGTACCCACGTAACACAATAAAATGTGAAAAGTGTTAATATGTAGTAAAAACCTTAGAAAATCTCCGTGTTTCGTCATTCACCATCGAATCGATATAACGCGAGATCGTCACATTGGTCGCATTTCTCTCTGAAACGGTTACATTTATGGTCTGCCAGCCCTTGTCGCGTTCTGCGGTATGTGGGGACAATACAAGCAGCACAGTAGAACACAGAAGAAGCATCTAAGTTGATGCAATCGCCCAGTAAGAAGAGCTACATTTATTGTTTTAGTTATCGATTATTGAATTATTGGTCGATTTGCTGCCATGGCCATGACCGAGGACCTTAAGATTTTGCATGAACCGAGGACTGGTACCCACGTAACACGAGAAAATGTGAAAAGTGTTAATATGTAGTAAAAACCTTAGAAAATCTCCGTGTTTCGTCATTCACCATCGAATCGATATAACGCGAGATCGTCACCTTGGTCGCATTTCTCTCTGAAACGGTTACATTTATGGTCTGCCAGCCCTTGTCGCGTGCTGCGGTATGTGGGGACAATACAAGCAGCACAGTAGAACACGGAAGAAGCATCTAAGTTGATGCAATCGCCCAGTAAGAAGAGCTACATTTATAGTTTTAGTTATCGATTATTGAATTATTGGTCGATTTGGTGCCTTGGACATGACCGAGGACCTTAAGATTTTGCATGAACCGAGGACTGGTACCCACGTAACACAAGAAAATGTGAAAAGTGTTAAAATGTTTTAAAAACCTTAGAAAATCTCCGTGTTTCGTCATTCACCAACGAATCGATATAACGCGAGATCGTCACATTGGTCGCATTTCTCTCTGAAACGGTTACATTTATGGTCTGCCAGCCCTTGTCTCGTGCTGCGGTATGTGGGGACAATACAAGCAGCACAGTAGAACACAGAAGAAGCATCTAAGTTGATGCAATCGCCCAGTAAGAAGAGCTACATTTATAGTTTTAGTTATCGATTATTGAATTATTGGTCGATTTGGTGCCTTGGACATGACCGAGGACCTTAAGATTTTGCATGGACCGAGAATTGGCACCCAGGTAACACGAGAAAATATGAAAAGTGTTAATATGTAGTAAAAACCTTAGAAAATCTCCGTGTTTCGTCATTCACCATCGAATCGATATAACGCGAGATCGTCACATTGGTCGCATTTCTCTCTGAAACGGTTACATTTATGGTCTGCCAGCCCTTGTCGCGTGCTGCGGTATGTGGGGACAATACAAGCAGCACAGTAGAACACAGAAGAAGCATCTAAGTTGATGCAATCGCCCAGTAAGAAGTGCTACATTTATAGTTTTAGTTATCGATTATTGAATAATTGGTCGGTTTGTTGCCTTGGACATGACCGAGGACCTTAAGATTTTGCATGAACCGAGGACTGGTACCCACGTAACACAAGAAAATGTGAAAAGTGTTAATATGTAGTAAAAATCTTAGAAAATCTCCGTGTTTCGTCATTCACCATCGAATCGATATAACGCGAGATCGTCACATTGGTCGCATTTCTCTCTGAAACGGTTACATTTATGGTCTGCCAGCCCTTGAAGCATCTAAGTGGGGAAAATACAAGCAGCACAGTAGAACACAGAAGAAGCATCTAAGTTGATGCAATCGCCCAGTAAGAAGAGCTACATTTATAGTTTTAGTTATCGATTATTGAATTATTGGTCGATTTGGTGCCTTGGACTTGACCGAGGACCGTAAGATTTTGCATGAACCGACGACTGGCACCCACGTAACACGAGAAAATATGAAAAGTGTTAATATGTAGTAAAAACCTTAGAAAATCTCCGTGTTTCGTCATTCACCATCGAATCGATATAACGCGAGATCGTCACATTGTTCGCATTTCTCTCTGAAACGGTTACATTTATGGTCTGCCAGCCCTTGTCGCGTGCTGCGGTATGTGGGGAAAATACAAGCAGCACAGTAGAAAGAAGAAGCATCTAAGTTGATGCAATCGCCCAGTAAGAAGTGCTACATTGATAGTTTTAGTTATCGATTATTGAATTATTGGTCGGTTTGGTGCCTTGGACATGACCGAGGACCTTAAGATTTTGCATGAACCGAGGACTGGTACCCACGTAACACAAGAAAATGTGAAATGTGTTAAAATGTAGTAAAAACCTTAGAAAATCTCCGTGTTTCGTCATTCACCATCGAATCGATATAACGCGAGATCGTCACATTGGTCGCATTTCTCTCTGAAACGGTTACATTTATGGTATGCCAGCCCTTGTCGCGTGCTGCGGTATGTGGGGACAATACAAGCAGCACAGTAGAACACAGAAGAAGCATCTAAGTTGATGCAATCGCCCAGTAAGAAGAGCTACATTTATAGTTTTAGTTATCGATTATTGAATTATTGGTCGATTTGGTGCCTTGGACATGACCGAGGACCTTAAGGTTTTGCATGAACCGAGGATTGGCACCCAGGTAACACGAGAAAATATGAAAAGTGTTAATATGTAGTAAAAACCTTAGAAAATCTCCGTGTTTCGTCATTCACCATCGAATCGATATAACGCGAGATCGTCACATTGTTCGCATTTCTCTCTGAAACGGTTACATTTATGGTCTGCCAGCCCTTGTCGCGTGCTGCGGTATGTGGGGAAAATACAAGCAGCACAGTAGAAAGAAGAAGCATCTAAGTTGATGCAATCGCCCAGTAAGAAGTGCTACATTTATAGTTTTAGTTATCGATTATTGAATTATTGGTCGGTTTGGTGCCTTGGACATGACCGAGGACCTTAAGATTTTGCATGAACCGAGGACTGGTACCCACGTAACACAAGAAAATGTGAAATGTGTTAAAATGTAGTAAAAACCTTAGAAAATCTCCGTGTTTCGTCATTCACCATCGAATCGATATAACGCGAGATCGTCACATTGGTCGCATTTCTCTCTGAAACGGTTACATTTATGGTATGCCAGCCCTTGTCGCGTGCTGCGGTATGTGGGGACAATACAAGCAGCACAGTAGAACACAGAAGAAGCATCTAAGTTGATGCAATCGCCCAGTAAGAAGAGCTACATTTATAGTTTTAGTTATCGATTATTGAATTATTGGTCGATTTGGTGCCTTGGACATGACCGAGGACCTTAAGGTTTTGCATGAACCGAGGATTGGCACCCAGGTAACACGAGAAAATATGAAAAGTGTTAATATGTAGTAAAAACCTTAGAAAATCTCCGTGTTTCGTCATTCACCATCGAATCGATATAATGCGAGATCGTCACATTGGTCGCATTTCTCTCTGAAACGGTTACATTATGGTCTGCCAGCCCTTGTCGCGTGCTGCGGTATGTGGGGACAATACAAGCAGCACAGTAGAACACAGGAGAAGCATCTAAGTTGATGCAATCGCCCAGTAAGAAGAGCTACATTTATAGTTTTAGTTATCGATTATTGAATTATTGGTCGGTTTGGTTCCTTGGACATGACCGAGGACCTTAAGATTTTGCATGAACCGAGGACTGGTACCCACGTAACACAATAAAATGTGAAAAGTGTTAATATGTAGTAAAAACCTTAGAAAATCTCCGTGTTTCGTCATTCACCATCGAATCGATATAACGCGAGATCGTCACATTGGTCGCATTTCTCTGAAACGGTTACATTTATGGTCTGCCAGCCCTTGTCTCGTGCTGCGGTATGTGGGGACAATACAAGCAGCACAGTAGAACACAGAAGAAGCATCTAAGTTGATGCAATCGCCCAGTAAGAAGAGCTACATTTATAGTTTTAGTTATCGATTATTGAATTATTGGTCGATTTGGTGCCTTGGACATGACCGAGGACCTTAAGATTTTGCATGGACCGAGGATTGGCACCCAGGTAACACGAGAAAATATGAAAAGTGTTAATATGTAGTAAAAACCTTAGAAAATCTCCGTGTTTCGTCATTCACCATCGAATCGATATAACACGAGATCGTCACATTGGTCGCATTTCTCTCTGAAACGGTTACATTTATGGTCTGCCAGCCCTTGTCGCGTGCTGCGGTATGTGGGGAAAATACAAGCAGCACAGTAGAACACAGAAGAAGCATCTAAGTTGATGCAATCGCCCAGTAAGAAGAGCTACATTTATAGTTTTAGTTATCGATTATTGAATTATTGGTCGGTTTGGTGCCTTGGACATGACCGAGGACCTTAAGATTTTGCATGAACCGAGGACTGGTACCCACGTAACACAAGAAAATGTGAAAAGTGTTAATATGTAGTAAAAACCTTAGAAAATCTCCGTGTTTCGTCATTCACCATCGATTCGATATAACGCGAGATCGTCACATTGGTCGCATTTCTCTCTGAAACGGTTACATTTATGGTCTGCCAGCCCTCGTCTCGTGCTGCGGTATGTGGGGACAATACAAGCAGCACTGTAGGACACAGAAGAAGCATCTAAGTTGATGCAATCGCCCAGTAAGAAGAGCTACACTTATAGTTTTAGTTATCGATTATTGAATTATTGGTCGATTTGGTGCCTTGGACTTGACCGAGGACCGTAAGATTTTGCATGAACTGAGGACTGGCACCCACGTAACACGAGAAAATATGAAAAGTGTTAATATGTAGTAAAAACCTTCGAAAATCTCCGTGTTTCGTCATTCACCATCGAATCGATATAACGCGAGATCGTCACATTGTTCGCATTTCTCTCTGAAACGGTTACATTTATGGTCTGCCAGCCCTTGTCGCGTGCTGCGGTATGTGGGGAAAATACAAGCAGCACAGTAGAAAGAAGAAGCATCTAAGTTGATGCAATCGCCCAGTAAGAAGTGCTACATTTATAGTTTTAGTTATCGATTATTGAATTATTGGTCGGTTTGGTTCCTTGGACATGACCGAGGACCTTAAGATTTTGCATGAACCGAGGACTGGTACCCACGTAACACAAGAAAATGTGAAAAGTGTTAATATGTAGTAAAAACCTTAGAAAATCTCCGTGTTTCGTCATTCACCATCGAATCGATATAACGCGAGATCGTCACATTGGTCGCATTTCTCTGAAACGATTACATTTATGGTCTGCCAGCCCTTGTCTCGTGCTGCGGTATGTGGGGACAATACAAGCAGCACAGTAGAACACAGAAGAAGCATCTAAGTTGATGCAATCGCCCAGTAAGAAGAGCTACATTTATGGTTTTAGTTATCGATTATTGAATTATTGGTCGGTTTGGTGCCTTGGACATGACCGAGGACCTTATGATTTTGCATGAACCGAGGAATGGCACCCTCGTAACACGAGAAAATATGAAAAGTGTTAATATGTAGTAAAAACCTTAGAAAATCTCCGTGTTTCGTAATTCACCATCGAATCGATATAACGCGAGATCGTCACATTGGTTGCATTTCTCTCTGAAACGGTTACATTTATGGTCTGCCAGCCCTTGTCGCGTGCTGCGGTATGTGGGGACAATACTAGCAGCACAGTAGAACACAGGATAAGCATCTAAGTTGATGCAATCGCCCAGTAAGAAGAGCTACATTTATAGTTTTAGTTATCGATTATTGAATTATTGGTCGGTTTGGTGCCTTGGACATGACCGAGGACCTTAAGATTTTGCATGAACCGAGGACTGGTACCCACGTAACACAAGAAAATGTGAAAAGTGTTAATATGTAGTAAAAACCTTAGAAAATCTCCGTGTTTCGTCATTCACCATCGAATCGATATAATGCGAGATCGTCACATTGGTCGCATTTCTCTCTCAAACGGTTACATTTATGGTCTGCCAGCCCTTGTGGCGTGCTGCGGTATGTGGGGACAATACAAGCAGCACAGTAGAACACAGAAGAAGCATCTAAGTTGATGCAATCGCCCAGTAAGAAGAGCTACATTTATAGGTTTAGTTATCGATTATTGAATTATTGGTCGATTTGGTGCCTTGGCCATGACCGAGGACCTTAAGATTTTGCATGAACCGAGGATTGGCACCCAGGTAACACGAGAAAATATGAAAAGTGTTAATATGTAGTAAAAACCTTAGAAAATCCCCGTGTTTCGTAATTCACCATCGAATCGATGTAACGCGAGATCGTCACATTGGTTGCATTTCTCTCTGAAACGGTTACATTTATGGTCTGCCAGCCCTTGTCGCGTGCTGCGGTATGTGGGGACAATACAAGCAGCACAGTAGAACACAGGAGAAGCATCTAAGTTGATGCAATCGCCCAGTAAGAAGTGCTACATTTATAGTTTTAGTTATCGATTATTGAATTATTGGTCGGTTTGGTGCCTTGGACATGACCGAGGACCTTAAGATTTTGCATGAACCGAGGACTGGTACCCACGTAACACAAGAAAATGTGAAATGTGTTAAAATGTAGTAAAAACCTTAGAAAATCTCCGTGTTTCGTCATTCACCATCGAATCGATATAACGCGAGATCGTCACATTGGTCGCATTTCTCTCTGAAACGGTTACATTTATGGTATGCCAGCCCTTGTCGCGTGCTGCGGTATGTGGGGACAATACAAGCAGCACAGTAGAACACAGAAGAAGCATCTAAGTTGATGCAATCGCCCAGTAAGAATAGCTACATTTATAGTTTTAGTTATCGATTATTGAATTATTGGTCGATTTGGTGCCTTGGACATGACCGAGGACCTTAAGGTTTTGCATGAACCGAGGATTGGCACCCAGGTAACACGAGAAAATATGAAAAGTGTTAATATGTAGTAAAAACCTTAGAAAATCTCCGTGTTTCGTCATTCACCATCGAATCGATATAACGCGAGATCGTCACATTGTTCGCATTTCTCTCTGAAACGGTTACATTTATGGTCTGCCAGCCCTTGTCGCGTGCTGCGGTATGTGGGGAAAATACAAGCAGCACAGTAGAAAGAAGAAGCATCTAAGTTGATGCAATCGCCCAGTAAGAAGTGCTACATTTATAGTTTTAGTTATCGATTATTGAATTATTGGTCGGTTTGGTGCCTTGGACATGACCGAGGACCTTAAGATTTTGCATGAACCGAGGACTGGTACCCACGTAACACAAGAAAATGTGAAATGTGTTAAAATGTAGTAAAAACCTTAGAAAATCTCCGTGTTTCGTCATTCACCATCGAATCGATATAACGCGAGATCGTCACATTGGTCGCATTTCTCTCTGAAACGGTTACATTTATGGTATGCCAGCCCTTGTCGCGTGCTGCGGTATGTGGGGACAATACAAGCAGCACAGTAGAACACAGAAGAAGCATCTAAGTTGATGCAATCGCCCAGTAAGAAGAGCTACATTTATAGTTTTAGTTATCGATTATTGAATTATTGGTCGATTTGGTGCCTTGGACATGACCGAGGACCTTAAGGTTTTGCATGAACCGAGGATTGGCACCCAGGTAACACGAGAAAATATGAAAAGTGTTAATATGTAGTAAAAACCTTAGAAAATCTCCGTGTTTCGTCATTCACCATCGAATCGATATAATGCGAGATCGTCACATTGGTCGCATTTCTCTCTGAAACGGTTACATTATGGTCTGCCAGCCCTTGTCGCGTGCTGCGGTATGTGGGGACAATACAAGCAGCACAGTAGAACACAGGAGAAGCATCTAAGTTGATGCAATCGCCCAGTAAGAAGAGCTACATTTATAGTTTTAGTTATCGATTATTGAATTATTGGTCGGTTTGGTTCCTTGGACATGACCGAGGACCTTAAGATTTTGCATGAACCGAGGACTGGTACCCACGTAACACAATAAAATGTGAAAAGTGTTAATATGTAGTAAAAACCTTAGAAAATCTCCGTGTTTCGTCATTCACCATCGAATCGATATAACGCGAGATCGTCACATTGGTCGCATTTCTCTGAAACGGTTACATTTATGGTCTGCCAGCCCTTGTCTCGTGCTGCGGTATGTGGGGACAATACAAGCAGCACAGTAGAACACAGAAGAAGCATCTAAGTTGATGCAATCGCCCAGTAAGAAGAGCTACATTTATAGTTTTAGTTATCGATTATTGAATTATTGGTCGATTTGGTGCCTTGGACATGACCGAGGACCTTAAGATTTTGCATGGACCGAGGATTGGCACCCAGGTAACACGAGAAAATATGAAAAGTGTTAATATGTAGTAAAAACCTTAGAAAATCTCCGTGTTTCGTCATTCACCATCGAATCGATATAACACGAGATCGTCACATTGGTCGCATTTCTCTCTGAAACGGTTACATTTATGGTCTGCCAGCCCTCGTCTCGTGCTGCGGTATGTGGGGACAATACAAGCAGCACTGTAGGACACAGAAGAAGCATCTAAGTTGATGCAATCGCCCAGTAAGAAGAGCTACACTTATAGTTTTAGTTATCGATTATTGAATTATTGGTCGATTTGGTGCCTTGGACTTGACCGAGGACCGTAAGATTTTGCATGAACTGAGGACTGGCACCCACGTAACACGAGAAAATATGAAAAGTGTTAATATGTAGTAAAAACCTTCGAAAATCTCCGTGTTTCGTCATTCACCATCGAATCGATATAACGCGAGATCGTCACATTGTTCGCATTTCTCTCTGAAACGGTTACATTTATGGTCTGCCAGCCCTTGTCGCGTGCTGCGGTATGTGGGGAAAATACAAGCAGCACAGTAGAAAGAAGAAGCATCTAAGTTGATGCAATCGCCCAGTAAGAAGTGCTACATTTATAGTTTTAGTTATCGATTATTGAATTATTGGTCGGTTTGGTTCCTTGGACATGACCGAGGACCTTAAGATTTTGCATGAACCGAGGACTGGTACCCACGTAACACAAGAAAATGTGAAAAGTGTTAATATGTAGTAAAAACCTTAGAAAATCTCCGTGTTTCGTCATTCACCATCGAATCGATATAACGCGAGATCGTCACATTGGTCGCATTTCTCTGAAACGATTACATTTATGGTCTGCCAGCCCTTGTCTCGTGCTGCGGTATGTGGGGACAATACAAGCAGCACAGTAGAACACAGAAGAAGCATCTAAGTTGATGCAATCGCCCAGTAAGAAGAGCTACATTTATGGTTTTAGTTATCGATTATTGAATTATTGGTCGGTTTGGTGCCTTGGACATGACCGAGGACCTTATGATTTTGCATGAACCGAGGAATGGCACCCTCGTAACACGAGAAAATATGAAAAGTGTTAATATGTAGTAAAAACCTTAGAAAATCTCCGTGTTTCGTAATTCACCATCGAATCGATATAACGCGAGATCGTCACATTGGTTGCATTTCTCTCTGAAACGGTTACATTTATGGTCTGCCAGCCCTTGTCGCGTGCTGCGGTATGTGGGGACAATACTAGCAGCACAGTAGAACACAGGATAAGCATCTAAGTTGATGCAATCGCCCAGTAAGAAGAGCTACATTTATAGTTTTAGTTATCGATTATTGAATTATTGGTCGGTTTGGTGCCTTGGACATGACCGAGGACCTTAAGATTTTGCATGAACCGAGGACTGGTACCCACGTAACACAAGAAAATGTGAAAAGTGTTAATATGTAGTAAAAACCTTAGAAAATCTCCGTGTTTCGTCATTCACCATCGAATCGATATAATGCGAGATCGTCACATTGGTCGCATTTCTCTCTCAAACGGTTACATTTATGGTCTGCCAGCCCTTGTGGCGTGCTGCGGTATGTGGGGACAATACAAGCAGCACAGTAGAACACAGAAGAAGCATCTAAGTTGATGCAATCGCCCAGTAAGAAGAGCTACATTTATAGGTTTAGTTATCGATTATTGAATTATTGGTCGATTTGGTGCCTTGGCCATGACCGAGGACCTTAAGATTTTGCATGAACCGAGGATTGGCACCCAGGTAACACGAGAAAATATGAAAAGTGTTAATATGTAGTAAAAACCTTAGAAAATCCCCGTGTTTCGTAATTCACCATCGAATCGATGTAACGCGAGATCGTCACATTGGTTGCATTTCTCTCTGAAACGGTTACATTTATGGTCTGCCAGCCCTTGTCGCGTGCTGCGGTATGTGGGGACAATACAAGCAGCACAGTAGAACACAGGAGAAGCATCTAAGTTGATGCAATCGCCCAGTAAGAAGTGCTACATTTATAGTTTTAGTTATCGATTATTGAATTATTGGTCGGTTTGGTGCCTTGGACATGACCGAGGACCTTAAGATTTTGCATGAACCGAGGACTGGTACCCACGTAACACAAGAAAATGTGAAAAGTGTTAATATGTAGTAAAAACCTTAGAAAATCTCCGTGTTTCGTCATTCACCATCGAATCGATATAACGCGAGATCGTCACATTGGTCGCATTTCTCTCTGAAACGGTTACATTTATGGTCTGCCAGCCCTTGTCGCGTGCTGCGGTATGTGGGGACAATACAAGCAGCACAGTAGAACACAGAAGAAGCATCTAAGTTG